>NC_056690.1:71774052-72473552 GCF_018350215.1 Panthera leo
CGCTCCAGGGCTGCAGCCCCTGTCTTGGAGGCATGACCTTGTTTCCCTAGAACTTGTTTCCCTAGATCTTCCCTATGTCATCCCCCGTAGATCTTGGTCATGGAGCTCACCCCAGAGCACCCTGTAGGTATAGGCACTGTGCTATGGAAGCAGCTTGTGTGTAGAAAGAGCTCTCATCAGGGAGCAAGCTTTTTATGCTTGACCAGCTTGACAGTGTCCACCCATACAGGGACTTTCAACTTCCCAGACTTTTTGAGGAAGACTGCCAGAGCTCTGAAGAATTCCTGCTGGTTCACATCCTTTACAGTAACTCCAGGCGTCCTGCGGCCTCCAGGCTGCCAGCTGGGGAAAGGGCTCTCAGTTTTTGTTTTTCTGAAGATGTGTTTATTTCGTCTTTACTTTGGAAGGATATTTTTGTGGGGTGTAGAATTCTAGGTTACCAGTCATTTTCTTTGACTTTGATCGTTTCTGTTGAGAAGTCAATTATAAGTTATTGAGAAAAAAAATCTGTTTTCTGTTTTTAATGTTTTTCTTGGTTTTGGCTTTCAGCAATTTGACTATGATACAGCTCATTTTGTGTGTGTGTGTGTGTGTGTGTGTGTGTTGGTGTGTGTGTTGGTGTTATCTTGCTCAAAGTTCAATGAGATTTTTCATCTGAGAGTTGATGTCCTTAATCATTTTGGAAAACCTTTAGTCATTATGCCTTCAATACTACTTTTGCCTCATTTTTTCTCTCAATAGTTCCCCGTCTACTTGCAGGTTACAACATTTATACTGTATTCCACCATCTCTTACTCATTTTTCCTGAATTTTTTGTTTAAAAAAATGCTGAGCTTTTCTGTTGACTTTCTCCATTCTCTTAACCCTGTTTTATGCAGTATCTAATTGGCTGATAAACCCATCCATTAGGCTCTTAATATTACTTCTTATGTTTTATAGTTCCAACATTTTCATTGGATTCTTTTGATGAATGCTGGTCCTCTGGTGAAATTAGCCATTCTTTGCATCTGTTTTCTCCAGCTTGTTCTATATTTCCTTGAACTTCTAATTAAAATGTCTGCTCAGTGTGGGTCTATTTCTTTTTAATATTATATTGTCCTGTATCTTGCCTTGTTTAGTCATTCCTGACTGAATGCTAAATACCATATATACCTATCCATATATGTATGTGTGTATGTGTGTGTATGTATATGCATGTGTGTAAACTATACACACATGTACGTAATTAGTTTACTCAGCTTCTATTAGCTTAACCCAGTAGGGGACTGAGTTGAGTCAGACTGGGTTACAGTTCCTCTCATTCATTCTGTTCCTAGGATATAGTCCTCCAAGGCTTTCAACAAAGAGCCTAGTGTGACCACTTGGGCTCCTCCTTTAATGGGTTTTACCCTAATTTATCCTAATCCTCATCTCCTCAGTAGCCAGGGACTGTCAGGCAACTCCATTCTTCCCATAGTGGCTTTGTAAATTACTTGTTCATCCTCCCGTATAGCCTCAGTTGTGTGTCCTGGGGAGAATCCGACATTGTTTCCGTTTTCTTTTTCTCTTTTCAGAAGCATCCTGACTGTTCACATCCCCATTTGTGTTTCTGCAAAACCACAAAAACCTACCAGTTTCTCTATTCCTGCCTGTAGGCTTGTGCCCAGGCAACTTGCATTCTTAGGTTCTTTCTCTGCCCTGAGAATTGGCAAATGTCCCCAAGGAAAAAAGTTTCCATAGGATAACAGCTCACTTTTATTGAAGTGTTCCTGTCTCTGAAATCTTGACCCCTTTAGTTCTCATTGCTTTAGCAAAAATCTGATACCTTTACACAGATTGATGGATTGATTTTTTTTTTTTTTTTTTTTTTTTTTTTTTTTTTTTTTTTACTTTTTCCAGCTTTTCTAGGTTGTCTTGGCAGGAGCTATGCTTTGCCACAAGCTACTCCATCTTAGCTCAACAAGCAGATTCCCAAAACAATGCCATTTTACAAAATAAACCATCCCCAAGGGGTTTTACCCTTCAATTGAGTGGGGCTGGGAAGTTTTAAAGGCTTTGAATGCTATTTCTTAGTAATCTGGAGTTTTGTGATGCATTGTCCTGGAACAACATTGCTAGCAGCTGGGAACAGTGGTTCTGGCATTGGGGACCGCCGGCCTTTGCTGAGCAGCTTACTGTCTGTGCAGCCTTGGCTGAAATACTGTCTCTCTACACTTTCACCATCTGTGAAATGGGGAGAGAGAAACCTCCCTATGTTTGTAAGGGTGGTTAAGGGGGAATATGTTTATTGATGGCTTCCTTTTGTTACATAAATGCCTTATGTATGTTATCCCACTTTTTTAAGTTATATTTTTATTTTTTTAATGTTTATTTATTTATTTATTTATTTATTTTTTTTTGAGAGAAAGGGAGACAGAGCACAAGCAGGGGAGGGGCAGAGAGAGAGAGAGAGATGAGAGAGAGAATCCCAAACAAGTTCTGCCCTGCCAGCAGAGAGCCCCACGTGGGGCTTGATCCCATGAACCATGAGATCATGATCTGAGGCAAAATCAAGAGTCACATGCTCAACCAAGCGAGCCACCTAGGTGCCCCAATGTTATTCCACTTGAATATAGTATGTACCGTAGTACATATTAAGTATTCAATAATGGGTAGCAATATTATCACTTATCTTGGTTACAGCCCAGCCTCCATTTTAACTTAAAGTGAAATAATTCATCACCTCCTAGTCCTCTTCCTTATGCCTTACCCTTTTGACTACAGGATATGGATAATGTAAATACAGGCCACAGATAATTGTTTAACTTATGACGTTCATATAGTTTGTGCTGCACTTAGTAATCAAATGTATGCAAATCGGGGGTGCCTGGTGAAGCGTCTGACTCTTGGTTTCAGCTCAGGTCATGATCTCATGGTTCGTGGGTTCAAGCCCCGCATCGGACTCTGTGCTGCCTGTACAGAGCCTGCTTGGGATTCTCTCTCTCCCTCAAAATAAATAAACTTAAAAAAAAAAGCATATAAGTCAACAAAAAAAACACAATAAATAAAGCTTAATTGTTCATAATTTTGATACTTAGGACAGTGTAAATATGCAGGGTATTTGTCCAGATATTTTCCAAAATCACATAGCTAGTTTTGTATGGGGCCCGAATAGGCACTATATCACCAAAACATCAGAAAGTTGTTAGAGCTAAATCCCTAAAATGCCAGATTTTTCTTTTGATTCAAATGACATGTTGGGCTTCTGCCTGATGAATTTACACCCATGCACTTGCGCATGTGTGGCTCACAGGTTGGGGTGCCCACAGCTTGGGTCTCGGTGGCTCCTGGGGTGGTATTTGCACTTCATTTCTCTGGCCCTGTGTGTCTGATTCCGTGACATCTGTTAAGGAGACAGTGGCAGGAAGACATGCATATGAAATCTCAGTGAATATAGGCTGCATTTTAATGAGCTGAGGCTGCTGTTACCTTATCATTTATTTTGTGGCCTTTGGGGAGTTGACAGGCAATACCCAATCTGTTTCTCATCAGTTCAAATCTCAATATTTACTTTTAGATGTTTTGCTCTAAAAGCTTAAAAAGAGAGAGAGAGAGAGAGAGAATTGTCCTTTTTTACATCTTCAAAAAAGAGATTTGGGTGTTAACATAGAAAGGAAACAAGAGCCATTTTACATATAATGAAAAAAAATATATCAAGAAGAAAAACATAAAAAAATGAAAAAAATCATTACATTAACATAAGCTGGAAATGATCAGTTTTGACATACTTTCTTTGTTACAGTGGCTTTCTTTTTTTTTAATGTTTTATTTTATTTTTTTGAGAGAGAGAGAGAGAGCATGAGCAGTGGAAGGGCAGAGAGAGATGGGGGCAGAGGATCCAAAACATGATTTGCACTGACAGGCTGACAGCGGTGAGCCCAATGCAGGACTCAGAACTGTGAGATCATGGCCTGAGCCAAAGTCAGATACTCAACTAACTGAGCCACCCAGGTGGCCCCTACAGTGGCTTTCCATTAGCAAATGTGTAAACCAGAGATTACCTTTCTGCTTTAGTCCTACCCATCCCTGTTAAGAACTGATTTTCAAAGTCTCAGGTGAATCCCAAGATAATTCTGTTAGTACTGAGCGCTGATTACCCAATCAACCAGATCACTAAAGAAGATGTTCCTCTAAATGAAGGTCAGGATTTTAGATAAAGTGGATTTTGAATCTCCCTAATCAAGTTGTCCACATGCAGTAGCAGTAACATCACCTGGAGTTCCTAGGACTGTGCACACTCAAGCTCCACTGAGTCAGAATCTGCATTTTAATAAGACCTCCAGGTGATACCTATATACAATAAGGTTTAAGAACCTTATTGGAGAACCAGTGGAGACCAAACGTTGACAAATTTTTCCTGTAAAGAGCCAGATCGTGAATATTTTAGGTTATTCACGCCATACAGTCTCTGTCACCACAACTCAGCTCTCTTGTAATAGTGTTAAAGAAGCCATAACACATAAAGGCATGTGGTTGTGTTCCAATAAAACTTTATTCATGGGCATTGAAATGTGAATTCCATATAATTTTTAGATGTCATAAAATTTTTTGTGTGTTTTCTGAACCACTTATGAATGTAAAAATTATTCTGCGTTCACAGGCCATAAAGAGGAGGTGGCAGGCTGGATCTAGTTTGCCGACTCTTGACATGGTATCATTTATTTTACCTGTCTGGGCATGCTAGTTGCCCTCTGGACCTGTCTTAGTTTGGTTGGATTGCCGTAGCAAAATACCATGGGCCGTGAGGCTTACACAACAGAAATTTATTTTTCACAGTTCTGGAGGCTGGAAGTGTCAGATCAAGGTTTGTAAGGATTGGTTTCTGGTGAGAGCGCTCTTCCTGGCTTGCAGACAGCTGCCTTCTCACTGGGACCTCACAGAGTGGGAGAGAGAGCCAGCGTTCCAGTGTATCTCTTTATAAGAACATTAATCCCATTTTTTTTTAAGTTTATTTATTTATCTTGAGAGAGAGAAAGTGGGGAGGGACAGAAAGAGAGGAAGAGAGAGAATCCCAAGCAGCCTCTGCACTGTCAGTACAGAGCCTGGTGCAGGGCTAGAACTCACAAACCGTGAGATCGTGACCTGAGCTAATAGGAATAATAATCCTATTCCTTCAACTAAGTTACAAGGTCCTCTAGTGCAGATGGTGCTGATTGAGGATCCGGGAATTCAAACAAATTTTAATTACTGGGTTGAGCTTAGTAGTTCTTGATTGCCAACTACAGTGACAGCCTGATCTTTCCTGCTCTTGAGTCTCCCAGTTTGCTAAATGATTTCAGGTTTCCCAAGCATCCTTTTGGTCTATTTCCTCATCACTACTGTCGGTGAAGAGGCGTGGAAATACATCTATCTTCTCTGTGGAGGCATTACCAGCTAATCATTAGAGGTTTGTTTTGAAGAGCCAGTGCTCTGTACTATCAGGCACACAGAAGAGACTTAGGCTCCAGGGAAGGCCCAAACTATATAACCCTTACTATTTCATCTACTTTTCCAATGCCATAAGAAGACCACCTCTGCCACTTCCTGTCTTGGGGGTCTTCCCTTCCCCACCCCTCTACTCATCAGATACCTATTTGGCAACCATTGTTAACACAAAGTCTTTGCTTAACAAAGACCTTTCAGTGCATTTTATCTACTATTAATGTTTCAACATTGTCAGCTATCAGTCTTCAATATTAGGTCAAAGTGAGTTGATTCCCTACGGAGCCATTCTGTATTGTTCTCGGTTGTATATTTTCTAATGTTTTGCCCAGTCCCTTTTCAATGACTCCCAAGACAGCTTCTCTCGTTTGCTTTGGGAAATGTTTGCATTAGAGGCTCATGGTGCAAACAGATGGGAACTTGGGTAAGGTCCCTGCAATTCATTCTCAAGGGTTTTCTATGTCCCAATCACAATTTAAAGCCTGAGGGAAGAGTATATGACTTAGGGTTAAACCCTATATATTATCTCACTGCTTTGCTGGCTTTGGGCTGAAATTGTCATGAATGAATGAATGCCTTTCCCTGCCTCTACCCTTTTACTCCCTTGTATTCTCAGTTGGGGCTAGGGTGCCTGATTCCATATGACTTTAGGCATGCAGCACTGTTCTCGAAACATAATTGTTACTCGATTTTCTGTGCACGCCAAGGAGAAATTCAGGTGACAGGGCACAGGTGTTCTTGACATTTTGCAAACATTCACCACAAAGCTGTTGCACTGGGCATTTCCTGCTTGAGCTGAGTTCTTGGTAAGATGCCTGCAAACAATGCATCATCAAGCTAGGGGTGCAAGGACGCATGTAAAGGATTCATGAATGGCAAATGAAGATGCTGAACAGAACCACTTTGAGCAGAAGCCATGTATTAGCATCCAGAAGGACTGATATTTTAGGAGGAATTCACCTCTTGCTGTTTCATTCACTTGAATTTATCATGTGAGGAATAGGATTGAGTTTGGAATAAAAAAACAAACAAACAAAAAACCCAGACAATTAGAGGCAACACAATACTTGTTGCAAGCTTGTGGCACACAAGCTTCCTTTGTTGTGAGGTTATTCTGGTGCTAATAACTATGCCTTTTTATCCCCCATTTGGTTTTATTAATATTTTCTCCCTACCTTGTCTTTCCATGCAAAAACTTCCAATGAATACAAGTTTCCATCAAAAAGTAACTGGTGTCATTTAAAATTATCATACGTTAACTTGAATAGCATTACTTTAATACCACAGCTCTCGTAAGATGATTGCAAAATTATTTTTGTTTAATCCAGCTGTGATGAGAGGATAAGAACCCTTCTGAGTTGGGAGATCTGAGTGACTTAGACTTTTTGATCCTCAATTTCCTCAGCAGAAAAATGGGGGTAAAATATTTATTTCTCAATGGGATTGAAAACATTGAGCAATGTGTACAAAACATTTAAAGTAATTGACACATGCATATATTGATCAATAACAAGATGGTTATTCATTATTTGAATATTCAAAGCAGAAACATTAAAAATATGTTAATGTCCACTGGTTCTAATATGACAGAGATTCTACCAAATAGCTGTGTCACATTGAGGGGAGGCAAAACAGTCATCTCTTAGAGCATCTTTATTGGAAATCTTTGCACGTTGGTAATTTTGGATTAGAGATTTTGTTCACCAGTTCCTGTTCAGCCAAGTGCATGGGCTTACACATTATTGCTGAAATGATGAGCAGCATTTCTTTTATTCTTTGAGACTCTCAGCACACTTTTATTACAGATGGAGCAGGTATCTGGCAAAGAATTGGAGTATAGTAAATTGTGGAACAAATGGTATGCCAGAATCAATTTACTGCAGTCCCCCAAATACAATCACTTTCTCTTTACCAGCTTCAAGAATGAACCTCTAAGCACAGCTTATATGCATGTATCACACATAACTGAATGCCTTTGTGTTGTCTCTTTTCAGTGGAAGTTTATGCCACAAAAGGTAACGTAAAAAAAGAGAACAGCTATCAAGTCAAATTTCAGTCCTCTGAACTGTTATTTGGGCAAGGGAGAACAGATGGAATCATCAAGTGTCAGTGTTAACGATTCTTGGTGATTGCATCTGGCTCTTAACCAATAAGAAACTGTTGCAGCAAGCCAAAGTAGCATGCCCAAGAATGCCACTTGAGAATGGAGGAGCCAGAACTTAGGGGCACCTAGGTGGCTCATTCGGTTACACATCTGACTTCGGCTCAGGTCATGATCTCGTGGTCTGTGGGTTCCAGCCCCACGTTGGGCTCTGCAGACAGCTCAGAGCCTGGAGCTGCTTTGGATTCTGTGTTTCCTTCTCTCTCTGTCCCTCCCCTGCTCACACTCTGTCCCTCCCTCTCAAAAATAAATAAACATTAAAAAAAATTTTTTTAAAGAAAGAAAATTAAAAAAAGAAAAAGAAAAAGAATGGTGGAGCCAGAATTTAAACCCATATCTATCATCTCTTAGGCTCCCTTTTCTTGTCTCTATAAGTCACTATCAAAATTTCTGGGTGGATATTTCTCCTTGTTAGTTGTTGCTTAAGGCAATGTTATAAATAGTTTCTTCTAGAGCGTATGATAGAAAACAAGATTTATCTGTGTTCCTCCACTCTGGGGCAGCTGCTTTATAGACAGTGCCTCATTGTCTTGGGGCAATCCATGTTATCTCGATTATGTGGATGGAGCAGTTTCAATTAGAGAAGTGAGTATTATCTTCCCAAGACCCATGGTTGTTGAATAGGAAGGAGCATTAAAAGTTGCCTGAACATCTACAAATTCTTGGAGTAAAAGTGAATGACGAAACAGAAGTTTTAAATATGAGGAACTGACTCACAGCTCTGCTTTTTCATGTATGTTTAGAAGACATAGCACTTCAGGAACTTGGTTTTAATACTAGCTATTATGTAAAAGGTTGTTTTACAGTCATTCCAATGGATAACTTGGCTCTAAGACTTTTTTTTGACAAGTTAGAACTAAGAAGTTGTAATCTAGAAGAGGAATATCAGAGTAAATAAAGAAGAAATGTTCAATTCACCTTTGTAGGAACAAGAATATCAAATATACCTCAAAGACTTTGAGTTATAAATAAGAACATCTTAACTATTTCTATTTCCTTGGTGTGGGTGTTCATTACTACTATCCTTTCTCTTGGAGCTATGCATCCTAAAATTTCATTGATTATAAACACAATTTTATAAATATGTAATTTTCCAAGTCTGTAGTCTTCAAGGAGTAGGGGTGGGGGATATCCTGGCCTGTTAGAAAGGTTTCTATTTTAGATTTTCTTATTGTTATAAGATGATATAATGATAAAATATACTGGGCCACTGCACATCTAGAATTGATCCTTCCATCCATTATACAGGAGTAAAGGATGCTTACATCATGCCTGTAGAAATAGCAGTGTTGCAAATAGCCAATTCATTGTTGGTTCCAATTTGGAAGCTGACAAATACTTGCTTTATTGCCCTGCCACATGTGAAGTCTATCTTTCTGCCTACACAGCACAAGTCAGTAACCTACATAATTCTTCTGGGATATTCTAAAAGCCCTGAGGCTGGAGTTCATACCGTATATATTTGGCATTTAGAATCAGATGTGGAAGTGAATTCAGTGACATCTTGGGAGAATTTCCAAATATTCCCAAACAATTTTTTGTGCGGTTTCTCTTATTTGCTTTCTTTAGTCTGTGCTGTCCTGCTAATGTTTGCTTTTGTCATACATTTGGCATACATTTGCCATTTGGACTATTTTTCAAAGTTTATTTCAGTGTAGACGATACACTTCATTAGATTAGTTTCAGGTGTACAACATAGTGATCCAGCTTCTCTGTAGGATATGCTATGCTCACCACAAGTATAGCTACCATCTGTCACCATCCAGTGCTATTACAATATCATTGACTGTATTTAGAATTTTGATTTGGAAAAACAAATCACCACATTTGGCTGCTTTACTTCTAAGATGAGCCTATTTTACCTAAAGAGCCAAATCAAAATAGGGAGGAATTTATTTTATTCTCTTATATATTTTACCTTAAAAAAAAACATAAACATAGCAACATCAGTGAAGTCCTTTTTGGGGCGCCTGGGTGGCTCAGTCGGTTGAGCATCTAACTCTTGGTTTCAGCTCAAGTCATGATCTCACATTTCATGTGTTTGAGACCCATGTCAGGCTTTGTGCTGATGGTTGTGGAGCCTGCCTGGGATTTTCCGTCTCCTTCTCTCTCTGCCCCTTCCCCACTATCTCTCTCTCTCTCTCTCTCAAAAGTAAATAAATTAAAAAAAAAAAAAAGTCATATTTGTCTGATACCAAAGTAGAAGCAAGACCAAAAAAAAAAAAAAAAAAAAAAAGGAATTAAAGGTTGGATGACTATACCATTTATTGTCTAAAGTGGGACACTTGAGAGTGGAAACCCGGCACATGTTCTAGGCAAATTCAGACTCAGGGTTATCCTTCTGATAGGTATGCTCTAAAAAAGAAGCTCTAAAAAAGAAGACTGAGAAAATTGGTGCCTTTGTTTTAAATCTAAATCATCTGGGGACTCACATGTCCCTGAGAGCAGAATGTGATTGTCCTTCAAGTCCGTGGGCCTGAGTTTGGCCTACTTTACATCCTTGAGCAGCTTTGCAGAGAGAAATCTCTTCATGTTTCCATCAACTGAGATACCCATTTGTCTGTTTGCTCTTAGCTTTTGGAGCTCCTCCATGCTAACATCTGAGGTCACTGTGTGTGTGCCTCTGAACCTCAGCCACCCCATCCATGCCTCTTTTCATTGCAGGGTTTCCTATTTTAATCAAAAGGACCCCTCTTGGCACCTATGTTTGTGATCTCATTTACACCACTCACAGTCACCTGAGGGAAATATTTAGCTATATATTGAGCCTTGTTTGGGGATTTAGGTTACTCAGGGAAGCTGTTTAGACACGTCTGCCTGGACGTTTTATACAGGTGAGTCTGCTGTGCCCTTCTATAACCAGGAGTAAATGGGCAGCTCTTCAGAGATGTGTGTACTATGGATGCTTCTGGTGGGAAGCATAATAAAACACATCTACTCTCACATTTTTAAATGTAAATTGAGAGTCTCTGTCACTATGATCCTGCCATCTCCTTCAGTCTTAGAGATGTAATTGTCTTTAAGAGATTTTCATTTTTCCTCTCTTGACTCTGCTCTCTTCTGTACCGTTCCCCACCTTTGCCCACCATATGCAGGGGGAGATTGGAGGGTGGTTGCTGGGTAGCATGGATCATTTATTCTTCTAATACTCTGCCCTAAATCTGGACTAAGCTCTTCCCCACCACCAATAAAAGCCAAGAATTTTACAACTTTGTTCTTTGGTTCTACTTTTAGCATAATGGAGCCTTGAAGCTAGCATTCTAAATGGAAGATGGTCAGAGCAAAGTAAGTGGGTAGGGATGGCTGAGATGGCTCTGAACCACTGGATTGAGATACACACTGAACCAGTAACTGGATTGTATTTCATTATAGTGCCCCTGATCTGAATTCCTAGGGAGGCGTGAATTCCCTCTAAACTCTCCAGGGGGAACTCACCTTTTATTACTCCTCCTAACCCCAACACATGAACTGTGCAGTTCACAAATGAGTGAAACCAGAAGTAAAACACAAAGCCTTTGGGGTCTTTGCTTAGAGACATGCTTGTTTTCTTGGGATCCCTGGTTCTTGCCAGCCCCTTGCTTGGGCTGACTCAATTTTAGGAGTTCAAAGTCTACTGAGACATGTGGAGTAAAGCAAACTAAGCCATAGCCAGGTGTGGGATATCTCAAAACCATAAAGAGTTTATATGTAGAGGGTGTTACCCTCCTGCCTTCCTGTTTTGCCCCTCACCTCTTCCCCCATTTTCCTACCTTCTCCCAGCCCAGCCTCAGTGCTTGCCTTAGGAAAATGGTAGTCTGCTTCTCCAGGTCTCTGCCTAACTCCCACTCACTCTCTGTAGCAGTTTGACAACTGCAGTTCTGAAAAAACAAACAAAACCCAGCACCATTTATCCTGACATACACTGGGCACCTTATAAATATCTAACAAACATTCACTTAATTATTTTTTTTTTGTATATTTCTGTAAAATTTGAAATGGTCCCAGAAGTACTCAGATTAAAGCACTCCTAAATTATTTTGAAGACACAACTAAAAAACCTCAGGAGTTTTAGCAGAGTATCTGTTTATGTGTAGAGGAAAGAGAAGGGAGAGAAAAAGTTGAATGTATCAACTTTCCATAGAGGCAAACTTGAGCAAATTAAGTCTCTTGAAATTGTCTGCAAATAGCTTGTTTCTGTATGTCTGTTTTCAAGTGTTCTATTCAATCTTCCTCTTAAAATACCTTCATTTCATGTTCTCTATTTTTCAAATAATATTCATACTTGATTTTATTTTTAGAAAACCTAATGAATTAAGGAAGGTAATTTATCTCCACAATTTATCTCTTATTTTACGAATAGGTAAGCTGAATCAGAGAGAAGGGAAAGGATTGGCCCATTTCATGTGGACTACAAAATAGACTAGAGAGGATTTCAACATAGATCTTCTTTCATAGGCTTTCATTCTTCTCCAGTACATTTATGTTTTTGGGAGAAAGTGTATATTTAAAGAAAAGATTGACTCTTTCCCAAAGGGCATGGCAGAAGTTTTATATATAGAATATCAATAAAAATTTAGATTACTTAATCATTTCCTAATTACTGGAAGGATCAAAGAAAATAGCTGGTATTATGATTAAACAAAGCTGGTAGAGTTTGCCCTTTGCTCTATTCTAATCCATCATAGAATTGAGTACAAGCTGAAAGATGAAGGACGTACAAGACTTCGTTTCTGTCTATCTTGTAGACACTTTATTTGTCGTGAGAGGGATTTACTTCTGGTAATTAAAATCATAAAACTAATGAAATGGAAATGGGAAGGATGACCACCCCTCTTGGGTACATCCAATCCTGCCAACATGTCATCATTTTTTTTCTTTTTTTAAAGAAATTCTGGAACAGCTGTGGTATTTTTGAGATACTTGTTACACATTTCAGTTATGCTAAAAAGGTCATTTATAAAATCTGAAAATTTCATTGAAATACTTCTTTTGGTAGTGAGGAAACACATTTACACATGGTACCATGTTAACAGAGCCCCCCCTGCCAGGGTTAAGAAAAGTGTGAATTTATTAATGTGATCAGAGTTTCATCATTTTTTTATTTCCCATGCAGTATTAAATTCCCATAGGAAGATCATTAGGGTAATATTTTATTTCCCCCTTTGTTTTACAGCTAGATATCTGATTCTCAGTAATTATAATTTTGATAGATGAAATATTTTGCATAATTCTTGGCACACAAAACATTTTCAGGACTAATTTAAAAAGCTAAAATTTGAAAATATTCTGCTGTAATAACAGAATGTCATTTTAAGGCCCATGATTTAGTTTAAAAGTCTTCATTTGATGTGCCTGGGTGGCTCAGTCAATTAAACGTCCAACTCTTGATTTTGGCTCAGGTCATGATCTCATGGGTTCTTGAGTTTGAGCCCCATGTGGGGCTCTGTGCTGACAGTGCAGAGCCTGGTTGGGATTCTCTGTCTCTCTCTCTCTCTCTCTCTCTCTCTCTGCCCCTCCCCAACTCTCTTGTACGCACTTGGGCACTCTCTCAAAAATAAATAAATAAACATGTAAATAAAAAATAAAAGCCTTCATATAATGCTTAGGACTTAGAATTTATTATAGTCTTTTTAAAAATTTTTTTAATGTTTTTATTTATTTTTGAGACAGAGAGAGAGAGAGACAGAGAATGAGCAGGGGAGGGGCAGAGAGAGAGGGAGACACAGAATCCGAAGCAGGCTCCAGGCTCTGAGCTGTCAGCACAGAGCCTGACGTGGAGCTCGAACTCACGGACTGTGAGATCATGACCTGAGCTGAAGTCAGACGCTTAACCAACTGAGCCACCCAGACGCCCCTATTAAAATATTTTTAACAGTTTTAGGTTGACCTGTGTAAAATACAAACCCATGTAAACATGTTTCATGTTATAATAGGGTTTAACTGTGCAAAATATAGTAATAGATAAAAGGTACATAACACTTAAAATGCATGCCCATATAAATGGTTAATTTGCATTACGATCTCTTTAGTAGATTCTGGCAGTGTGTTCTTAGGATGACTAAAGCAATATCTATTGTCTAATATTAAAAAATCATTAGGCCAAATGTTTGTCTATAATACTTCTGTATTAGTCACTGTGATTAATGTTATATGATTTTTTTTCTTTAAAATTTGCATTTAGGTCTATAAATCCTCGATTTCCCTCTTTCCCTCCCACCTTCCTTCACTTTCTCCCTGCTCCCCACCCCCTCCCACATGCAATCTTTCTTTGGAAGTAGACAGTATCTTTCTTACTAAGACATAAGATATTCAGTATTGCTATTAATGAAACCATAATTACTGGATATTGCCATTTTATATCTCTACTGTCACTTCTGGTTGTAGATATTATTTCCCTATTTCAGGAACTTTTTTGAAGAATGATTATTAGTAATAAAAGTATATAGAGAATTTAAGTGACAGCTGTTATAGGTGTATCTTTGATATTTTAGATAATTGCTTTTAAGTTCAAATTGATGATGGATTACATTGATTAAAGAGAAGTAGGTAGACATAAAAGAGAAATTTGGAATCAATCCAAAGATGATATATTGCAAGACGCAAAATGGACAGTGAATAGTTAAAAGACTAATACCAAGGCTGTTTGTTAACTGGAGATAAGATGCTAATCCTGTACAGCCTAATAGAAATCACATATCCTTTGCTAGGAGTTTTAATCTCTGTTAGGCTTTATTTGTCTTCCTCTTATTATTATTATTAAAGTGAGCCAATCAGGTTAAATTAATTAATTTCTGTCAAATGAATCAAAGTTTGGTTTGTTATTTTCCTAATCATTTCAAATTTTTCAAAGTCAAATATATTAACATAGTGCTTGTAAATATATTGGTATAAGAGTGATTGCCCTGAAGGTTGGTTTTAGAAGCTTCTGACCATGAACATATTAAGCATTTACATTCTTAATGTGTAAATTGTAGATAAGAGATTGAATAGTGTAATTGCTGAAGCTGAATCAGACATAGTTAGTCCTGTAAAAGAAAATAACAACAAAATTTCCAATAAGAGAGTGGTTTCTCTTGCTGAATTCAGTGTTTAACCTATCAGTTACCATACTGTAAATTTAGCTAGTGGCAATAAAAAGTAAAGTATTATATCTCCTGTGTTCCTAGCAAAGGGTACAAAAGTGAAACCAGCCTAAGAAGTATGTCTTTTGTCCATCAGAGCGTCCCCAAACAGACCTTTACTCTCTCATACAGTACTGTTTCTAGAGGTGATGGAATCCTCAGAGCATCTTTTGGTATCAAATATATATATGTTTTGGTCTGCCTTTAGGAAAAAAAATTATTAGGAAAATTTATTAGGAAAAAAATATATTATTTTACCCTAACCCATGAGGGCCAGTATTTTGTTTTAATTGGCCTTCTTACGTTAGAGAAGGAGGACATCTGATTTTTTGTTTTGTTTCATTCTTCTTAGGATAATGTTTCACCTACTAGCAGTTTGTGCTAAGTTTTAAGTTTTCTTGTTTTATTGTAGTTGCAAAGGTAGTGGGTGGAATAGGGAATCACCTTTATACACGTTATCATTAATACCAATATATATATACACCTACTTCCCCTCTAATCTTACTGCTCTCTGAAAAGATTCAGAATGCCTGTCTATTGGAAGGAAAAAAAAATCTTTCTTTAAATATCTAATTTATAGTTTTAGATTTCAGAGTATACCTTATTATTAAAGAACTGTTGGGCTATACTTACAATATTATTTTCAGATTTGATCACTGAAATAAATAAAAGAGAGGGAAAAAGGAGAAAGAAGAATCTGGAACAAGGTCCAGAGAGCAATAACTCAATTAATCAGGGATGTAAGGTGATTTCATAAGCAAATTGACTTTAAAAGATTGGGGCTTTATATTCAGGAAATGTTAAGACTTAGAGGTGATATAATCAAAACTTTGAAAGCATTTATAAAGAAGGAAAAAATACATAATTATAGAATATTAAGACACAAAATTTCTTCAACTTTAAAACAAGAAAAAATTTGAACAAATGAGATGCTACTCTAGACCGTGAGCCATGAAACACTTAAACATGTTACTTAAGCAGAAATAGAGTTTAGATTTTCACTGCCTAGTAAATGGCCACTGCCATATGTGGCTCATGAGCCCTTGAAAAATGACTAGTGACTGACTGAGAAGCTAATCTTTAATTTTATTTAATTATAATTAATAGTAATTTAAAAGCTAATATTCAGTTCAGTCATTGAAAAACTTTGAAGTATTATTTGGAAGTACTTGAGTAAGTGAATCTACTTTTTCACCTGTGCATTTTGTAAAATCTAAATAGAGATCAAGTATTTCTAATGAAAATTTAGCATCCAGATGGAGATGTGCTATAAATTATACTTTGGTATGAAAAAAATCTCATTAGTAACAAGATATTAGTAAAATGGCTCAGTAATATTTTTTTTAATATTGACACATGTTGAACTCGTAATGTTTTAGATATATTAAGTTAAATAAAATAGATAATTAAAAATAATTTAACTTGTTTCTTCTTGCTTTTTTTGATGTAGTGACTCAAAATTTAAAATTACATCTGTGGCTTATATTTTATATTCCTGTTGGGTAGTAATGGCCTGACTATGACTTAAGTAATTAGATATTAACGTGTTTAGATAAGTCTATATTAGGTTTATTCACAAAAAAATAGGGCTGCTTGGGGGAGATCTAAGTTTTTAGATTAATGTTGGCCCACAGCCCATGACCCTCATTTCTTCCATCTCTTCTAGAACCTCATGTCTGCATAAACAAATGTCCTTTTTGCTCCTGTCCTCACTGAAAGTCACTAGCCTGAGTCTGTCCATCTGAAGGGACTTTCTCTGACTTAGGATTTTGCACGTGTATGTTTTTCTAAGTGCCTTGAAAGCAGCAAGACTTTAGACCTTATACCATCAGGGAGAACCCAAGTTTCTCTCCTCTTGGGTAGGCCCAATCTGTGACTGGCCTTCTGAATTCTTTTGCCTTAATCTGTCTTCTAACTCAAACCTCTTCTACGACAGAAGCCCTTCTCCAGATGTGATGGACTATCTAGAGTATAGGTACCCCTGTTAAGTAGCTTGCATCTTTCCCAGTGGCTGGAACTTATCTCAATTCCCATGTTCCAGCCTTTATAAATGTCAATGCCTGTATGATAAGTGACAGCCTTCCTATCTCCTCTGTAGAATAGAGACCTTTACTTACCACAGCTCTGCTTTCACCAGACCTAGCTGATGCTGATGACATTGAAGCTTAGCCAACACTAGTCTCCCCCATAGACCTTGCTACTTCAGTGCTGACGATTTGGAGAATGCTTTTTCGGCCTATCACCCTGGTCATGGTGGTTTCCTTATTCCCTACCTGATACTAACCCTGACTCCATCTCCTTCTTGATCTGTATAGAGCAGACTGAGGAAACCTCTTATTAGAACAGTTAATGCCATGGAGTGCAATTACAGTAACTTTTTTATGAAACATCCTTTTGTGACTTTATCATAGGGAATACACTCTACTAGAAATACCATCAGTCTACCCAGCATACTATTTCTTTTTTTTTTTTTTTTAACGTTTATTTATTTTTGAGACAGAGAGAGACAGAGCATGAACGGGGGAGGGTCAGAGAGAGAGGGAGACACAGAATCGGAAACAGGCTCCAGGCTCTGAGCGGTCAGCACAGCCTGACGCGGGGTTCGAACTCACGGACCGCGAGATCATGACCTGAGCTGAAGTCGGACGCTTAACCGACTAAGCCACCCAGGCGCCCCTTTTTATTGTTTTGTTTTGATTTTTTTTATTTTTAACCCAGCATACTATTTCTGAGCAGAAGAGGATCTTCCCAGGGCCTCCGAAGTTGCCTCATAGAGATAATCACCTATTGTATCTCTCTGTGTGCTTAATTCCATTCTAATCTCAAATGATCTCTAAACGATTATCAACAACACAGTGTGCCTGTTTATCAAATTTACAAATGACAAATGAGGCTAGAAGAGGAAAGAAGGTTTCCATTTGGTTTAGGTGGCAATATTAGGTGCAAAAATGGCAGAATTCACTTCCCTTACCCAGATGAAGTATAAAATGTCATAAGCAACCAGTTTGTCTCCAACTTGCCCGAGATGAATGCGGCAAACCAGGTCTTTAACAAAGAAGTCTAGAAAAGACCTTACAGCTTGCTTTTATAGAGGGCAAGAAAATGTAGATGGTAGCTCTGTAAAACAGTTTGAAAGAAGAGAAGAAAATAATTTTCTGATTTGGTGCATGCATCTCTAGGAAAGGAAAATATATCAAAAGTATAAATGGTGGTCTTCAAGGGGTGATTTTACTCCCCAGGGAATGCCAATATCTACAGAGATTTTGGGGTCAGCAAGATGCTGCTGACAACGAATACTTAGAGGCAAGAGTTACTGCCAGATCTCCTACAAGTGCACACCAAAACTCCTATAGAGAGGAATTGTCAGGCCCCAAATGACAGTAGTACTGAGGTTGGGAATCTCTGCTTCAGAGTTTACCTAGGCCACGATTTTTACCTCACATATGAATAAACTGGGGCTCACAGATATTAAATAACTTATTTAAAGTATTAGAACTAATCAGAATTGTGATTGGGCCAGAACACAAAGCTTCTGTCTTTCAGGGCTGGCTTTTCCACACTAACGTATTCTCTTTCCTAATGTTCATAGGTTATTCTGAATTTCTTTTAAAAAGCTTGATGAAGCCATGGAAAAGAGGGCAGTGTGTTTTCTTTACATTTTTCTATGTGTTTATATGATGTGTAAAACTTCTTCTTTTCATGAATTTAAACACTGTAAAGAAAGCTTCTGTTTGACCATGCCAGCCATGTAGGATGCTACAGGAAGTCTAAGTTATTAGTCTTTACCTTGCCCTAAAGAAGCTGATGGCCTCCCTGGGGAGAACATGGCCAGCATTATGAGAATGCATGTAATAGGTTCAGGGCTTAGGCCTCACTATCCCAGTTATAAAAGTGCTGTACTATTTCATTATTTGGGTTACTTAATCTTAGCCTTGTGTGGTTGCAGCTGACATTCTTGAGATCCGGTCCTCCACTGGACTTCCTCATTAACTGTCAGTTTTACTGAGGAAAGTATCTTAATGTCACTAACAAATTTGGCCATTATTTCCTGCCTGCCTTCCTCCTCTATGTAATCACATAATTATATGTTAACAGGACTATTTAGAAACCTAGACATAAACTTTTAAGTTCTCATTTACTGATGTTCTTTCTTCACTCACTTAAAATTGGATATGTATATTTTTCTATTTTTATTTATTTTTATTTATTTTTAAAATTTTTTTAATGTTTTATTTATTTTTGAGAGAGTGAGAGAATGAGAGAGAGAGAAAGAGAGAGAGAGAGAGAGAGAGAGAGAGAGAGAGAGAGACAGTGCAAGCTGGGGAGGGGCAGAGAGAGAGGTTGACACAGAATCCGAAGCAGGCTCCAGGCTCTGAGCTGTCAGCACAGAGCCCGAGACGGGGCTCAAACTCAGCAATGGCAAGATCATGACCTGAGCTGAAGTCAGATACTCAACTGACTGAGCTGCCCAGGGGCCCCTTTATTTTTTCTCAGTACATGCTTTCAGAGTTTTACTGTTGTATTTATTGAGCACATACTATGTGACAGATGAAATTGTAAGTACCAGGGATTTAGCAGTGAATCCTACAGACAGAAGCCCTGTCATTACAGAGTTTCCATTCTAGTGAAGGATATAGATCATAAAAAATTAAATATATAGTAGAGCATCAAGAAATGACAGATGCTATGAAAGAGAAAAACACTGGAAAGGAATAAAGATTGGCAGAACTTACTGCTTTAAATGAGGTGGTTGGTAAGGACCCTATTAGGTAGGGTCTCTGGAAAAAAAAGAATGCTTCTGATAGGGCATAAAGAACCTACAATAGGAGTATTTTTGGTTTGTTCAGGAAATAGCCGGAAGTCCTTTGTGGCCAACATGGAGTGAAGACATGAAGATGGTAGATAGGAATGGAGAGGGAGCCAAGGGTAGGAAACGTTGACCCTGTAGGCTCTTAAGAACGTTCTTTGATTTTCTAAAGATAATGAGAAGTTTTTTCTGCATTTGGGCAGAAGAGTACCCTTCTCTGACTTACATTTTAAAGGAACCACTTTTGCTACTCTGCGTTGAAACACTACGTGTGGAACAAGATGGAAGCAGAAAAGTCAGTTGAGAAGCTATTATACTTATGCAAGGAATAAATAATAGTAGCTTGGAGAAAAGGGATATGTTAATGGATGGTGTGATTGTTTTGTTTTATTTTCCTAAGAAAGCTCATTATAATAATATCTTACATTAGCTTTTGTGTTTGGCAATGCAGTTTCCTACACTCTGGACTACAACTTCCTGGTTTTCCATCCTGGATTCATCACTTACTAACAGTGCAGTCTTAGACCTATAAGTTAAACTATGACTCAGTTTCTTCCTCTCTTAAATGAGGTAAATACTGGTATCCACCACAAAGGACTGTGAAGTTGATACCTCTGTAGAGTTCTTTGAATTGTTCCTGGCATATGTTAATTACCATGCTATTATATTAATATTATTATCATTATTATTATTATTAATCATTCTTCAAACAAACCAGTAATATAAATCTTCTTTATCCCACTAGTGGATGGGTTGGATTTAAAATTCAGTTTTTGAATAAATAATTTTGTTTTATAGATGAAGAACATGATCAACAACTAATAATTGAGAGTGTCAGAGCCCAAACCAAGGACTTCTGGCTCTAAAACTAGAACTTCTTCCTCCATGCTACATGGTGTTCAGGTTGTCAGATCTACCTACGATCACTGATGAACCCTGTGGTCCTTGGTTCCCTGGTAGCATCTTAGTCAGATTCTATAAATGTCCAGCAAAAATCGCTTGGAAAGACCAGGAGAAATTCAGACCAATATCTCTCATGAACATACCTTCAGAAATACTCAGATAAAACAGTGTAATATTGGAAGAAGGATAGACCTATAAGACAGTGCAGTAGAACAGAGGACCCAGAACTGTACTCAATGAATCTTTGAATCTTTTAAAAACTTGCAAAACCAATTCAATGGAGGAAAGATTTCTCTTGTAACAAGTGCTGGTGTGCACTCATAGGGCAAAATTGTATTCAAAGGGCAAAATATAAGAACCTCTATTTAAATTTTACATGTTATAAAATGATAAACTCCAGTAGACCATACACGTACATGTAACATGTAAAACAAAAAAAAATGTTTTAAAAAACACAGTATCTCTGAGATCTAGAAATGGGCAGAATTCTTACATACGAAAAGAATAATTCACAAAGGGAGAAATTGATAAATTGGACATCATCAAAATTAAAAACTTGGTCTGTGAAATACCCTGTGAAGAGTTTGAAACAACAAGCTAAAGAATGGGGGGGGGGAAATATTTTCAAATAACATCTCTGAGAAAGGACCTCGAATATATAAGGAACTCTTACTATTAGCAATAATAAAATCAATAATCAGGAAATGGTCAAAAGACGTGAACAGAACATGAACAGACCTTTCACGGAAGACAATATACATGTGGCAAATCGGCACATGAAAAGATGTTCAACATCATATGGTGGTTTTGCTTCTTCTCAAAGTGTTACCCCAATAAATTCTTGACTTTTCAAGTTGGGAAAAGAAAAAGTAATGTGCTTATATATAGCAAGCTTTGTATACAAAAATACAAATAATTATTGATCATCTACACCCTGAGTCCACCGGCTAGGAGTGGAGGAGTCTGAGAGAGTATGAGATATAGTATATACCCTCTGCGTCTGTGATTTCACAGATCAAAACATTGCCATGAGTTGGGGGTGGTCGGGGCAGGCTTCCCAGGTGAGTGGTGGAACCCGGAGTGTAGACCTCCCAGGTTGAAATATATCTTATAAGGAAGGTTAGTACTTTTTATGGCAGGGGAACGTGAAAAAGCATGGAACTGAAATATCAGTTGGGTAAGCAGATTTGTGGGAGAGCAACTGTCTATTACTCCATGTGTAGCCTGCTCTTAGATTCTTCAACTGAGGGGTAGATGACATAAGAATAAAACTGAAATCCTTCTGCCTTGGTCTATTTTAAAAACAAAAAAATCAGGGGAACCTGGGTGGCTCAGTCAGTTGAGCGTCTGACATCAGCTCAGGTCATGATCTCATGGTTCGTGAGTTGGAGCCCCGCGGCAGGCTCTGGTGCTGACAGCTCAGAGCCTGGAGCCTGCTTTGGATTCTGTGTCTCCCTCTCTCTCTGCCTCTCCCACACTCACACTCTGTCTCTCTCTCTCTCTCTCTCTCTCTCCCTTTCTCGGAAAATAAATAAACATTACGCAAAATCTAAAACAAACAAAAACAAAGAACAAAAACAAAATATTCTCGTTTTGGACAAAGTTCAAGGAAGGAATTATATCTGAACAGAAGTGAACAGAGCCCCGCATGATATACATATATCTTTAGTTTTCACTCTCTTTTCTCCTGCTCTTGTGTGTCTGTGCGTGCCTGCAACGTATACAGTGCAGACAATTATTAAAACCATTCTTTACTCATGAGCTGAGGATGTTTGACAGAGCCCAGGGTGAGAAGAAACGACTGGACCCCTATAGCACATTTTCGTTCTACCTGCGTTTAAGACGATATCTATTGCCCCTGCCCCACTAGCTTAGTTTGTTTTTGCCTTACCTTTCTTTCAGGCAGATTAATCACCTATGTCAGCATTTGAGGTACTGATTAATTTGCGACCCTGAATGAAGGCCAGGGAATTCTAACCATGCCCCCGAGTTGAAACAGTTCAGTAGCTGGATGCAGACACAGCTCGCTAATTATATTTTTTTGGTAACCGATGAAAATATGTGGAAAGGTTTCCTCCTCGGATGATTGGATTTTTCTGGATGACAACTATTCCTATTTATTAGCTTCACATGTCTTTGAAAAATGCACTTGTGTGGGAGAGCTCAAGAATGTATTTGCCAGATTGGGAGCCGACCTTGGATTAACGAGTGACTTTCCGAAACAAATTTGCAGCTCTCTCGGGTTTGTTTCCTGTGCCTGGACTTTGCTCATCAAGTAGGGTCTTGCCTGCTGCAGGGAACAGCCTTCTTTGTTAAATGTGAACTGCAGAGCAGTGAGGATCTTTTTTACTTATATTAATTATTTAAAAGAAGCTGATGGGAGGAGTAAAGCCTCCAGGGATGGGCTGCTTCTGTGCAGATTTTTGCTGACCGTGGAGAATAAAAGATACTGTATTTTAAAAGACATGCAGTAGCTTAATCATTTCCATGAACTTTACTACTTAGGATATCTGAGTAAGTTACCGTGAGATTTGGGGCACGTGATGGGGAAGGGGCAAGTAAGAGAGGAATAGATAAAGCAAAGGTCTAAGAAAAGGCTAGAAAGAGAAGATTTGGTTTTGTGTGCCTGTTTGTAGTGAATCGTTTGGCTCTGCTTTCAGGTTCGCTGCAGGTTTATAAAGTGGAGCCCTGGTGGGTTGGTTTCACCTCCGCAGCGATCATGCCGTGACTAAATAATGTAGAACTGAAGATGGAGATAATAGGAGGCTGACATCTGGCTAATTGCCATTCCAGTTGGGGGTTGCCTGACAGTTGAGTGGAAATTGCTAGGAGATGAAGAACTTTCAATGAACCGTGATGGGCAGAAGTGTCTGAGTGAAAAAAATAGAGGAGAGCCTGGCAGGACAGGGAGGGAAATCCCTGCCCTCTCCTCCCTCTTGTTTTCTCCTCCTGTTGTATCTCAGTAGAAAAGGTTGCCATTTGATGTCAAGTGGTTTGCAAAAAAAACCCCCAAAAAACAAAAGCAATAAACAACACACACACACACACATACACACACACACACACACCCCTCAGAATAATCTTAGAGGCAGAGGAGAGTTTACGAAACCTGGAGCTGCATTAATTTTGTCTTAACTTTGATGGCACCCGAGACCTACCTAGGCACCAGTCACCCAAAAGTCCCTTCCAGAGCCAGTGCCTGCAAGCTGGCCTGGACCCAGGTCCTCCAAAGCATAACTCCCCAGCGCTGCCCTATGCAGATAGGGCTCTCTGATCCTTCTACAAGCTCCGAGGCTGAACGGTGACTTCTGAATCATGAAATTTTTCTATGGCTGGTTATTTCTGGGACAGGCTTACTGAGCCTTGTAGCATGTGTAGTTGCTACTATAGTCAATAAATCTATGTTAATTTACTTAAGAATATTTCCTCCTTTACCCATCCTCCCAGCAGAAGCTTCTCAGGTAATAGGTATGCACGTACACATTTTAGCCGTGTCTATGTGGGATCAAACTAAGATGACTCAGTGGAGTGATACTGATGGTAGAGTTTTTTGGAGATTTCTGAGTTGGTGGATGATGTCCTCAGAGGGATAATATATAGACAGGCCCATGCTGTATGAAACCCCTCCCCTCTCCCCTGATTTGGGGAGGTAGTCTACTTACTGATTCATTTCTTTTTGTGTGATCTTTTGCTCCTGCAATAATTGTGGCTTTACAGGTTGGATTTAAAGTACCTTTTGTGCTATGGCTATGCATTTTTTTTAAATACAGATGATGATTCCTCTCATCTAGAATTTCTTAGTAATTTTTAGGACCAGGGGATCAAACTTTTCTTTCCATTTTGTAACAGTCTGGTTAAAAGTGCCTTACAATAATAGTTTGTGTTTTATTGCTTTAGTCAGTATCATTTTCATGCATAAGCATCGCACTGCTGTGGTTGAAGTCTGTGAACAAACCATTTGGCCTTACATGCAGTTTTTAAAATTGCTGTATGATTTTCTAACAAGTGAATTTCAGGTTCTACTGACGGATGCAAACTGAAAAGAACTGTTTAACAAAGATAATGTATTCTGCTAGTATATTTCAAACCAAAATCTCTTTTAAAAATGTTAATATTTACTTATTTTTGAGAGAAAGGGACAGGGCACAAGCAGGGGAGGGGCAGAGAAAGGGAGGCACAGAATCCAAAGCAGGCTCCAGGTTCCAGGCTCTGCAGTATCCGCACAGAGCCTGACATGGGGCTCAAACTCACGAGCCATGAGATCATGACCTGAGCTGAAGTTGGATATTCAATCCACTGGGCCACCCAGGGACCTCTTAAACCAAAATTTCTAGGGAGGGTCATAGTTTCGTCTAGAAGACAGTCTCCTTGTTCTTTTCCTTACTTTGCACGTGGACTTTGTGATAATATGATTTTGAGGAAAAACAAAAAAGCATACTTGTTTTATAAGTATTTTCCTTGAGATTTTAATTACATTAATCTTTCTGGGGGTAATTATAAATTCATAGAATAAATTATTTGTGTTATTTCTAACTGTGTGTGTTAGTTGAGGAAAGGTGTGCAAGTTTATAACTGTTTTAAGGAAGTTATCATGACTTTAAAAATATACTGAAAAGTAAATGGTTTGCCCCATGAGTTGTTTGTTAATAAACCATTTTTCTCTTCTATGTTGACTAAAGGGGACATAAAACTTTATATTGGTGGCTAACTGTGCTCCAATACCTCATCTTCCTACTGCATCCCCAGGCAAGGTAAATTGCAGAGTTAAGGTGGCGCTCAATAAATATTTGTTGGAGGAATTAATGAATAAATGAATAATTTAGGCACAACATATCTATCAAGCCTTAAAAAAAAATCTTGGACTCAATCTTATTCAATACATATTCCCTGAAAGCCTGCTCGGTAAAGACCAGTAAAATATTGACGGCTTAGTAGGAAAACTAAGATATTAAGGAAGTGACTAAACAATCATGAGGCAATGTGCAGGATGAAGGCATACTGTTGAGTTACTTAGGAATAATTACATGTCCAGGGATAATTACCTGACCTACATCCATGACAGTGTCAACATTCACACAGTCCTACTGTTTCCATACCATTTGTTTTTTATTTCCACATCCTCCCAGGTATTTTTGTCTAGGTCTAGATGCCATGACAGTGCAGGACATGCTCAACATTAGACAAAACAGCCAAGTTAGATTTCTCCTCTTATGCTTTTTTTTTTTAAATAAATTTGTTTAATATTTATTTTTGAGAGAGAGAGAGAGAGAGAGAGAGAGAGAACATGAGCAGAAGAAGGGGCAGAGAGAGAGAGGGAGACACAGAATCCAAAGCAGGCTCCAGGCTCGAGTTGTCAGCACAGAACCTATATAGGGCTCATACTCACGAACCATGAGATCATGACCTGAGCCGAAGTCGGACACTTAACTGACTGAGCCACCCAGGCGCCCCTTTTATACTCTTTCTTTTTTTTAATTTAATTTTTTCTAATCAACTTTATTGAAGCATAGTTTACAAATAATAAAATGCATAAATTTTAAGTGTACATTCCAACAAGTTTAGACAAATGTATATACCTGTATAACTACCACCTCAACCGTTATGCAGAATGTCTTTCTCTCCCCAAAGACTTCTTTGTGCCCTATCTTAGTCTTCCTTGTCTTTATTACCCAGAGCCCTCTGGTGCTTGTTAACTTTCCAAGGGCAGTGCCTTTGTGCTGCCCAAGGGTTAGAGCAAATTCCCTAATGAGGCCCCACCCAGATCTGACCAAAACTCCTCTTTTTCTTTCTTCAAGCTAGGGCTGCCAAATAAAATTAGAAGATGCACAGTTAAATTTATATCTTGGATAAACAATAAATAGCTTTTAGTATAAGAAAATATTTTTTTTAGCTTTTCAATGTTTATTTATTTTTGAGAGACAGAGCAAGAGTCGGGGAGGGGCAGAGAGCGAGGGAGACACAGAATACTAAGCAGGCTTCAGGCTCTGAGCTGTCAGCACAGAGCCTGACACAGTGCTCGAACTTACTGACCATGATATTGTGACCTGAGCCAAAGTTGGATGTTTAACCGATTGAGCCACCCAGGCACCCCCATGTAAGAAAATATTATAATGTTGCAGTATTTGGAACACACTTAGGATAAAAAAAAAAATTGTGATTCTCTGTAATTTGAATTTAACTGAGTATCTCAAATTTTATTTGCTAAATCAAGAAACCCTACCCCGATTGCCACTTTATCATTGCACGTAAGTAATTTCACCCACCCTTCAGAAGACAAGAGTCTGATTGAAAAAAAAAATCACATTCAAGTATAAATACCTGGTAGGTAAATTAATATATGTTCATTAAATTAAATATATCCTTATAGTCAAAAAAGGAATTTGTTTATCCGGAAGATCAGTATTCTAGGGGTAAATTTTGATCAAAAATATTTTACGGTGTTCCACCTCAAGTGAACATTAATACCTCTTATTGAATAGCCAAGGGAAATTAGGTATGGTGTTTCTTGTTGATTCCCATCTGTGAAGGTAATTCTACCACACCAAGGGCAAGTTATTTGACCTCTTTGTGCCTTAGTTTTCTTATTTGTAAACAGGAGATTATAATAACACCTACCCCAGAGGTTTGATGGGAAGATTAAGGAAATTAATATATTTCAGTACTGAGTATAGGATCTGGCCCATTGTAAGCATGTGTTAGCCATAGCCACCAATTATTTATTCCAGTAACATTGGTAAAGACTGATATTTGCTCTCATGTGCAATCTATTTATCTTTCTTGTTTACTTACTGTTCTCTAAAATGTGGAGAAAGAACACTGGATTAGGAGTAAGGAATAATTCCTTTTAGTCTCAGATCTGCCTCTGATTTTTAGGTGACCCCAGTTTCTCAATCATAGGTTCCACATAGTTGGATCTCAGCCTTGCAGTACATAAAATGCATCTGAGGTACTTGGAAGTAAGAGTAGGTTTCTAGGCTTCTCATCAGACATTTTGATTCTGGAAGCCTAGGGATGGGACAGGATGAAGAACATTTTTAATAAGCTCACAAGAGAATCAAATGCAGGTGGCCCATGGACCACACACTGGGAAACATTAGACTAGATGCCCTTTCAATTTTCTCCCATTTAGTAGTTAAATGTAAACAACTGTGATTCAAAGTAATAAGCAAAACTATCTATCTAGAGGTTTAAATATGCCTTATGAATGTTCTACCAAACACATGAAGGCCAATTTCAAAAGCTGTATCAACTCTACATTGTGAATGCCTGTGGTTACTTGTTTATTGGGCAACTTAATCTAGAAAGGTTCTTTCATGAATTTTCATCAATTTTTTAACAAAGCTCTGTTGCAAATGGTGAATTATGCATTAACATATGTTCATGCTAATTTATACACTGGTGACAGATTTTTGGCATGGGATCAATAATTTACAATTATATTTTTTAAAAGTTTGTTTATTAATAGCATCAAGGAATTTTGATTATCATTTAGATAACAATGCATCATTTGAACCCAACAAAAAAAGAACAGAATTTGCCATTCTCAGAAATCTGCATACTTGTGCAAGAACAACAAATGAATCTGAAACTAACGAGATAAATATCTCCTGCTTTTCTCAATTAACAGTTTTTACAGCCCTGTTGGATAAGCCCCGATGTCTTATCATCAGATGGAAGTGCAGGGTTTTATTACACCAACATTTTCTAATATGGAAATAATTATAGGCTAACCTAGTTGAGTCATGAAACAAGACAAAAATTACTTTGACTGTCCTCTTGAAAACTTAATACAATTTGTACTTTCTGCATATTTTTCAAAGTTAAGAAAAAATTCTGATAAAGAAGTAAACATAATCCTGTTAAGGAGCTTCATTAGTATGTTCCTATCTCTCCAATGTGATTCTATTTAAACACACTTTTGAAAGTATACCTTGTTTTGAGAAAGTGAATCTTGATGTAGAAATTCTAATAAAATAAGTAAATTAGAAGTTATTTGTGTAATTGAAAATTTTTCTACTTTAAAAATACTGTAGATCTCTTGAAGAAGCTCCTGCACTATTGTACTTAAATGTGATGTCTCAAATAATTTTATGCTTAGCTTTTTAGAAATATAATTATGCAAGTAGAGGTGCAGCTTTTCTATACACAGTAATCTTTTTATCACTCATTGTTATTCATTTGTGGAGAGATATCAGCTACCAGTTTTATTCCAAATATAGTTGAAGGAAATAAAGTTACTAAGACTTAATCAATTATATGCCACTTTAACCCTCTGGGACAATCAGAGAAACCAGAGAGCTCATAACCTTTTATTATGCGTGCTATACTTCCATATTAACCTCTTTGCCAATATTCTTTGCCTGAGTAGGAAAGGTGGAGGAGAAAAGAGCACCTTCTTAAGTTAGATTTTAATACTCGGTAACCATTCTAGTGGAAGGCTAAGGCAAATTATTCCTGTGATCACAATAGGGTTTTTAAGTATTTTCATTTCTTTAATGTTTTATTTATTTTGAGAGAGTGAGAGAGAGGAGAGAACGAGCAGGGGAAGGGCAGAGAAAGAGGGGGATAGAGAGAGAATCCCAAGCAGGGTCTGTGCTGTCAGCACAGAGCCTGACGTGGGGCTCTATCCCAGGAACTGCGAGATGATGATCCGAGCGGAAATCCAGAGTTGGATGCTTAACCAGCTTAGACATCGAGGTACACCAGTCTTTTCATTTTTTTTTTTTTTTTAGTCCTAGGAGGAACATGATTTGGGATAACAAAGAGAAATGGTTTTAAATCTTGGTTCTCTCAATTGTTAGTTGAGTCAAGTTATATAACTTCTCTGCGGCTTTGCTTTTCATCTTTAAAATACAGATTATAATGCTCGCTTTATTGGGTTGTTATAAGAATAAGGTAAAATTATTTTTACAAGTTCCTGAAACAGTATCTGGAAGTCAATCAATTAGATTGTCAATCAGTCAGAAGTCAATCAATTAGAAGTCAATCAATGAAGATTTAAGTGTGCATTTCCTTCCCCTCTGACATAATGAAGAGGTGCCTGCCGTACTGATTGAAGACCAAAGCTTTCTCTCTGTCCCCTTAACCCACTTTGGTGTTTAGTTTGTAAGGTGTCCTTCTTCATCAGTCAGTGGGTTGCTATGCACTAGCATAATGTATACGTCATCTAGAAGATGCTGGTAGAAACTAGTCTCTTCTAAACTCATCTCCCACTTTTTACACAGTCTACTTTCACCTGTCTGTAACAGTCTGTTTCAGGGGTTAGCAAACTTTGGCCTATTGGACAAATCTAGGCACCCACCTGTTTCTGTAAATAAATTTCTATTGAGACACAGATCCAGGCCTATTCATTTAAATAGGTCTATGGCTGTTATTGTTTTTTCAGGTTTAACAACAGATTTGAGTAACTCTGATAGAGACTTTATGCCCACAAAGCCTAAATTATTTTCAGTCTGTCCACTTGCAGAAAAAGCTTGCAGACTGCTGGTTTATTGCCTAATATATGACGACTAGACTTTTAAAATGTAGCTGATCAGAAGTTAAGTACTTGTTGACAAACAGATGTTGAATGAATGGAAAATAGAAAAAAAATTGTCAGTTGCTGTCATAGAGGTTTCTTAACTCTCCTAAGAATGGTGACAATGAGGACAAAGAAATAATATAATTGAGGAGAAATAACAGAGAAAGATGAGAAGCCAAAGGAAAGGAGTTCTGACATTAACCACTCCTGGACCTCACTTGAATTAAATGCTGTTTCTGTGAGCCTCAGTTTTTCTGTCAAGTGAAAATAATTTCTGCTAAAACTAACATCATAAGCTCACATTGCACAAGATTATGATTTCATATTACCTTGTTTTGTTTATGTGATAATGATCCTAATTAATACACCTACCTAAAGACAGAGTTCGTCATGCATTCATTCTTTTCAAAAATTTCAGGGGAATCAGTGTCCTTGGGGGAGAGGCAGGTATGAGTTAAGCAGAGAGATAGAATTTATCCTTAGAAAGCATTTGAGGATGTAGGAAAACTTGTTTGGCATGGGACGGAGTTTCTAGAAGGCCCAGTGGAGGCAGAAGGAGGAATGAAAGAAGAAAAAACAAAGAGCTTGGAGAGAGGGGAAGTAAGAGGGAGAGATAGATGGCCATATTAAGCATGGGGATATTAATATTAAGCATGGTGAATTTAGTGGACAAGCATTTGTAACCGAATTGGTGATAGCAATCCCTGGTACGTGGAGGATAAGAGACAAGTCTTCAGGTACTGCTGGTGGCTGTAGGGTACAAGATGCGATGCTTGGTAAATGACAATTCAGAGCAGTCTGATCTTTTAAGAGTCTCATTATGTCCAGTGAAATGGGCACTTCCCTAGGATGCAGAAGATCTAGATTGGAGGCCAAAGTATTCTGGCCTATGAGCAAGTCTCAATTCATCTGTAGATCTACACTATCTTCCCTGTTTACTTTCCAGGACTATTCAGAGAATTTCGTGAAATACTGTGTCTCAGTGTGCTTAAAAAATCTCTTCAAATATGTGCAGTTTTATTAACTATAATGTATGAACAACCACAGAAAAGCATGGGCTTTTAGTATATTCTCAGAATTGATGGATTTATGCTTGTGCATGCACAGTTATACATGCGTGCGCGCGCACACACACACACACACACACACACACACACATGCACAAGAATTTTATAGGTCTACCTTTCTGGGAAATATGGAAATAGGGATATAGTAAAATGCCCTCTGTGTGCTGGTCTGATGGGCACTATTTTCCACTCACTACATTCCAAATATCTCCAGAAAACTTCAGAATATATCTTCAGGTGGTGGTTTTTAAATATCCAAAGTCATACATCAGTACCTTTTTACTCATTGAGCAAAAGAAAGCTCTTCCCAAAGTGGAGTTCTTTTTTTTTTTTTTTTTTTTTTTTTTTTAATATCATTAGACGTGGATAGGATTCTGATAGGTGCGTGATCTAGGGTTTTTACTGGGTTCCATCTTCCTGTATTAATGAAAAGCTACATTACAAATGGTTCTGCTTTCCCTGTATTGAAGGAAACACTCATGAAAGGTGATATCATATCTTAAGAGTAAAAACACTACATTTAGAGCAATTTGTTCTTCCCTTTTTTAAGTCTGCAGTAAATGGTATCCACATACTGTATTCATTCTGCTGGAGGATATGAAAACAAACATGGTCATTCTTTAAACAAAGGAATTTTATGTACGGATACATAAAATGATGATTCTTGTGTTATATTAAAAGCATATTGGGGCACCTGGGTGGCTCAGTAGGTTCAGCGTCCAACTTCAGCTCAGGTCATGACTCGCGGTTTGTGGGTTCGAGCCCCGCATCAGGCTCTGTGCTCACAGGTCAGAGCCTGGAGCCTGCTTCAGATTCTGTGTCTCCCTCTCTCTCTGCCCTTCCCATGCTCATGCTCATGCTCATGCTCTTTCTCTCTCTCTCTCTCTCTCTCTCTCAATAATAAATAAACATTAAAAAAAATTAAAAAGCATAGCTAGGTATTTCCCTGATAAGCAATTGATTGGGATTGCTTTTATTGGTCATGATTTATGGGTGACAAGTTTGAGTAATTATTAAGCTTAATTGCACTTAGATGAGGGATTCTCCCCCCAGTTGTTTATCTTCGGGGCAAAAGTGAAAATAAATGTGTTAGAAAAATGTAGAGTTCAGTGGTTGCTAAATGAGCTTTTTAGTGGTTACATATGTAATGATTTAGACCATTAATATGTACATGCTGGAGAAGCTGACCATCTCATCTCAGGCTGCAGAAAATCCCACACAAACCGCTATTTTGCTTTTGTGTAAACACAGTCATTCAAATTCAATCACAAGTGAAGGTTTTCCTGAGGTTAATTTTGGTCTATCTGGGTGGCTGGTAAAAGAATTTTCAAGAAAATGAAATCATTATATTTATTTGGCATGTAGGAGGGCATCAGGTCAAGAGTATCTAAGGCTCTGCCAGTTCTGGAGAAGGAGGGCAACTAGTCTGATCCCCAAGAGCTTTGCCTTATTTCTATAGAATGATTTTCTAGGCAACCTGTTTTAGCTTTAATGTGAAGGGTCAGCAGAGCAGACTGGCATGCTTTCGTGAGTAAAAAATAAAACCACTGCATTTCTAAGCTCTGAAATCTTGTAGTTGCTCCTTATTACAGCTAAAGATGATGTAGAATCTTGTTACCAACATTACGGTAGGCAGCACAAGTGGGTTAAAATTCTCAGATCGGTATGCCAGTATAATAAACTGATTGTGGGTCAGGCTGTCCTCTTGTGTAGGCAAACATTTCTCTCATTTTTCCTTTATCTCATTAGTTCTTTAATAAATACTGCACAAGCTGTAACATTCTTCTTCAAAACTAAGGCTGGGAGAATTTCTGTAAGATACACATGAAAATAACGAAGTCAGGAGTTTTTACCTTTTATTTGGGTTTAAAAAAATTTTTAGAAAATGTCTGCACTGCTAGGTTTCCAAGAAGAGCAAGTACAGCCGTATTGCCAGTTTTTAGTCTGTTCAGCTGATGTAACAAATCACCATGAACTGAGCAGCTCATACAACAGAAGTTTATTTCTCACAGTCCTACAGGCTGGAAGTGTGAGATCAGGGCTCCATCATTGTCCTGTTCTGTTGAAAGCTCTCTTCCGGGTTGCACAGGGCCGACATCTCAGTGTACCCTCCTGTGGTAGAAAGAGGGGAAGGGGCTCTTCTGTTTCTTTTTGTTATAAGAACACTAATCCCATTCCTGAGGGCTCCACACTCATGACCAAATTACCTCCCAAAGGCCCCCCTCTGAATAACCCTTAACAATTGGGGTTTAGGATTTCAATATATGAATTTGGAAGGGCAATACAGACATTCAGTCCTTAAGTACAGCTTCAAAAAACCTGGAGCTTATCAGTTGGTTAAGCTTCTGACTTTGGCTCAGGACACCATTTCACAGCTCATGATTTCGAGCTCCGAAGTGGGCTCTGTGCTGACAGCTGAGAGCCTGGAACCTGCTTCGGATTCTGTGTCTCCCTTTCTCTCTGCCCTTCCTTCCCTCTCCCCCTCCCTCCCTCCCACTCTCTCAAAATAAATAAACATTAAAGAAAAAAAATTCAAAGAGACTGGAGCCTGGCTCAGAAACTGGAAATCAGTAACTGGACATAGAACCTTTCAAGTTTCATCAGCCCTAGTGACCTATTCATACTATAGTTAACTTTTATCTCCGGGCTTTCCCACTTGTGGTTTCTGCTTACTCATAGTCTTTAGCACCTAATGGATTCTACTCTAAGCTATATCTGTGTTTCTGCACAAAATTTCTGATAGAAGATATGGTTGGTATAGTTAGCCACTAGTAACAAGTTTAGGCCAAGCTTTTACCAGTTAGGCCCCTGGTCAGCATACAGATTTGTAACACTTGGCTCACAGGCCTAAAATTTACCCATCAGCTGACAGATGAAAAACCATGCACCTACTGCCATTCTGTACACGAAAGGCTGTGGGCATTCCGAGGCCCAGGTTTTCACTGCAGTGGGTTTTCTCTGCTGTTCATGACGATTAGAAGTGAACCAGTATTCCAATACTCATCTTTATGTCTGGTTTTCCAACAGAAGAAAATATAAGTTCTCCTAATTCGTATTATTAAATATTCATAAAAATATTTACTATTCAGGATTGGGACTGGCCCCTTCAGGTAGGAGGAAGAGCCGTCACATTCCTATTACTGCTAGGATTTAAAAGAGCTGTCTACAGAGTGCCTGGGTATCTCAGTCAGTTAAGTGTCCAACTTCAGTTCAGGTCATGATCTCATGGTTTGTGGGTTCGAGCCCTGCACCAGGCTCTGCACTGGCGGTGTGGAGCCTGCTTGGGATTCTCTCTCTCTTCCCCTCCCCCACTTACACATGCATGCACACACACTCTCTCTCTCTCTGAAAATAAATAAACTTAAAAATAAATAGAATAGACAGATGTGTTTCCCTACAGCAGAAACACATTGCTGTTTCTTCAAGTCTCTACAGGTTTTGTTAAAAACCATTGGCATCACCTGTTCCTCAGAGTCTCAGACTCTCATCTTGTATAGTCACTCATGCCAATGACTTGCACATATAAGAATTATTCCTTATCATATACATTCTGCCTATAAGAAGAGGCATCTACCTCTAGCTTCCTTCTTATCTACCAAAGTCACCTTGTGGATGCAACAATGATAATATCTGCTCCAGGCAGACTTCTTGTCCTGTGAATCGGAGAAAGGAACACATCTGCCCTTAGCCTATTTGCCTTTCTGGAAAAGTATCATGGTTAATCCTCCTGTCCAATCAAATGGAAAATTTCAACAAATTTCTAAAACAAACAAACAAAAAACTATAGTAGAAAGCTGTAGTTAAAACTTTGAATGCAACTTAAACCTACTAATATAGTTCAGAGAAATAGGAATATGCTACATACAGTATAGTGTATATTGCATACTGAAAAAAATTAAAAATAATATATTTTAAGGAATTTGCTGTTTACAAATAATTTCATATGATTGCTATGTTTCATTAAGTAGAAAGGTCAAGGATATTATCTGTCTTTGAGGGATGACACGTATTTTACACATACACACTTACACATTTGTGACACCTTTTGGATATGGAGCTGCCCAAGGCTGAGAATAGGTAAGTCCTTTGTCCAAGTTCATCAGCAAGAAAAGCAGGAAGGCGAAGTGAAAGATTCCAAGCATTTGAGAGGATCTGTCACTAGGTTTAAGTTTTAATTGTACCACTTTGTAGTCACGTGACTTTGGGGTAGTTACTAAACATTTCTAAGTAAGCCTCAGTTTTGTCAGTTGCAAAATGGGGATTGTCGCAGAGTTATAAAAACAGAGAGATTATGCATGTAAAACATAATAGATGGCACCCAGGAAGCGTTCAATAGGTGGAACTAGGACTTTGGGCTTTATGTTTAGTGTTCTTCCTACTCCACCATACTTCAAGAATTAAAAATAGCATTTTGCAGAGAAAAGGAATGAAATTACCAAAACCTAGGAAAAACATATGTCTTGACTGTCTTTGTCCCAGAACATTTACTAAGTGTCGGGAAACATTCAGAGATACGCACTAGTAGGAACTGGAGGAGAACTCCCGAGACAGGCAGAGATCCGCTCCTTTACTTTCCTGGAAGATGTGGAAAGCTGAGGGGAGCACAGACAGGTGCAGCTTCCGGTAACGCCAGTCTAATTTATTTTCATTGGCTTTAGCGACCCTAAAACCGGAAGGCAAAGGCTACAGATAAAAGATCTAGAAAGGTGACGCCGGAAGTGAGAAATGCTGCAATTTCCCAAAGAGAGATTATAAAGAAATAAGGTAAATCGTCCTCTAAATAGCTGCTATTTACTGCACAATTTCCATTAATGTCACTGTCTTTGGGGTGTCCTTCTATATGTTCAAACATCTACTCCAAAGCTGTCACTGCTTATAAACCACCTCCTGTTCTCTGGGCTATTTTGTGAGGAACCCCTTCTCTCCAGGGCTGCCTTCAAACTGATGAGTCAAGCAGTTAGCTAGTGTTTTGTCAGTCCTACAAACTGCTCTGAGATGTGTGTCACATATAAACAATAAAAGATTCCAGGGCTTCTCACTACAAGGATGCCACTTATGCTTGTCTCCAGAAGACACAGAAACTACTAGAAACCTCTGAAAAGCAGTTGAAACATGCTAGTTCTGTTCTACAACATTTGCCCTCCAAAATCATTCAACACTAGCTTTATTTTTTTAAGTTTATTTATTCTGAGAGAGGGGGAGAGAGAGGGAGAGAGAGGGAATCCCAAGCAGGCTCCACGCTGTGAGCACAAAGCGTGACGTGGAGATAGTGCTCATGAACCGTGAGATCATGATCGGAGCCAAAATCAAGAGTTGGACGCTTGTTGGACTGAACCACCCAGGCACCCCTCAACACCAGCTTTAAATATAATACGACAGTCAAAAGATACACCAGTTTGATAAATATTTGAAAGTAAATCCATATATTCATTGCACTATAGTTTGGATATGGCATTTAAAAATATCAAACTTATTTCCTTACAGAAGTGTTTCCTGAAAGTAGACTTGAAATTTGGTTTTTTTTTTTCTCTCTCTCTCTTTATGGCCCTACTAGCTTAATGAGTTTCCTTTTTTTTTTTCTTTATTTCTTTTTTTTTTTTTTTTTTTTGCTTGAACTCTTCTTGGCTTGTGAAAATTACTCAATAATGCTGCTATATTAAAATATTTCATCTACCTCCCTTGACACCCACATTCCTACCTCCCTTTTATAGTTTCTTCTGCTTCATTGTTACCTACTGTCATCACTTTCTCTGAGGTTTAGTGTCTGTACTAATACCTCCTAAGGTTTCCTGGAATAATCCGTCATGATCCATGTTTTATTCTTGATCTTAAAGAAAGAAAGAAAGAAATTAAATCCCCCAAACCAACCCACCATCTTATGCAATTATTACTTTCTGTGAGCCAATCTCATTTCCATAACCACCTCCACTCTTTCACCTTGCTCAGGCGAAAGGTAGAGATTTTGCTGCAGTCTTTCTGACAGTGACGTAGTTACTCATGGCCAGCATCAAGCCTGTGGATAACCTAGTGGTCTTGGTACTTATGCACTATCTGAGGGATTGTGTGCAGAACTTAGTCTAAATTCAAAAGCAAAGCCCATCCTCTGGTTTCTTCTACTCTAGGAGGAAAAGATTTATGCTGACACTTAGGGGAAGAAGGGTCAAAAATTCATACTGGCCAGATGTCTTATGCATGGTGATTAGTAAGAGGATTTCACACAAAAGTTGCATCTGTTAATTCTCTGGAGCATTCCTTAAGGTTTTTGTTTTTCAGAATTGTGGAAGCTGAACAGTTCACAAAGTTTCACCAAGATAGGTTCTAGAACCTGATCCTTTATTGTAAAGTGTTGTGTAGAGTGAGTTCAAAGTGCAAAATAATATTACCATTAATTTGGATTTGAATGTTTCTGCACAAGGCAAATGGCATTTTTTAAAGGCATATTCTGGGAGCTGGATTTCATGTTCAGGTGCTGCTCCATGGGGAGACAACAGCTGAGAACTGTGCATCAACATTGATTGAAGGGTTTGTGTGTGAGAAGCCCTTCTTTCAAATGAGTAATTCAATGAAGGTTAAAGGAGGGAGTTTCTTGCCCAGTGGGTGGTGGCGGAAAGAGGAGAGTTGTCTGTAAATTATTTTCTATCCTTTTACCTTTTCTGAAGGCCACCTTTCCTAACCTAGAGACAAACTGTCAAGGGTGATGAGATGTAATTCACATAACATAAAACATACACTTTAAAAGTGTGAATTTTTAGTATATTCACGAACCTGGGCAACTATCAACAGCTATCTACTTGTGGACCATTTTCATCACCCCAAAGAGAAATGCCATACTTCCTTTCCCACCCTCTCTCCAGTCCCTATTCCACTAATCTACTTTATATTTCTATGGATATACCTTTTCTGGACATTTCATATAAATAAGATCATATAATATGTGACCTTTAAAATTTTTAATAGGTATTTTTATTGAGATAATTGTGGATTCACATGACATCGTAAATAATAATACACAGAGGTCCTGTGCATTCTTAACGCAATTTCTTCCAATTCTAAAATCCTATGTCAGTGTAGTACAATATCATGACCAGGATACTGATATTGATGCCAGCCACGGATAGTATTCAGATTTACCCAGTTTTACTTAGAATCATTTGTTTGTGTGAGAGCTCATGTCTCTGTATTTCATTCCAAATAGTTTTGTCACACATGAAGGTGTACCAACCACTAAAGTCCAGATGCAGAAAAATTCCATCCCCACAGGAATCCTTGTACTCTCATGTTGAATGCCCCCTCACCATTGTGACCACTAATCTGTTCTCCATTTCTGAAGTTTTGTCATTTCAAAAATGTTATATAAATAGAATCAAGCAGTATTTAAGCTTTTGGGATTGAACTTTTTGACTTAGCATGATTCCCTGGAGACCATCCAGGTTGTGGCATATATCCATAGCCCATTCCTTTTTCATTGCTGTGTTATAGTCCATTACATGTTAACCATTTATCTGCTGAAGGACAGCTGAACTGTTTCAAGTTTTTAGCCATTATAAATAAAGCTGCTATGAACATTGCTGTATAGGCTTTTGCTAAATTTTCATTTTTCTGGGATAAATGTATAAGAGTACAGTTTCTGAGTACAATATGGAAATTGCATGTAAGTTTATAAGAAATTGCCAAACTCTTTTCCACAGTGGCTGTATATCCTGTTACATTCTCATTGGCAATGTATGAGCAGTACAATTTCTCTGCATCCTCACTAGCATTTGGTGCTATCATTATTCTTTTTTTTTTTTTTTATTTTAGCCACTTTGATAGGTATGTAATGAAGATGTGGCTTCTGTGACTCACTTAATTCACTTAGCACAGTGGTTCATCTGTATTGTAGCATGTATCAGTACTTTATTTTTTTGTATTGCCAAATTAAGTTCTATTGTATGGATATACCACCTTTTGTTTATCAATTCATGACCTAATGGAAGATATTTAACAGTAAGAAAAATTATTTCTTAAAAAAGGTTTCATATTAAAATGCTATTTAAAATATAGCTTCAGTTTTTAAAATCACCAGGCACCGTATTAGATGCTTCCTATGTATTCTCTCACATAACTTTCATAACAACCATATAGTCATTATGGACAAACTGGAAACTCACATATTAAATCAAGCTATGGAAAAAGAAAATAAATCTATCAGGAAGACTTATTTGACTTGGCTAAATCAATTTTGAAAACAAAATTTTAATATCTCCCATTAGATTAATTCACACACTTGGCCTACTTGGCCTCATGCGGAATCTGTGTTTGCCAGACCTGACTTACTTTCTAAGTCATCTTACAGATAAAAAGATTAAGGTTCATTCACTCACTGCACAAATATTTGTTGAGAGCCTGACATGCATTGGACTTGTAATAGATGCCGTGATTCAGAAAGGCTAATTAACTTAGAAGAGGTCACAAATTTAGTAAAAGCGATGATTGAGTACTACATTGCATATTGAGAGTAAAATTTCATATTTAATGCTTATTTTCTCCAAATCCTAATTAAAGCAATCCAGGGAAATATTTCCAACTTAAGGTACTTCATTTGTGATCTTTAATGTTTCTTACATAAGTGAAGTATTAGTATTATTTTGAAAACATAATTTCTATTCAACTTGTCAAATGCATCATATTATTTTACTTTATTGGCCAAAGAATCCAATAGCCAAGCTCCCTGACATACTGGCTCCCCATTGTAAGTTTTGTCCAGCCTCATTATGGATAGCTGGAATACAGATATTGAGTACAATATATCATTAAGTCTACTAATAAACTTGAGTTGCTCCTTTACTACTTTTCTCCATCCCCCACCGTCAATGAGTAATTTATCTCAAGCAGCAATATGCATAAGTTACCTTTGAAAAGAAGGGACATGCCATTATCAGTCACTGCATGGACGAGTTAGAGCCAGCTGTCATGGGAGAGAGCAGATGATTACAATCAATAATCAATCAAAGAACTAGTGACAGTAATTATACATCACCTTCTGTGGAAGCTTCACTTAAAGCTTAATATTGCAAGATCCAATTTCTGGATCTATTAGGTGCTTTGCTGTTATCCTGAACCTGCTCCTGACAGAGCAATCCTGGAATGTAGAACACCTCTACTTGGGCTCTCTCCCTTTGGAGAAGGAAGAAACAGTGGAGCAGAACTGAATGTGTGAGATGAACATAGCAGTTCTAGGCCTTGTCTGATTCCTTATTACTCACCCTATTTTCTGTACAGCTGAGGCCGTATGGGGTGTATCATTGCAATCCAATCTCTTGTTAAGCTGACACATTTGTGAAACTTGGTGGCAGAAATTTTATAACTAGATGTTAAAATCATGTCCATTAAAATATGCTGTCCAATAAAAAGCACGGTCTCTATAAAACCAGAATTAATTTGAGAAGATTGTCTGGGAGGTTTATTGGGCAGTGAATGCGTTTTAAAAACACTAAAATAATTCTTTAATTGGAAACAATATAAAAAAATGCAAATGCCTTTCTATTTGAAATGAAAGAAATATATTCTGAGGAAATTGGTATGTGCTGATTTTCCAAATTCATTCAACAAACGTTTCCTGAGCCCCCCTCAGGGCTATGTTGCACAAGGACAACATAGATCTGTGTCTTTCAGGACCAAACTATTGGGCATAGGGTGGAAAAGTAGATGCCTGATGATATGGTGCAAAGTGCTGGGGGTTGTAAGAGTTTGTGCAACATGCTTTGGGTCACAGAAGAAGATGTATAAGGTCCTGGGGGAATCTGGACTCCTTAAAGAAAAGGGGCTTTTAAATTGGAAAAGGAAAAAAAAAGTGGGGAGATACCATTTCAAACACAAGATCATGCAGGCACTAAGGTAGAACAGGAGAACAAAAGAGCAAGGCCTTTTCAAGCCAGGGTGTAAAGGTCTGTTGTCATACAGTCTGGGTCTGGAGTTCTTTCTTGTCCAACAAGAAAGCAGGATGCAGGATTAAAATGCGAGAGATGGCTAATGTCCCGGAGAAGACAAGAGCCCTGAGTAAGGGTCCTTGCTCCATTTTTTATTAGGCTTACAAACCTGGTGGTGGGCATGTACAAAGAGACAATTAAATAATGAACATTAACTCATGGGCATGAGGTAAAGGGGGTTTTGAAGATACGCAGGGTTGGGGGTTTGGGTTAATAAAAACCAAAATCCTGGCAGTAGGAAGGTTGTTTACAGGAGACTTGAAGCACCACCTCTATTTAAACTAGTTTAGGGGACAAGAAAGACAGAGCATGCTACCTCAGGGTCAACAAGGCATCTTTCTTTTGCTAATTAGCTCCACTCTGGGCAACTTTACCCTGCAGCGGTCTATAGCCCTATATACCTATTTACCTAATTTAGTCCTTCCTTCCCGCAAAAGCAGCTTTGTGCTATAGTACTAAGTTGGGGTGTTTCCCTGCCCAGAATACCTAATCTTTTTTGCTTCCTATATCTTTGTACTATACTGGGGACTTTGCCCTGCCTTATCTGTACTTATTTAACTAATCTTGTTTACCCAAACTTGGGTGTGAACATCCTATGGCTAATTCTTTATGCCTTGTTAACCAATTGGTGCAAGCTCAGGGAATTCCTAAGCTTATTCCCCAGTCTGTAAATTTGAGAAATAGAGGAAGGGGCAGGGGATTTTGCTGGGAAGAAGAATGGTACATGGAAATAGGAAATGGAGAGAAGATAGATGCTGTCAACAATAGGGTACAAGAAGCCTATGCTGTTCTAACATACGGTTATTGGATTTGATACGAGTTTGTTGGAACTAGAATGTCAAAGGGGAAGAAAGTAAATGGATCAACATGAATTTCAAGAAACTCTTTCACAGTAAGAATGGAGAAAAGACAGAAATAGGAAGCTGGGGTCAGACGGGCTAAGTAGTAGGCTGTTTCTTCCTTAGGTATTTTACTCTGTAACTTTTTAACTTCCTCCAAAAAGGACATCCTAGAGATGTGGGCTTCCCCACAGGGTCCTCTCTTACAGATCTAAGGAGTATTTTTTAAATTGGGAGCAGGACAGTTTTATCAATGTAAGAATTTTTAGTAAGGCTCACATATCAATCATATTAAAAGTTGAATGTTCCTTGGCGACAGGTGGCCTCCATTCCACATCTGGGACAGGGCTCCCAATCTTAAAGACGAGTCAAAAGTGACAGTGTTTGATTTAACCACTTTGTCTAAATGTTACTGAAAAATGAGTTTGAAAATATACCGAATTCCACCTATTTCCCCTAGGACACGTCCTATTGTATCAAGTTGGAATGCCTTTTTTCTTTTATTACTGATTTTGCTTCTATTTGAAGGGTTATTTCAACATTTTGTAAAAGAGACTTAATTCCCAAGAAAACTCCTAGACATTTTACAGAGAAGTCTGGAACTTTTAAAACAATCTCTCCTTTAAAGTACTGCATTGCTGACAATCAGACCCTCTCAGAGAACCAGGTTTGATTATTATTTCTTCATGTAAGGTTTAGCCTCAGTGCAGTGCCTTCCTGATTTTAATCATCCTTAAGGAGATGGATGCTGTCAATACTAGGGTGCAAGAAGCCTATGCTGTTCTAGCATACAGTTATTAGATTTTATTCTTTTTTTTACTGGAGAGTTTAATCAGGAACTCTGATTTTTCTTCATCTGAGTTTCTCCCCAGGTCCTTGTCTTATCATGGGAAAACAACCTCCAGTCTAGAGGACAAACACCACTGGAAACAATAAGTTGCTGTGCCTTTGCTTCAGGGAATATATAAATAAATACAGTAATCAGTAAATAAATAGACAAAGTAATATTTAAAATCTTCCTTATGATATTTTTAGACTTGGGTTGTAAAACATAAACAAGAAACTGTCGGGTAGAATTTTGAAATTATTAGCTTTCATAGGTTCTAAAATTAGGCTGTTATGGGGTGGGTTTTGGAAATTAGCTTTTTCAAAATGATGTTTCCCATTCAGTGTTGGAAAGTAAACACAGCTACTGTTGAGGCTGCTGCCTGGAGGCAAATACATAGTTAGCTGAAATCTTCCAGGATATAAATATCTCCTAGGGTTTCTACTTGGAGACTTAAAATTACAGTCTGAGAAGGCAACTGCAGTCTACTGCACATATACATTTTTGGACCCCTTGTAGCCATCTCATATCCCCAAGTATTACATGTCTGGAGAAAAAGAAAGAAAGAGAGAGAGAGAGAGAGAGAGAGAGAGAGAGAGAGAGAAAGAAAGAGAAAGAAAGAAAGAAAATAACATAAAGAGAAAAAAAATGCATATTATTAGAGAATAACACATGGCTTTTCACTGTCTGCTAATGTAAAATGTTGATTTTTACCCTTGAGAAACTCTAATTATATCGCATGCTAGCTGTCCAAAACTGGTCAGTGATCTCCCCATGTTTGTGCCTCGCTCTGATCACCTGACAATCTCATTTCATATCTCTGATGAAGTACAATTCTTATCCATGAGCACTAGAATATCCTGACTTTGCCCATCCCTGAGAATTACCCCCCCTTTTTTTACTTTCTAAAAACCCACATCTTGTACTTTTCTTCAGGCTCTTGCTATGGCCACCTGACTGGGCTTATATCCTCAATTCAAACTGTCCATGAATCATTGCCAGTAGGCTCTTCCTAAAACAGAGCTAAACATTTCATTCCAGCATCCAAACAACCATTGGATTTGGCAGTGCTTCCTCCATCCCCAGTGTGTCATCAGACCCCCACAACCATATAGCAACCTATGTGTCAAGTGTACCCTCCTCTCCTGCTCACCTCCACCTGCCATCACACTACATAGGGCCCGACATGTGGTCACTTTTGAACTTCCTGCTGCCTTTCTGCCTTGTTCACACTGTGGTGTCAACTCAAACTCTCTCTTTTCATTTGTTACACTTTTCAAAGGCTGTCTGTTGTGATATCCTCTTCTCTCCCCTAACACTGCTCTTCTTTACTTTTACTTTTTTGAAGCTTATCACATATTACTTTTGTAATTAAAAAAAAATGCACATACAAATATATACAACTTTACCAACACCTGTCAAATCTTTCCTGATGTTGCCTGTTCAAACTGAATTTCTTCCTTTTCTATTCTGTCTATATTTGTCTCCATTTTTTTAAATTACATAATAACTCCTGCCTTGTATTTTGGTTGGTTTTATCTCCTTCCATCCCTCTATACCTCAGACCAGAAACAGCTTCATGATACTTACTGACTCTTCTCATCTTTGTATTTCTAGTAGCCCTTTCAAAAGGCCAGCTCATGGGCTTTGCTAGACTTATAACTCCCCAGAGAGCTGCTTGCCTTACTGTAGTATCCTATTTGTCTTAATATAATTCCCTCTCTAGTAGTTTCTTGTAAACAGGTCTTTTCTCTTAACCTAGTTTATAAACTCCTTCATAGCAGTGGCTATCTGTTCTTTTTATTTTTCCTCAGATCAGAGTAGGGTTTTAATAAAGTGTGTTAAATGAATGAATGAATGAATGAATGAATGATGTAGGGTGGGTGGCATGGCCTCAGTGCTAAGGTTGGCTGACCTGGGGTTAACAGACATATGTGTAAAAAAAAATAACATTAGTGTCTTGTTCTTTCCAGCTGGAAAGGAGCCTGATTTTAGCAAGTATACGTTAATCAGCAATTTGGGTTTAGATATTGGAATGTATACTGGTGTTGGGATGTCCTCAACTCTTGTCTCTGATTCAGTATAAGTTTTGAGTTCCTTCTTTAATGAAAGATTTTTTGTGAGGCTTAATGTATACTGTAATCAACTTGGAACCATAGACATTTTAAGATTAATGAATCCCTGGGGAGAGTTCTGAGTTCTTGAATGAAACAGTCTCTGCAAAGGCCTAAGAGAATTGCAAGGTAAACCTATTTAAAAAACTCCAAAAACCTTGATTTCAAAGTTCAGTTATATTTAGGTAAAGGCCAGTGGGAAATCTTGGTAATTCTAGTCTAACTGGAATTCTAGAAGCTGTATTCACTTTTTTTCTGGTTATATGATGTGATGTTCAGTGGAATTATCTTAATGTAAGTGGAATGATTCCTGTGTCACAGTCTGTTTTGTTTGTTTTTTAAATGTACACATTAGGAAGATACTATCCCTATATTTTAAAGCTATATCATTCCATTTTGCTTGGCATTATTACTTTGCTTTTTAAAGATCCTCCAATTTGAGTGGCAACCAGGAATTTGGTCTTCAGTATGATTTCTGTTCTTTTTCTGAAGAAAGGAGTTACTTACAATTGGGTCTAATTAATTTTGTTCTGTTAGTAAAGGGAAATAGGTAACCTTGGGACCTGAAACATAGAATTACATTGCCGTGAGTTGGTAATGAAAGATTTACAGAATATTGAAAGGAAATCCTTTTTCTGAGGAAGGAAGTTAGGAGTTCATTATTTATGGAAGGGTACCTTCCTTCCTGTAACATTACCCTTCTCATGGCAGGGATATTTTCATGTTTAATTGCTGTCTTCTTTCAAGGCCTAGGGTATGGCCTTGTTCAATGGAATTGAATTTATAATGGTAGCAGAATCAATTCTAGAATGTAAAATAACCCACAAAATAAATGTACATAATAAGAATTTGGACATAGGGTAAAGGGAAAGTGAAAACTACAATTCCCTGCTATCTTACCAGGGTAAGAAGGTAGATATGTGTTTAGCAATAATGGAACAGTATCAAGCAAAGCACAATTAAATCCTTGGGGGAAACTGTGTACTATTGTGTCATGGAGACCTTTATGGCCGAAGCAGAGCTTGCCTCAAAATGGGAAGGAAGTATAGAATATGAATTAGCAGAGTGGAAGAGGAAAATCATTCCAGAAAGGAGAAAGCTGTAAGTGTAGATACAGGGCTATATGGGACTATTAGAGAGAAGGCCATCTTAACTGGGAATATAGGTTCAGTTCAAGAAGCAGTAAATGGTAAAATTCTCTGGAAACTATATGTGCCTATAAGTGGGGAGCTTGAATGCTTATAATGGATAGGCTTGATCTGATATGAGCAATGATTCATCTTTCTAAGCCTCCAGTCTTTAAATGTGTGTGATTAGAGGTGAATTTCTCATTTATGTTATACTTTGGAAGTTATCTGGGACACAGTAGAGTCATTTTCCTCCATAGACAATATGATAACACTGTGAGAAAGCAGTCAGGATTGAAGTGTGTGTGTGTGTGTGTGTGTGTGTGTGTGTGTGTGTGTGTGTATGCATAAGTCAGAGTAGGGGGGTGAGCTGACATTTGACTAGAGAACTAGAAAGCTTATGAATATTCTGGGGGGTGGAGGGAGAGAGTCCTTATCCAAATCCCAGTGATTTTGACTTGGGGACTGAAGTAAACAGAAAGAGAAAAATAAAGATGGGAAAAAGAAGAAAGAATAGTTCTGAAGTTTGGATAACTTTTCAACTACTTGAAGATCGTAGAGATGAGTTTATCTTGTAGAGGGGAGGTTTGACTCTCAGTGTTTTCAAGCACAGACCATGGGAAGCAGAGGCAAGAAGGGGTGGGGGGGACACCACAAGACAAGGTATCAGTACCTTCTCATTGGTATGAATCAGTGCCACACATCCGTCCACTATCAGTTTCCTCATGCATAGAATGAGGCCTTTTGAACTAATCCTCCAAGGACCCTGCCAGCGCTATAAATTCTAAAAACTGAATTGCTTTATTAGATTAAACACGCTGTTCTGATTTCATCCTTTGTTTTAGATGTGTTAGTCTCATTTCCACAATGAAATTATGATGGGATTCAGAAAACTCTGGTTGAACTGAATTGGTTGCTCTGCTAATGTTTCCCATGCTTTTGGTAAGAACACAGTTGTTCAAAAGATGACTGGTGATGGGAAAAGAGGCATCTACTTTCTCACGTGAAAGAATAAGATACAGACAGGCACAAAGTTGAGTTTCAGGGCTTCCAAAAACTGTGGCCACAGTGTTCTTAAAATAGAACTCTAGAGTGATTTGTGGGAGATGGGGAAGTTTGTGTCTTTGTGCTGTTGACTTCAGAGTCCATTTAGGCTTGTTAAACTTCTTTTCCACAATTCTGTATATGTCATCTATCATTTTGCAACAAAACAAAACAAACAAACAAAACAACACCACTCTTTGTTATATTACATTTTTAGCCTATCACCTCTTTCCCCTTTCTCAGAGGTTGAGAGATTGAGGAGAGACTGAAAGAGAGAAAGAGAATACAAGAAATGCTGATGGGTACAAAATGAAGAAAAACATTAGTATAAAAGTTTAAGCAAGAGACAACTTAAACCCTAATCTTGTGTATATCTAAAAATATCATCTGACCATGGTATTTTATTCATTCACTTGCAAGCTCTGCTCTGTAATTTATTATTCACCATTTGATTAGCTTCTTATTAAAGTTGCATTATCACTTATAGAAAACTAAACTAGTATCATAATTCTGTTATCAATCAGGGTGTCTCTGTGGAGATTTTAGTCAGATTTTTGTCTTGTTATGAGGGAAATTTTGGTGCTTTAATGTGTGTGTGTGTGTGTGTGTGTGTGTGTGTGCGTGCGTGTATGTATACATATTACATTGATTATCTGTCATAAGTTTGGAACCAAGTTTTCATGTTCCCTGAAAAATCTTGCCCTTTCCTTGCTTGTGTTTTGTAAGCTGCTGGCTGTCCTGTCTTATGGCTAAGACCTGCAAAGACAATTCAAGTTTGCTTTCCTAGGAATAAGATGTTTATCAAGAGACAAAGCCAATGGTGAATATATTGAGCAGAGGTCCTTGAGAATCAGCAAAAAATTTAGAGTTAGTGTTTTCTCCTAGAAAGGAACTGGGTAACAGAAGGTTATAAGTATCAATGCACTCTTGAGCCGGTTGTCCCTAACACTGTCCATGTCTTATTGTCCCTAACCCCATTCCAAAGGCTTTGTCTCATTTGGGCCACATAGTCACCCAGTGAGCCAAGTAGAGCAAATGACATCGTCTCTACTTTATGGATGAGAATATGGTGGCTCATTGTCTTTATGAGACTTTCTCAGATAACATGGTGCATAAGGGAGCCAAAGGAGAAACAGATCTTAATATTTCTAGTACAGTGTTCTTCCTGCCACTCTTGCCACCTCACTCATAATTTCTCCTTGTTCAGTAACCATATGGTCTTCTCCTTCTGCTCTATCAGGCAAGAGCAAATGAGCTCAGAACTGTGAAAGCAATTTTAATTATATCTTCTCATTGCCCTTAACACTGTTGATGATTGTCTTTAGTGCCAATAATAACAATAACAACGATCCTTGGTTAAATTAAAATCTTTAACCTCCACTTTCTACAATGGATAGAGATAGCTTTATAATCCTAAGAAGAAAAAAAAAAATAGAATTCTACTCTCACACCCTCTGTGTTCTAACTCTGTTACCTTTGGAAAGTCATTTTGATTTTTGAGTGCCTATTTGTAGAACTGGAGAATGATAGGACATGAATAGATGAGCACAAGGATCATTTCTAACCTCAGTATTTAATAAGGTTTGGACCTGAGTTTTGCTATTTTGGGGGCAGCATGGGAGACTTTCTTTGGCCTGAAGCCTTTCTGAGTAGCCAGAACAAGCCCCTTCATCCTTGATATTCTCGGCAAATGCTTTCAGTGGCTCTCATATTCATGTAACCTGGATAGTCTCCACTTTTTTTAAATAATCAAAGCTCTGATTATTGAACCCAGATCTTCTGGGAAGCTCTGAATATAGCACCTAGGTGTGAGGAGACTAATTAAACCTTTTGCTTCTAAAAAGAGATATGTATCTTTTATCATTATAGAGCTGCATTTTATAGTATTATATTACCTTACTACTTTAAATAAAGATATACTAGGACCTATATTGTAGTAGTTCCTAAAGTAAAAATGTAATGGGGGCTCCTGGGTGGCTTAGTTGGTTAAGCGTCCTACTTCAGCTCAGGTCATAATCTCGCAGTTTGAGAGTTCAAGCCCCGCATCAGGCTCTGTGCTGACAGCTCAGAGCCTGGAGCCTGCTTCAGATTCTGTGTCTCCCTCTCTCTCTGTTCCTCCCCTGCTCTCACTCTGTCTCTCACTCTCTCAAAAATAAATAAAGATTAAAAAAATTGTTAAGTAAAAATGTAATGAAATGTATAGTTTTTACTATAGAATAATTTAACTCTCATCTTCAGTGCTGCCTCTGAATTTAAAAATAAAAAAACCTTTAAAAATGTTTGTTAATAGCATTCACTCAAAAGTATTGAAAGAATAAATAAGTTTAAGTGTTTAACAACATTTAGAATGCATGATAAATGCCTATTTTAAGCTTTGAATACATTTGAAAATTGAATTAAATGCCAGCAGAAAAAATTTAAATTAAACCACAGAACCAGTCTCTGACCATAAATATGGAGAATCAAGTGTGCTTTGATGCCACTGATGTTGCAGGATTTCTATTTAAAAAATACTACTGAATGTTCTAATGGATTGAGGGGGCTAGAGGTTACATCTTGGAACCCTAATCTAAAAGAGCAAAGAAAATGAAGAGCATCCTGGAAGAGGATTTATGATAGAATAGGAGGATGAGTTGAAGGTGTTGTGAATGTTTATCCTAGAGAAGTAATGGGGAGACATGATAAATACCACTGAATGTTTGTAGTTGGGCCAAAGAGTATTGGCCTCAACTTGTCCTGTACCTCCGTGAATGTCAACCTAGGGTTTAAGAAATTGAAAAGGGACAGATTTCACCTTAACATAAGAAGTAATAGTTTACTGGTCAGGTCAGAAGCGTGGCTCCCTGGGGAAGCTGAGTTACTGACTGTCTTCCTGGCAGTGGGGCACCTGTTTCCTATCTTGGAGCCAGTTTATGCAATGACTGCAAAGTTCAGTCTTCAGCAGTGAGTTTAAAACTGTTATGGTCATGTGTCCCTCTCAAAATTAGATGGACACCAGGAACCTTTTATCAAGGAAAAATCGTCAAAGATTCGGAGGGCGGCAACAGTCCATGACTACTCTTCAAGACATAAACATCCGTGGACCTGTGATTGACAAACCTGACCACAGTTATAGTTTCCCATATTTTTTTAGGAAGACCCTCCTGCTTCAGGGGGCTGGGAAGACAGGGAAGTAGGAGATGGACAGACATGCTTGTATCTTTCCTTCCTAAAGGAGGCCTCCTGGATGTGAACTGAAAGTTACCTGTTTCCCTTGTTTATTTTGCCAAGTCATTATTTTTCTCTCTCAACTGTTTGAGGATTCTCTTGCTGTCACTGGCTCTCCCTGAAGTTCTCACCTTGTCATGCTGGGAGAAGAGCACCTGGTGATAACTAAATTGAAGCACTGAATATTTTGACACCAGCGAAGGAACAAGCAGGTCATTTGGTCTATTTTTAATGTCTCCATTGGCATTTCCTTCCAGCTTTTTCTTGTGGCACCTCAAGACGCTCTTCCCTTGCTGCCTGCTCCCTGTTGTGATAAATACTCATGATCACACAGGTCACATCTTGTATCAAGAACAATTGACTCAGCATGCTGGGTCTTTGGTTCACTCCCCAGGTCTTGCTCACCTCTGCTCTTCTATGCACATCAAGGTTTCAGAAACAGTCAACAGAAAGAAAACTTGCGGGGGTTTAGTCCCCTTTGCAATAAGTTTATGGTGTACCTGGCATATACATAGGTATATTTTCACTCTTTTAAAAAAGAACCTCTTCTCATGGATTGACTGAACATTTTCTGGAAAACTTAAGATCTTGGCAACAGGTAACAGGTTTCTTTTTCTCCTGAGTTATAACCATTATAATCACCCATTAAACCTAATGAAGGTTAGGTTATGGAGAATGATACTATGCTCTATTATACCTTTTCAATTGCCACTTCAGCTCAGGTTTGAGACAGAACAATTAAGAACTGTTTTAAGAACGCTTAGCAGTTCAGAGGTGTGTGATAAGTGAAGAAGAAACGGGAAAAAAAAAACATTCTAAGAAACCGACAGCACATCCAATCTACAGGGAAGATAAGAGGCTCAATTAGATTGTGGAAGCAAGGGCCTCTTTCATTCAGTCATTTTTTTAGCTTGTGGAGAAGTAACTTTTTGGGATTTAGCTTATCAGAGTCTGTGAGAAATCGAGTCAGATTTGGAAGCTGCTCCCTCGGGATTGCAGGCAATCAGAGACCTGAAGGGCAATTCCTGAAATTGCCCTTGAAAGATTCTGGATGCCTTCTAGAGTCGGTAGCACTTAAGCAGAGGTACTGAAGGGAACAGGGGCCGGGGCTTTGTACTGCCCTGCTATTACCCTAGTGGGTAGTGGTTACCCAGAGGCTGGCAAATAGGTGCATTTGCTTTGTCACTTTCACATGTATGAGGCGATAATAGTGTGACTTTTCTGTTGAGATACTGTTGACATAACATATTAGTTTCAGGTGTACAACTTAATGATTTGTTGTGAAATGGTCACTGCAATAAGACTTGAATTGACATCTATCACCAATTCATAGTTACAGAACTTTTAAAACCTACTCTTAGCAGCTTTCAAATATACAATATAGTATTATCAACTACAGTCACCATGCTGTGCATTATGTCCCTATAGCTCACTTATTTTATAACTGGAAGTTTGTACCTTTTGACCACATCACTCTTTTGGCCCCAACCTACCCCTTGCCTCTGGCAACCATCAGTCTATTCTCTCTACCTATGGGCTCATTTTGTCTGTTTGTTTCACACTCCATGTATATGTGAGATCATGTGGTATTTGTCTTTCTCTACATCGCTTATTTCACTTAGTATAACCTCAAGGTCTATCCATGTTGTTTCAGACAGCAGGACTTCCTTCTTTTTTTGGCTGAATAACATTCCCTCTCTCCTCTCTCTCCTTCCCTTCTTCTCTCTCTCCCTCCTTCCCTTAATCCCTCCTTCTCTCTTTGCCTTTCCCCCCCTCCCCCTTTCCTCCCCGCTCCTCACATTTCTTTATTCATCCATGGACACTTAAGTTCTTTTCATGTCTTGGCTATTGTAAACACTGTTGCAATGGATGTGGGAGTGCAGATATCTTTTCAGGTTAGTGTTTTCATTTCCTTTGAATCAATGCATTGGAGTGGAAATGTGGGAATATGTGCCAGTCTGTTATAGTGTGGCTTTTCAAAATGGTAGAACCTCAAGCCACTTCAGTTTCTTCATAGGTGATCTCCTAGTACTTTTGTTATGGGATAAACCAGGTTAAAGGCTCATTATCATCATTAGAAGATTGGTCCACTGGAAAATGTTTAGTGACTATTGAAGAAAATAGTTCCCTGATATCTGCATAATGGTACCAAATTACATATACAAAGGGTTTAGGAGATTACCACAAGTTATTACAATAAGGATAATATTTGGAGAAGGGGATTTTTCTACATAGTTCCATAAGAAGATTGTTAACGTCTTGGAACTATGGGTCAGTGGGCAGTGAACTGCCATGTGTTCTCTACAAATGAGTGTTGAATTCAGGAACAGAATATAGTAACAGTTTGTTTTCCTTAAACTTCTTTACTCATTTGCATAGCTTCTGATTTCAGTGGCCACCTATAACAAAACTTTTCCAATTTTTTATTATGTTAGATGCCATCAGGAATAAAGAAATTAAATAGGGGCTCCTGGGTGGCTCAGCTGGTTAGTGTCTGACTTTGGCTCAGGTCATGATTTCACAGTCTGTGGGTTAGAGCCCCACGTCTGGCGCTATGCTTACAGCTCAGAGTCTGGAGCCTGGTAAGGATTCTGTGTCTCCCTCTTTCTCTGCCCCTCCCATGCTTGCACTTTGTCTCTGTCTCTCAGTAATGGATAAACATTAAAAAAAAAATTAAAAAAAAAAGTAAATACATTCACCTCATGACTGTCACTTAAGTGACTTCTTTAGAATGTCTGTATGTAAAATCCTATATTAGGTCCTATGAAGGGTTACTAAGAAAGCAAAACTGATTCCCACTTTCACAGGCTTGCATTGGAGTTGCAGTAGGGGTGGGGTCTTCCTGAATGCATACACAGGAAATGCCATTAGGAATCTACAACACTCTAAATGAATACAAATAAGATCATGTCAAAAGGGATATAGCAGATCCATAGTTAAAGCAGAAGATGGGAAGGGAGTTAGTCAGCATCTGTGGGGTTTTCTAGATCTGGAATTTATAGATGAAAACTCTATAGATTGGCAGATAAGAGACATCCAAGTTATGATAGTATAAAGAAGCACAGATAAATGCTGTATTTATGGGGAGCAGCAAATACTGGGTTGGCCACAGCCAGTGAAGTAGACATTCCTGTTGTTCTTAGACAATACCTGCATTCCTGTGATAGCCCTTGGTTGTGGCAAGCTATCAGATCAGAATGGTGCCCCCTACTCCATGTTGGGAACAGGATGGTAAAATGTTGGCACTAGACAGAGTGTAGAAGTCATCTGGGCCTTGTCTCTCACTTTGCAAATAGAGAAATTGAGTCCCAGAGAAGATAAGTGACTTATTCTTGTTAATGAACACCAACAACAAACAAACAAGAAATCTTGTAAGTTGTAAAGCTGAGATCAGGACCCAAGTATCTTGAGACTTTATGTGGAGCTCTTTCTACATTGTTATTATTCTATTTTTCAACTGAGATTTGAGCTGTTGGTTGGCCAATTCTTATGTTCTGTGAACCTATAAAGCAGATGGAAACTGCATGCAGCTTAGGGAAAGAAAGCCAAAGAAAAATTGCTTCTACCAAATTGCTCGCAACGGATCCAATTTAGAAGTTTGCCAGAATATGGGCAGGTAATAGAGATACGCTCCTAGCTCAGTTGGACCTTCCAGGTCAGTGAAGTGAAAAGAGCACTGTGTGTGGGGTCAGATGATTTGGTTTGAGATACTAACTAGGTTGCCTTGTGTGAGCCATTTGGTTACTCTAAGGTTTCTTATCAATAAAATAATTAGATAAACATAGAATCCCTGTGAAATAATAATTATAAAACACCATTTATTTATGCAGAAGTGGTTATTATTTTGAGTTCTTAACATCTAACTGCTGTCACATACCGGCTTTTTGGTTTTTTTTTTTTTTTTTCAGTCCTTTCTTGGCCAGATCAGTGAGCTGCCTTAGCACTGGCACTGGTGCTTAACCATGTAGCAATATATTTTATTGAGGCCTTTTTATTCTTGATTTTGTAAGTGAAGATGTTACTGCCCTGCCTTGTCTACAGAATTATTGAAAATTGGGAAGAGCAGAAAAAGAAGATGTTCAGAGATTGCTGCTAGACACATAATAATTTTTAGCCACATTACTACATTCCCTTATTTGTGCGTACCTGCATTCAACAACTATTTAGTGAGTGTATGTGTATGTATGTGTATATATACTCATACACTCATACACACATACACTCATACGTATATATGTACATACACACATATATACATATATTAGGCACTTTGGGAGATACAAATAAAAGGTAAATTCTGCCCTCAATGTATTTATAGTCAAAGTGAACAAATCTAGTTTTATAAATAATTGTATATGCCATAAGATAACTCGTTTAGTCTTTTGGAAGACCAATGAAGGAATTCTTATTCCTGGTTTGAAGCTTCAGAATGCTTCATAGGGAAAATGGATATTTACAAGCTCCACTGAACTTGGGGGTATAGACTTGTGGGAAAAAAAAGCAGGGCATTTTAAGGTGAAGGAACAGCATGAGCAAAGACGTGAAGTCAGAAATGTTGAAAAGCTTGTGGGGAACCATGGATTAGTTCTCCCAAGACAATAGTTTGCAAAAAACTTTTGGAAAAGGTCCAGAGACTAAATATTATAGTCTGTGTGGGTTATACCATCTCTGACACAACTGCCCAACTCTGCCATATAGTACAAAAGCAGTAATAGACTGTCTATAAATGAATACGTGTGGCTATGTTCTGATGATAAGACTTTATTTACAGAAACGAGCAGTAGACTGGTTTTGGCCCTCAGACTGCAGTTTGCTTATCCCTGGACTCAGATATGGAGAAAGGGAACAGAAAGAGTAGGCTGGAAAGGAACTGGGTCAGAATATCTAAAGCATTCTACTACCTACCCTAATTTCAACATCCTATTGTTAACATTGTTGTTTCTTTCCTTTGTAGAGTGTTTTACTCAAAATTTTAACTTGTTGCCCCTTTTAAACATAAGAATTGCTGTTCCCAAGATTATACGGGCAATACTTTTTAACCCATCCTTAATATAGGACATTATGCTAGGTAACATTTGAGAGGTAACTTGACCCAGGGGCTTTAATGTAAATAATTAGTATGTGCTTCCTCCAAATATATTAATGTTAGGGTAACTAACTGCCCTGGTTTGCCAAAAAATGAGGCGTTTGCTGGGACACAGGGCTTTCAGTGCTAGAACCAGGGCACTGCTGGGCAAACCAAGGGGGCTTGGTTGGTCATCCTAATTAGGAAACCTTAGCATCTCAAGTGGGAAGCAAGTGCCCACATCAGTTCTAGACTGGTTATATGTCCTTTGAGAGGGGGAGAATTGCTAATTTGGCAATTGTTTCACAGAAGTAACTTCTGCAAAGAAAGAGCAGGTGTGCTATATAAAGCAGCCTTGGGTTCCAAAAGAGTGGGATGCAATGCATCTTTTAGAATCCCCAGCCTGGTCCTGCAAGCCTTGGAAGATACTGAGGTATAGCCTTGTGTAGCATTTCAGCAAAGAATTGTACATTTCAGCAAAGAAAATATGGGCATTTAAATTATGTAGAAATTTCACATTTATTGATATGACATAAATAATTTGATCAACATGTATCCAAGAAGTCTCTTGTTCTATATGATTACTTATATCTATGGGATGATGCAAAAATTACATGTTTAATATTCAGCTTCCAGAAAATTTTAGGAAACATTTCTCATTGATTTAAGTTTATTTAGATCTAGAAATCTTTATATTGAATTCTTACTAGTCATATTTCCTTTTTCTTTAGAGGAAATCCTTGTCGCGGTGCTAAAACATGTGATTAGGGGAAGATATTAACCATAATACAGTCTTAAGTGATGGAAACTGACCTAGTATTTGATGCTCCCAATTGGATTTTGGAGAGCATATGGGTGTGTGCGTGCATGTGTGTGCGCGTGCATGTGTGTGCACACGTACTTATACATGAATTCAAGCCATGTTATATACCATAAACTCCAGCACTTCGTGTCTCATCCCTGATATGACAAATGGAGTCATGCTTGTGCACACTGGAGATAGAAGAAATTCTAGCTTTGATGTGTTTTATTTGAATAATCTTTTCTCCCCATTTTCAGCCAGCTTCTTCTGTCAAGAGCAGAAGTTTCTATCTTGTACACTACCTTTTGGCCCCCTGTCTGGGTACTTATCTCTTAAGCACAGTACAGTGTTGCTGATGGTAACTATTCCTCCTGCATCCTTGTACTTGAACCGCTTGTCTAAGGATCTGGTGAAAGATGTTCTTCTAACTAGTTCTTTACCCAGGGAACCGCTGTATTTTTCTGCTTATCCCCATTGCCTCATTCCTTCTATTCCTACTAAGATGAGTAATAGAAAAAGGAGAGTAGTAAGGTAAATGACAGTGGTCTGGGACACTCATTTTAATGCTAATTTCACCTTTGTGTGGTAGTGTCTTCTGTTTTATCAAACATATGGTTAACTAAGAGTTGCATCTCTTACCATGCATAGGATTACCTGATACATTAAATATATATTGTGGCCTTCATGGCTGACAATTAATTTATACTTTTGTCTGTTCCAGGCACTACATTCATCTCTTTACATAGATTATCTCATATAGTCTTTTTTTTTTCTTTCTCATGTAGTCTTCATAACAACCCCACATATTATGTGAGTTCCCATAGATGAAAAACTGAGATACAGGAAGGTTAAATAACCTATCAAGGTCATTTACCATGAAAAGTCAGAGCCAGAACTTTAAGTCAGGCAAGTTATTCCATGCTTCTAACTCTCTATACTATATGGTCTCCCATTTTAATTAATTAATGTATTTATTTATTTATTTTATGTTTATTTTTGAGAGAGAAACAGAGCATGAACAGGGAAGGGGCAGAGAGAGAGAGAGAGGGAGACACAGAATCAGAAGCAGGCTCCAGGATCCCAGCTGTCAGCCTCACTGACCAGGAGATCACAACCTGAGCTGAAGTCAGATGCTTAACTGACTGAGCCACCAGGCACACCCCTATTTTAATTTTATAAAAGTTTACATATTTAATTTGAGAGAGAGAGTGCACTTGCAACGCAAGCAGGGGAGGGGCAGAGACAGATGGAGAAAGAGACAGAGAGACAGAGAGACAGAGAGGGGGAGAGAGAGAGAGAGAGAGAGAGAGAGAATGAATGAGAATATCCCAAGGAGGCTCCTTGCTGTCAACACAGAGCCCCACTCAGGGCTGGATCTCACACCCATGAGATCATGACCAGAGCCGAAATCAAGAGTCAGACACTTAACTGACTGAGTTACCCAGGGACCCCTGTAGGCTCCCATTTTATGTATGTATGTATGTATTTATGTTTATTTATTTATTTTTGAGAGAGACAGAGAGAGAGACAGAGCATGAGCAGGGAAGGGGCAGAGAGAGAGGGAGACACAGAATCCGAAGCAGGCTCCAGGCTCTGAGCTGTCAGCACAGAGCTTGATGCGGGGCTCAAACCCACAAACCATGAGATCATAACCTGAACTGAAGTCGGATGCTTAATCGACAGAGCCATCCAAGTACTCTGTAGTCTCCCTTTTAAATGAAATTACTCAGATATTTGATCATTCAGATTCCTCAGAGCCCTAGAGTCATTGTCATGACCATCAGTTCTCACCATTCCATCTGCAGAAGAGATTAAAATACGAGTACTGAGTAAATAAATAAATGTATCATCCTGAGCTTACTACAAGGGAAAGAGTTGCCTCAGCAACCCTAATGTGAGTTTTTAAAAGTGAATGGTAATCCATGAGTCCATACTGATATAAGTTATGACTAAATAAGTAAGTGGAGGAAAAGTTAGAAATATCCTTTTCTGAAGAATTGTAAATAGTATACATAAAATACTGCACTGTCTCAGTGAGATAGAATATAATTCTTTACTCCTTAACTGAGGGCCACACATAGTAGCTTACTTCTAGAGAGTAAAGTAGGAAAGAGGAGGGAAAGAGAATTTTACAGTAGAGAGGAGTGACTCAGCCAAGTGATGAAGGTGATAAAAGTGATAAGTCATGTTAACAGTGTATACCCTTCATGTGATATGATGAGAATGACACTTTATGTAAGTAGTTTCCTCCCCCAAACCCATAACCCCAGTCTAATTGTGAGAAAAATATCAGACAAACCCCAGTTAAGGAGTATTCTACAAAATGCCTGACCAGTACTCCTCAAAACTGTCAAGGTCATAAAAAAAGAAAAGGAAAATCTGAGAAACCTCTCATAGACGCAAGGAGCCTAAAAAGATATGATGATCAAATATAATGTGGTATCCTGGATGGATCCTGAAACAGAAGATGGATATTAAATAAAAACTAAGGAAATCTGAATCAAGTATGGACTTTATTTAGTAATAATATTTCAATATTGGCCCCTCAATTGTGACCAATGTCCCATACTAATACAAGATGTTAATAGTGGGGAGACTAGTTGTGGAATATATGAGGAAAATTCCATACTTACCTGACCAAATTTTTTTATAAATCTGAAAAAATTCTAAAATTAAAAAAAAATGTTTACTCTTTAAAGAAATGAGTTGATAAGGATAACATAGGATGGGCAGTGTATAGGTAGAAGGTAGGAGCAAATACTTATGTTTCTGTTAATAAAATTTTCCTGCTTTGAGAAATCAGAAACAATCCTGCTGTGTACAGCATAAAGCAAGGTCAAAGAAAAGAATGTTATGAAATTATCCAACAAGGAGAGAATGTGGTCAGTGGCAAAAGTATAGAACTGCGTGCCAATGATGGAGGTCATGACAGAGCAGGCATTACGGGGACTTGGCAGGTGTGTTCTCTTAATTGAAATGTCAGCTCTGTTGGGTACAATCTATGTAGGAGAGCTCAGAACAGAAAAAAAGGTGGCAAGGTGGCATCATACTTCTGAAATATTAATAGTGGCAATGAACTTCAACTTGTCAATGATATGGATAGTAATACATTTAGGAGAAGATATAGAAAGTGCAGAAGAAAGAAAATCTCAGTGAAGCTCTATCATACATTGTAATATCGATGTGGTTATCTTTGAGGAATACTTAAACTTTAGGTCATAAAATTGTGCTACCAAAAACGTAAGATTTAACAGATCAAAAATTCGTCCTTTGATAAGACAATGATCCAGTTCAAGAAGGGGAAAGATGTTCAAACTAAATTTTTAGTAATAAAGCTACTAATTTTTACAGGCAGTCTTTGAATAATGAATGAGCTACTCATATTCATAAAGTGCTAAATTAGATTAATTCCTGAAAGGTCATACAGTTTTCCTTCACATCACCAATACTCACTGCTTTCCCACCCCCACCATACACTTTGCAGCATGAATTAATATTCCTAATAGAAGAGCTATTGAAAGAGGTATAACAGCCTGTTTTGGTGACCTATCCATTATCCCAGTGGATGGCATATTCTATTCCAAATGCTTAGACTGCTGATAAAATTTATATCTTCCTCTTACTGTACTAGGATATGTATCTTCGAGTTTTGGGAACTTTGGTTTTGGTATGAGAAATACTGATATATGTCAGAGAAACAGAATATGGAAAAAAAACAATTCCTGGGCTTTTAGATATCAAATCCTAGAGGCTTAGAAAAACAAATCATTGAAACAAAGAAGACCAAGTAAGAAACCAGCTCATCCAGTACTAGGGCACATATAGATGTAGAGGTTGTAAAAGAATTGTGGATTGATAGCTAGGTGAATGAAAATAGGTAGGTATATGTACTGAAGGCCAAGCATAAATGGACTCTACCTTCAACATTAGGAGACTGGAAACCCACAGGAATTAGGAGGGCAAAGCAAAATGGCCAAAGAATCATTCAAAGTCACTCAAAGGGTCTGGGTCTAAGAAAAGGACTAAATATAACCTGACATTTCTTATGTGATTCTTGCTACTATTTAAAATCACTCTTGAGATATAGTTATCCTGGGGCCTGAGGTGAGGATAGAAGGTTGGGTAGATGGGAAACAATACAGACTGATTTTAATATGAGAAAAATGTGGTAATAAAAGCAAAGATTTTTTAAAAAATCATAGTTAAGCTGCTTATAAGGAAATAATGGAGAAGTGTCTGCTTATCAAATCACAAGTCACTGTTCATTTTTTTTTATTTCTCAGAAAGGAAAAACATTTAGCAAACTATATAGGTGTCTATCCCATTGCCTGCAGTTTTCTAAATATTACTTATACAAGGAGTAATCAAAGTAGTTAATTAACTGACTTAAGGCCAAAAAAATCATCCACATTTATTTCAGTAACTAAAATAATTCTTTGACCTAAAATACCAGAGAAATATTTTAAGATGTAGACTAATAATCTAGTATCGTAGATGTAGACTGTATGTAAAGAAATATGAAGTGAGCTAGACAAAAACAAGCCAAAAACATACAAAACAAAATCCAAAACAAACAAAAATCCTAAACAAAACAACCTAAGCAAAAGTATATTTATACTTCTCAGATTTTTCACTGGTGGTATAATTTTTATAAGAAAGATAGTATATACACCAACAAAAATTTGAAACATAATGTTTATTTGCCTTTAAGAGTTTAAGTAGAAGATTATATGTAGTTTTACTACAACAATATTAGTTTTAATGCTTCAAGAGAAAATATCTTTTTGAAATAAACATTAAGAAAGATTACAGCGTACTTAGTTCTTTCCAAAAGGGTGGGAGAGAATAGTGTGCAGCTAAATGACCCAAACTTGGGTAGAGATTTTGAAAAGTTCTCATGTTACTCCTAGTTAGAGCAAGAACAGAATCACGGATCTGCCTGCAACTGATGGTATAATACTGAAAGATGGCAGGGAGAAGGAAGAGCATCTCCATGCCTGTCCTACTTCTGTCTCTTCTGCCAGGACCAAAAGGTCTTTGACTTGACTGTTATAGAATGAATATATACGCAGAGTAGGAACTGCATGTGGAGGCAAAGAGTGTAAGTTTTGAAGCTGCCCTGAATGAGTTCAAGTCAGCTTGGCCAGGTGACACAAAGAGAATGGCCCTTGAGATCAATGAACAGCTGTCAAACATGAATTACTGTTCAATAATCATTTATTATGCACCTCCAAGAGTCAGGCACTGTGCTAATTTCTGAGAATACAAAGATGAATGAGTGAGGAACCCTGCCTTCACCGAGTGAGTGCACACTCTGGGAAGAAAGCCAGAAATGGTAAACAATAATGACAGTGTAAGGAGGGCAATTATACAAGCTCAGAGGGGGTCTAGAGAAGGGCAATGAAGGATTAACAGAAAGGATGCTGTTTTCACTGGCTAAAGATGAATAGGGGGTTTCCATATGGACCAGATGAGAAAGCCATTTCAAAGAAAAAAAATATATGCAGAAGCCATATAACAGCAATATAGAGCAAAGACACAATATATATTATGCAGTGCCACCTTACATCATGTGGTACCATCTATCAGAGCAATAAAGAACATAAGAATTAGAGAAAATAATTCTAGATTCAATTTCCTATTCACATTTACTGGCTACTTCATTTGATAAAGTTTTCTGAATCTCAGGTTTCTTATAAAATGGGATAATATGAGAGGCTAGGTCAAAGAGTTGTACTAAGTGATCAACCTGGGTGAATGCTCATGACATTTGTAGATGATATGAGGCCAGAGGGGCTGTGATGACTTTGGATGATGTTTTCCAGGCTCCCAATGATATTGATTAACTCATGGAAACAATTGTTTCAACCTGAGAGGATGAAATTTAAAATTTCACATGAATAATACCACGTTCTAACTTTGAGTTTATGAAGGATCAGTGACAGAATGGAGTAAGATCTATGTTATCAGAATCATATGTGAACAATGAATGGTTAGAATTTTAGTAGATATCAAAGTTAATTTTGGTCAACAGTGAGAAAGCTAATGTGATTTGGATTTCATAAGTAAAGGTGAGACATACCTAGAATGATAGAGGCAATGATCTCATTCTTCTCTGTTTTGGCCAGAGTACATCTCCAATGCCAAAGTATAAGAGAAATTTAGAGAGAAATTTACCAGGATCACAGGATTACTATCAGGATAGTAGAGGAACTTAGTCATTTCATTAATGAAATGTAGATAAAGTCTGAAGAGAAGGAGACGAGAGTGACATAATTTCTACCCTTAAACATACGAAGACTGGTCTTGAAGAAAAGGAATTGAATGAATTTGGGTAGAGTCTGAGGGTAGACTGAGGATGGATGGATGGATGGATGAATGATAAAAGATTAGGGTTGGCATAAGTAAGCCAAATGAGTTTAAAAGATGAAAGGTGGGAAGTGACATAATCCTAACAGTGAAGGCTTCCAAACATAGTCTCCTTGTACTTGGTGAAGACTGTACAGAAGAAATTATTGTCAGGACCGAGTTGGGCTAGATGGCCTTTAAAATTTCTTTGAAATCTGGAAATATCAGGCTCTGTGATAATTAATAAGATTTTATAAAGAAAAATGGCAAACGATAAGAGCAGAGTAACCATTTTGGATGTGTACCGAGAGTCCAATAAAGTTTGGACTAATACTGTATAAACCTAAAGGAAGACTAAGCACATCCATAGTAAAAATCTTCCAAGGTCTTATGCTTCAGGAAATTCCAAGCAAAGTTTAAGGTCTAAATTCAATTTACCATTTAGTAATGACCTGGGAGAATTAATAGCATGTATACTGAAGTCAGTAGATATTTCCTTATTTAGTGAATACAGAATTATAGGCAGAAAATGATGAACATTTATTTTTTCTTGGGGATGTCAGTGGAGCCCTATATGCTGAAAGAATGATCTAGATGATTTATTTACTTCTCATTTGCACAGTCTATATTTCTATAGTAACAAAAATGATGCAGTAAAGGCTGGGAGCATGATATTTTGATACCAACTATTAGTGATGCACATAGGAAGTACAAGTATTCAGGGTTGCTTTTCAGTAGAGATGTTGGTTTGGTAATTTGGCTCTAAGGAGACTTCAATTAAAAAAAATGTTATCATTTAATTATATCAAACTAAAGGGTAGCATCTCGTTTTGATTCATTTAACCTTAATGGGAAAGAACAAGTCATTACTTAAAGAGTGTCTTATAGCCTGTGTTATTTCTAGTATTTTTAGAAATCATTTATTCCTCTTCAAATTGATGTGCTGTAATTATTCATTAATAATTCTTCTTGATGTCTCTGGAGTCATCCCATTACCCGCAGTCATTATGCATCATTTTGTGAATGTTTGCTATGATATTGAGATATCTATAGCTCATTGAGTCATTACATCCATCGGTGTATATCCTTTTAGTGCAGAATATCTAATTTATTCTGAATCAAATTTCATTGAAATATTTTCCAGGAACTTTAAAAGCTGCTTCTAAGTCCAGAGAGAAGAATACAGATATAACCCATAGATACCAACTCCTAGACATCTGTCATGGAAATCTTGACCTTGGCTGGAGAATTCCAGCCTTATTGCTGGGCTGGGGACCCAGAGATTTGTTAATATCCTCCTGGGTTCAAAATTGTACCAGTAAGCAACATTGCATAGAATCATTGTCATAACTATTTTATCCACTTAGTGGAAGTTTGTACTAAATGGGTGCCATTATGGATAAGCTCAATAACCTTTATAAGAAGACCTAGAAACCTAAAAGAATACAATTTCTTCTGGATAATGGCATTCTGGATTTTTAAACAACCACAACTTATTTCTTAAATTAGGAAGACTGGCACTGAATCATTGGGTAAACTGGTTAGCATGGTTAGGATAGTATTTGTTTTAAGTTAGGAATCAGTTCAGACTTTAAAATTCACTGTTTTTTGTTTGTTGGTTGGCTGGTGTTTTTGTTTGTTTTTGCTTGAATGTCTTTTCTCCAGAGGTTAAGTCAATCTGATACTGAATTAAGCACTTTCTAAATATTTATAAATAATTGTCCCCATGTCTTAGAATATACCAGATATTAACTTTACTTCAAGGAAGCCCAATGTACAAAGGAAGTTTATAAAGCAGATACATTAGTGTATGATTTTTCACATCACAAAAGGTTCTTTAGTTACAGAAGGATGGAGTGTAGAGTTTCTTTAAATCTGAGCCTCCATTATGTATTTAAAATAGCATTTAGATTATCCAAACCATCAAGAATAAATTTCTCATATAAAGTAATGTATCCTTCTATTACCTTATTTGTGAACTTTGGCGAAATGAGTTATTCAGTGGGTGATTGACACCAGTCTGGCAGGAAGCTGGGAGTGTGAAAAGCAGGGATTTCTCATTCTTGAAGCTGTTATACAATACTATATCTGCTTCCATAAGAATATTTATAACTAGTTATTTTGAAACAATTGTAACAACATTGCTATATGCAATTGCTATTTTGGAAATAGAAATTATAAAGCTTAGTTTCACCGGTTACATAGAAATTCCAGAAATATTTTTTAAATAAAAAGAATGCATTAATTCATTAAAAAAATATTTATGAAGTGTACATCATTTGGCAATATTAAAACAATTAAAAATTTTTAAGCTATAGTAGAATATAAGTATTAGTTTGTATCATTAGGTGATATTACTGTTTTAAATCTTGTTGGGGCACCTGGGTGGCTCAGTCGGTTGAGCGTCCGACCTCAGCTCAGGTCATGATCTCACACTCGGTGAGTTCGAGCCCCATATCAGGCTCTGTGCTGACAGCTCAGAGCCTGGAGCCTGCTTCGGATTCTGTGTCTCCCTCTCTCTCTGCCCCTCCCCTGCTCATGTTCTGTCTCTCTCTGTCTCAAAAATAAATAAAACGTTAAAAAAAATTTAAAAAAATAATGATTATGTATTATTTAAGCAGAAGACAACAGAAAGAATAACAAACCATTTAAAATCTTTGAAAAATAAATACCCCGCATCCCTCCACTTAAAGACAGTCATTATTATTATTATTTTACTTTCTGGTAAATTCAACCTCAGATATTCTATGCATTCAGGTTTTGCTTTTTAAATAAAAATGTGAGGGGCACCTGGGTGGCTCAGTCGGTTAAGCCTGTGCTAGGCATGGAGCCTGCTAGGGATTCTCTCTCTCCCTTTCTCTCTCTCTCCTACTCATCCTTTCCCTCTTTCTCTCTCTCTCAAAATAAATAAATAAACTTAAAAAAATAAAAATTTGAGTATATTGTATGTAAATTTTATGTTCTAATTAAAATTACTGAGCTTCTCATATCATGTTATTATAAACTTTTTTTAAAGTTTATTTATTTTGAGAGAGAGAGAGAGAGAGCGAGCGAGCTCAGGTTGGGGAGGGGCAGAGCCTGATACAGGACTTGATATAAACCTGGAGATCATGACCTGATCTGAAGAAATCAAGAGTCAGATGCTTGGGGTGCTTGGGTGGCTCAGTTGGTTGGACATCTGACTTCAGCTCAGGTCATGATCTTGCGGTCCGTGAATTTGATCCCCGCTCTGGCTCTGTGTTGACAGCCTAGAGCCTGCTTCGGATTCTGTGTCTCCCTCTCTCTCTGCCCCTCCCCTACTCATGCTGTGTGTCTCTCTCTCTCCCTCTCTCAAAAATAAAGATTAAAAAAAAAATTAAGAGTCAGGTGCTTAACTGACTGAGCCACCCAGGTGCCCCTATTATAAACGTTTTTATGATGATTATTTTAACGACCATACATAACATGTTGTTTAAATATTATCGGAAAATTAATGTATTGGACAAATATTATTGGAAAAAATATTGAAAAATTATTATTTGGAAAAAAAATAGATTTTTGGTAGTACAAATAATGTTATGTATAGGGGAGCTTTCCAGAAGCAGAAATATTGGGCCAAAGGGTGTTGAGCACTTTGACCATTACTTTGCACATATTGCTTAACTGCTTTGAAATTTTTCCCTACTTTATAGCAGTATGTGACTATTCCATGAAATTGTCACCATTTGTGTATTTGTGTTTTATACACATATAATGTACTTTATACACACACTTTTTTCTGAGTTATGGGTGAAGGATTAAGTAGTGTTTCTATAATTGCAAGTGAGATGACATTTTCCACTCTATATTTCATATTTGCAGAATATTATTTTTCTCTATTTTGCCCATTTTTTGTTGTGATTTAATATAAAACTCTTAGGAACTTGAGAGTTCCTCACGCCTCTTTGGCAGAGTATCTTCCAACATCCAAGGAAGATGTCCAGTCAGTGAAAGTGAGGAAGAGAACCCAGGTCTCCTGACTCCTGGTTTAATCATATATATCAGAATTTTAAATGAAAAATTAAAAATAGTGTATCTGTAATTTCTGGTTAACTCTGAGATAGAAAAGACATTGTCTAGTGATGAATAGGCTTATTATGTTCCAATAAATTAATTGATGTGCACAATACTTAGAAATGCAGGATCTTAGGGGCGCCTGTGTGGCTCAGTCTGTTAAGCGTCCATCTTCAGCTCAGGTCATGATCTCACAGTTTGTGGGTTTCAGCCCGTGTCGGGCTCTGTGCTGACAGCTCAGAGCCTGGAGCCTGCTTCGTATTCTGTGTCTCTCTCTCTCTCTCTGACCTTCCCCACTCATACTCTGTCTCTCTGTCTCTCAAAAATAAATAAATATTTAAAAAATTTAAAAAAAATACAGGATCTTAGAACTGGAAGGAACTCAAGTTAATCCAATCTCCCATTTGATAGAAGAAGAAACTGAGGATGAAAGAGGTAATGTGATTTGCTCAACCTCAGGTTATAAATAAATGCAGACACAGGAGTAATAGCTTTCTGACTGTTGACCTTCCTGCTGCCTCAAATAAGGTGCTGCTTTTTATTAACATATTAACCCGTATGTTAATTTACTTCCTTACTGAGAAAGATTGTTTAAAAAAGTCATTCTATCTCTATCAATTTATTGGAGACAGAAGGACTCCTATAAAACTGGTATTCCCTTTCTCTTTTTCATGCCAGAAAAGATTTAGATAGCCATAAAGCCTGCCACACAGTACTGACAAAATACACAAAAGAACCAAAATCAAATTAAGTGGTCAAAAATGAAAACCAAAATGCCACAATAAGAATAATGGAAATCATGCAAAGCCAACAGAAGTATAATACAAATACCTATTTCTGTCTGATCCTCTAACTCACTCTTATTTAGGTTACAAATAACTTATTCTTAGAAAAAGGGAGAGCCCCACATTTGATTTATTTCCCCATCCAAGTAAATTTCAGAAGACTGCCAAAGCTTTCCACATAAATCTCAAATATCTTCCCATATTGTGGAGGAGAGAGAGAGAGAGGGAGAGAGAGAGAAAAGAGCTTACTATTTATGAAGGTGATCAGATGGGTGTAGGAGGAGTTAGCTTTTAACTTTTTCATTTATTATTTTCTAGGAGTTAATATTTCACAGAAAAACAAATTATAAACAATATCTTTGAAGAATTGTGAAGAAATAGCTTGAGGACTTTATTTAAAAAATAGCTTTTTGTGTATAGTTCACACACCATGTTACATTAGTTTCAAGTGTACAACATAACGCTTGAACTTCTCTGTATGTTATGCTGTGCTCACCACGAGCATAGCTACCATCTGTCACCATGTAATGCTATTACAGTATCACTGACTATATTTCCTATGCTCTACCTTTCATTCTCATGACTTACTCATTCCATAACTGGAAGCCTCTGTCTCCTACTTCCCTTCACCTATTTTACCCATCCCTTTTCCACAGCAACCATCACTTTGTTGTCTGTATTTATAGTCTAATTCTGCTTCTTGTTTATTTATTTACTTGTTTTTGTTTCTCATTTTTGTTTTTTGAGGTTTTTTTTTCCTTTTTTTCTTTTTTTTGGGTGGGGGGAGTTTACACATGAGTAAAATCATATGGTATTTGTCTTTCTCAGTCCAACTTACTTCACTTGGAGTAATACCCTATTGGATCCATCCATGTTGTAGCAAATGGCAAGATCTCGGACGATTTTCTGTATTTTAAATTTATAGCTCATTATTTTAGTGTACTTTCTTCTTCTTCTTCTTCTTCTTCTTCTTCTTCTTCTTCTTCTTCTTCTTCTTCTTCTTCTTTTATTAGCAGGGACAGTTAAAAAATGAAATTCCAACATGGTAGTTATTTATGGGATTAAACCAAGATGAGCAAACATTTTCCATAAAGGGCCAGATAGTTACATAGTATGTATTTCTGGTTTGGGGGACATGTGGTCAGTATTGCAACTACTTGATTCTGCCTCTATCCCAAGAAAGCAGCCACTGAAATAACTTACTGAATGAGTGTGAATATACAACAATAACATTTTATTTATGGACACTGACATTTGAATTTCATATAATTTTATGTATCATCAAATGTTGTTCTCTTGATTTTTTGTAACAATTAAAATACATTTTAAAACATTGTGAGCTCACTGATATGAAAGGAGACAGCCAGATTTGCCCCAGGGCTAGAGTTTGCTGACCTCTGGTAAAACTGCATTTCCTCATCACATGGATTTTGTTAGACACTACTATGATCTCTTTAATAAGCAAGTGAGCGTGTTTATGAACTAGCAACCCTTTCACAAACTGTCTCACACTGCATCCTTCTGTGGAAGAGAAAAGAAAGGAAGGAGAGAGGGAAGAGCAAGGGGGAGAGGAAGGGAGAGGGAAAAGGGGGAGAGAAAAGAAGGCAAACAAGCAAGAACATATACACCTCTAAATACTCTTTGACTTTGATCCTTATTGAATAGTTATATATAGCTCCGCTTATGGACCCCTATACATATGTGTGGTTTTCTTCAGGTGTCATTTTTTTTAAAGATAAACGATTGTTTCAACTTTCATTAAAATTTCATTTTCTTCCCTGGGGTATTTGTGTATGTTATTTTGTTTGGATACTAAAATTACACTATAGTGTGGGCAATATGATGGTAATTGGTTGTGACCTAAGGTATTTGCTTCTTGGGGTGCATGGGTGGCTCAGTTGGTTGAGCATCCAACTCTTGATTTTAGCTCAGGTCATGATCCCAGGGTCATGGGATCAAGCCCCGCAGTCTAAGTCTGTGCTGGGTGTGGAGACTGCTTAAGATTCTCTCTTTCTCTCTCTCTCTCTCTTTCTCTCTCACTCTCACTCTCTCCCTCTCTTCTTCTCTCCCTCTCCCTATGCCCCTCTCCCCTGCTTACGTGTGCTTTCTCTACAAATAAAAAAATAAGGGTGTGCCTGGGTGGCTCAGTTGGTTACACGTCTGACTTTAGCTCGGTTCATGATCTCGCGGTCTGAGTTTGAGCCCCATGTCAGGCTCTATGCTGACAGTTCAGAGCTCATGCTGTCTCTCGTGCACTCTCTCTCTCTCTCTCTCTCTCTCTCTCTCTCGTTCAAAAATAAACATTAAAAATTTAAAATAAAATAAGATAAAATATTTGCTTCTTTTTATAAATACACTAATATCAGCATTTTTAAAAATTCGAATCTCTTAACAGGAAGAATGATTCAGATATTGTGTTTTATTTAATAGATACCTGTATCACTTTTTCTATATGATTTCATCTCTGCATGATTCTAAACATGTAGATATTTGGAAATATATGGAAGGTTGAACATTTCACTTTATATCCAGATATTTGGTGGTATGCAAATATATATATATATTATATATATATATTATATATATATATATATATATAATATATATATATAATATATATATATATTTGAATATTTGAAATATATTGTGGTTTCATATATATATATATATATATATATATGAGAAGAATATAGTGAGTCATTTATTGAAAGTTTTTATGACTTCCTTAATTATCCATAAAAACAATGATTTATAAACTTAACAAAAACCTAGAAATTTATTTAGGCCTATTTGTAGGAATGAACACCTAAAAATTGTTTAAATAACATATTCATAATTTTAGAAAAAATATATTCAGCACTGGAATTGATCTCTGCAGTTTTCTTACTTGTACTTAGTTTATATATATTTTACCTATTGTGAGTGTGCCTTAAAATGCCAATGTAGAAACAGTGAGTAAATAGAACTTTAGTTTTTGAGCCGATAGGTGCTGTGAGCATTGCAACACAGTTATCTACTCCAATGGTGAATCCAGAGATTTCTGTTCAAAAAAGGAACCTCATCCTTAGAGCTATGTTGGAATCTTAGGGTGATATTCACTATGTGGTAGGTTTTACATTAAAGAGAAAATGTGTGTGACTAGTGCTTTTTAAATTAAAAGTGCTGTGCAAACATTTGCAGGGTATCTGTTTAACTTCCTTTGAGCCACTCCGTTTATTTTCCTCCATCTTATTTCAGAAGCTATTTCTAAGTCAGATGATAAGTGTTATCCCTCCACCCCCCAGTCCCCCAGCTTCCCTTCAATAAGCTATGGATACATTCTATTTTTTTATTATTTTGCAACTGTTAGTTGAGAATAATTTATTAAATGAGTGCTATATCTATCTAGCCCTCCATTAAAACACCATGCACAAGATAGGCAGTATAGAGAGTAAGATTTCAAAGGAGAGATACTGCATGTGGCAAAATCAGATTCGCAGGTGAGTTGTAATTTTACCCTGGACCCAAAGGAAGGAAGGGGTTTGGGAAAGTGTCATCTGAATAGAAAAAAAAAATTAATTAACAATTTGGCACGTTCTCCTGAAACGTTCTCTTGTTGAGGCATCAGACATGAATTTTATACAAAGTTAAACATTCATTGTTACTAGAGTCTAAGTCAGCTTGGCTGACAACTAACTTTAGAGAAGTCATTTCCTGGGCCCCAGGTTTCTTACTTTATATATTAGAGGGATTAGAACACGTATTGAAATGGCTATTGTACTTTGTTTAGCCACATAACCTTTTATTTAAATGAATTGAAAACAGCAAATAAAAATGACCTTGTCAAGTTTCAAAGTAATGAAAAATGGCCAGGCAATCTTTTTGTTAATTTTTGGTTTCTTTGTTACCTTCCTGGGAACAAGTTTTAATTTTGCATCCGCAGACACTGAGGGTTGGTCCTATGGCATGATTTATATATTGGCATGATTAAGAGAAAGTGAAGAGATACATATGGTCAAGTGTAAGCAAATATGATGTGAAATCTGTCTCTATCTAAATATGTTAAAGAACAAAAAAAAATGTGAGTTTTGCTCATTTTCTTGGAAGAAAAGTAGGTAAATGGAATTCTTAAGTCTCCATCTGCTGTATGAATCCATTAGAGATTCACATTAAACTTCAGGACAAAATTCTGAAATTTGTTGATCAGCTCAAACATCAGTTTGTGAGAAAGAAACTCCTTGTCTCTTGTTTAAAATGTAGCAACGTTCATCACATCTTCAGTAACTGAAAAGCGTCTGTGCATGATGGGAAAAAGGAAAGAAGGCAAAGTGCAAATGAAATCAAGTGTTAGTTACCCAAAACTGAGTCTGTTTGGATAATCAAAACAACATATAAATATAGGTTTTTAATGCCAACCACTGCTTTACAATAAATATTAATTTCACTTTAATTACAGCCATCAGTACTGTCAGCTTATTCAATTGTTCCTCCTTACATGAATGTAGATTCAGGAGAAATCAAATCTTCAACTCTTCATGTTGTCAGAATTCATAAGTAGGAAAACATGTGCCCTGTCTTTAAAAATTAATTGACACTGGAGACACTTTGCCAAGTTCCTGCTCAAGCATTTCATTCAAATCTGAAGGAGGGGTGTGTTTAAATAGGAATATAATCCCTGTGGTATCTTATATCAGCAATAGTATGTTTAAAACATTCTTTCTTAGGCATGCATAAATAAGTAATGATGGGAAAGTTGACCTTGTGACATAAAGTTTTAGAATCTTTGGAAACACTGAGTTTAGTGTCTGATGAATATGCCTCAGATATGGTAACTATACTTCTCTGCATGTGGATCTAATTAAAAGGGCCACTTGTCATTAAAGAGGGCATGGACAGCCTTTCTAGGTTGTTTTAAAAATTACTGAGTTGGATTTTTCTCTATACCTATATTCAGCTGAATCTTTAAAATAGTCTCCTCCAGGGGCACCTGGCTGGCTCAGTCAGAGGACTGTGTGACTCTTGATCTTGGAGTCATGGGTTTGAGCCCCGTGTTGGGTGTAGAGATTGCTTAAAAAAAAAAAAAAGAAAAGAAGAGAAAAGAAAAGAAAAGAAAAAGAAACTTAAAAAGATAGTCCCCTCCAAAAATTGCACTAGCACTTCTGTTTCCTGATGTTTCTTTTAGTAGGTTCCTTTTAGCGCCTCTAAATGGGATTTGCTGCCTATGATGTGGCCAAAGCCTAGAATGCCACTCAGCAAGCTTCTGTGCCAAAATGTCAGAGAGCAATGGACTTACATCAGCAAAGCTTTGGGAACTCATGTAGGGGAACAGATCAATGGTCTTATGCAACTTATTCCTAATAACAATAATTTAAAAATGCAGAGTCACAGTTTTCATCGCTGTATTTCATGCCAGTTAGCATCCATTTCAGATTGTTGTATGGTTCTCTGTTTCTTGTGACCCGAGTGAAATCAAAGCAGCTTGACAATAGTATAGATTCCATATCATTTATAAGTTTTCTTATTGGATTTGTTTTTTTTTTTTTCCCAAAGAATTCACATTTGGAGAGTTCTTCAAAAAACAATCACAAGAAATAGAGATATTTATAGGAGAAAGAGCGCTTCACTTTATACATTTCCATAATATTGTTTACTTCCTAGTCATTATTGTAAACACTTCCTATGGGGTTGAAATTATTGAAATAAATTACTGGGCTGAGAATCCCTCATACTTTTTTAAGTTCATTGAATGTATGGTCTTTTTGAGATTCAAAATCCCTAAGTATCCATTATTCATCATCTTCTTTTCCTTGCATTTTTATGGAAATAAGAAGTAATTTATACCTAACCTCATTATTTTGTACCCCAACTTTTGAAACACATTTTGACAAATTATGTGTGAGTCTTCTTCAGACAGAAATGTTCAGAATGAGTAACTTCAATAGCAGGGGGAAAATCTCTCCCAAGTTGAGATGAATCTTCTTTCATTGATCCCTGGGCCTAGAGTATGAGGTATTTTTATTATAATATTTTTGAGGTGAAGGAATTCTTTCAGCATTTTGTAAGCGATACACCAACTCAAGAAAGAAATAAGCACATGCAACTATGTAAACTTTCAGAGACTTCATGGAACCATTAAGTCAATTCAGGCCCCTGGAGCTCAGGTGAAACCCTTAGTAGTTGAGAGAGTACAAACATCTCCCTGCAGAAGAGCACAGATTGCTTAGGGGTCCATGTATCAGGATGGGTAGTTAGAGGGTATAATTGCTGTATGATGTTGGCATCAGTAGAAGCTAAGCAGTGCTTGCAGAGGGAAGCATACTAGAATTAAAAGACAATGCAGGGGTGCCTGGGTGGCTCAGTCAGTTAAGCGTCCTACTTCAGCTCAGGTCATGATCTTGCGGTTTATGAGTTCCAGCCCCGCATTGGGCCCTGTGCTGACAGCTCAGAGCCTGGAACCTGGCTTCGGATTCTGTGTCTCCCTCTCTCTCTGCCTCTCCCACACTCGCACTCTGTCTCTCTCTCTTTCCGAAAAATAAATAAACATACAAAAAATTTAAAGACAATGCAAAGTTCATAAGGGGCAAGAAGGAGTTCTTGCCAAGGAGGAAGTTGGACTTCACTGAACAACTTAAACGGCCAGATAGAGGTGCTGCAGTGGAAATTTCCTTTTCTACCCTGAGCCTAGCTATATTCTATGCACTTTAAACATCTGTCAGGATTATATTTACATTTTCTCCAAGTGGAAAACTCCTGTTGTAACACAGTTTTTGTTCCATTTGGAGACGGTCAAAATTGTGTTGTAGCTGGAAAGGCTTATTGTGAAGCCAAGGATGGGGAAGCACAACATTCAAGAGGCTGGCGAAGGCCAGAGAGACAAGGCCAGAGTCCTGGGAGATCACAGCTATGAGCTCCCTGTGCAGGGTAGAGGGAAATGAGCACACAGTGTAGCCTGGACATACTTGTCAGCCTATACCATACACCATAAAAGGGAATACATTTATAGATGCACAGAACAATAAACGTTAGCATGCCCAAATTCATGTGAAAGCATAACAGGAAGGACACGGGCTTCTCATGCATGTGAATCCAGGGGTTGCCTTGTATAACGGTGCCAGCTTACCAATATTAACTTTATAAAACACATAGGTAGTAAGACCTAAGTACTGATTGTTATTATAATTGGGATGGACCCCTATGAAATGGTGGTATTCAACTGCATTTTAATTTAAAGTTATAATTTTGTAAGGTTCAACCTAGCATTACTTAAAATAGAGTTTTAATCACCTTTTCAAAATTTGGAAGTATCTACTGACAAATATTTTTAAAACAAATTTAATAGAGTCAAATGTTTATCAAATGAATAAATATCATTTTATCCATTAATAAAACAATTCTGCCAGGTAACAGTTTTTAGATGCTGTTGTAAGTGCTGCCTTCTGTGAAGTGGTCGGACTGGGAGAGCAGCAGAGCATGGTGGGAGGAGGATGGGCCCCAGTACTGCTGAGGCTCAGACCCTGGCTCCGTCACCGGCCAGCTGTGTCAACTTGGGCTTGGGCCCTATTGAACTTCTCCGTGCCTCACGTTGCTCACGTTTAACATAGAGGTGAGAGGGTCCCATTACTAGAATGGACGGTTCTGTATGTTGATCGTGCTGGTGGGTGTATAAATCTACACATGTGATAAAATGTCACAGAACTACATGTACACACACATACCCAAAACACACACACACACAAATGCAATGTAAGTCCTATAGTTTAATCATACTTTGCAAATGTCAGTCTCTTGGTTTTGATAATGTTTTGCTTTGATAATGATAATTCTCTTAAGCTTTTTGCACAGGGCAGGAGAACATTTTGGATGATGGGTACCTAAGACATCTCTGTTCTATTTTTTTAATCTGCTGTGAATTTGTATTTCAAAATAAAAAAATAAATAAAATATATGCTTATTGTATGAGCCATCAATCCCACACTTAGATATTTTACTGGGGAATGAAAACCTGTGCTCACAGACTAAAAAACTATATATGGATGTTTATAGGTATTTTAAGCATAATAACTTCAAACTGGAAGCAACCCAGATGTCTTTCAACAAGTGAATGGATAAACATACTGTGGTACATCCATACAGTGTAATAGTCCTTAGCAATAAGAAGGAAATTATTTATAAGTCAAAAGGAACTGATTTACTATTATTTACTATTATTATTTATTCCAAAAATATTCTATATTCTGGAGCTTTAATATATGTCATATTTTTCTCCTAACTTGAACAGTTAGTAGTTGTAATTATGTGTGTTATATGTTTACTGTAAGTCTTTGTGTATATAAGCTTATGCACACACACCCATACTTCCATTGAAGTATATCCATATATACAAAGCATGCTAGAACTCCAGAGTGAAATGCAAAATATGATCTCAATGTATGGAGCTTCAGTTCTAGAAAAGTATTTTTTAAATGCCCAATTTTACATTTTTTTAATAAATATTTAAAATTCAAATTTAATAAGAGTTGAAAGAAATTACACTTACTGTGCAATTGTCTTTGCATTTTAAATACTATAGTTTCATATATATATGTGTGTGTATGTATGTATATATATATATATATGTGTATATATATATATATATATATATATATATATATATATATATATATATATATATCCCTGATGTTGAGATACAGTACTAACATTTACCATATGTGCTGACTGTGCTAAGTCAGGCTTTTATGATAGAGTTGTTATATTTTGAGGAACACGCTTTGAATCATTTATAAGTCTGTGTAATAACAAGCTATATCATAACAGGATTTACTGGACTTTTATTGCCACCTGCGCAGACAGTACTTATTCATCAATCTGTACTGTGTGTGAAGTGCTGAGCTGTATAAAAGGAATTGGAGGCATTTGAGTTCAGGCTCTGGAGTAAGAGTCACCTGGGTTCAAATCCTAACACCATAACTTGCCAGGTCTGTGGATTCATACAAATTATCTGATTTATTCACTCTGTTTCTTCACCTATAAGATGAGCACAGTACACATTACCAACCTTGTAAAGTTTCAGTAAGGTAAAGGGCTTATCAAGGACCAAGCACATATATATATATAAGCAGTGCTCAAGTGTTAGCTGTCATTATTGTTATATATTTTATAATTATTTGGAGAAACATGACTTAGAGATTTAACAAGAAAGAAACACAAGATGGTATTGTACTGATCGGTACCTGATTTATACCTCTTATAGAAGCTATTTAAGGGGAGCATCAAATATATTCTAAGATATTTGCACTGAGCTTCACTGGCAATGGGGAGCTTCCTCTGGGTCATCAAGTACCTGTAGGTTTCTGATCGACACACGGTGGGAGGAAATGGAAGTTTATTTAGTGGCTACTGGAATCCTGGCACTTTGCTTAAAGGAAGGCAATTGGAGCAAATATCATCAGGAGAAGATACGAGTGGGGTGAGACGGAGTTGGTGGCACAGGGAGTTCAGCCAGATTGACATAACTATTTATGTTATAGCTGCCCAGTGCACGAAGGAAATGCTGGCTCTGAAAAGATGAGGGGCAACATGTGTTGCCTATCATTGTTGCTTGTATTTCCCAGCAACACAGGGATTCAGTGCAATTTCTAGAGTGTAGGTTATAGAACACAGTTTTAATGTCTGTAATCTTACAGTTGTAACTGAATACAAAGAGAAGAAAAATAAAATAGAGAGAGTGCCCTGGATTAGAAGTCAAAATACTAGGATCCAATACCAGTGACCTGGTTAATCTCTGCAGTACCTAATTTCCTCACTTTTATATTTAAAAATAGATATAGATATCTATAGATAAGTAAAGATATAAATGTGCGTGTCTGTACGTGTGTGGCTTTACACACATTTATCTCTGTATCAGTTGAGAGTGTTCTAATAGCTTTTTACCAATTTAAGCAGTATACATTGGCCATTACAAATTTAATGTTATTTATTAAGCATATTTTATTTAAGTAATTCAAACCGCAGACTCTGCAGAACTAGCAAACCTCTAATGGTCTGGCAGTATTTTGAGGCAGCCATAATTATACACATTCTGTCTGTTGGATTGTCTGTTGTGGCTTGCTTGATGACTTAAAAACAAATATTAAATGATGCTTAAATCAAAATTCCCATGGGTCTGCTTACGTGAAAGCAGGTATTTCTCCCATTAGTATAGAAATACTTAGATACTGAAAGCAAAAGAGATGTATAGTTTAAAATACCAACTTGATTTGAAATGATTCTGTGCCTTGTTGGCTCTGCATAAAACTTTAATGTTAAATAAGCTCTAAATAGACCATCTCTTGATATTTCAGGGGGGAAATACTTTAAATGTACTGATTCCTTTTAGTAAAATGGTTCCTGGGTTCATTAGTAATCATACTGCAATAGCAATTTTTAAGGAGTACCAGAAGTTAAAGCATGGCCATTAGCATGATTTTCACATTTCTGAAAACTATTTTGATCTCCTATTGTGATGTTGAGAAGGGGGTTAGAAATTTGAGCCCCAGCGGTCGTTTGTTCTCACAGTACTAAATTCACTGAGATAGGTTCCTGCAGTGTGATTTAGTATGCAATGTAAATTTGATGTTTCTTATAGATTCTGTAGACAGGAGCTGATGTGTTTGTATGTTTTGACAGTCCTTATTATTTGCTTGAATGCCTTTCCTCTCTGTTTTGTTTTTTACTGTGTTGTTCATTAAAGTGGGTGCTGATGTGGTTTGGTGCCATTGTTTTATTAAATTGTATTAGGGAATGAAAGTATTTAAACATTTCCAATGGACTGTGTTATGCTGAGCAGTTGTAGCATGGTTAGAGGTTATAGTTTGATCTATATAGGGTAAGGAAATCCATATTAGTATAATTTTGTAACAAATTCTTTGTAATTCTCTTGACTTCTGACTTTCCTTTTGGGTCATGATTAGTTGCAAAGTACAGAAAGAAAAGTTTATCTTAAATAAGAATAGACTTTATTCAAAGGACACTAGAATAGCTGAAGAACATAAACCAGAGCTCTGATGGAACGTGACTCAGCATCCCCAACTCCATTGTGTGGAATCTCACCTGAAAATTCAAAATGGTCAGGAAGAGAAGAATGTGATAAAGAGAAGGAGTGCTGAGGGGAAGTGCCAGAGAGCAGCTTATATGTTGAAGGAATCTCTTTATATATTACAGATAATTTCCCAAGAAAAGTGCATTCATGTTTCAATGGTCACATTGTTAATGATTGCTTGCTCATGCAGCAAGACCAGGGTCCCTGTTCTCTTTTTCACTTTGCAGTCTTCTTTTCCAGACCTGCTTAAGAAAATCAGTTGAGAGCCTCCGAACTCCTCACTCGGTCTTATTCTTGAAAATGACCTTTAACTGCACACTGGAATTCCATTACAACCTTTCATTCTTCAGTGGGCTTTGAACTGATCCCAAAGGAATATGCCCAACTCACTGAGCGTCTCTTTCCCAGTAGAGGTCCTGTACCCATCATTACCTGTCTTTGTGACCATAGGTACAAAACAGGCCACGGATGCTGAAGTAGTGGAGGGTAGTGAGGTATAGATATTGGAGCAGATTCATACCAGGGGCTCTGCATCAAGCCTGAAAAAGCATTCAGTGCTGGGATCCCTTGGGTGCTGGACCAGTTCTCAGCTTTCTGTTATTGGAACCATTAATGACTCCATCAGCTTGTCCACAGTTGCAACATATATGGCAACATATGCAGATTCCATAGTTTTTTTTTTGTTTGTTTGTTTTTTGTTTTTTTTTGGGGGGGGGGCAAGTTGTCAATCCACTGGTAAGATAAAAACCTTCTTAGAACATGTATGTTACAGAGAATACACTATGATCAAAGATAATAGCAAAAAAATATTTTGAAAGGGCTTACCATTTATTTTTAGCAGTATGAAAAACATACATTTTTGAACATAAGATTATGTGTCTCCTGTGGAGAAAACTTCATAGAAATAATTTGGGCTTTCTAGGCTTTTACAAATCTAAATAGACATCCAGGGCCAACTGGCAGTAAACAGTGACATTAAACTGAAATGCAAGTGGGCAGCCAGTTATAAATAGCACCCACATGGAAAGATCTGCTGTAGGAACTGGTGAGTTATGGAATCAGAGAAGAGGGAACAGGAGAATTGCTAGTCTTAAGTTTTTCATTGCCCTGTCTCATTTTTCACCACTCTGCCTTCTGACTCTGCCTTGTCGAGATTTCAAGGCAGCTTGGGCCTGTCTTTACCTGATTTCTGAGGTCTGAGCTGATGACAGTCAAAGTGTGTTCCCTGACAGAATTCTGCCTCCTGGCAACATAGACACAGACTCCAGGGACGTACTGTGTCAGAGCTTCTAGACCTCCTGTAGGCAAGAGACCTGCAGTCAAGGGTTTGAGCTGCGTTATTATCCATGGGGCTGTGCTTTGAAGACATGCTAAAGGGGAGGGGGATTTGGGGCTTGCTCAGTGGTTGCTGCCTGTGCGCCCCTCCAGCTCTCACTTGGGGACTGGAACACAGGCAGACCGTGACTCTTGTGCACGTTTAGAAAGGTCAGTGGGAAGAGCAAGCTTTCTTCTTGGGAGCAGTATAGGTTTGGGGGGGGGGGGTGTCCTTACATTAGTAATAATTGAATGTGGAGAATAATCCCTATTCCCCTGGGTACATTTTAATAATGCAGGTGACTGATCCACTTAATGTCTGCCTGATTTGAACTGTGCATTGCTTGGCTTTTCATTAATAATGAATTCACAGGTAAACAAATGCTTCACATTAAATGCCTCTTCAAAGTGTTTAGTGTCTTCTGCCAGAAACCTATTAGGCATTATGCTTTAGGAAAAGCAAAATTGAAGAGAAACTGTGTGGGATGCAGTGGAAACAACTTTCTGCTATCGTCTTGTAAAGGAAGAGCTCACACATACCCCTATGTCTATATGGGGGAAAATTCCAAATAATGTCTTATCCTGTTAGTAATAAGATAATAAAATAAATACAATAAATAATATTTATTGTAAGAATAAATATAATAATATTAATAATGTATACTGTATTAATAATACATATAAGTATTTACATTTTATTTAAATATAGATTTTAAAATAATAAATGCATGATGCTACTTCTCTATTCCATGGGTCTAGTCAATAAGGGGGTAGGGAAGAGAACTTGTATCTTTGTCCTCAGCATTTAAGTTGACTGAATTAAACCATCCTCAAAGTTATTTCTTCTGAAGCGGAACTCTGCAAACAGGTCTCAAGGATATAAGAGTAAGTAGCATTTACTCAACAGATGCATTGTAATTGTATTTTCACAACCAAAGTCAAGAACCAGTTCACTCACTAAATTGTGTGAGAATACTTTAAAATAAGAAACTAAGATCTTAAGGGCACCTAGGTGGTTCAGTTGGTTAAGTGTCTGACTCTTGGTTTCAGCTCAGGTCATAATCTCAGGGTTTGTGAGTTCAAGGCCCGCATCGGGCTCTACCCTGAGAGCCTGTGTGGGATTCATTCTCTCCCTCTCCTCTGCCCCTCCCCTGCACATGCTGTCTCTCTCTCTCTCAAAAAAAAAAAACAAAAACAAAAAACAAAAAACAAAAAAACCTTTAAAAATAAATACATAAATAAAATTTTAAAAAAGAACTTAGATCTTAATTTTCTTAGAATTTCATGTGCTTTGTTTTCCTCTTTGCTTTCTTCCTCCTCTTTGCCAAAGCCAGAATTAACCTCTGGTGGGATCATCTACTGTGTGTTTCTATTTAATTTGTTGACCTGGCCCAGCAACTCTGTACATCTAAGATCAGAGAGATTTCTAAATTTGGAAAAGCTTTTAGGATTATCTGACCCACTTCCCCGCCCCCCCCCCCCCGCCCCCTTTAAAGGGATAGAGAAATTAAATAATTCAGTTAAGTGATTGGTACCAGATCAGTCTAGTGTCAGGATTTCTACATTCTGTGTTTCCAGATCTGTAATCCCAGATCTTTCACTCACAGGATGACCATCTCATCCCAATTTGCCAGAGCTTTTTCCAGTTTTAGCACAAAGAGATCTTTTTTTCCAGTTTTGGCACCAAGAGATCTTTAGCTCCAAGAGATCTCTTACTCCGGGTAAAACAGGAGAGAGGACTGTCTAGCCTGGCCACCAACTTTTTCCAAGTTTCCCTCCTCTCTTCAGTTTCCTTTCTACCTCTGTTTTCTTTTCTCTTTTTTTATTTTTTTTTAACATTTATTCATTTTTGAAAGACAGAGAGAGACAGAACATGGGTGGGGGAGAAACAGAGAGAGAGGGAGACACAGAATCCAAAGCAGGCTCCAGGCTCAGAGATGTCAGCACAGAGCCCGACACAGAGCTCAAACCCAAGAACCTCAAGATCATGACCTAAGCTAAAGTCAGACACTTAACCTACTGAGCCACCCAAGCGCGCATCTACCTCTGTTTTCTAAATAACTTGTCTCATTATTTAACGACTTACAAAGCCAGAAAGTTTATTCTTATACCCAGCATGCATCTCTACAACGGACTCTACCCTATATTCTTTTGAATTTCTTGTATCTGATCAATCATTTATCCATTTGTTCATTCAGCAGATATTTCAATCTCTACCATGTTGTTAATCACTTCACCAAATTACATATTTACATACATATACATATATATACATATATATATACACATACATATATATATATACATACATATATATATATATATATATATATATATGTGTGTGTGTGTATAGATATATATACATACACACACATACATATATATGTCTTGCTTCCCAGTCATCCATCCTCTGTGAAATATTGGACTTTTTTTTAAATCCATCATTATTACGAGTAACCATTTATAAGAAGGAGTGTGTGAATGTGGAAACTTGCATTTGTGAATATGGCTGTGTATAAAATAAAAATGAATTCTTTGGCATTGGTGACAAAAAACTACATGGTATGAGATTCCTAATGTGCCATCAATATTAGCAATATTTCTTCCCAGCAATGCTTTCTCCTTAAGGCCACTGAAGCATAATATTATAGCCTTCTCCGTAAAGCTGTTAGATAGAGCTGTGGAATAGTTCTTTAGAACCAAATGTAGAAGTCTCTAGAATTTGGTAAGTGAATTATAAAACTGGACTGATTTAAGTGTTAGAAGAAATCACACTCAAATAAATTTAACCCATGAGTCAATGTAATCATACATTTAATGTAGTTTGAAACTATAAAACTTTTATAGTTTTAAGCCATGAAAGTAAGGAATGAATTCTCTTAAACAATGTTTTTTTTTTCTTTTCTTTTTTTTTTTTTTTTTGTCCTGGTTCACTGTTTTTAAGTCACTCACTTTGTCCTCTTCTGTCAACATAGTACCTTAGTGTTTTTGTTGTCTAACGCATCAGCTAATAACAAAGAGAATAAGTTCAGCGTAAGGCAACATTCAATTACTTTTCACATTTAAATAGATTTCGATACAAATAAAGCACATTTTTATGAGTGTTTGGAATTACATACTACTAGACCCTCTGAATCCAGATAGACTACACTTAACTATATATGTGAACTTGAACAAGTCATTTAAACTCTGAGGCTCAGATTTCTAGAATCTGCAGTGGTGGTAAGGGGGTTATCATATGGTTATCATAAAGATTAAGGGCCATAACTTATCAGAATACCTGGAATTTAGCAGTCCATTCATGTGAGGCATTGCTACTTTTTGTTGTTCCTAATGTTGTAAGGGTAGGTGACTTAAGGATTTACTGAGTTATATCTTTCTGGACCAATTCGATTTTATTCCATTTTACCAGAACCAGCTTTTATCTGTATCCATTCTGTAGAGAAACAGAACTTACTAAATAACTTTGGGGATTTTGAATTACTAAATTAGTAAAATGCACCCAATCAAGTGATGTGTATATTAAAGAGGGAAATCCAAGAGACTCAGAGGGAAGATACTAATGACTAGAGATGCATTGTATTATATTCAAAAAGGGTCGATAGTGCAAGGATGCATACAACTGACTTGATGTGTGCATGTGGTTCTGAAGGTGCTGAAGTAAAATGTTCTATTTTGTGCCTGGTTCCTAATGTGTTTGTGTATTAGCTGCATAGTTTTCTACTCTTTCCTAAGATCAATTACAGATCTTAGAAATCACAAAACATGATTTCTTACTATTGTTTGACCATTTGACTTAGTTTCTTTGTTTTCTTCTCTACCCTTTTAGAAAAATCACACAGTAGTACAATTTTTTTAGGAGGAGGCTGATAATAGTAAGTGCCTTAAAAACAGTAATTTATGGTTTCCATAGTAATTCAAATGTATCATCTCATGTAATCCTCACAATTACTCTGTAAAATAGGACTGTGATTGTAGTTTATTGTTTTCAGTATATTTTAGGAATACAAAAACAAAGTTATGTATGTCCTGTTTTCCTGGTACAATATGCTATTTGCCCTTGGTAAGTAATTCACGTCATTGAATAAATGTGGTAAGATAGTGACAATGGCAAAGAGAATGTTTCTAGCAGTAAGCATAAGTTTGAAAGTAAATAATTTGAGTAGACATTTATGCTTTTCATTCAAAAGAGTAAGCTAAGTAAGATTTGCCCTAAACTTCCTTATCATGAAGGAGGGATTGTTACAGTGTTTGCTGTTTACAAATTTAACAACCTGGTCTGTTGTGGTTCCCTAAGATTTTGCGGCCTGAGGTTCAAAAACATATGTCAGGGATGCCTGGGTGGTTCAGTCATTTGAGCGTCCTACTCTTGATTTTGGCTCGGGTCATGATCCCAGGGTCATGGGATCGAGCCCCACATTGGACTCTGTGCTGAGCATGGAGCCTGCTTGGGATTCTCTGTTTCCCTCCCTCTGTCTCTCTCCCCTCCTTGTGCTCGCTCTCGCTCTCTCTCTCTCTCAAAAAAAAATAAAATAAAATAAATAAATAAAAGAAAAGAAAAAAAGCCAGTCATCTTCATGGTAAACAAATTCTGTGTGAGGAAAAATGGAAAAAAAATCAGTTTTGACTCATTAGAGATCATTATTGAATGTTCCTGAAAAGAATAAATGGCCACTGAAGAGAAGAAATGGCAAATCTTCACAATCCAATAATAAAGTGTGAAATTGGGAATGACACTAGACAAGGTCTTCTGGTCTAGAAGTTTCCCCAGTGCTCTGTCATTGAGAAGGGGACTGAAATATAAATGGAGCTGCATGACTTTTTCCATTGTCAGCTAAAGCACGTATGCAGAATAATTATAAAGAGGGCACCTGTGTAAATACCATCTGGGTCAGGACGTGGATGCTGCCAACTCTCCAGAACCCAGCATGGACTCCCTCCTACCTTAAATTTACTATCTCTGGTTCATTCCTAGAGAAAACAGTATAGCTTTGTCTACTTTTACAACCACGCTCTATGTACCTCTCCTTGTATTTCTGTCACTCAGCATTATGTTTGTGAGTTCCATCCACTTTGTATGTGTGGCTGTATTACATTTCCCTTGCTGTATACTATCCTGTTTTTTGAATATATACTACAGTTTATCAACACATTTAAGATTTCGGTTTTTCCAATTTAGGGATAGCACACACAGTGAAGCTCTGAACATTTTCTAATACGCACCAACATGCACAAGGGCAGGAGCTGCTTCAAATTGTATAGTTAGGAGATTCATTGCTCGTGTGTATAGGACGTACTTCTTCAACTTTTCCTGTTTATGTTTCTACTAGCAGTGAATGACAGTTCGAATTGCCGCACATCTTTGCAATCACTTGCATTGTCAGACATTTTAATTTTTGCCAATCTAGTGGATTGGTAATGCGATCTGAAGGTGATTTTTAATTTGCATTTTACTAATCACTAATGAGCTGAACACCTTTTCATATGCTTATTAATAACGAGGATCTCTGCCTTTTATGGTACCTTTCAAATATTATTGCTATTTTTCCATTGGATGAACAGCATTATTAAAAAAAAAATACTATTTGAGAGTTTCTCTTCTAACAGTTGCAATTGGGAGTTCAAGCAGAATCCCAAAGTTGAATTCTTCACTTGATGGTTCAATAGTTATTTTTAACTGTCATGTATTTGAAAACCTTTATTCCCTTCAAATTTCTGTTTCTTTTTCAGATAAAGCCTTGACAGTTCTCTTTCTCATCTTCTTATTCATTCCTCCTCCCCAACCCCCTCCAATGAAACAATGCGAGGCTAGTAATTTAGAGCTTAGAGCCGTCTCTAAGGAAAAGAGAAAGGCAGGAAGATTGTCCTTGGCCCCAAGTTTTAGAGCATCTCCCATATTTCATTGGAAATGAGCAGAGATTATCAATCTCTTGGCAGAGATTACCACTGTTGGACTTTCTTCTGAGACTGCCTGTCTGGAGTTTTGGAAAGGGAAACTTTAAGATGCCAGACTTAATTTTAAAAACAAGTAGTTGGGCAGTGACTGAGCAAGTGTGGAGAACATAATGACAGGTAAGGGGAAAGGAGGTGATTTCACCTACCAGTGCTAAAAATGTCTTGAGAATGATTTATATGCCATCAACTCATTACACCCCTGACTATCACCAGGGATCACCAAGGCAACAAGGATAATGCTTCACACATATCCCTCAGGCTTTATTTCCATCATCTGAAGCAATTTTGCTATTCCTTTCAACCTGATTATTTACACATACATGGCAGTATTTATGTGGGACAAAACGTGAGAAGCTATTGCCCTCCAGACCATGCAAATTTAACCTTAGACAGTCATACAACTCTGAAGAAAACAACTGTAATGTTTTATGATTATCAAGCACCATTATGTCAGAAATAGGGTAAGGACTGTATTGAGTTCACTAGACTTGAATGCAGAAGTTCAGCCGCAGCCCTGCTTGCAGAGAGAGTCAAACACACCCTGTATAAGTTCACATAAGGAGCCAACAATGGATGGTGAATTTCATGGATTTAGGTTCCCTTATTCCCTTGCAGGTATTTATTTGTGTTTTGTATTAGTTTTAGGTTTTTTTTTCATTTTTTAGTTTTTGTTGTTTTTGGCAAATGCATGAAATTTGCATCTTTGAAACTCTTACTATTCAGGATCATATTACTATGCTTTACTTTGTTTTATTTTATTTTTAGTATCCTCTGTTCTTCCTCTTCCTTCCTTTCAAGTATCTTGCTATTGTTAAGAGGTCTGTGGCACTTGCCTTCTAGAACTCTCCTCTTAAACTATACTGTAAAACAAAATTACTATAAAATCGTATTGCAAGACAAAATCAGAAGAGAACTCAGGTGATGAAGCAACTGAACTTTAGGTAATTTAGCTAACTGTATATGAACATGCAAATTATCTTGTAATGTATAAAAAAATTCATATACTTGTATTTTTTAAAGGAATAAATTGACCTTTTTTTGGTAAAGTGGTTGTAATCATTATTTTATTAGCCAAAATGTTCCCATTTGCTCCCATGAGTATTTCAGCTCCCACGAGTACCTTTTGAAGGTGCATATTTTATGAATTTTATCTTATCTAGTTTTAAGTTTAGATCTCTGTGAAAAGAAGGATCAGAATTGACCCCCTCACCTCTAAGCCTCCATTTGCTTCCCTGTGTCCTCCCCAGTTATCCCCAGGCTGTACCTTACAGAGGAGGTATGTGCCTGGCTCAGTATAGCTCCCAGGTACCTACCTCAGGGTGCAGGCTGAGGAGGGGGGCATGAGATTGATTTCCTGTTATTTCTGTAATTATTTTTGCTTGGGAGATTTCTCTATTAGGATAAAAATACACAAAGTATTCTCAAGAATGCCTTTTGGAATATGGAACTAGAAAGTCATAGAGTGTCATCACCAGAGCAAAGGCTAGAACAGTTTTTTTCTTTCTTTTTTTCGCCTAGAATACTGATAATAGTGCTTTATCTTTTATTTTGTAGTTTATATGTGTTTGTGTGTGTCTATGTCTATGTGTATTTATAATTCTCAAAAACACTGTTGAACAAAGATGAACAGATAATAGATAATTTTATAAACGAAGAAACTAAGGCTTGAGATTAAGAGCACAGTTTGAACTCAGATCTTTAATCCACATGCAGTTTCACACTACCTTTACATATGAATCCGTTTCTAAGGAGTTTGAGGATGAAAGTACCTAGGATTTGTTAAACATCAAAAATGTAAGTTAAAAACCTGAAACTGATTAAATTGAGAGGTGCAACTGACTTTAGAAAAAAAAAAAAGTACATTTTTTTTCTGAGTAGAACTTCTATCAAAATCACTAAGTCAGTACATAGAATAATTGTGGAAAACTGTACTGGATCAAGAAAGGATGTGAAGAATAAGAAAAATGTTTAGTATATCTTAGAAAAGAACAATAGATTCAGAACCACACACATGCCAATCTACTGGACGTGTTTCTGTTTTACAGCCAACTTTCACTTTTTGAGGGCTATTGCTGTGCTTTTCTCTTCGGGAAACCATACCTCCCCACTCTCAGCCACCATGCCCCAGGGTGGACTCAATTTCCACTTGGGGGGACTACTTGAAGAGCAAGAGCCTATTACAGCATCCTTTCTCCAGGCGCTCATGAATGGTTCAAGGATGTTTGTGTGATGCAGTCAAAATCAAGGTCACAGGAGACTGTTTTTAAACTTCTGGGAAATAGACCTGGTACTGAGAGGAGAACCCCCCAACATCTTGTGTCTCTGAGGAGAGGGCCAGTCTGGGAATGTAGTTGTCTTGGAGGAAGAGACATGATGAGAGAAACCTCGCCTTGGGACCTTGGTTTTAGCCCCTGGATTCAGCCACAGCTGAAGCCACCTCTACCGAAGTATTTTAAAATTATGTAGATTGATAAATTATCTTTCCTGCTTAAGACAGTAGACTTTTTTATACTTGAAAATGAAAGTTATCATATTACATAGCTTGATAAGAATATGGATGCCTAGAAAATACTGATCAACCTCCATTCGGGAGACTCAGAGCAGATAAAGCATTAGTAGCATCACTGTCATTGTCACTACTGTCATCATGATTCTGTAACCTTCTAAATGACATATAGAATAACCTTTTTAATTCTCTCAGCAACTCTGAAGCAGGCACAATTACTATCTCCATTTTCCAGTTGAGACTGACCCTGAATCTTAACTACTATGTTATAGAAACTAGAACCAGGTTTCCAAGAATCGCTAACAGTAATAAATCTACAGAGTTGAATTCAGAACTTTTTGAATACTTCATATTCCTCCTTGAAGTGTCTGCTCGATTTGTTCAATTCCAAAGATCTTACTAAATTCTACAATGGATCTGTTCTTTCTTCCCCTCTCCAGCTGAACCTTTGTCCTATAGGTTCATTTAGCACTTTGGCCATTAATTGTGACTATATGTATGTGTGCGTGTGTGTGTGTGTGTGTGTGTATACACACACACACACACACACACACACACACGCACACATACACACACGCACACACATATATGCATATACACACATATATAACATATATTTATTTTATATATGTATATATTTGTATGTAATTAAATGCATATATGGGTGTGTATGTATGTGTGTATACATACATGTATATATGTATTTGTATTTTTATATTTACTTTAAGAGTGAATCTTGGAGCCAAGAAACATAAATTTTTGTCACTGCTCTATGAAACCTGGCTGTATGACCTTGGGTGATCCTTTTAAGCTCTCTCTTCAGAAGTATGGCGAAAGTAGGGGCATCTGTGTGGCTCAGTCAGTTAAGCGTCCAACTCTTGATTTCTGCTCAGGTCATGAGATCAGGCTCTGCAGTGAGCATGGAACCTCCTTAAGATTCTCTCTCTCCCTCTGCCCCTCCCCCACTCACACTCTTTCTGTCTCTCTCAAATACATAAACATTTACAAATGTATATGGTGAAGATAATACTAAAGTCACAGTATTGCTGTGAAGATTAGATAACTTGAGGCAGAGCTTTACAACCTGCAAAGTTCTCTACAATATAAGAGATTACTCTATTTTTTACCCACCACAGCGCTAAAGCTCTGGATGTAGTTGGAGCACAATAAATACTTGTGAAACTGAAATCGATGAGGAGTGAGTGACCCCCTAAATAAGTAAGGAGTGAGATAAACATTTATTGTTGGCTTGGATGGCATCCCCCTTCTACATGTGCATTAACTTTTCTTTTACCTTCTTGTTACTCTTCACCTTTCCCATTCTGATTAATATCCCTATTTTTCTTTTCTCCTACACTCTTTAGCAAACTCCTTACAGATGCCAGAGACATGTCAGTGTCTAGATTAACAGGTTGGTGATAGGACTTAGAGCTTGCAAATTATTTCTTACCAATTGCAAGATGCACAGACAGACTGTCTTTGAAATCTGCCCTAAACACTTTCTGATCTGTAAGGTAGATGCCCTTGCCCAGAGAATGTATTCCTGTGGCCAGAAACTTCTCACTAGACTTAGGTTTGTGAATTAACTACTGGTGGCCATTAGTGCACTTAATATACACTGGAGAACAATATACAAATCAAGGTACCTCATCCCATTATCTTATTCCACATGCAGATTTTTATGATTCCTTTTATAGTCCATCAGGATAATGCAGTATAAATAATCTGCTAGACAAGGCAACATCTGAAAGCTCTATTGATTCATCATAAATATACACATGTGATGGGGCACAGAGTGTAATTATCATTTCTGAACTCTAAATATTATAAGCTTAATTGGAATTCTGCATCCCAATTTCCCCCTGTCCAAATCTGCAGAGTTTTTCAAAGGTAGTCGGTTAATGAAGGATGTTTTTAATATCAGCCCAATATTACCATCCACGTGTTATTAGAAAATGTCTCCTCTGGGGTTTCCTCCTTTAAATGGGAGCTAGTTTTCAGTTTGCCACTCATGGCTCTTTCATGCTGATGCAAATAGTAGATGAATTGTGAAGCTTAATGGCAGTTAGAAGCGTTAATCTCCCTACTCACAGTTATACTGGTTATTTAGCCAGGGGAGTTCTTGTTGAAATAGGCAATGACTTGATATATAGCTGCATAACCCATAAGCTAATGAGCCTGTGTTTGAAGTGACCACACCACGGAAGTGTTGGGCATCAGTTGTAGAGCTTCAAATCAGAGAAAAGGGCTTGTGCTTGGAATAGTGCCGGCTTTCCTTGCATTTTTACTATCTAATTCTCTATCACTTTGCGGCAGCTAGATAAAAGATGACTCAGGACAAGGCCATTACTTCCCTTGACGGCTTCAATATATCAAAACAAGGCAGGCTTTCGTGTAGAGTTCCCCAAATGGGGACACTCTTTTTTTATAGCTAACCACCAGCTGTGAAATTGAGACTGGTCAGAAAGTCAGTGAGAAGGAGGGAATTTTAGGAGTGGTCCTGGGAAAGAAGGGAATGGAAAGAATGACAGGTCTTCTTGCTGATGTCTTTTGGAGTTTATTACAATTTCATTAATGGTGGGACACATGAGATATATGTGGCACAGTTCCAGAAAACACTGTAAGAATCATTGTCAAGTCCAGTGTATATGTTTCCAAACAACTGGCTTTGAGAATATAATCATTATGGCAGTAATCATCGAGTATCGGAGGTGGAGGATTTAGAAGGGTAGCTTTTGCCATTGGCTCTCTCTTATATTCAAAAAGTGGTCCCGAATCAACCTCTTTTATAAATACACAATTATAATGAGATCTAGTGTTTTGGGGGAGTTTCATGAGAACATGGAAATTTTTTATCTCTTGTCTTCCTTTGTTACTCTAGTGCCTATAATAGTTACCATAAAATAGGCACTTTAAAAATATATGTTGATCAGTTTGCAGTAAAAACAAGGAGAAAAGAAGCTCACTTCACCTCCTTCCTTCTCAAAAGCACTTGAAGTAAAATTCCCAGAAATAAATCTGCCTCCTTCCTATCAAGCAGTTTTTGAAGACCTGTCAGAAAATTCCAGAGATAAGCTAAAAGACATTTTACCAAAACACAGTTTTTTAATTTAAAAAAAATTATTTATAAAAGGTAAAGATTTGTACAAATTTGGAAGTGTGTGTGTGTGTGTGTGTGTGTGTGTGTGTGTGTATTCAGAGGAGAAACTGCATTATGACCTGCTTCTAAATGTTGTCTGAATGATGAGCTTTCCTTGGCAAAGTGTGTCACTATTATCAGTTTGGTTTAGTATGAATATTACACCTTATACTTTGAATGATAATTTAGGATCGTAGTTATAAGTTACAAAATTGAATGAAAAGTGGAAGGTAAACTGAATAAGAGTTAGCATAATTATGGTTGTTACAGATCTTCTCAGGTTTAACAATATAATACATGACTTATGTGAAGAAGGATTTTGAAAAAAAAAATTTTTAACTTGACAAGGTTTCTCTAAATATAACTTACCTTGCATAGAAATGCCCCATTTCCATAACCTTAATTGCTTTCTCTTTTTCCTTTTTTTCCCACTCCCTCTCATCTCTGTATTATTCTTTTAATGTGTATTTCTGATCAAGACTGCCTAGATTCTATTGTTACTGCCTAGAAGCCTATAGCGAATGTCTTGAAATGTGTGTTTTTTGAAGCAGCCTTTTCCTGTAGCTGAATTGTAATAACTAGAGACATCTGAGGTGTCTGAAGGTTGCAGTAAGCTAGACAAAGAGATCTAGCTTCATTTGCCCAGCCAAAATATCAGCTGCGGGCTAATTTTCTTCCAGTGATGAATTCCACAATATGTAAGATGTATAAAGTCAGTCAAATACCAGAAAGGAGTGAGGAACATGGCTTCCAGTCCAGCATTTTAGTCTTGTTTTTCTCCAGGAGAACAGAGTTTTGTCAGCATACCAGTCCCTCTTGGGAAACTTCTCATTAGAGAGACATTTGGCTACAAGTAAGGTATTAGATCCAGCATTATATAAGAATATATTAATTCAGTTAATTTGATTGAGATGGAGACAGAGAGGGATAGCAAGAGGGGGAGATAGGGAGGGAGATGGAGGGAGGGAGGGCTGAGGCGGCTAAAGCAAAAGCAAAGAGAAGTAGCAGTTTGCAGGGACTCTTAGGAACCTCTTTGCAGCAGGTAGTATAGTGCAGTGGTTTAGATAAGAGTATAGCTACTGGAGCCAACAAACTTGACTCAAATTTTACTTCTCTTTGCTGGTGACATAATCCTGGGCAAGTTTTCATCCTCCGTTTTTCCACTTCTAAAAATGGGAACTGTAATATGACTGAGGCATATTACAAATTTGAAGAGTTTGTGTGAGCAAAAGCCCATTCAAACCAGACAGCATCCAATCTAGCAGATAGAAAAGGGCTCTAAGGAGCTGTACAAAATGAAAGACTTTTATAGGCAGAATGGAAAAGAAACAAGGGAGTTATAGGCTGGTTGTTGCAAAGTTACTTTCCTTTAGGAGATTGTATGGGTCTGTCAGGCAGATTATCTAACTAGTGCTCATCAGGCAAATCCTGATTTACTGGTTTTAGATTTCATTTCTGGGAGAGCGGAAACTGTAATTAAGTCTTGCTTGGTGATGTGGGGCTTCGTATAAGTGACCCCATTTTGGACCCATTGTCTTATTTTTAACAATGATTATAAACCTACTAACTGTTTGATCATCAGTTTTGCATAATTCATTTGTTCTTTGAACAGTATAGTGTTTATGACATCCCTGATTCCATACAAATTTTAGGACTGTTTTAACTCTGTGAAAAATGCTGTTGGTATTTTGATAGGAATCGCATTAACTGTAAATTTCTTTGGGTAGTATGGACATTTTAATAATATTTCTTCTTCCAATCTATGAGCGTGGAATGTTTTTCCATTTTTTTGTGTGTCTTCAATTGTTTTCACCACTGTTTTATAGTTTTCAGAGTACAGGTCTTTCACTTCTTTTGTTTTAAGGTCAGTTTTACTCATGTACTTATGTATTTATTTTTATCTTAGGGGAGAGAAAGAGAGCATGTGCAGGGGAAAGGCAGAGAGAGAGGGAGAGTCTTAAGCAAGCTACAGACCCACTTTGGAGCCCAATGCAGAGCTCATTCTCATGACCCTGAGATCATGACCTGAGCTAAAATCAAGAGTCAGACGCTCTACCAACTGAGCCACCAGGCACCCTCACATCTTTGGTTAGATTTATTCCTAGGCATCTTACTGTTTTTGGTGTAGACGTGAATGGACATTTTTCCGAAGAAGACTTACAGATGGTCAAAAGACACATAAAAAGATGCTCAACATCACTCATCATCAGGGAAATACAAATCAAAACTACAATGAGATATCACCTCACACCCATCAGAATTGCTAAAATCAACAATACAAGAAACAGCAGGTATTGGTGAAGATGTGAAGAAAGGAGAACCCTCTTGCACTGTTGGTGGGAATGCAAACTGGTGCAGCCATTCTGGAAAACAGTATGGAGATTCCTCAAAAAGTTAAAAATAGAACTACCCTACAATCCAACAATTGTGCTACTAGGTATTTACCCAAAGAATATAAAAATACTGATTGAAAGGAATACATGCACCCCAACATTCATATCAGCCTTATCAATAATAGCGAGATTATGGAAATGCCCCAAGTGTCCATCAGCTCATGAATGGATAAAGGAGAGGTGGTTTATGTATACAATGGAATATTACTCGGCTGGGGAAAAAAAAAAAGAATGAAATCTTGCCGTCTGTAATGACATGGATAGAGCTAGAAAGTATTATGCTAAGTGAAATAAGTCAAAGACAGACAGACACCATATTATTTAACGCATATGTGGAATGTAAAAAACAAAACAAATTAACAAAGAGGGGGGAAAAAGGAGGGAGGGAGGCTAACCAAGAAACAGACTCTTCACTACAGAGAACAAACTGATGGTTCCCAGAGGAGAGGAGGTAGGCGATGGGTAAACTGGGTGATGGGAGTTAAAGGATGAACTTGCTGAGATAAGCACCAGGGTTGCATGGAAGTGATGATGCTCTATAAGGTACACATGAAACTAATATTACACATAAGTTAACTAACTGGAATTTAAATAAAAACTTAAAAAAATAAAATCAATTGATGAGCAATTGCTCCTATTTAAGGAAAGGTATTCAACACCTGAGGAACAAGAAAATTACAACAGAATGAAAGATTCTGAGAATTTCTTAAACTATTAAAGATGTGAAAATTTATTAAGTCATAGGATAATCTTGTATATATAGCAGTTAAATTAAAAGAAATATTTTTGGCAGATACCTAAAAATATTCATTTTGGAATAGTTGGAATCTTTCACCTATATTTGATATTATTTTTAGTATTTTGACCCACATGTGTCTATATAGAAAACATAAGACAGAAATTAAATTGTCTAGGTATATTAAAGGGGAAGTTTAATTCCTTAAATCCCATAGATCCTATAAAGTGGGAGGAGGTAAGTGACCTCCTGATGTTTAGTTCTAGGACATAGCTCTGTAAATGGCTGTGCCACCACACTTTTTTCTCCCATCAATAATAGGTACCAAATATATTAGAGCAAAACAAGAACAAGTTCACAGATTACCTTAAGGTCACCTAATACTCTGTATGTATAGGAGGTATCCTTTATAATGTAAAGAAGGTGAGCAATTTTTGTTCACTGGAGCCTATTAATGTAGACTATATATATATATATATATATATATATATATATATATATATATTCTATATATATATATATTATAATCAGTTGATGATTTTAGAGAATCCTTATTTTCCAATAATCATTTTGCTAAATACTTTGCATGCAGTATCTTACTTAATCCCTTCAAATGGGCATTATCATATACTCTTTTTTGCACATGCACGTATTGAGATACAGACGAAAAATGCTCAAGCAATGTTACATAGTTAATACCTGTGGAGCAGAAATACATACTGAGGTTAGCGTTATTTAAAAGTGCCCAGATAAACCACCCTGCTGGACAGATCTCACTTCACCACCTGGTACTGTGTGTCACTGGTGCTATGGCATGAACCCTGGGCATATTCCTATATGTCACATTCCTCTATAAATGTTTGCATCTGCACTTAGCATGGGCATACATTAATTAATAAACACTCAGAATTACATTAGAGAATAGGTAGGTCCCTTTTCCAGAGAATGTCTTGAATAGCTAAATTGTCACTAAGGCGGATTCTTTTATAAAGTGCATGCTCACTGGAAAGGTGCTCACTTCATTTCTAATGCTTAAAGAATGTACTGAAACTTAACATTGAAAACATGCCTTAACCATGGACTTCTTGGAAACCAACATAATAGAGAAACCTGCCAGGTGAAGAGTGTTTGCTATGGGCAGACAGTTGCATTAGGAATCAAGGTTCTGAAAGCATTAAAGTGCTCTGTTGTATGTGTAGCCATTCCCTAAAGCCCAGCATTTTTACATGGCCAGATAGAAAGGATAATAAATCTCTCCTCTCACTTTCAGATATAAATTGACACCTGTAACATTCCTTTTAGATAAAGAGAACTCACATAAGTAAGATGGGTTTAGGACAGAGCAACCAAAGAAGGCTGCTGTCCATAATAGTGAAAATAATTAGCAATTATACAAATTAGGAAGAAGATATTTAGTTAGATATCATTATGGGAAACAGTCACTAAAAATGGACCCTTGATATAAAACACTTACCATGAATATGCACACTTTGATAAGTATATATGTCTAAGTTTAGGGTGGTTACCCCATCCTCCCTCACCCAACAATTAAAGTTGATACTAGAAGTGAGAGTAAGGCTGATTCAAATAATTTGGTAAGAATTCTATTCTTCCACAGCATGCACTAGCTTTAGGGTAGCTAAATTAGAAAACCAACATGGTCATACCTAGTACAGTCAGATGCATGGTAGATTGATAAATTCGTACTGAATTGAATCTTAATAATCCAGTATGAAGAATGAAGTCATTAAGAAAGATGAACAGATTTACGTATTCTTATTTTCATTTATATTCTCAATTGTAATGTCCTACTTCTATTTGAAATAAAACCCCCTGGTTTTATTGTGATTTATACTTTTATTCTTAGTAGACAATGGCAGTAAACCTATTTTCACATATATAATTTTTGCCTTTCTTAGTTTATAGCAGGAATTCAATTCTAATGAATGTGTGTTAAGTAAATACTTAATTCAAGGCATGGCAAGGCCACTCCATTTTCCCACTCTGGCCTTTATGACATCTCAGTTAAGCTCTGTCTATCAATATAGTAGTCATGTGCAAAATTAATGAATGATTGCTTCTACTGGGGACTTTATATTCTTTCTGCTTTCCCTTGCAACTCACATAAGGGACTTTTGTGATACCATTTTGCCTACAACATTCTGGCATTTTTTAAAGGGAAGCCCTAAAGACCTACTCTTACAAGTTTTTTCAGAGGGTATTAAAATGTGAAAGACAGATGGAACAGTTGGCTAAGAGGACCTTTTCCAGTTGTGCTTAAAACGAGTTACGTGAGTGGCAGTCCACTTTGGTTCAGGCTCTTCCATTTGTAACTGTTCCGTAGTATCTTGTCACCATCATGTATTCTCTACTTCCTGACAGATGTCATCTTAAAATGAAGTCATTAGCTAGAAAATTTGTATTGCTACATTGTGCTTACACAATGCTGAGGGTTTTCTAGTCTATATTTCTCTGTGGCTTGGATACAAAGTCAGTGAATGTTCACTTGCTGTGTCCTATCAATTCTCCATACTCTGTAGTAACAAACAAACAAACAAACAAACAAAAACCAAACACCACTTTTATAACTTCATTGCGTACCTGATCCCTTTAAGTGAATTCCTCCAGCTTTGTGGAAGTGGTCAGTTTGGTAGGTCTGTTGAAGTTCTATGGCTTAAGGAAGTCTACGGGTTTTGTTCCCTCTCAACCTGACCTCTCCAGTTAAGGATGCCTGTAAGAGGGAAATGAGAGTTACATTTATTCAATGATTCAATAAATATTATTGAGTGACTACAAAGTGGTAACTAAGGTACTGAGCTTACACTAATGAACAAAAACTTCATTTTTAAATCGTCTAGTGGGGAAGACAGGTATAAGCAAATCACTACCATTAATAAATACACAAACAATGCTATTGGTGAAAGGAAAGGTACATTCAAGAGGGGTGCCTCTTAACTTTTCTGGGTGTTAGGAAAAGATTCCTTTTTGAGGTAATATTTAATCTGAAACCTCAAGAACGTTTTGGGGAGGAAAGATGTCCATACTGAAGGTCGAAGCAGGAAGAATGTATATGTATAAAGACCCAGTGGGAACAGGCACAGGTGAAGAAAGACCAGAATGCAAAGCCATAGACATCCACTCTCATTTTTTGTTTGTTTTGTTTTTGTTTGTATGTATGTATGTATGTATGTATGTATGTTTGTTTGTTTTCTACAATGGTATCCTGGAACTTCTCCACTAAACTCAATGACTTCCACAAAGGCACTCTCATCCATGAGTGATTGTCAAAAGCAGTGTTCTTTGTGGGGAAGATTATAGAAAATTGCTGTTCTGCCATATTGACTGTGTCACTCTATCCTTTTCAAAAACTTAGTCTTTAACTTCAAAACAGTGAAAAGTCATTAAAGGGCTTCATATTAAAGATACTAAAAAATAATTCTTTGATACTATTTTTTACTAATCTGAGACTCAAGTTCCTGAGTTACCTATTAGGCAATACCGGGCAATATACTTCTCAGCTCATCCTTATGTTAATCTAAATAAATAGAACAGCAATTGGACGGTGGGTTGACTGTATATCTCCTATATTTTTAGTTAAAAGGATCTAACTTTAAATTATTTTGAAAAAAATTGTGGGTGTTGGCACTGGATGATCCCAGTATTTGTGACTGATGAATTGTATCTGTTTTAAATGTCATACACTTTTTAGCAACTTGCGTAAGGATTATTGGGATTTAAGGGTCAATAAGACAGCTAGACTGAAAAAAAAAAAATCTTACAAATATTGGTAGAATGACACTCCAGAGAAAATATGGGCTACAGACACTTCTCATTCGACATTGATGAGTAATAAAAGAGATGACAGAAATAAAACAGTCACAGAAACTTATTTCTACCATTACACAATGAATGGGGTGTTCTATGACACAAATAACATAAATCTTCCCAAGAATGAAAACCCTCTAAGCTTTTGGGGATATGTGTTGAATTTCCCTGAAGCCTTTGGATCCTTTCTGGCAAGACGATCCATGTACAGTAAGTATTTGGATCTGTTCTGAAGCTCTATGTCCACAGTCCTAATTTATTTCTTATCAGTCTGCAAAACAGAGAAGGACCAGCCAACCCAGTGTTTAGTCATGCCTCGTCAGTGGGTTTTGTACGATCCTTTTCTCCATTCTGCCTAATAACATGCTGCTAACATTTTACTTAATCTTAAATGCAGCTCAGAAATAAAAGGACCCTATAAGCCTTCTTCTGTTTATAGTGCCAATCAATTGGAGCCTTCAAGCAATTATTGACTAATTAATAGCTATCTTAGGGAAAACAGAGAACTTATTAGGGACTTATATGTGGAATTAAAACAAGTTGTCTTCATGCAATTCTACTGTTGGCAGAGCTGATACGGATATTACTAATATTTCTAAAAATTATTTGAATTATAGTTTATAAGGGGAAAAGAGAGATTTCTTGCCTAATTCTTTGTTGATGATCTATTGATTTGATCCCCTGGCTTGCAGGTATGCTTTTGGAAAAATTCCAAGGTTTTTAAAAATAGATATTTATATAATTAAACAGCATAGATATTTTATATAATTAAACAGTGCTCTGAGGACAGTTTGAAGAACATGCTTTATTAAGGAAACATGAAATGTGAAATTCTGTTCCAGGGTCTGTTTATAAAAAATTATCTGCCAATCTTCCTTGGCTAAAATATTTTTATTTTTATATTTTTTTATTTTTATATTTTATAAAAATATATTTTTATATGTGTGTGTATATATATACACACATGCACACATATATACATATATATATAAATATATATGTGTGCATGTGTGTATATATATATATAGTATGTTAATTTTACTTTGAAAAGTAAGTATGGTTCCATTTTTAAAAATGTAAGCTATGTATTAACATATTCCCATGAGAGGATATCTCAGCACCTCAAAAGCATTAATTGGGCTAACCATGCCACAGCAATGCAGTGGAGATGTTCATAACTCCTTTTATAATCAGCAACTTTCCAAATGATTTTGGGTAATGAATATATGTTCAGCCAAAAGCTAGACACTGTAGGGGGTGAAGAACGTATATACACAATTTTCCTTTTCTCAAGAAGTTAGCCGTTTATGTGAGGGAATAATACCTCTTTAACAAGCTGATCGTAAGTTTGTAATTCTGGGGAGCTTCGCTGGTGTTGGCACATGTCTTCTTGTTTCCTGAATCCTAGCTTTGTCTCTATGAGCAGGATGTGCAAGTGCTAAGAGTGTAGAGATCAAGTTTTGCAGCTGTGATTCTTAAACTACTTAAGCAGTGGTGCGGCAAGGGGCACTGGCCATCAGAATTGACATGGCCATCAGCAGTCCATGTGGCCTTACCAGTGCCCTGATTCCTGGTCTTCCCAGCAATAGCCTTGATTTCTGTGCTAATAAGCACAAAGTAAGTACTTGAAAAATACTTGTACTTAATTAAGCTCTATAAAGCAAGATACACAGATAAGTCTTTTTACCATCCCTGGGTGACCAAAGAGGAGTTTATAATCTGAGTTGCTTTTTTTCCCCTTAGTTAAAACACCATTAAGCTATTATAGTAATGGATTATACACTGTCGATTACAAGTAGATAAATGTGTTCAAATAGCTGTTCCTTTAAAAATCAATAGTGAACCCAATTCAGATGGAATTAAAAATAATCTGCAGTTATATTATATTATTAAAACACTGAAGTTTTAGCCAAACTGCCAAAATACATTTTTTGTATTTATGGAAAATTTCTACCATTACTTCAAGTTGGATGTATTAAAATATATTGATTCTATCCAAAACTGAATGCAGTTAGTACTAAGCTTTTATGACCTGAGCAGGTCATAAAGTTTCTATTGGTTTTTGATATTTTCACAATTTAAAAAATGCATGCTCATTTTAGGAAAAATTAAATGCATTTAATTTAAACAGAATAAAATTGTTTAACTACCATGCATATATAAGTACGACTAACATTTTGATGTGTAGCATTGCATGCTTTTGTATATAAATTTAAAGGGATGCCTGGGTGGCTCAGTTGGTTAAGCATCCGACTTCAGGACAGGTCATGATCTCATGACTCCTGAGTTCGAGCCCCGCCTCAGGCTCTGTGCTGACAGCTCAGGTTCTGTGTCTCCCTCTCTCTCTGCCCCTCCCCTGCTCACACTCTGTCTCTGTCTCTCAAAAATAAATAAACATCAAAAAACTTTTTTAAAAAGTATGAATATAAATTTAAATAAAACAAAATTTAAAAATAATGTCATTTTGCAAACTGAACATTGTTCCCAAAACATAATTATTATTGGCTTTGTGAAATACAATTACAACCTCTGTTTCCAAAATTCTCACTTTTAAATACAAGATCTCATTATTCATGCATTTCTTCCTTCAGGGCTAGTTATTTCTTAAAATAAATTCATGAAAATGCAATAAAGTGTATACACCTCTTTAAAGTCTTCACTGTGCATTATCGGTCTTTAATCCTTTCAAATTCTTAAGCATCTCTTAGGCAGCTCTACAGTCACTGGGACTGTTGGGCACAGTCACGTGTTACTCCAGGGAAAAGAACAAAATTTAAAAGTAAGCATGCTGTGGTCTTTTTTTTTTCCTTTTTTCACTTTTTCCATTATTTTAATCTGCAGTGACAAAAGGAAATGCTTAATACAAGAATTTTTTTTCTTGTATTTTTCTTCTACAGTTTTTCCTTCTACTACTCTTTTCACTTCACATCTGGAATCGAAATAATCACTAAAAATAACCAGATCAATAGTTGTCTAGGGCACCACTGTAGGAGCTTGTTCCAGAGGAAGAGAGGAAGCCTCTTTCAGAAGTCTTAGGGTTTCATTTGATGTAATTATTTGGCTGTTTCCTTTTCTTGTCTTCAAGGTTCTTAGCCAAAATAAGCTCGAAAAGGACAGAGATGTATTTGACCTGGTGAGCTGTTCAGGGGCTGTGTGATAGAAGTCAGATGCTACCAGTTAGGTTCCTAGTGGAATCCACCCTGCAAATCTCACTCATTATCCCTTCCTGCCAGCCACATTGCAGAAATACTGACTTTGTCAGTGGCTTAAGTAGAACGGTCACAGGAACTAGATGGGCATGCAGAATTAAAACTTTATCCTTGGGTTCCTTGGTAGAAATTTGAAAATAAATAAATGAAAGCATAGACATGGAAATAAGGCGGTACCCTTGCATGTTTGACCATTATTTGAATTGCTTAATGCAGTGCCATATATAAAGGGAAATTTTACCTCAACTGCCAAGGCTTTATTTATTCAGGGTGAAGGAAAGTTTGTCCTATCTAGGTTTACTCCTTCATCAAAATCCTCAGGGACTCATTACTGACAAAGAGACTTACTCAATCACAGATGTGTAGCTGGGTCTATAATTATGTTTTATGTATTTAAATCTTATGGGAAAACAAAAACAAAATACATCTTTCTTTCACTCCCTCTAGTGTGGTATCCAGAACATTCTCAAACCTGAGAGATTGGTCTAAACTTTTTCTTTGAAGTCTACTTTCCAATTTATTGAGTTTTTCAGAAGCTGATGTCCTGCCGTTTTTTGAAAAGATCCAAGTCAGAACTTTGTGAAGTAAACAAATGGATTATTTGTCTGCACCCTTCCCTACCCAAAACTCACTCAGCAGCAATTCCCACTGGTGCCCAGAACACATATCATTACAGCCAAGACTTGGGATGAAGTGTTTTATCAATAAATTCCCTCTTAAAATGGAGATGGGCAGTTTTATCTGTTAACTAATAACGCTTTTATCTTTTGGTTCTTTTTGCTTTACATTGTTTTTTTAAAACCATGATTAAATATTACTTCAATAATTTAAAAATGAGTATGTGCACATATAACCTGGCAAAAATACATTAATTATAACACAAACTTCTTACATATGGCAGTTTCTCAACCTCAAGACTGCTGACATTTGAGGCTACTTAATGCTTTGTTATGTGTAGGACTAAGGCAGGGTTGTGGTAGGGGCTTCCTGTGATTATAGGATACTTAGTAGGATTCCTGGCCTCTACCCACTAGATGACAGTTAGCAAGCCCCCCGACCCATTTTTGCAGCTGAGTGTGTGTCCAGACATTGTCAAATGTCCCCTGAGGAGCAAAATCACCTCTCTCTGGTTGAATCCATTGACCTACAAGGAGTAAGGCACCAATTCACTCCTCCAGTCTGGATTGAGTGCCTGAGGGATATAAATACACATAAGTTCCTGCCCCCATGTAATATATATTCCAGTGCATGTGAAAGATCTTGGAAAGTCAGAGAAGATCTGCAAGGTCTTATATTTCAGTGTGAGCAGACAAGTCAGACTACACATCAAAATATGTTCCTGGACAAAACAGAGAGTAGGCACTTGGCTGGGAGGGGACCCCAAAGGGTCATCCCTTAATTTATTAATTCACCAAGGACTTTCCCTCTTCAAAGGAAAGTGAGGTTATATTAAATCATAGCCCCTGGAAAACTTTAAGAAAGAAGGCACCCTGGATGGATATAAGATAAAAGTTTGTGGCTTCCAGATGACTTTAGATCCAGAACTGACTCACATGTACCTGGTTCTTTAACAGTGGCCCAGAATGATAATGATCCCATCAGCAGAAATTTTCAGATCACTACTTCAAGCTGCTATTTACTCATTCTTGTCTCATGTTCCTTTGCTTATATTTCCAAGCCCAGGAGCCCAAGTCTTCTCTTGATTTGGACTATTGACACTCCCCCTCACATCTAGGTATGTATATCTTAGTGACCTCCAGGTATCAACTTTGCTCTGTCAAGAGCCATTGCTGAGGCCTTATTGCTTTTTCCTGTTACTGCCATGATCTTACCTTGGCTTTATTCTTCCACACCCTGTGCTGCAGTAGGCAGGATTTTAGGTCTTCTGTTCTAGTGCTTCTTTTTGTTGAGACCACCTGAAGGATCAAAGAGAGGATTTTCTATTCTAAGGACTATAGCTATAGGATGCACCATTTCCCTCTTCCAATTCTTGTGCAAGATAATTCTGCCATTGCCTCTTGCATTCCAATGAGACACAGTCCATCTCCTGCAAGGACTAGCAAATTGAAGTACAGAAACTTAAAGGCACACAGTTCACATGTTGGGGTTTTTTTCCTCAAGTTTTTATTTAAACTCCAGTTAGTTAACACTTATGGTAGAAATTGGTTTCAGGTGTAGAATTTAGTGATTCATCACTTATATATAACATCCACTGCTCATCACAGCAAGTGCCCTCCTTAATGCCTATCACCCATCTAGCCCATCCCCCACCCACCTCCCTCCATCAACCCTCAGTTTGTCTCTATAGTTAAGAGTCTCTTATGGTTTGCTTCCCTCTCTCTTACTTATTTTTAACTTCCTCTATGTTCATCTATTTTGTTTCTGAAATTTCACATGTAAGTGAAATCATACGGTAATTTGTCTTTCTCTGACTGACTTCGCTTAGGATACTACACTCTAGTTCCATCCACGTTGTTGCACATGGCAAGATTTCATTCTTTTTGATGGCTGGGTAATAGTCAATTGTATATATATACCACCTCTTCTTTATCCATTCTTTAGTCAGTGGACATTTGGCTCTTTTCATAAATTGGTCTTTTGTTGATAATGCTGCTATAAACATTGGGGTGTGTGTGCCCCTTCAAATCAGTATTTTTGTATCCTTCGAGGTAAATACCTAATAATGCAATTACTGGATTGTAGGGTAGTTCTATTTTTGACTTTTTGAGGAACCTCCATACTGTTTTCCTGAGTGGCTGCACCAGTTTGTATTCCCACCAACAGTGTAAGAGGGTTCCCGTTTCTCCACATCCTCACCAACATCTGTTTTTGACTGGGAAGTCTTTGCTTCAACATTAATCATCTCTTCTGAAGACTTTTTATTCCATCCCTAAGGAGAGCCCAAGAAGAATACCTCCCTTAATTGAATTCCTTGGGAATGTCCCTAGTTCTTTGGTGAAGTATTTCTTGAACTTTCTGGTAGTTCCTGGAGATGAACATTTAGTCAAGAGGTGCTACAAACTTTGTCTTGGCTTGAGGTGGCTAACACCCTGATCCTCATTAGAGCAACTTTCCTAGAATCTGTGTTATAATTGTCAAACCAAATTATTTTCTCTATTCAGAAATTAGATTTTCTTTTCTTAAGTGAACTTGCTCATTACTGACACATTGATTATATCCCTGTTGCTGTAAGAAATGTGCTTCTCCTTTGTTCAAAATCACATACTGTTTTCTAAACATGCCCACTCTCTTCATTTAATACTTCTGAGTCACCCTTCTCTTAAGGATTCAGCCTCCCCCAAAGTAAAATCCTCATTTTATCCCCTTATCATCACCTAGCAGGGTGTGTGTGTTTACATTATAACTACCTACAATAATATTTTATTGATTCTATCCCGATTGGTATGAGATCATTTTCCAATCCACACATCTGGATTGGAAAAACATAGATTTCTGGGGTAGATCTCTGAAAGCACTGGATTCTACATACATGCAAACCTCTTAGCAAGAACAAGGGAAGATACAGACTCAAATGGTAGGTGTAGGACCATAGGTTTTGAGTTCCAAAGTTCAGCCATAAGAAATATCAGCCAGGAAATGCTTTCCCCTTTAATTCTTCTTTTGGATGCTTCTCTTAAAGACACCAAATTTAATACCAGCATTTTGATCCATACTCAGGCACTTTAGAAAGGTTATAACCTGTGCAGATTAGAGCTTTTATGAAACGGTGTATGTTTTACAACTATTGGCTTCAATTTGAATTACTCAGCACTTACCTTCTTTTTGGAATAGATCTAGAAGGTAACAGTCTCTTGTTCACTTCATTTATTTATAGTGTTCACCTAATAGTGACCTTTTCAGGGCAGCCTTCTACTCATAAGAATTTCCAAGTAATGGAACTTACATTCTGCTACTGGATTATAGACACATTTACCCAGGAAACCTATTTCAAATGTAATGTGTTCAAGTAAACTTGTCTGTGTGTTTTGCTATTTCAAGTGTTGCTCTAAATTACATCCCCTCACTAATGAGTTCAACGGTGTTCTTGGAGCACATTGAATCTGGACAGACCTTAGGAATCATTTAAGCCAGAAATTCTCAGTGTGATGCCTGGGTTTCACTAGGAGCTTGCTAGAAATGCAAATTTTCGGGCCTGGCCCCAGAACTATATCAGGGACTTTGGGGGTGGGACCCAGGCAGTGTGTGTTTTAACTAGTCCTCTACATGATTCTGATATACCTTGGAACCAGTGATGTAACTTTTTTTTTTTTTTTTTTTACAGTTGAGAAACTGAAGCCCAGGGCAATAAAATGGCTTGCTGAAATACATAGAACTACCTAGTGGTAATAACCGACTGAGAACAAACTCTAATACTCTTTAAACTGTTCTGTATTGCCAGTGAGGTTGCTCTCTGTACCTATGCAGGGGTGAAATCCTTTAATTTTTAACAGCTAGTGCCAAATTCCTCCTTCGTGGCCACTTTTTGAGCCCACATCAATACTCTTCCTACTTAAACTGAATGGCGCGAGGCTCCATGATTATTTTCTCCCTGAACTTCACTTTCCTTGCATGGGTATTTAGTTGAGCATCTAACTATGTAAATTCAGCCACTTATTAAAAAACTCCAGGTCTTCCTTAGCATAAGAGCTTTGTGATTTGTTTTTTCCTGTTTTGTTTCACCACATGCTCTCCTTTTGAATCTGAACTTGCGGAAGCACCAAGAAAACCTTGGCGAAATACTTTCTATTTTTGCCAGAAAAGTCAAGCTAAATGCAATTCCATCTCCTAAAGTCAATTTGCAGAAGGTGTCTTTGAAACAGCCTATGAAATTGTGAGCAAATGAAGTTTCATCTTGCTGTTAACGAGGTTGCTTTGCCAAACCTGTCAGCACTAGAGCTGACCCTTTTGTGTTATATTGTCTGCTCCAGCTGGTGCTATTGGCTGTTAATCAGAAGTGTTTATACTTTTTCATTCTCACTTGATTTCCACTAGCCTGCTTGACTTGGTATTCAGAGTTAGTTCATTACAGAGAATATTGTTGCAGCCCTGTCTTGACATTTTACTGTCAACCAGCGGTGATGGGTCAATATTGCTTCTACTACTCTTCACAAAGTAGAAAATATGCGATCACACCAATTAGGTGGTTTAAGCATTATTCTTTTCTCTCCAGCCTTCCTTTTAGCTGCCAAAACTGGTCTAGAATTGAAAGGGAAGAAAAGGAGTTATTAGAGACCAAATCTTGGCTTAGGGTGCTAAGAAGATTACCCTGGTGAAATACGAAAATCTTTAGGAGGGCAAAGATCAAAGTCAGGAACCCGGGAACGTGTGCACCCTTTTCCACTTTGCACACTGGCAGCAAATGGAATAATCGGTCCTTTGAAAACAGTTTGCAGGAACTCAAGGCATATTATCATTAGTGATCTTGAAGTAGAACATTGAGCAAATGCCCTAGAGTCTTCCCAATATTCTCTTCCCCATTTCATGGTTGTGGGCTTAATTGAAGGGCTGGGGAATGGTGTAGATATTCCAGAGTTCCTACAGCTGTTTCTAACAGCACTGAGCTACTTGGATGTCCTTCCATTCATCTGTTTAACTCCTCATCATTTTTTTTTCATCCTGACTTTTGACATCTGCCTTGTTAGCTACATCTTAAGCAGCATGACACTGGTAAATGCACACATTTTGGAGTTGGTGACAGTTTGGATCCAGTGAAAACTGGGTTCACATGCCAATGTAGACACTTTCATTAGATTATGTGGTTTTGAGCAAGATATTAAACTTCTCTGAGCCTACTTACGTCTCTAAATTTGGAGTAAAAAACAAAGTAATAACATCTAGTTTGTTTTACTTTATTTTTATTATTACTATGTATTATGCTAACTGCTTAGGCTAAGTATAAATAAGAGATATGAAAGAGGGCTAAGGAGGCAGAGAAGAGGACCACATACTTCCGCTCAAGCACCCCATTATGGTTTCCTCATGTAAATGAGATGGGAGCTGAGTTTTGAGAGTGAGTTAAGTAAATTAATGTATTAGGGAAGCCATTCCCAGAAGAAGATAGAATCCCGGAATTGTGTGGAGGCCCAAAGATGTATGGAAACTCAGTACAAGGTGTGAACACAGAACTGTAGACAGCTAATTCTAGGAGAGTAGAATGGGTAGTGGGCAGTGAGTAGGAGCCCAAGATAAGCCTAGGGAGCCATGCCCTGGCCTCTGGTAGATGTAGGAGAGCTAAGACTCTTTTCTGCTATAATATGTAGCCCATGTAGCAATTTAAATATGGAGTCTCATACTCAAAATCACATTCATCTTTGTCTATGAAATCTGGGTTTGGATTGAACAGTTGAGTAGCAGCAGAGTAGTTGGTGCTTTAGAAGAGACCAGAGCCAGTGTGTTAGAGATGGTAGTAACTACAGAAATGTGAGTAGTACATAATATAGCAGTGTAATTCTTTATGAACCATGGGTGAGCAACCTTCTTCTCTGAAGAGCCAGACAGTAAATATTTCTAGTTTTGTGAGCCGTATGGTCTCTATCACAACTACTCAGCTCTGCTGTTGTAACGTGAAAGCAGCCATAGACAATATGGAAGTAAGTGTGGCTGTGTGCCAGTAATCCATATTTGAATTTCACAAATTTTCACATGTCTAGAAACAATATCCTTCTTATGATGTTTTTCAAAAGTTTAAAAATACCAACAACATTCCTAGCTCACAGACCATAGGACAATAAACAGCAGCTGCATTTGACCTTTGTGTTGTGCATCTCTGCCCCCTCCCTGTCCTCCGTGATTGATCTGTTGTTCCCTATTTTCTTTGGTAACCATGCTATTCTCTTTTCATGCTACTTGAAGCCCAGCTTTTGAATAATTTAATGGAGTTATATTTTTCCATCTTTTGTGATTGTTGCTTTTTTTTCTGCTTTTTAAATGAAATCCTTGCCTTTCCTATGGCCATTAAATTATTTTCCTTTAGCTTATTTTTAACTTGAAACTTCAAAATTTTGTTCTTCACATTTAGGCTTTCAGTCAACCTGAAATAGAGTTTTGAATACAGGGTGAAATTTACATCTGATTTTCTTTTTTCCCCCCTACATTAATAACCATCTTTATTGAAAGGACCATCTTTTCCACACTGTTCCACAATCCTACTTCTGTCCTATGTCACATTTGACAAACAAATGAGCCTGGTTCTGGATGCTTTTCCTCTTGTATCAGTCATTTGCATATTCTTTTGCTAAAACCATGCTACGTTAGTATAGCTTTATTATAAATCTGAATAATTGGGAGAGTATTCCAACCTTTTTTCTTCAAAAATGTTTTATGTGTGTGTGTGTGCCTATTTAACTTTCTCTCTTTTTTTTTAATTGACATGTTAGAATCCTCTCATCAAGTTTCCACCAAAACACTCGTTGTATTTTAATAGAATTGTTTTTCACTAATAGGTCAATTTGGAGGCAGCTAACATCTTTACAATATTGAGTCTTCTCGCAGATGACCACTGTTTGCGTTATTTCATTTCTTGTTTGTTTTTTTTTTTTAAGTTTATTTATTTTGAGAGAGAGCCTGAGCTTGAGCCCAGGAGGGGTAGAGAGAGGGGGAGAGAAAGACTCCCAAGCAGGCTTCGCCTTGTGGGCAAGCCCTACGTGGGGCTCAAACCTATGGAATCGTGAGATCATGGCAAGCCAAAATCCAGAGTCAGAAGCTTAACCAACTGATCTACCCAGGCACTCCTTTCTTGGGTCCCTTCAATCACTTTTAATAGAGCTTTATAATTTTTTTCATAAAGATCTTGCACCTCGTTGGTTATGGTTATTTTTTCTAACTAGGTAACGTGCTTTTTAGTTTTACTATAACTTATAAATACTCTTTGAATTTCAACGTGTTAAAAATTCTTGTCCCCAGTGAGTAAATTTGATCTTTGGATATGACCAAAAGTTGCACAGTGCCAAGCTTATGAAACAAGAGATCCCATTTTGTTTGTAGTTAAGGTGGTGTCATTCTTTCAGAAAGAGAAGTTCTTCATGTGGATCATAAAACTGCTTCTGAATTTCAAAAAGGAAGCCCAGAAGTGTCATGATAACTTGGCAGTTATTTGGCTAAGTTTCTGTTTTCTACAGGGGGACATCTTATCTGGCTATGTTAATTCAGTAATTTTTTAAACAGTCTATCACTCTGTCTATATTATTGAATGCTTTTTTGCATACCTACATAAATCTCTTACATTTGTGTTTATTATTAATTTATCATTATATCATAGACTCAAATTTATGACATTTATATATCTAAAATTTTGACCTAACTTTGTCATTTACCACTTTCTTTGTCCTATGGAGAAGTGCTTATAGATTACCTTTCTTATCTGCCATTGCAAACATCTAATTTCCTGTTAGCTTGCTCCCTTTGGCTGTCAGTATCCAAGTTTATTCAGTTTTCTTCAGTGTTTCTTGACTTCCTATTCTGAAGCCTCTCATGCCAAATTGAAGGAGTTTGTCATTTCATCTTTTTCCTTCCTCTTGATGTCATATATATGTGAACTTTTCTTCTCTAAATGTTTGGCAGCTTCTGAGGTTTACAGTTAGTATTTAGAGTTTCCCAAAATGCCATGGTCCTTTAAGTAAACTTCTCTTCTCTACTATCTATCAGTTAGCATTTTAAAACTTGTGTTCTTAGATCTTTTTGCATTACAGTATTATCAAAAATTTGCATATCTTGTTCTGATCCATTTTTGCTTACCTCTTAGGCAAAATTAACTCTAAAAACTTTATATTCTACAGTCAGAAATGTACTTACTAAGTGTTGAAATAGTCAATCAACACATTTCTCTTTAACTTCCACACTCTTTCCAGCTTTTCTTATAATAAAGTGATGGCTTTATGACTTCCCGCATGCACTAAACACTTGCTCTTCAATGAATTTCCCTTAGTTTGGATCAATGTTCATCAGTGCAGTTTTGCAAAGAAATTAAAAGTGAGGGGGTTTCACATCCTAGTTTCAGTAACTATGGACATGTGAATCTACCCAACCTGTATTTCATTCTCAAAATGAAAATATTCTCATACTTATGACCCTAAAGGGAGGTGCGATTCTGATGGACACAGTGCCTTAATTTGAATATATGATATTTTGCTGAAACACTCTTCTGGTACCAGAATGCTTTTGTAGGTATTGTGGATAAAATAGAAAACTCTGATTTTTTCAGAGGATGAGGCATTTTTGTAAATGCATATTTCTATGCAACTTACATTGTTAATCATACAGGGTCTTCAACCTTCCTTTTTTACCATTGTTAATTTTCTCAAATGTTTGTATCTGCTTTCCCATACCAGCAAAGTATAATTTTGTCAAAATGGAAATAGAGGATACAATTTGAAAAATATTTCTTTTAAGTGCTCGTTTTCCTCTTCAACACTATGCCTACAATTTGAGTCATTGCCATGAAGGAATCAGTGACACCTGGTGCAGTATACACATTCTACCTGCCAAGAATAACTCATAAATTAAATAAATTGTGTGTATAATACAATTTAAACTCTTTCTTTAAGTACATGTCTTTATTAAAATAATGTATGTTCAAGGATGAGTCACCTTTTCATATTAACACTTTAGTGCTAAGAGATGGACATTGCTTGCAATTAAAAAGTCTTTCATAAATAGAATTTTACACAAGTTACTATTTATCCACCATTTATCATGATTGGACTTATTTTGACTGCACTTGACAAAGGAATGCCTCCTTTCCACAAGTCTTGCATTTAGGATTGCTTTGCATAATTAGGGGATGTGGCTTGTTGTGGAAGTTACCCTGAAATCTTATCTAAATTTAAAAATCCTGCTGCCTGACATATTCCATAGTCCAGAGGATAGGCAAGTTTTTCATACTTATCAGTCAGCAGGTATGGAAAGTCATACATTTACTGAGAAGAAGAGATTATCAAGTGGATCTTTTAGTTAAAGCAGATTCAGTGCTTTTTCAACCTGTAGCCCACAAATCACTGCTCTAAAGTCATCTGAAGAGGATTTTTAAAGTGTAATTTCCAAGGACTAACTCCAGACCTCCAAAATCAGAATCCCCAGGAATGGAGACTGGAATGTTCATATTTAAAGTGAGATTACTGTAGGTAAACCATTGCATGCTAAAATTTGAGATGTCTAACGAGGGGGCGGGGAGCACCTTTAACAATTTAGTGGCTCTCGTCCAAATTCTAGCCTAGGATTGGTACCTTGAGCCGCTTATTTATCTAGCTTTAGGGCCTCTGCTTTCTTATTCATTGGATCAAGAAGTGAGAGTTTGACCCTAAATCCCTCTCAGCTCTGAAATTCTGTAGATGCGGAATTTTGAAAGTTAGTAGAGAAAAAAAGAATAAGAAATCTATGGAGATGGGAAAACTAGATACATAGAATACAAATTTCAAAAAAGCCTTAGAGGAAAAAAGGAAAGTAAAGATAGTTTTAACTTAAAAAGTTGTTTTTTTCCTATTTTTTAACAGCCATGAAAATTTTTGAGAAACCCTGAACAGATAGTCAAGTTAACACACACACGCACACAGACTATCGATTCTTTTATCTTAAATCATAAATTGATAAACCACAGCATATATCACAAAAACAAACTACAAAACATACCTAAAGTTAAAAAAAGAGAAAAGAAAAACAGAAGGAAGCAATACCACAAATACCAGACTTTATGAGATTGTTTTAATTTAATAGAGAGCAAAGCCTTAAAAAGGCAGAAATTAAGTATTTTCTAGGGTATTTCACATAAAAGAATATAAGTTTTCCTTTAATTTACAAAGACTGCTCTAGTTTTCATTTTTACTTTCATTTTATATATATTTATTAAGAAATTTATACATGTGTTTTCTTCTGAATTTTTAACTTTGACCAAAATTTATATTAGGACTTATCTTTTTATTATCAATAATTGCCAGACTTATCGTAGCACTTGGAAATGTGTAAAACGTAGAATAAAATAAAATACGTATAAAATGATAAGTAGAAAAGTCCTTGATTAATTAATTACTTAGCTAAGCACTCCTCTTACTGCCAGATTGATTTTCTTAAAAGGTGTTTTCTTCGTGTAACTCTGCTGTTCAACAGCTAGGAGCCTCATCTTGGCGTTTGAAGGTTTCAGTAATCTTGTTTTATCTCATCAGCCCAACCAAATGTCTCCTCCCTCATCAACTTTATTATCCCAAGCAGACAGTCCTATCTCTGATGATAAGCTAGTCGGAAAGCTTTGGGGGGAACAATTATGAGCTGAACATCTGATAGTTTTTATGTGCATCAGTTACTGTTTCATTTCCCTGCAAGAAACAGCAATGGCTTAACCATTAGTGGTTTTCTTTTTTTTTTTTTCTCACCCAATGAGAAGTCTGGAGGAATGAAGATGCTGTAATTATTTAAGCAATGGCCCATCCCCCAAATTTGAAGTGGCAATGGAGGCTTCTCATTATTTCTGAAGTCAGAGCAGAAAGAACAGAAAACAGTCGAGGGTTGCACCATCTGTATCTGTCCCTTTGTATTGAGAAGGAAAAGGTTTTACCAGAAATCCTCCTCCTGAGATTTCCACTTAGATCTCATAAACCAGAATCAAACATTGTATAACTACTTCTAGCTGCAAGGGAAGCTTGAAAGTGAAGCATCAGCTCTTCTGCTTTTACAGTGGGAAGCAGCCGAGAAGGGTTTGGGGATAGATGAGGTAGCCATTCAACAGGATTGCCCATTTAAGATCACTGTTACTTTTTTGCTTTGTTGCATTTTATATATTTTGGGCATTTTGTTACATTTTATTAGTCTTATGATTTGTTCCGCATGATCATAGTATAAACTGTCTCCTCAATTGTGTTCCATACTTTTCAAGACCAGACGTTAGTGTTCCTTGTTTAAGTACCTCAAGGGAATTAGCCCAAAGTAGGTGTTTAATAAATATTTTTGAATATAATTTAATAACACTGTTATCTGTTTTTAGGCAGAATAGTTTAAGACGCTGAGATTCTAGAATAAAAAGTAGAATTCGAGGCGTTAATCTCCTTTTTAATAGCTATATCACAGTCATTGCCTTGTCACGTAACATGACATGAGACACATTTCCTTATCTGCAAAATGGGAAAAACTCTAAAATTTACTCTATTAGCTTTGTTGAGACAGAAACATGAATATGCATGTGTTAGCACATTGTAAACAATTAAACACTAGGTTGGAACAAAATAGCCACCATTGTTAATATAATATTTCTAATATTCTAGAAGAAAAATAGGCTAAGTGACAGGTTTGCAAAAGGCAGAGGAAGTTATTCTCCCACTGTTATATGACATTTCTTTTAAAGTGGTACAACTAAACCAGAAAAGAGACAGCAATTACAACTAATAAGCTATTGCATTCAATTTGTTAGGCTTTCATGACTGCTTCTACAGTTGCTAAGATTAACTTGCCATTTGTTCTGATATTACTGCAGTAGCAAGTAGCAGAAGAAGATGTGGCACTTTAGAAGAAATGTACAACTCCAGGAAATATAGTCTAATCAGAGGCCCTGCTCAATATGGAATAAAGAACCCAGAGTGTGACAAATTTACAATTATGTGTGGACAGTAGCAGTCAGCAATACATCGGTGTTCTGATTTAGACACTAAATAGACAATGGAGCACACCTTGTCTGATTGCAGTGGGTGGTGCTGCTGTCCTTACTGTAGTTCCTTCACCGAACTGTACTTGATGGCTGGACTAGACTTGGTGTATCAGAGTGAATGTTAAGTGAATGAGTTAGGGCATCACTGATTAAGGAAAACCAGAATAGTTGCATATTAATTCAGCACTCAATCCACATTTGCTTCCTTCTGAAACCCAATCACTTAGTCTCATGCAACCTGGCAGGGGTTATCGTTGGGGCTAGATGCATAGTGGTACTATCAATTAAAGAAATTGAAGAAAATGTTATCGCTTATGTCATTCAGATCAGTTATAGTTTACTACTACTATATTTCACCTAAACTAATTAAAGGATTCCAGGAAATATGTTAATACTGCTTATCATGGATGTGTTCTGCAAATTTTATTTCTTTTACTTGATTACTTGATTTTCAGGAAACAGTATTATAAATCCCTCGGTGGTCAAATCAGTGTAATATTCTCATCAAGTTCTTTGGCAGAGAAGTGTGTGTGTGTGTGTGTGTGTGTGTGCGCGCGCGCATGTGTGCATGCACGTCAACCCAGATTTGGCCCACTGCCAAATTCCTAACTAAATTCCTAACTACATTCAAGGCTATTCCTAACTTCAAGACGGTAGGGAAGCCCCATTATCTGAAGAGACCTAGATGTTGTAGAATGTAGCAGTGCCTATAATTGTCTGCTGTTAGTGATTTAAATATGTATCACTTGATAAATCTCTAATTCACTGGTTGTCTTTTTTTTAATGTGTGTGTTATTTCTCACTCGGGATTCATTTGTTTGCCATGGAGTCCAGATATATTCACACTGGATGTCAAACATGAATGTTATTACCTCTTATATCATCATTTGAAATCTGCCTATCATTTCTAAGTGATGCATGAATTATCACTCAAAGAAGTGAGAAACAATGGGATCTCTTCTACAAGAATTGATATTTAAAGGTAAAACTAAAAAGTAGTTAACCCTATGATAAGTTAACCATATTATGGTATATGTTTACCATGTGAAGTTGTTATTTATGGGGGGTGGGGAAAAATGTTTTAAACTTTGGGAATTTGGAATCCATGAAATCAGCTGAAGTATTTAAGTTTGTAGATTGCTTGTTTCTAAGATGTTAAAACACTTCATCAGTAAATGAGTGCATTTTTACTGATGTAACATTCAAAATATCTGGAAGCAGTGGAAAGGCATTTAATGTCAAAGATCAAATTGTAATCCTAGCTTCTACAGGCTAAATGTTATATCTAAACAAACAAACAAACAAACAAACCTTATAAAACCAAAACCCATAAAACTTTAGTGACAACGCAATACAAGTGTATTTCTTGATCAAGTAAACTCCAATATAAACTCCATTTGGCAATGGATGAGGTGAGAATCTCTTCCATTCAGTCACATAATGTATGTAGTATGTCCAACTTCTAGGAGATTCTGCCACTTCAACACAGAATGTTCAAGGTCACCCTAGATGTCACTTTCCAGTAGAGTGACAGGGGAAAAGAGAAAGCAGAATATTATGTGGTTGGTTTTGATGAGCCAGGCCTGGAGGTGACCCACTATAAGTTTTCAAGAACTTGAAGAAATTGCTATGTCCTCTTTAAGCAAGACTGGAAAATGTAGTCAAGCTGTGTGTCCAGGAGGAAAAGAAAATGTATTGTCGTGAACACAAATTAGTTGTCCCCACATAGTTCTACCATTTACTACCTGTGTAGATTTGAGCAAATTGCTTAAACTCTCAGATGAGGTGTCTACTCCATAAAGAAATAATAATAATAAAATAAAACATGATACTTACCCTGTTGGGTTGTATACAGTTTACAGGAGTGATGCAATTAAAGACCAAAGGCAGTACCTGGCACAAAGTAGGTATTCTAAACAAAACAAAACAAAACAAAACAAAACAAAACAAAACAAAACAAAAACACTGTTATTTGGTCTTCTATGAAAAAGAAAATACACACATATATCATGATTCTTAATTATTTGACAACCTAGTTGAAGAGATCCACGTCATAAGATGGGAAGATACATGTAGGTATATTTTAGGGCTGCCAAAATAGTTCACAGTGGATAGAGATCAGTGTTAACTAGGATTCTGTCAAGGAGGGATTCATGGAAGAGTTAAGATTTAAAAAGTCAGGCCCTGATGGAGGGTAGGATTCAGATGGAGCATTTGGCTATTTTGTAATTGATATAGATTATTAAGGGGGCTATCTAGTTTGTCTCTTTATACTAGAATCTTTTTGCCATTAATGTGGGATTTTTGGAATACGTTATCAGAGTAGGGTATGGGGAATAGCACATTAAGTAAGAATGTTGAATTAACACAGGTCAATGGAAATGTTTGAAAAGCCAAGTTGTGGCCAACCTGTGATAAAGCTGTTGTTTGTAACTTCCTTCCTTTTCTTTTCTTTCTTTTTTTTTAAGTTTATATATTTATCTTGAGAGAGAGAGAGAGAGAGAGAGAACATGAGCAGCGAAGGGCAGAGAGAGAGGGAGAGGGAAAATCCCAAGCAGGCTCCTCATTGTCAACACAGAGCCCGATGCAGGGCTCGAATTCACAAACTGTGAGATCATGACCTGGGCCAAACTTATGAACTGTGAGATCATAACCTGAGCCGAAATCAAGAGTTGGACACTTAACTCACTGAGTCACCCAGGCGCCCCATGTAACTTCCCTCCTTTTCAACCCCTTTTGAAACTGTGGGAACTGGGGAAATGAAGGAGAGAATAGACATTTGTATGAATCTATAGATTTGCATGCATGTTGAAGTGCTAATGGTGATTTTTGCTCTATCAGGACAATGCAGGATATACTGTGGTAACACATAAACACCACATCTCAGTAGCTTAACACAGCGATGACAGTGTGTCTTGTATGAATGAGCATGCACTGTGCTCCAAGTCATTGCTCACAGATCCAAGCTAAGAGAGGCTCTAGGACTTGTGATGTTGTCATCTCGACACTGGAATTCTGTGGTCACTGTGGCAGGAAAAGAGAAGATCGCTGTGAACCAATTCAGAATGGAAGTGGCAGCCATCACTTCCACTCAGAGCCCACTGGTCAGGACTTGCCACATGGTTCCTGTCTGCAAAGGTTGAGGATGTCTCTTCTTGTGCTCGGAATACCACAAGATGTCTAAGTAAAATGAACACTTGAAGTCCCTACGCTAGGAATCCTACCACGTAAAGACTGCATCTCCAAGGTCTAATTTGGCAAAGCAAGGAGGAATGAGCAGTCTTAAAATAAGCATGTAGCTTTACTTTCTGGTAATAAAATCTTCACTACCTACTTAGCCAGTGTAGACTGAAATCTGAATCAGACAAATCCTTAGGGCAAGGAGATGTCCTTTTCAGAGTCTTCTCTGAAGTTGCTCAGACCTCATCTCACTTAGATTTTTTGTTTCTTGGATTTTAACAAAATTGCTTATATGGACCCTGCACTTTGCCTAGCATCACTGGGAATACAAAGAAACTATAAAATTAGCCATCTCCTCTCTTAAATTTATATCATAGCTGAAAGAGGATTTGTACTCTATAACAGGTTATCACTTCAATGTGAAATAATGTGTAAAAAATTATGTAAAAAGCATTGAAAACAAAACAAAACATTAGATTTCTAGGTATCAGAGAAATGGAGAGGCATTTCCAGGAGGAGACATAACTTAAGTTTGGCCTTGAAATTGGATGAGCATTGGGAAAGATTGATGGTATTTTAACACTAGGGAAGCAATGTGTATTGTAGCATAAATACAGGGATGGTTACGACATGCTCCATTGAGGAGCCTATTTAGAGCCTCCAGGTCCTACGTTCAAGGATATTTTTTCCTATACTTTGAGGGGAACCTCTTTATAGGAAAGTGACTTTTCTGATAGTCCGTCTCATGACCATCTTTCTTCTCTCTGTCCCATGCCCCCATCCCCTTCCCTCTAAACTTTTCAATCTGTATCATACTGTTTACTATTCTCTTCACTGTATCAGGAGTCATGATAGCTAATAGTCTGTTGTGAGTAGTAGGAGCTCTATCTCACAAATATTAAGAGCATCTTGCATGTGCAAAGCAAGGGGATTTGGAGGTGAATATAGGCCAGACCTTGTTCTGAGCTCTTTGTAGTCAGGTTGGACCTGTGGCTATAAATATCGATTCCAGAAGAGAGATCAAAGCAGAGGGAGATGAGTTCACTGAGGGCTTGGCCTTCCCAAGGGGGACAGAGAGACCTCATGGAGAAGATGATCTTTGAACTGAATCCTAAAGAAACAGGAAGACTTAGCCACTTGAAGAGAAGAGTAGAACTCTGAGCACAGAAGACTGTGTGAATAAAGACATAGGCGTGTGCAAGAGATCTCTGCAAGTTAACCTATAAGTGATTTGGTTTACTAGCAGGTAAATAAGAATCAGGTAGGAGAAGTAGTTAGGAACCATCATTCAAAAGTGTTAAATGCCAACTTACAGAACTTGAATTTAATAGGGGAGAAAGATGCACTTTGGGGGCACTTGTATCCTTAAACTCTGTACTCATGAACAATCATAGATAAACTTAAATTCTTTTTTTTTTTATAGTTTATTTTTTGAGAGGCAGCATGAATGGGGGAAGGGCAGAGAGAAAGGGAGGGAAGGAATCCCAAGCCATTAGTGCAGATCCTGATGCAGACTCAATCTCATGAACTGTGAAATCACGACACGACATGACAATCAAGAGTTGGACGCTTAACTGATGGAACCACCCAAGCACCCCAAACTTAAATTCTTTTTTTTTTAATTTTTTAAATGTTTATTTAGTTTTGAGAGAGAGATACAGAGTGTAAGTGGGGAAGGGTCAGAGAGAGAGGGAGATGCAGAATCTAAAGCAGGAGCTAGGTTCTGAGTTGTCACCACGGAGCCTGACGCGGGGCTCAAACTCACGAACCGGGAGATCATGATCTGAGCCGAAGTCAGACACTTAACTGACTGAGCCACCCAGACATTCCCCCCCTGCCCAAACTTAAATTCTTGAATCTGTCTGAGGAGAAGGCAATTTCTAAAACTTAAAACATGATATATGTAAAAATCAAACTCTGCTTTGTGTCACTGTCTGCCCTGAAATGTATCTACAACCCACATAACTTCATTACATCAAATCCCACCACCAAGCAATTGTCCCTGTTTTCTCTGAATATGAATTCCTGAGAGTTGAGCAAGGCCAACAGATTCCAGTGAGTGCTTGAAGCACGTATATCAGACAGAGTCAACATATTTCAATAAAATATGAATCCAGGCACGCGCAGATTGAGACATATTACTTGCAAATGTAAATAAATATAAAGGTGTGTTTTTCTGTTTCTTGACAGGAAGGAATATTTGATTCATATGTTTAATATGCTTTGCCTCTTTTGCAGGGAACAAACTCAGGGAATTCAATTCATCATACAGGGGAATTTCAGAAACAAGTTTCTTAGAAATAGGAACTACAGATCAGAGGGCAAAAGGCAGACATTAAATAGGATTTATCCAAGGGGGAAATTTAGCTATGTTGATAATTCTATGTGTGTCTAGGGGTTTGGAGGAATGTTGGAGATTAAGGAGGGGAGAGGTCTTGATCTTGTTTCAGTGTAGCATCTGATTTTCTGGATGGCTTAAGCAAACCACTCACTCCATTTGTAACTAAGATTCATTAAACATCCTCAGGTTGGGCTATGATATTGAATTGGGTCTAGGTCAGGAAGCTCGTTTGATGAAGCCTAGTGTTAACAGGGTCAAAAATACTTTTTCCTGGTGCCTAGAAGACCAATTTTCACTGATATTTTATTCTAGTTTTCCAGGTATCCTGATTGTTCCCCCCAAAACAACTTTGCTGTAGAATTTGCAATATATGACATGTCATGGAGTTCTAATTACTTCTTATATCTGGAAGGGGACCTGAAAATAAATTGTCAAATTGTTCTGAATTTTGTTTGGGAAAACAGGACAAAAATACTAGAGGATGTAGATGGCTCAAATGAACTGAAATCTCTTTCAAGAATACAATCTATAGGACAAGAGTCATAGTCACCATATGCTTGTAGTATTATCATTATATAAATTAAATGTAGAAGTCTTCTTGTCTAGGCTTTAAAAGGAATTTTACAGTAAGGAAGAGAAATTGTAAATGTACTGTTCCTTAAAAAAGGTGTTCACAAATGTGGGGCACCTGGGTGGCTCAGTCAGTTAAGTATTCAACTTCGGCTCAGGTTATGATTTCACGGCTCATGAGTTTGAGCCCCACTTTGGGCTCTGTGCTCACAGCTCAGAGCCTGGAGCCTGCTTCGAATTCTGTGTCTCCATCTCTCTCTGCCCATCTGCCACTCGTTATCTCTCTCTCTCTCTCTCTCAAAAATAAATAAAAACATTTAAAAATTTAAAAATAAGGTATTCACAAATGTGAGGAAATTCAGTATATACCTGCTAAGGTTCACCATAGAGCTTTAGGCCTAGAAAGGTATTAAGTCACAGTTCAAATTCTTTATTTTATTCAAAAGAACTAGATCCAAGCCTACTGATTCCAAGGATAGAAATACTTCTTTCTATGGAGAATTTCGCAGTATAGAATAATTGAAATTAACATGGACCTTTCTGCCCTAGGGATTGGCCAACTTTTTTTTTTTTTTTTTTTTTAATGTTTATTTATTTTTGAGACAGAGGGAGACAGAGCCCGAGCAGGGGAGGGACAGAGAGAGAGGGAGACGGAATCTGAAACAGGCTCCAGGCTCTGAGCTGTCAGCACAGAACCCGATGCAGGGCTTGAACCCACGGACCCTTGAGATCATGACCTGAGCCGAAGTCAGACGCTTAACCGACTGAGCCACGCAGGCACCCCTGGCCACCTTTTCCTTAAAGGGTCAGATAGGAAGTATTTTAGGCTTTGTGGACCATCCAGTCTTGGTGACAATTACTCTGCTACAACAGCAAGACAATATACAAAGGAATGGATGTGACTGTGTTTCAATAAGATCTTATTTGTGAGCCCTTAAATTTGGGTTTCATCAAATTCTTTATATGTTACAAAATCCAAAACCGTGTAACAATCCAAATCCTGTTCTTAACTCATGGGCTATACAAAAGCAGGTAGTGGGCTAGATTTTGCCCACAGGCAGCAATTTACTAACCTGAAGTTAACACTGTCAAATAGTTTCTTCTTTATCTTTCTTTTGGTTTGTTTCAAGCATTGTCCCCTTTTGATGGCGATTTTGGGATGTTTGTTGCTGAAGTGATTAGAACAAATATCAGTAAAATGTTCTAAGTATGCTAAATATATGGTGGTGGTTTTTGTTTTAATCCTCACTATTATTTATGCCACCCATAACACTCCAATGCCTTCCTCCTAATAACCACATCTAGAATCAACCACTGTAAAGTTCTGCTGGTTTCAGCTCACAGTATGCATCTTCTTGGCATGTGCTGCTGCTTGTAACTGGAACAGAATTTCCTGCTTGCCATCATCTTTTTACTGAACAGTTACGAGGGCTTCAGACCCCATTTGTTTCTCATACCTCTTTGAAATCTTCATAGCTATTCCCAAGCATACTGATAGTGACAACATAGAGTCTAATATCTAATACTTACATACTGTCACACATACTTTTCAGTTCTCTCTAGGAAAATTCATCCCTTTATTCAGCCATCCCTTGATACAAAGCATGTGTCTGAGCATACAGTGGTGAGTAATAATACATCCAGATTGGCTGAAAAGATAGATTGCCTTTTTCAAAACTTCCAACTAAACCCTTTGTTAGTTTCTTATGTTGGGTGTCTTCTATTCGCTTTTTTAAACGAATTATGGAGAATAGCAGCATGGTATTGAAAAGTGAAAAGTAATAAATGTTTCAGTTATTCAAACCTAAGATTCTAGTTCTGACACTGTGTGGCTTTAGGGAAGTTAAGTAAATTCTTTAAACATACATTTCTCATCTCTAAAATAGGAATAGTGATTTTTACCTTGCAAAGCCATACCGCAGTTGAAGCTAATTATATGACATGCTCTATAGAATAAGGTCCATAAAGGGTAGCCTTTACTAGCTTACTTCAATATGTGGTAGCATGGGAATATGAAAAATATGCATGATCATATATGTGATTTGGAAGAAAACTTCAGAGTAAGTGGATGATATGTTACAATAAAGGAGAAAACAGAAATAGGTTTCACTTTTTCCCTATGAGATTTAATTTTAGGGTCATTCAGCTTCTGTGACTTTAGTGACTCTCAAATGTATGTGATTACTTAGACTTTTACTTTAGATTGATAAATCCAAACACTCAGTTTCTTTTCGGATACCTCAATATCAGCCTGCTAAAATTTGCATTTATCCTCATTCCAAACCCCCTCCTACACTAGTGTCTTTAGCTCAATCCGATGGTGCCACCGTGAAGTCAACTTTACAGTCCAGAACCTGAAGGTCTTTCTTTCCTCTTCCATCTTGCTCCTATCCTCTCCCTTCCAAATACCCAATGAATCATGAATTTCCAGGCAATTTACATCTTAAATATATTTCTCATCTTTATCTATGTCATCACCTATCACATATCCACTCTTGTCTACTCTGCAATTCATTGTCCCTACCATGGCCAATGTGGTTTTGAGTTTCTTTTTTTTTAATTTTTAATAAAATTCTATCATGTTATTCTCTGTTTAAAATCCTTCACTGAGTTTATTGGCTTTTAGGATGAATGACTTCCTCAGTGTGGCCTAAAAAGGCCCGACAGGATTGGTCCCTGCTGTCTCCCTCCCCAGCCTCTTTTGATCTCAGACTCTCCCTTGATCCCTTGCCTCTAGGCACACTGGTCTTATTTTATTGCTTGAATGTACCATACTTCTCTGGAACCTTGGCAGTTGTGTTACTTTTGTAATGAATGCCCAGAAGTTCCTTAAATGGATTTGACCTTGGGAAATTTCCTTTCCCTTGGAAAATGCACCTCCTTAGTGCATGTCAGCACCTTAAACACCTTGCTCATGGAATCTCTTGTACAGCACCAGATTGGAGCGGTGACCAGTTCTGTTGCTGAGAAACTATGTAGTCATTCTGCCTGTAGCATCGTCTATTGCTTTGGGGTGTTTCCTATCAAATTCCTTAATGTTTGTCATTCATTCTGTTGCTATTGCTGTAGATACAAAAAGTATGAAACAAAAGGCTCCATACTATCAAGTGTGTTGGGTGATAGGAAGCTGTTCTTCTTTTCTCTCTACTTCTAGTTTTACACACAGAATTGACTTAGTGTTGTCCAGCATATTTCTAGGAAGCCTTTTCTGGGAATTGCCAGTAATAAGAATGTTCTGTTTGTATGCTTATCTTTATTATTGTTTTCATGTAGTATGCCTCATGGGATGAGCCCAACAAAATTATAATGTGTGTAAAGGAAATATATTGTTGTTGGTGGTGGTGGTGTTATAATATTATATTTAAAAACATAAGATGACACCTGTAAGGTATCCTTATAGAGTTATTATCTAGTAGGCACCAGACTAGGAACCAAGTAGCCCAAGAGCTAGGTCTAATACTTTTCTACTCAAATCATTTAAACCCCTCATTTTTTCTTTCCTATTTTCCTTGAATGTCCTTAGAATCATTAAGCTATAGGGTCACATCCCAACAGAGGAAATACTATCAACTCAGAGCAAACACAGAGACACCTGTTAGCTCTTACACTGGTCTCTTTATATCTCACCCTTTGACACTGCTTCATTGTCACGTTGCTTTCAGAGCACATGGAAACATCATCCTCATTAGAACAGAAATGTTGGGAAGTGTGCATTTGTGTTTGTGCTAGGAGGTTAAGCTCAGAGCAGATGGATTCCAGATTGTTCCAGGATAGATTATCCAGTAACAACACTTTCCAAATTGGTTCCTCTTGTTTCTCTGCCAACCTTTTGGAATCAGATTGAAAAGTTGTAGCAACCCTTACTCCTATCACTGACTGTCAGAATTCCTGTTTGTGGAATAAATTTCCTACATGTTTAAAAAATATAATTTAATATCAGTGGCTTAGTCGGTTGAGTGTCTGACTTCAGCTCAGGTCATGATCTCGCAGTCCATGGGTTCCAGCTCTGCATCAGCCTCTGTGCTGACAGCTCAGAGCCTGGAGCCTGCTTTGGATTCTGTGTCTCCCCCTCTCTCTTGGCCCCTTCCCTGCTCATGCTCTGTCTCTCAAATATAAATGAACATTAAAAAAATTAAAAAAAATGTGTATAATTTAATATGATTATTCAAATAAACTGATGACTCTCAAATTGTCAGGAGGACAAACTATACTGAATATGAATTACTGACATTAAAGATCTCTTTCAAAGGTGATCTAACCACTGTGTGGCCTTTGATCTTGGGTATACCTTTCAAAACAGGTGAGTGTCATTCTCCAAAGATCTGTAAGGAAGGAGATTGTATAACATCCATTAGCATCCAGCTTTTCTGAAAGTAAAGAAAGGGACACCTAGTAACCTAGTCTTTTCAGTTGCACCTAAAAATAGTAAGCAGTTACTTCTGACAGCATTGACAGCTGTGCTGGCCATTTGTCTAAGATACGCATTTTAACATTTACCTTGAGGATGATACCTCAGCCCTGCATTCCTTCACAGAACCTGAAGTTGTGTCTCCCCCTTTTTCCCCCTTTAAATATGTTGGGGGGCAGGGAGGAGTTGAAAAAGGAAAATTGACAAACATTTTCCCTGTCAAGGATGAAAACAAGACCAGAAAGACAGTCCCATGGTGAATAAAAATCTAGTATATAACGCATGTTATATCTGAAAAGTCTCAAATTTCAACAGCATGATGACATAAGTGTTTCTATAATGTATCCCCAGTTGATGGTATCAGGGGAACCTAAGACATCTGAGAAAATAGCAACATACAAACGAACATTGGGGCATGTCATCTATAGTGGCAAATCAGAGAATACTATTTGTGGGCAAAAAGCTCTCCCTAGCTTTTTTCTCTCCATGTCTAACTCAGCACTGAATTAAAAAGAAAGAAAGGGAAATAATTTTTTTCCCCTTTCAGCAGAAAATGTCATGGAAATGTCAGAGTTCTTTCTGTATGATCACATCTCTCTTAAAAGCCGATAGCTGCAAATCACTGAAACACTAACTGTATTTGGAAATATTAATTCTGAGTAAGAGCATCACTTCCAAGAGAGGTTACCTGGAACCACTGAAATTCCATGACAGATGTTTAGGTTCTGATAGATTTATGTCCTTCACTGACAGATTTATGTAACTCTCTTTCCGTCCTGCCCTCAGATCACATCCTTTGAGAGCTCCATTCATTCCTGTTTCTCTGCCATTTACACATACTTGTAATTCTCTTTTCAAGATTCAAAGTGGTGGGAATTCCCCCTTTGAAACTGACATTCACACAGAATACATGGGAAGAATGGGCCATCTTGAGAAGCTGTTAAGTCTGCTCTCTGGCTTTAGGCAGACAGGTCTCATGTCAGCAAATCAGTATCTACTCACACTTTAAAGATCCCTGTGTCTGTTTTTTGACCTTTTTGTATAACACAGGATCTTATTATGTGAAGTTTGCTATCAGAAAGTCTCTCTTCTGCTAATGATCCCGAACTGCAATATGTGCCAATATACTCCATATATAACAAGATGGTGAATTGGGCTTTTAATTGATTGTCAAGGAAATTTGAGGACAGTTATGGGTGAGTTCCCCTAGATTATTAAGATCCAGTGAGAAGCCCTTAAACCTTAGTGAAAGATAGCAAAAGTGGTCAGGGCAGGCATGGGAGTGGGCTGGGAGAAGCTTAGAACTGCATGTAAGAACATATTCTTTTTTTTAATTAAACACACACACACACACACACACACACACACACACACACATGTAAAATTTAGATTTATAGAAAAGTTGCAAAGATACAACAGAGGATTCCCATATACCCCTCACCCTGATTCCCCCATTGTTAACATCTTGCATTACCTGATACATTTGTCAAAACTAAGTGACATTGGTGTATTATTAATAACAAAATTGCAGACTTTATTTGGATTTCACCAGCTTTCTCTTTCTATCTGGAGATCAAACTGGAGCACCACATTTCATTTCATTGTCAGATCTTCCAGTCTCTACTGATCTATGACAGTTTCTCATTCTTTCCTTGTTTTTCATGACCATACAGGAATACTGGCCAGGTATAAGATCTCAGTGTGATTAGACTGGACTGTCATATTCTCATACCTGTAAATTAATCATAGTTTTTTATCTAAATGATATTGTCTTATAATTGAAGATTACTGGGAAGACACAGGTGGCAGAGATGTCACCAAAAGATTGACAGAGGTGTGACAGAGTATGTTAGAAGGTAGTGTTATGAAGAAAATAAAGCCTTTTCCTGCAGATACCTTCACTGGGTTCAGCCCACTGGATAGGTTAATTCCATTTGTTTTAGAGAGAGGAAAAAAAATGATAGTCATCTCAAACATTAGAACTAGATACTGTGGGACATTCAAAAAGAGCCCATTCCTTAAGGAGTTTATAATCTAGTAGGGGATATAAAACACATACCATCTAATTCAAAATACAAGCAGATAAATGTTGAGGCAGTTGAGAAAGAACTGTTATTTGCCCTTAAAAGAGAGGGAAGAATTTGAAAAGTTGAAGATGATGAGAAAGTATTTTTGGTGGAAATTGGCCTGGGGTAGGGTGTGGAATGTTATTTGAAGCATGGGAGTTTTGGCTTATTTTTGGAGGTAGGAAGGGTGTTGCAGAGTAAGAAACAGAAAGATGATTTGTAAGAGAGTCCAGAAAAATAAATTGATAAGATGTTGAAATAAGGGTTCTAAATACCAGTCTGGGCTCGTGGCCTTTTCCATAGATAGTGGGTTGGCCTTAAGGGTCTTAGTTTAGGTGGATATCATGGTCAGAGCTTGTCTTGGGAGGCGGGTATGGTGGGAGGGTAGAGTATGACTTGGGGAAACATAAGGAGTTGGAGGGGAGACATTAAAAAGAAAATGAAGTTGAGGGAGCCCATTCTTAATAGTCCTCATTTTCTCATTATTGAGGAGATAACATCTGTAGAAGGCGGGAATGGGGGGTTACTGAATCCGTGTTTAGAATAATCACTGTGAGGAAGAGGACAGGGGCTTAGTTAATCTGAGTTTAAATATAAAGACTACTAGTATACATTGAGAGTCCATTTGAAATAAAGATACATGACATTTAAGAAACCCAATCAGAGTAGTTTTTGACTGTCAACCATCTTTTGAGTTTATGGTTCCCAAGGTGAACCTTGGCTTGCTTCTTCCTGTTTACCTCGAAGACCCCTTTCTATAGCTCCTTTTCCCCTAACTCAGGTTCAGAGAAGGCCAGGGAGTGGGGTGCTTGTTTGCTTTTTTATTGTCTTTTCTTTGCTTTCCAAAGTTGCATCAAAAGAAAACAAAACAAAACAAAACAAAACATATCTCTACTACTAAGAAATGTGAGTTAATTTTTTTCTAAAAAAATAATAAGAAAAGAATAAACATAAGTAGTGCTATAGTTTGTCAGTGAAGCATGAAGGGAAGCTTATTTTGCTTACTATGTGAGGCAGTCTCCAATCTAGGATTTAATGGACTTGGTTTTGGAAAGAGGACTGCCAGATCAAGCAACTTCTCTTTCATTTGATCTGTTGCTATATAGCCTAAGGCCAGGCTCAAAGGTATGACAAAAGACCTAATATGAGAAATCTAATTTTATGACAGTAAATCCATTCAGGGTATTGGGCAAAGAATTACAGGGAAATAATTGCAGTAACTATGTTAAGTATAAAATTGTGTAAATAATTTACATTAGAGATCCCTTAGTCATTAGAGTAGGAGGCTTGCGATTACTACAAATGTGTAAGCTAATATCATTATTGATCTGATTCCTATTAGAAATAAAATGCCTCATCACTGTTACCATTCTTTAGAGCAGAAAGAGTTGTTCACAGAATCATAAAAAAATTCAATAGACGAAACTTTACATACCACTGGGTCCAACCTCCTGGTAAATTAATGAAACTTATTTTATTTTATTTTTTTTAATTTAATTTAATTTTATACTTTATTTTATTTTATTTTATTTTATTTTATTTTTTTGAATCATGATCACAGCCTTCATGATTATGCATTAGATGATGCAGAATAAACTAATTGTTATGTATAACCTCTTCCCTGGTTGAAGACTCAATAGCAACATCTTTGTATATAGCTAAGAAAAATGCACCTCTTTAACTTCAACCCATTGGTCCCAAGCAATCTTTTGGATATATACCAATAAATGTAATCATCATCCCAAAGCTCCTCATCAAATTTTATAAAAATGCTTTTATTCATTTACTGGGCCATCTTTGCAAAGTACACAATACCATTTACTTCAACCATTTCTCAAACAATATAGCTTTGCTTGTTCTCACTATCCTTGTCATCTTCCTTAGAACAATCTTTAATCTCTCGGGTGCCATGTAAGAATTTAATGCTCAGAATTTAATTCCCCAGCTATGTCCTAATATCTTTTATTCTCTAGGTTGTGTTTTGTTAATACCAGCTATTGTTTTAGCTTCTTCAAAGAAGCCCCTTAGACTTTTAATGCATTTGGTCAACAAATTCCCTAGATAGCTTTCACTTCAACTACTTGTCAAGATAGGATTCTCTTGGTTATATTTATCCAATTGATTTTTTCTTCCTTACTCTAAAAATAAGTCTTTACATTTATCTCTGCTACATTTCATCTTTTTTATCCATTGTTTTAATCTATTGAGGGAGATTCTTGACAATTTTGTTCGTATAAGTATGTTTGGCAATTTTGTTTGGGACGGATAGCTAAACAAAACAGTCCGTCCTAGATGTGCTACAGGTATAGGTGCTTGAGATCCCAGATGGTTGTTTTGTTTTGTTTTGTTTTTTGGCCATCTACAAATTTGACTGTGTTCTTCATAAAAATATTTGCATTTAAACACAAACAAGGAGAGAGCTCCCCTTCACTTCACTAGACAATTGCTTCTGGATTTTTATTTAAAAAATATTTTAGTTTATCTAGCTAGCTAGCTAGCTACTTAACAGTGGTAACATTTGGAGTTCACAATGCTTGAAACACTTCACTTGAGTATGAGTGATTCCATTAGCCAATATTTTTTTGATGCAGTAACCCAACTTATTACAAATCCAGCTAACTTTACTTTCACTTCACCAATATTAGGCTATAAAATGAGACATTGTCAAAAACCTTTCAAAAATGAAAATAAAAAATCAAGATTTTTTATATAAATTTTTTATATAAATTCTTGTCCTTGCTAAGAATAAGGCATTTTGTGTCATGAAAGCCAGCAATGGCACATGGATTAATTTTCTCCACACAAAATCTAAGACTCCTGTCACAACACTTTCTGATAACTTTTTTCTTTGAAAAGGCAACTGCCCCCCAGTGGGAACCAGCATAGACCCCAGTCATAAATTAATGCCGAGGACTGCATTATTAATACTCCCACCTACTATGTGAGAAGAAAAGATACCAGAAACTAGGATGCTTGGATTAAATGGCTACTTCTCACCACAATTGTAGGTATAACTAGAAAGGCCAAGGAGTCCTCCCTACTCTCAACCCCTTAACATATATGAAGAAACTATGATCCCCATTGATTTTTGGATTTGCCAGTCAGTTAAATGGCTAAGGCAGGTCTGGAACTGTCTCCCAGCTCCTGGTCTAATGCTTTTCTGGAAAAGCCTTGGATTTAGAAACTGAATTTATTCTTGCCTCTTGTCTAATTTTGGACAAATTCTGTACTTCTCACTTACTTTCCATGTCTATGAAATGTAGGGATTAGATAATTATGAACAAAGCTTACAAGTCCAGCTTCCTATTACTGGGGGAGGGGAGAAGAAAGCTACAGTAACTGGAGTTTGACTTGTTGGAACTCTCCATGGTGCTTCACAGGTTGGCTTATAATTACAAGCTCTAGACATCGGCTCAATAACTACCGAATGATAGTCATAGACAATGTCTTGACTATGTTCAAATTAACCCGTCTTCAAGGGGTTCTGTGATACAATTCCTACTTAGCTAACACTCTCCATAAGACCTATTTAAGGTTATATATAGACAATAGCTGGCATACTTCTGTGAAGAAAATTCCCTTTTTAAAATTTTTGTTCCCGGGTTGTTTTGACCTTCATTTAAATTTTATTTTTAGGGTTTTGTTTATTTATTTTAACCTTTTGAATTACTCTTCAGGGTAAACCTGAGCTAATTTAAGGTCATATTACATTTTTTTGGCCCCTCTTTGCAGTATTTTCCCTCTGTCTTAAGTAGATAATTTGAGAAAAAAATAGATAGCTATGTTATTTGACCTTAATATGTACAAATAGAATAGACCATCATTTTCTGTGCTTTGGAAAGCATTACATAGGAAATGACCTAGTGAAAAATGTATGCAAGCATGGGATTTGCCTCGGCCGCTGCATTTACAGTAAAACCTTGGATTTTGAGTAACTTGTTCTGCGAGTGTTCCACAATACAAGCAAACATTTCTAATAAATTTTAACTTGATAAGTGAGCGATGTCTTGTAATACAAGTAGTATGTGACTCCAAACGTCACATGATCACAACTGAGCCATTGGTTCTTCTCTCTCTCTTTCTTGCCGCGGGATTGTGGGTGATCATCTCCCATGCTCAGATGTTTGGTCTCAGGCCCTGGTGTTTAGCAGAAATCAGTGATTTTTCAGATGCAAGGTGCCCACAACTGGCACTAGTGTGTTTTTGGTCACTTCAAAGCATCTATGGGCAGTCCTTTGTTTTTCCCTACAAGAGTCAGCTTAGGAATGCTTTGCTTCATTCTAGGTCATTGGGTAGTTCCTTTTTAAAGTTGCAAGAAAAGAAAAAGATTCCATTGAACCAATCGATAGCAGTGATAGTGATTCCGTTAGTGATAGTGAGTCATTCTACACAATAACCCTCCTCTCTCTTGACTCCCTCACACCAGCCACTTAGGTTTTCAAAGGCAAGTGCAGTTTCATTTGTTTATTTTTCTTTATATTTTGTATTTTATTATTTTGTATCATATTACAGTATTGTGATCATTTTCATGTGAATATTTTTGGGTTGTGGAATGAATCATCTGAGTTTCCATCATTTCTTATGAAGAAATTCTCCTTTATATACAAGTGCTTTGGGTTATAAGCATGTTTCCAGAATGAATTATGTTCACAAACCGAGGTTTTACTGTATGCTGAAGGCCAATTATTTATTTTAAATTTCAAAGCAGAATTTTCCAAAAAAAGGTGATGCTCCCCAGAACTTTTGGTTCTCTCTCCTGTTTTTTCCATCCAGTACTGATCAGAAGAAGGCTGGGTGAAGTGGTGGGGAAACAATCGCTCTGGATGGAGACTACCTTGCCATGCTTCAGGATAGTTCTTCTGTGAATGGAATTTATAAAGCATGGCTTGTGGCTGCTAAGAGCTACTTCCACATTTACGGTGTGGACGTTCACTATGGCTTTTTTTGTTTAACTTTGGTTAATATGTTTAGATCCTGCTTGGCTCCAAATGCTGACAATCCAGCAAACTGAATTAATCGATTTTCCTCTAACAGGATTGTCCTGTAGAAATGGATGTAGAAATGTGAGATGCTTAGTCACATGGCTAAAATAGCTGCATTGGCGAGGAACTTGAGTTTGAAGAGGGGATTAGACCTCTGTTTCTGAAGGCTGCCGAAGGAGGAAGTCTGCAGCAGAGTTGGGGTCTCTGGAGGGCTCATTATATGAAAATTAAGTGAGAAGGTCCTGTCTTTCTCCCCTCCCTTCCTTCACTTACCCAGAGTACCTTATTCCTTCCTACCCAAAGCTTCCTACCTCACTCTGATGCACTTTCTGTACTTCAGGATTTGGCCACAGGCAGAGCAGTTGAGTAATTGCAAAGCAGAGTGCATTTTAGCATGAAGGCAATCGTACTGACCATCTGATCAGCTTGGAGGGAGTAAGGACACTTGCCATTGTGCACACACTTCTGTTTATTATGTCTCTAGGTACTATGTGGCAATTGATTCCCATCTGGACACAATTCAGACTGTGAACTTGGATGTTTACAGATCTCTCTGCTTTTGACCAGGGTTGTCTTGGAGCTGATAATTATGATACCTGAGGCTTTCTCACACCTTTCTTTTGAAGAGGTACTCATGCTTCATGTCATGTAGCCAGAATTACTTGCATTGCCATAAAGGTGAAAAATAGCTCATCCAGAACAGTACTCAATTCTAAGCTTGCTGGGTTTTGACTTAGAGTTGAATGTACTTTATACAGTATAATGGGTTTACTCTCTACATTCTGCTATTCTTGGTTAATAATAAAAATCTATTTGTATCTTATGAACACACTCACAGAAGAGAAAGATTAAAAGTAGATTAGCAGCAAAAAGAAAGAGGTCAGAAGCTAAACACATATGGAATGTAAAATTTGTCTTCAAATACAGATAAGCTGTAATCCAGGATTCAGAATAACACTTTACTTTTTACCACCTTTTTGAGTTACTCTTTTTTTTTTTTTTTCCTTCCTTTACTAAAATCCAAAAATTCTCCACAGGAATGTACGAAATCCTGATAACATTATTCTATTTAAACACATGTACTCGGCAGCTGAAAAAGAGATTTTCTAGAATAGTAACTGATTCTAAAACTTGAGTATCAAGATCATCTGGAGGGCCTGTTAGAATAGATTTCTCGGCCCCACTCTTAGAATTTTTCAGTGGGACTTGGTGGGGTGGCCCTGAGAACTTAATTTTCTAACAAGATCACAGGTGATTCTTATGCTACTGATCCAGGGTCCAACTATAAGAGCAAGTATTGTCTATGAATATCATCTCTATTAATAGATTCATATGCCTTGTAGGTCATTTGGAGGATTAGAAGCCTTCTCTTTCCATCATCACCCCTTATTATCACACTTCCTCCAGTAACACACCTCTGATTAGATAACAAAAGGTGATCGTAACAGGAATATTTGTTCATGATTACTCTCATTTTCATGTATCCAGCATCCTTAGTGACAGATCCATGTTTTAAATTCACAAGACATGTAAAGAAAATAAATTCATGAATAAACTATAGGGGCCCTAATTTACTGTAAGATGTCCTACCAGTTGTTTCCCCTTCTCTCATCTTTTAACCCAGGGATCTTCAAACTACACCCTGAAAGCTGGCCATTTGTTTTTTGGTTTTTTTTTAATAAAGTTTTATTGGCACACACCCACACTTGCATTTATTTCTCATGCCTATGGCTACAATACAATGGCAGAGCCACGTAGTTGCACCTAAAAAAGAAGATGAAAACTTTGTAGGGTTTGGAGTTAAGGGATGAGGAGGAAACACTAGAATATTTTCATCACACTTTTTCTTTTTTTTTAAATTTTTTTTTTTTTTTTTTTTTTTTTTTAACGTTTATTTATTTTTGAGACAGAGAGAGACAGAGCATGAATGGGGGAGGGTCAGAGAGAGAGGGAGACACAGACTCGGAAGCAGGCTCCAGGCTCTGAGCTGTCAGCACAGAGCCCGACGCGGGGCTTGAACTCACGGACCGTGAGATCATGACCTGAGCCGAAGTCGGACGCTCAACCGACCAAGCCACCCAGGCACCCCTCATCACACTTTTTCTTAGGTACCGATCGTGGGAACTCCAGGTAAGAGGGAATCATCAGCAGAACTTGTCTTTCCCTTTAAAATCACATCATTCTTCCGTCATAATAAAAAGAGCGTTAGGAAGTGAATAATGAAAGCAGATGCATTCTCTTCAAAACTGCACAGCTGGGAGAGGCTGGAGTTTGGCATTTGCATTATCAGGAGATCTTCCTTCCTAATTGTTTTGTTTCTGAATGGTGGGGGGAGAGAGGCACAGGATTATAATTGTCCATTTATTGCTTTCTTTGTTTTATTCTTCCAAGGAGCAACAGACAACCATGTTTTCTTATGTGGTTTAATCTCATTACACAGTTTCTCTGTGACTAAAGCCTTAAGCTAACAGTTCATAACGGGATTACATAGATTGGCTTATTTTCCACAATTTTCCAAACAAGGTTATTCAAGGATGCTTCCTTGGGTTGTATTCTTTCCCTTTATGTTCTGTTTTCTTTTTCAATATTCAGGTCTTCCCTTTCAATTCTTACTTCACAGTTCTTCTTCCCTTTGCCTCTAACCTTCAGTGTAGAAAAAGGTGTGCTTGCTCACTCTCATTCTCTCTCTCTTTCTCTCTCTCTAAGGCAGGATTGCTTTAAAGCTTATCATAATGTCAGCAAGGATTTGAGCATTAATCAACAATGCACATGTGTATATTGAATACACAGAGAAAGAGGTTTATGACAAGAAAGCCAAACAAGGCTTCTTTTAAATCTGCTGCTTTCCTCAGAAATAGGTTATACGATAGGATTGGCATCATCTCCCCACCCAGGCAATGCATTCAACTTCAAGGGCAAATAATGATTTCTTATGTAATGAAAGGAATTTAACATATCCTCAGACAGTAAATCACACAGATGAGGTCCCTCAATAAAGCATTTTTTTCAAAGGCAAGCTATTAACCAAGTGCATCCCATAAATTGAAACAAAATTAAATCAATCACAGGCTTGCATCCTGTAATTAAAATTTCATATATAAATTAATTCAAATAAAAATATCCAAATATAAATTAATCCTTCTCTTCCATTTTGCACTTACCTTTGATGAAAGTATGAGTAAAACAGTGTCTCTTTTTGTTACTTAGTTTAGTGTAGGATGGGCAGACTCATTACCTTTCAGTCGTGATACTGAAAAATGTCTAGTGCTTCAGTTTTATAATAAAGGCTGTAGAAATTTAGTTATGGAGAAAAAAAATCTTACTATTAGGTGGGAGTTTGTTTTTCTCACTGAAACTAAAGTGGGGTTTTGTAATTTTTATTTGAGGCCCTTTTTTTTGTTGTTGTTGGAACACTCTTAGGAGTAGATTGAGGATCAGAAGCTGGAAGCTTCAAGGCATTCTAATCACATTTATTGGTTTGGTGACCATAAGACATGTTTACAGTGCCTGAGAATGAAAGAATATTAGAGCTAGAAGCAACATTAATATTATTAATGGTGTTATAGGACAGGACCTTGGAAAACTGACTTCAATTTGTCTATCTATCTATATCTATAGATATAGGTAGATCTATATCTATCTATATCTATATATCTATAGATATCTAGATATCTATAGATATCTAACATCTATATCTAGATATTAGATATCTATAGATATATAGATATAGATAGATAGATTCAATGATGACTATGTCAGGAGGCACAGAAGTATAGATGGCCTTTACATCTCATCAAGTAGACAAGAAAACCATAACTAGGCGAACAAAGAGATCCATGCAAAGTGACAGTTGGTACATGTAGAGAGTACTATGTGAGCTCAGAAAAGGGAGAGCTACGAGCTGTAGCAATTTTTTTGAGTGATATAAAATTAGTAAATCTCCTAAATTATTTAGATCATGGGAGAGAAGCAGATATATTCATTTATTAATTTAAGAACCGTGGAGTATCTTCCATGTGCTCTTCCCAAATTCCCTGCCTTTCTTTATGTTACAAATATGTGCCCTGCTACTGAGCAGTTTACAAGGTCAGTTTACAGCTTGGACGCGACGGTCCTTAACCCTCTTACCTTTTCCATTGACTTCACCCTGTTAATTTCCACTCTCTCTTTCCTAGTTCATTAATTTATGTCTCTCTACTGCATGTCTATACTCACATGCTTTGGTATCTCCCATCTTAAACTGAAAAAAGGAAACAAGCAAACCACCTCTTGATTCTACACCCCACCACAGACATGGCCAGGATCTATCCTCCAGTTCACAGCAAAGCCTCTTGATGGAGTAGTCTTCAAGCAGCCTGCATTTCCTCATTTCCCATACCTGCTCAGCCCCACCCTTCATATGTTTCAGCCTGGTTCTTCTTAGGGTTGTCAGGGACCTTGGCGCATTGAATCACTGTCTATTCTCCCCATCCTGCCTCGCAGACCAGCATCTTTTAATACAGGTGATCACATTCTTGCCATACTTACTTTGAAGGTGCCCTCCTGTCTCTCATTTCATCGGCAGTTCCTGCTCTGTCTTCTCTCTTCGTTTCTTTCCTTACACCTGATTTCTCATATTTGCTGCCAAGAGAGCTTGGTCTGGACCCTCTTTTCTCCATATATACAGCTTCCCTTGTGTGATCTTAATTGGCATCAAGGTATTGAACAACACTTAGAAGCCAGTGACAGCCAGCATGTTTCTCTCCAGTGCTGCCTGTTTCCTCACAGTCCCGAAATTACCCAACTGAACCATGACCTCTCCACATGCCTAATAAATATCCCCGGCTCTGTCCACAACACAACTTTTGTTTTCTCACCACAATCTGTTCTTCCTATGGGTTTCACACAGTTGGAAAACCAAAAACATCACTTTCTTCTTAACCTCTGTGTTCCCCACATCCAGTTCACAAGCAGATCCTCCCAATTCTACCACCAAAACCTATCTCTAGTCTCTCCACCTCCCTCCTTGCTGGCACCTACCTCCCTGGTCCAAGCTATTTAGTCTTCCTACTGGAATACTGGAACAGCATCAATTGCTTTTCTTTTTGGACCCCATCTTGGCCACGCCCAATTTTTTCTCCATACAACAACCAGAACAAGCTTTATAAGATTTAAACCAGATTATTTCCCTCTTAAAACCTTTTAGTTCCTGTCTACTACATCTGCAAGGTCAACTCTGCACCAGGGCCTTATACGGCCTGGTGCCTCCCTTGCTCCTCTAGACAAGTATGAGCCATTTCTTTCTCAGTGCGGGGCGTACCATACCCCTCACACTGACTTGTTTCTTATTCCTCTAATGCACCAGGTTTTTGTTTTTTGTTTTTTGTTTGTTTGTTTGTTTTATACATTTCAGGGTCCTTGTGTTGAGACAGCTTTTCTTTTCTTTTCTTTTCTTTTTAAGTTTATTTATTTATTTTGAGAGAGAGAAAGAAAGCTATGTGCATGCACTAGCAGGGGAGGGCAGAGAGAGAGGGAGAGAGAATCCCAGCAGGCTCCCCCATGGGATCACGACCTGAGCCGAAATCCAGAGTCAGATGCTCAACTGACTAAGCCACCCAGGAGCCCCTGGGAGAGCTTTTCATATGCTTTCCTGTCTTTGAGTTCCTGTTTTAAAACTTGCCTCCTCAGAGAGGTTTTCTCTGTCAACATATGTGATCTGAAGTAGAGCCTCACTTATTCTTGGTCGCACCATCTCTGTGTCCATCACAGCGATTTCGCCATTTGCAATTATTTTGTGGTTTTATTTGACTGTTGGCCACCCCCTTCCTCCAGAAATGAGGTTCACAAGGGTAAGGATGGGGGCTGTCTTGGTCACTGCTGTATTCCCAGCACCCAGAACAGTGCCTGGAATGAGGCAGCTGCTCATTTAATTCTGGGGATGGATAAGATGCCTTTGCAGTACTAGAGACATGGGCATAGGTGAGACTGAGACAGCAACACTGCTGATAGTCAGACAAAGAATTTACTACTTCTCCTTGGGCCTCAGATTTCTTACATGTGAAATGAGCATAGTAGGATTATAACGTGTGTGTATGAAAAGAGAACATAACCACAATTATTTTGTTGTATAAAGTCAGTCCTGTTTACTTGAGCTTCCCCAGTTTGGTCCTACAGAGAACAATCTCCTTCTCTCCGCGGACATCAAAACCCATTCCACAGGCTGCTTCTTGAGGGGCAGAGAAGAAAACCAATGCTAATTTCCAAGTGAACAGAAGGCAGTTTTCACACATGTTTATATTTTTCTGGCCTTTGAGCCTGAGTTTGGAAGTGCGTCTGATCACTGGTTAAGTGCTACCACTCTACATAATTCACTTACTCTCTGGTGTCACTTTGACCAGGGACACTCAAGTGTCCTGTATCAGTCATTCCCTGCTTTTCTCTGTGTCCCAGAATCCTCCCTGGTGTCTCGTACATACCTAGTTCCCTCAGACCCTCTTTTTCTTTCAGGAAACTGGCATTCTGTGTAATATGATGGCTGTGCTTTGTGAGATATTTGATGTGTGTATATAACGTTCTGAGGAAAAAACATTTGCCTGTAACCTTTCCACTTCTCATAATCTATCTCCATGTTTAAGAGTGTATCGACTGTGGAAAGCGATCACATCTTTCCTTTGCTGTGAATTCTTCTTAAATTAGAGCATTTCAGTTAGGGTGACTTTGGAGACTGTTTTATTTTATTTTTTCTTTCCAAATAACAAAATCATCAGAAATATTTGCTCTGTGCTTATTACAAATTTAACATACTTGTAAACTTTTTTATGATGAAATTCCAAACACAATTATGATCATTATTAGGGTACTATTATGCAAACCAGTTCAAGAGGACACCATCTAATGCCTTGTGCACTGTAAGCAAAGTGTTATTTTAAATATGTCATTGCCTTAGCAGCCATATTTTGATATATAGTGTTTGTTTTTCAATAAACTAGGCAGCTGTGCCTGTTATAAGCTTGCCTTCATCTGTGTGAAACCACTTCATGTAGTCATTTACTACCGCAGACTGTTGGTAATGTGGGCTTGTAGGTCAATTACAACGGGTGAATGTGCCTTTCCTCCAAGTGATAACCGCTCCCACCCCCATCCCCCAGTTCACCAAAATAAAGCTTCAGAGTCCTGCAAGAACAGAGGTCCACCTGGAAGAAGTTGGCCTGGCAGATTTACAGGTAGCAGGAGGAGGAGAGAGACAACCATGTTACAAGTGGAATCTAATCTTGCATTGGTAGAGCTGGTCTCAGCGATAGCCTCTTTGCCTCACATTCAGTGTCACTTCATTGCACAGTGCCCCTGACACTGTGGGTGTAGTTGATCATACCTAAAGTCGGCTTCTGTGAGAACTGGATGACGGATGTCTGTTGTGTATTAGCGCCAACGCGCAGGCAGTGTCTGACCACCCAAACACAGGTTTCCTTCCATTCTCTGAAGCCATTCTTTTTCAGTTGTGTCACTGAACAAATATATTTAACTTGATGCCACCAGGCTGATATTACTGTGAGAAAAAGGAGATCAAGGAGGAAATGTGTCTGCTCAGTTTCAAATAATTGTGTCTCTTCAAGATCTGGAAGGAATTTGAAGTAACGGGACTTTGCAAGAATCTCACAGTAGAGCAACACATAATCTACCAATTTGTCCATTGGGATATTATGTTCAGTATTTTCTCCTAGTCTTGCCCTTCCTATTCATTGTAGAGTTCTTGATTAAAAATGGAAGAGGCAATCCTCAAATCTTTTGGCTTTGCCAAGTGCGTTTCTGACATTGCCCTTGATCTTCTTGCTTTTTTTTAATTTTTATTTTTAGGTAAGAAAATAGAAATGTGAACATTACCCAAACTTGGTCCATTGGAACACTATACCCAGATTCTTGGCATGGGAGATTCACAAATAATGTGAGGCAGGATCACATATGAAATATTTCAAATTTAACAACTAAGAGAGGATATGTGAATGAAACCTATGCAGGAATAAAAACAACATACTTACCCAAATACACTCTTAGAAACCTAATCAGTTATAATTGAATGGAGACATGTAGTGAGTGTTTAGACAGTTTTAGGTGTTCTTTCTTCAAGAGGCTTCTATACTGACTAAGATAGGGAAAGGTTGTGAATTCTGGGAATCAGATTCTTTAGAACTTGACAGATTTCTCAGAATGTGAGGTATTAGGAATCAAAATCTCATTCTTTCCACTTCAGTTCTGGACTGTACTTATGCAGTCTTAATTAACTGACTTTATTTTAGTGAGCCTCAACTTCTTCATTTGTAAATAGATATAACAATAGTGTTGGTGTGAAGTTTAATTAAGATGATGTTTATGAAATCATGAAGCAATAGTGCCTGGCACATAGGAAGGCACACGGTGGGCGCCATACTGTCAGAAACTGAATGAAATCAAGGCAGTGCTGCTTAGCTGAAACAAAATAAAGCTGATGTTTATTGGTTTCTGGGAAATCTCTGAGGACAGTTGCTATTTTCCCTTCTTGGGAAAGAAGAGCAGCGAGAAGCTGAGACTTGGCACAGACAATAATAGGATTGCAGGAAGTGACATTCAGGCATTATCCTCTGTGTCACGTGAGCTAACTACCATGTGCATAGTACATGACATGCACATGAGCTGAGCACCTGTGACTTTAAAAGGCCATTTACTTACTGTTGCATGTGACCTTTGAGCAGTGCCTTCTTACCAATGCCAGTGTTCTAGAAACACTTACCTGGAGGAAGTAACTGAGATCTAGAAACTTATGCAGATTTGGGTGCTGTGCCCTTGTGCTGTTTCTAGCTGTTCATTTTTAATTGACCCCCCTTAGTATTGCACCCTAGAGAAAAGGCCCCTCACACCAAGACCTCCTTTCTCCTAATAACTGCCAGGTATCTTGGCCATTTGGAGGCCTGTTTTTCTATGCAAATTTGGCTTGAAGGGAGGGGATTGGGGTGGAATGGGGTGGGGAGAGAGTGTACTATACTTGTTCTAATGGAATGGCTTAAAAATGAATGCATTTGGTGCATCATTTTCTGTCACTTGTTGTTGCTAATATGCAGCTGTTATTTACATGTTTATGTTAAATGTTTCTTATGCCAACATGATAGCCACAGGCTTGACTTTGTATTCTTTAAGGAATACAAAGCATGGGGGAGAATGTACAAAAAAAAAAAAAAGAAAAAGAAAAAGAAAGAAAAGAAAGAAAGAAAGAAAGAAAGAAAGAAAGAAAGAAAGAAAGAAAGAAAGAAAGAAAGAAAGAAAATTGGTTATTTGAACAAGAGGTCTCCAAAATGGATAGTGTCCAGAGAAAGGCATCACCTTGTACAGCTAGGGGCTCTTTCTGGGTTTCCGGTTAATGGATTGTTCTTTTCATTTTCAGCCTTACTCACCGAAGAAATCTTAGGAAAAAAATTTATACTCATTTTATTATGAGGCTATCCCTTTTTTCCTGTTCTCACAAGTTGGTGTCTGGCTGATTTCCTCAGAATGGGAAGACTTCCCAGGGTTTTGATATGTCAGGCTTGTCTGTGCTGTGCTGTGCTGTGGCTTCCAGTTTCACGCTGGGTTTAACTAATTTTGTCACCATTGGTCTGAAAATGAGGTATGTTGGGTGACTTGTTTTTCAACTCAATGCAAATTAGTTTATACTTTAAAATTTGCTGATCTCCTCACCTCAATTGGAAAAATGTCTGACTATATTGATTAACCAAACGAAGGACTCAGCCAGGTCAAGTGCATTTTAGATGCTTCTTAGATTGTCCTCAATCATCTCTTCTTGGAAAGTGGGGTGTTGTGGCAACAGCATTAAGATAGAGGAAACAGCCCTATGGGGTCTTCTCTCCCTCTGGGCAGTCATTTACTCCAGTGTGAGGCCTTTGCATGTACAGTTTCTCCCAGAAGGATGTTCCATGCCCGTTCCTTCAGGTAACTCCCATTCACCTTTCCAATGCAGACATCAGCATCATTCCTTCAGAAAAGTCCTTCTCTACTTCCTAGTCTATGCTGCTCGTCTTTATCACACCTTGTCATAGAGCTGTTTCTCTCTGAGAACAATTCAGTTTTTGAGTATACATTCATCAGGATGATACTGTCTTCTTTGTTACTGCTTTAACTACACTGTAAATCCAAGAAAATAGGAAATACATCAATTTTTGTTCATTTATTGCTGTATCCCCAGTAGTTAACACAATGCTTGGCCCATAGTATGCAATCAACAAACATGTTGAATGAGTGAAACTAAAGTTCTGTAAGTACACAGCCTACTAGATTTTTTATTGAAAATTGACTTGCATGGGGCAGAATAAGGAACCAGGGTATAAAGCTGGACCCTTACAGGATCAGTGTTAATCCAGTGGCTGAGAGTGAAATTTCTCTGCTTTGCTATTTAGAGAGCACCTCTGTATCCACTGCTTCAAAGTTGAAATTCCTGTTCTACTCAGGTAGCTTTCAACAAATTTAAAATAAACTAAAATTGAACTCATTAGTCATTTCATTATTGGCTGTTCCTTCCTTCTGTTACCCTTCATAACGGATTCATCCTGCCTTCTCAGGACTTAAATTTCTGTACTCTGATTGTGAGCATGCCTATGGTTTCACGTTCTGGTTTGTTCTTCTCTTCTGCTAATGATCTTTATAACTGTGTTCTGCTTATTTTTATAGATTGCCCAATCTTCTTTACTAGGTTGTTTATATTTCTAAAAGCATCTGATTGATTGCACTTCTCCTTTCATTCCTGCTGAACTTAATGGTCTCTGTTGCCCTTTTCATTTCTAAATTTTAACTGAGATTAATTTGAATTTCACTTTCAGGAACCATTCCTGATCTCTGGAGCTTTCTTTATTTCTGACCAGGACCTTCCTCAGGGACAGTTTAAATTTTTCAAATAATTGGAAATTAGTAATCTTTCTGCCAGTAAAAATTAATTAAGTAAGTAATTAATTTAAAAAAGTATTTATGGACTTTAGGACTTAAAGTTTTATTCTGTTCCAAATTTTGTGTGTCTTTCAGTCTGTCTGTCTATCTGTCCAAGTACATATTTGGGAACCTACCCCATTTGGGGCTCATCAGTAGCATCCATTCTTTCTGTTTATTCTCAATCTGAAGCTTCTCTCTTTCCAGCCATTGAAGGCATAACGAGCACCCGTGGTCAGGAAGGTGAGATGTGGCAGTAGGAGATAAGCGGCACATAAGATGCCCAAGGTTTTCTTTTCTTTTCCTCCTTTAGAAAAGCCAGTGTTGCTGGTGGAAGAACTCGAGCTGGGCATAAGGAATTTTCCTCTTGGTTCTGCCACTCATTAGCTTGTGTCCTTGGCCAAGTCTGTTCCCCTCTGTGCACCTTAATTTGTCCATCTGCAAAATTGATGGGACTAAATTAAATTCCTCCAAAGACCCACAACAGTTAAAGGTCTAAGAAAACTAGCAAACTTTGACATTTTCCAATGACTCTTGGTTCACTTGCAATAATATTCAATGGTTTCACTGTCAAAGTGAAAACATTCTAGTTTCCCAAGAAGATAAAGTCTGTCTTTAGAAAGTTGTCCCCCCCCCCCCCCCCCCCCCCCCCCCCGCCATCTCCTTTCCACGTGGCTCCAGGGAATGGAATAGTTCTCACTCCCCTCTTCTCACAGGGGTGAAAATTCCACATGTGTTGGAAGGTGAAATCACAAAACAATAAAGCATTAGGTGATATCAACCTGGGAATAGTACGGAGGGAAGACGGTGCTTAAATGCTAGTATAGCTCCTCACATTCAAAGAAACTATGCAAGGATTAGACTGAGGCAGAGAGAGTACACAGAGCACTCCTGGCTGTGGCAGCTCCATGGAGCTGTGACCCTTTGCCAGGCACGACATCCATGGAGATGGAACTGTGGTATAAGGGGGATTCCTTTGTTTGGAGGAGTGAGTCACTCCTCCCGGCATTAAACATCTCATTAAGTGTCTTCCTTAATTTTAGTGATGTCCAGAAGCTTTCAGAGATAATCTGAGCAGTCAGTGAACTGATGTGTCTGCCAGGGCATGAATAGCATAGATTGTTCCGTGTTTGCCCTGGGTCTATCAGCAGCAATAAATTTTAATCGGTTAGGCACTCTTCGAGCATGCTACTGTTTGCCAAACACTATTTTTGGCAGGCATCTGTAACAAAGCCTAATGCATTATGCATATTATTTCCACAGTATTTCATTGTATTAGCACATGTAGTATTTGTATGGAATTTTTGTAAATTCATTACCAAAGTATTATCATATTAATGACTCTGGTTAAGAAAGTATTAGAAAAATATTAATATTCATAGTGAGTGTGCATCATAGAATGGGGAAATGGGAAAAATCTATGATCGTTTGAATTTCAGAAAAAAATATTAGCATGTGTATAGGAAAAATAACTTATGAAGGTACACAGCAAACATGAAAAAAAATTAAAAACCTGAATGGCTTTGATGGTTCCTTGAAGACTGAATGCTCAATTTCAGAATTGTAATGACAGTCATTATTACAGATTAAATTATAGTGAGGGATTAGTTTTATTTAACAGCATGATTTAGTGGTGGAGACCTGGAAAATTTATTTAACTTCTCCATGTCTTATTTCTTTGATATCCTGATCTGCTAAATAATGTTTTCTCTCTTCTCTTCCCTCCTGTTTCTAGCCTTCCCTGCACTGTGGAGGGCATTAGGGGCTTTGAAACTTGTTTAACTCTTTTTCTTGCCATATGCTTAGAATGGGAAAACATACACCGTGGTAAAATTATCTGTCTGGACTGGAAACTACCCCAGTAATTCAATTCTCCAGTGAAGTGTAGGATTTAGCTCTATTAAATGTCTCCTGGCGTTACTCTTACTATTCTTATAAGATGGGGCCATAGAAATTAGTGATAAATTATTTTCTCTACATTGCTGGAGATTATATTATTTCCAGTGGTTCCTAGCACCTTGATTTGTCTTGTTCCTCTAAATTTGACAAATAATGTCTAGAGCACTCTTCCCTTTAGAAACTACTTTACAACACAATACTTTCTCACTGACAGAAAATGTTATAGCTATTCTTCTTTTCACAGGTTTTGATTCAGATAACACCTCTCTCCAAGAAGCTCAAAAATCTCTGCAAGTATTGCTTTCCATTTCTTCCCAACAACCCATGAACCCTTTGATGTAGGGCAATTTGTTCTCACTGCTATTAAAAAAATGAACAATCATCTCCCAACACAGCACTGTGCTAGGCAACAAGTGACTGAAAGAAAACCCAATTTACCCTCTGGAAATAGAAACCCAAAGGCATCCTATTTCAATAGACAGATAAAATGCACCCACTCTTCAGCATAATATAAAATTGCTATGATTTAAATTAGAAGAAAAATTAAGTCTTTTTAAGCAGAGATTTAACACATTTAAAAGGGCAGTTATTCTGTTTTTAAATATAACAGAGTTATCCACATTTCTGTAGACCATAAGAATTGAGTTTTCATTCCATGCCATTCACAGCAGCAGAACCAGTGCAAATTTTTCTTCAATATTTCTACATAGATCCTCCTTCTTGACTCATGTCCCATTCTGATGACAAAAAAAAAAAAAAAAAAAATCAATGAGACCTTGACCTTGCTGCTCCCATGTTGTATGTGCTAATTCTTAACTAGAATTAAACTCCCTCTGGGCAAAGACCATTTCTATCCTATGCTGCTTTCCCTCAAACTCAAAGTAATACACTAGGTACAAATATGGCACTTACCAAATATTTCTTGTTCCTTTTGTTCTCAATTTTTGTATTCGCTGTAAAAAAATTCTGAATTTTAAGAAAATTTCTGGGTGTTTTCCTCCTCAAACTATTTTCCTCTGAGAAAAAGGGAAGTTGGATTATTCAGTCAGAAATGGAAAATGGCAAACTCCTCACATTAGTGTGTTTTATAAAGAGCTGAAGGAAACTTCAATGTAAAGAGAAAGAGACATGTTTTATGGATGGACAGAAAGCCACTTAAAAGGTGGGGGGAATCAATGTCTCCAGACCATTTGATACAGTCCCAGTGTTGGGTTGTGATCTGAGGAAGGAATGCCTGCGCTGAAAAGGATTAGACAGGAAGATTTTCTACCTGCCAAATTTTCAAGCCGTTGACCCAGTTACCACAGGTGCCCTGGGATGCTTTATAGCTGACCTTCTCAAGGACATTTTCATGGGTTTTAGTCTGAAAATGCCACACTTACATTCTCGTTGTATTTCTATTCTCAAAGAGTTAGAGAAGAAGGGTAGAAGAAATCGTGGAATATTAGAGTTTGCAATAATTCATCATCCTTGGCAACATTAATTAAAACCAGCTTACATGATTTTTGTTCTATTTTTTTTTCTTCCTGAAGTGATAATTGCTAAACTCCTCATCAGCAGTTAATTGTGGTCCCTGGTTTCCCAGTCCTCCTACAGAGGGATGTCCACTCCTTAGTTTAGTAACTGGTTGAGGTTTGGAGATATAAGAAAACAGGAGTAGAAGCCCCAAGCCTTCTATCTGTTACACAACTGAACATGTAAGCATCCCTGAACCCCTTTGGGTTCAATCAATATCAATTCCATGGGCTTGTATGTACAGCTAGAGGCAGTGAACTGGTTAAGTGGCCATGTCAACTGAAAATTAGTATAAATGTTAGTGGAATTTGGTTGAGAGTTGGTTGACAGTCTGCTCTGAAAACCACACTCCGGAGCATTGACCCCCCCCTGTGGAAGATTTGCATAGGAGGCTGCATCTCCTTTGAATGCTATTTTATCTTCCATTTAGGAAAAACAAACAAACAAAAGAATACACGTTCTTTAGTGCATTGTTGTGGCTGTTGTTTGTGTGTTTGTTTTTGTAAGAAGACGATTTACCCATCAATTTTACACTTGCATTTTCTTGAGACCTTGTATTTGAGTTTTGCTTTCTGGTATGCACCACTGAAACCTGGGTTGATCAGGTTTTGACTTAGATTCAAATGGGCAAGATTCAAATGGGCACTGGTGTGCCGAAAAACAGAGTGCTTTAAACCCGAGTAGTTCATTGCAGCCGATAAGACAGGAACATGCAAATAACCTAGATTTCTGTGGAAGAAATCACAATAACTCTCACCCTAGAAAGGATGTGAAATGTTCTAGGGTTATTAAATTGTCTTCTCCCATTCACATAAATTAACCAACTAGTTCTGTATTCATGACAAATTTTTACTTCCACAATTATTATGCCCAGAAGAGTACTATAAAGTTTAACTATTTCTCAAAGATGGCATAATGATATATTTACTGGATTTAAAAATTAAAAAAAAAAAAGCCAACAAACATATAAGCAAAAGAAATAGGAAAGTTATGGAGTAAAAGGTTGTCCTCACGGGATAACGTTTCTACCACACTCCATTTCAAAGAACCTGGAAGGTGAATTCCAGGTGCATCATGGGACTCACAAAGAATAAAAACAAAAGCGTATTGGCATGTTTTAATTCTTCTATCCTAAGTTTATATCTGTTTTTGAAGGAGAGAGAGACAGAGTGTGAGTTGGGGTGGAGGGCGGGCAGAGACAGAGGGAGACACAGAATCTGAAGCAGGCTCCAGGCTCTGAGCTGTCAGCACAAACCGCGAGATCATGACCGAGCCGAAGTCGGATGCTTAACCAACTGAGCCACCCAGGTGCCCCAGTCCTAAGTTTATATCTACCAGGTGGCCTTAGGAGATTTATAGCAGGCAGATCAAATGTTCAGTGAGTTCCTGACAGAGAATGAGCTCTAACGAGGAAAACTTACCTAAATTCACCATTTTGGACTTGACTGACAGAACAACACTATTTTAAAATATATGAGGCTTGACTACAACAGACCTTCCTTTTTATCTTAATTAATCAAGTGCTTCTACTTCCACATGAATGTTATTCAAAGTATTAATATTTGGAAGCTAGGTATTTTTTGCTTTTGGAATTGCTTTCAGATTTAGGTAAGCCATGTATGAAAAGGGTAAAACATTGTTTTGGAGCTATAATTCTGCTTCAGTTCACAGGCTGACCTAGTGGAAAGGAGCAAAGGGTTTGGATTCAGACAGTCGTGGGTTTGATCTGTCATGCACTAACTAGTCTGGCCTTGGGCAAGTCATTAACCTCTCTGAGCCTCAGTTTCCTAACTGAGCGCATAGTAAAATGGCAGGCACTGTTTTATCCCTGTAGTACAATCACAAATGAGCTTTGTATTCATTCTGAAGTGCCTTTGAAGTTTTCATGAAATTATCATTTACATTAACATTTTACAAGTGCTCGTTTAAAAAAAATGTTATTCCATATATAGTCAGAATAGCAACTTCAATATTGACCTTCTCTCTTGAACATGCTGGTAGAGAGTTTGTCATTTATGATAAGGCCAGACTCTTTTTCTGCTTTACTTCTCTGCCTCCTGGGAATGTCAGGCCTCAGTCCTAATTCTTCCAGGCTTATAGGCTTCAGCTGCACCTTTTCAGCCTTTTGCATCTAGGCTAACATTTCATGTGTGTGTTGGGGACTCCTTCTGCTGGTCCAGCTTGCAGCCTGATTACTTCTGTTCACAACTACGGTGCTGAGGAAAGATGTTGCCCCTTGTTCCCTTGTGTCTAGCTTCCCTGCTAGGAGACTAGGTGTATCTCACAGCTGTGTTGTTAGTCCTGTCTTGCCATCTAGTGATAACTAAGGCTCATTGGTGTTGCTGATCTAATACTCCGTGGTCAGCCTGCTTTCATGGGCAGGCCTGAAGCAGGAGAATCCCAACACACTGAAATCCTTTGGGTAGGTCTAGAACCCGATGCTACCTGGGCCTCTCCCACAGAGATTCCACCATTAACACCTGAATCAGCCACTTTGAAAACATCATTTCTTTGGTTCGGTTTTCTCTAGTTCTAAACTTTTATCCAGCACAAACAGAATACTAAGAATATAAATGTGAATTAAACTAGTGTTCTGTCTTTAAAGAGATCTCAGTTTAGGGGTTGGGGGGAGCACTTTTTGATAAGACTTCGTAATGTTTTTCAAAGTACTTTTAGTCAGTATTTTATTCAGTGGACACTGATTGAACCCCTGCTATGTTCAGGGGATTTTGCTGTGCACTGGAGAGGATAACATGTGCAGGGGAAAGGGAAATGGGACAAACATAGCCTTATAAGCAATTAATAACTACAAGAAAATATGGAGTACGAGCTAATTAGAGATATCAGAGAGAATTGATTCTGATGTAAAAGATCCTGGAAATGTTTATGGAAGAGTTGGTATTCAGGCTGAATCTTGAATTATGAGTAGGAATTAGATGTGCAGAGAAAAGAAAAAAAATACTTTCCAGCTTAAGTAAAATGTGTGAGTAAAAGTTTAAAGGCAAGAACATCTGTGGTGTTATTTACAGATAGATGGGAGTTAGGGTGTGCTGGAATAGCTCCTGCGAGCACTCAAGACTCAGCTGTGCACATCTCCTCTGACTTGGTGTTCAGTGACATCATGTTTGTAGCTTGACAACAGATTTGATGGAGTATTTACACCCCAGAAATTGGTAAGCGCTGCCAATCAAGGCTCTTTCTCCCAAGAGAATCAGTCGTTAAACCTTTGACTAGAATGACCTTTTCCTCAAAGAAACACTCAGATAAAACTGCAGTTTCTGTCATTTAGTAGTTGAGAACTCTGTGGCTCAGTTCGGTTCAATGACCTGTCCAGTATCACATAGCTAAGTATAGAGGCAGACCTGGAACCTATGCAAATAACATTCTTCTGTAGGAATTTAATACCAGTGAGCTTTGTGATTCTACATATGTACCACTTTGTACAGATGCTAGAGAAGGAAGACATCATATCCTAAAATTCTTAATGGCCGTGTCAAAATCTGGTTGTCCCAAGTTTCCATTCATATACCTGCACTTGAGACTGAATTGTGTCCCCAACCTCTCATGTCTATTTTTGGCTTTTCCTAGAGTTGAAGGAAAAGAAACAAGAAAGAAGAGGGGGAAAATTTGGAAATTAATAACACTGAGGACAAATAAAGGACACTTTAATAGAAAAAAAAAAGAAAAACATCTGGGAAGATTACTTCAAGAGTCTATAATTACAAAAATGCCTTGGGATTGGGAGACCTTTAGCATACAGTTGTTAATCTGTCTAGGATTCAGTGTCCTGAAAAGGAGCGGGTGTCTAGATAGTTGCTTTGAAGCATTCCTTTTCTGATTCTGTATCTTTCCTAAGTATTTCATATGTTGGATATGGCCTTTTAATTAAAAAATGAAATAAAACAACAACAACAACAAAATGACAAAGGGAACAAACTAATGGATTTGTATCTGTTTCAATCTGGAAAACAATCAAGTTTCCTTTTTTTTTTTAATGTTTGTTTTTGACAGAGACACAGAGCATGAGTGGGGGAGGAGCAGAGAGAGGGAGACACAGAATTTGAAGAAGGCTCTGAGCTGTCAGCACAGAGCCCGATGGGGGCTCGAACTCACAGACCGTGAGATCATGACCTGAGCCAAAGTTGGATGCTCAGCAGACTGAGCCACCCAGGCACCCCTCAAATTTCCTTTTTTTAAAGTATCTTTCTGTATTAGATGAGGGATGATGCCACTTCATCCCACAAGGGGTTCTCATTGTAGAAATCCTCACAGACATGGCAGAATTCATGAAGACCTTACTTCCTGTTTTTCTTTTCTTGTTATTCGTTTACTTTCCTCTGTTTTTGTTATATTTTGATTTTGATTTATGATGAGCAAGACATTAGTAATAAAGCAGAGACATTGGGGAGGGAGGGATAGACCAATTGACTTCTCTCTATACCTGAAGTTGCCAAAATAGAAACTTCAGCTTACACATGTAAATGAAACTCTATTCCATGTCCTGGAAATGTATACCTTTTATCTCTGTGTTGATTGTTTCTGGCATTGTTGGAATGTGGATAATAGCTTAATAATCAGTGAGGTGGGGAATGGAGTGTGTCATGGGGAGAGAGGGGGATGAATTCTTAATAGCACTCCCAAAGGAAGGTTCAAGATTACCAGCTTGGGTTTTTAATCCACAGTAGGAAGACTTTTCCTGGTAGTAACACAACTCTTGTAGGCACTTAGGAAAGTGTACTGCCTCCTCAGAACTGCATCTTCCACAAAGCTTCTGGAAAAACAAAACAAAACAAAACAAAACAGTAGTTGCTCTGGAGTAGACTTTTAAATGCAAATGTCTGGTCATATATCACAATGAAAGGATATTGACCAATAAGACCCCACTGACCCTCTACATCTTTAGCTCTATAAATTTGGCTTGAGAATCCAATAAAGCTGATGGAGTAAAGCATCACTGAAATGTTCCTGATGATCAGAGAGAAGGAAAAGACAATTAAATGTAATAGTCACACAGTGGCTCATAATTGGGACTTTGGAGGGCAACAGATCACGGTTTGACGCTCTCTAAACTTTTTTTTTAAATTTTTTTTAATGTCTATTTATTTTGGAGAGAGAGGCACAGAGTGCAAGTGGGGGAGGAGCAGAGACAGAGGGAGACACAGAGTTTGAAGCAGGCTCTAGGTTTCGAGCTGTCAGCTCAGAGGCCACCACAGGGATCCAACTCAAGAACCATGAGATCATGACCTGAGCTGAAGTTAGATGCTTAATCAACTGAGCTACCCCGACACTCTCTAATCTTAAGTAAAAGATCCCTCTGAGGTTTATGCACAAGAATGGTGTTAGGGTATTTATTGATATAAGGACTAAAATAAAAAGGAGTTACCATATGTAAAGTATCCAGCACCGTTCTTGACTCTTAGAAATATTTACGAAATGGCAATAGTTAGGGTTCTAGAATTAATGTTTGGTGATAATAAACATGATCATCATCATGATGAGCTCCCTTGCCTCTCTCAGTTGTCTGTCCAGACCCCCTACCTTCCTCCCTTCTACCCCTCCTTTTTCCTCCCCTGCCTTCTATTACCTTATCTCTTTGTCCTGTTTCCTCGTCCCAGCCATTACCAGCATCCTCTGAAAAATGTCACCATCTCCAGTTCTCAGCACCCTTTTTATTGTTTCCACTTCTCTATGCAGAAAAATGTACATTTCTGTCTACACAACAAATCTGCATGTAATTCCAGGAATGCATTTGTAATCTGTTCATAATAAAATAAGTGAAGGCACTTTGACTAAAGATTAATTTAATTCCCAATACTATATTGATTAGATAATATCTTTAAAAGGTTGCTTAGATACACAGGAGGGTCAATATAATGTTTCATTTATTCAATAGATATTATATTTATATCATAAGTATTTGAAGTCTGTTTACTTCTTTTATCTGTTGTGTGCTCCTAAATCATATCATATACATGTTATTTATCCACTCCTAAATGGTGAAGGAAATGCATCATTTATTCATTTCAGCAGCATTCAGTTAGTGCTTATCGAGTGTCCATTCTGTTCCAGCCCTTGGCTGGTGTGAAATACAACGACGAAGCTGACCCAGTAACTGACTATAGGATCAGGGATGACAAGATACATGGACACTCCCTACCACTGTTCTATGAGGTAGAGACATCAAGAAGAGGTGGAGGAATTAGCTGGCTTCACATTGGGAGAACTGAAATGGGGAGAGAAATAAAGGCTTTGCAGAGAAGGAAGCCTGAAAAATGGCACTCAAAAGAATTGGAGGAGGGGTCACAGTATGGGCAAGGTTGGGTTGGAAGGTGCAGTGAAACCACAGGAGACAAGTGCTTCAGTTGACTCAATTAAGAAGAGTGGGGAAAGTGCAAAAGAGGCAAGAAGGAGGTCCTGACACACCTGGCTGAGTCTTACTCAGACCTAATTTGTCAGTCAGTGCAGGTTTTATCCTTAGAGTCATATGTTCATTGCCCAAGAAAGAAAAGCCCTCAGAAGAAAGCTGGAGGGAGGGTGCTAACAGCATCCACACTGGAGTAAAAGTGGACATACGCATGAGCAGCTGTGTGACAAGGTTGCTGTGTACAGGTTGAGGGCAGGTGTCTTATCAGGATAAAGAAATGCCTTTCATCTCCCTCCAAATGCAAAGAACAAAAATCTCAGCCCTTCTCCCACTCCATTTTGTTCCAAGAAGGATCCTGTTTCTGAGTATTTTCATTTCTCTGGATTTTCCAGTACACTCACTGTAGTTCCTTTCATTGGTTCAAGAACCCAACCATGTCATGCTCTCTTTTGGACACAGTCACAAGTGAGTCAAGCAAGATTTTGGGAATGTGGGACAGTGGAACAAAGGTACTTGTGCGGCTCTGCATGGCTCTTCCTACGGGAGTGTTTCACCTCACTGCACTTCCCCGTCACTGCGTGTCTGAGTTCATTTAGGCTGTTATATAAAAAATACCATAGACTGGGTGACTTAAACAACAGAAATGTATTTCTTACCAGGCTTGAGGCTGGGAAATGTAAGAGCAGGGTGCCAGCAGATTACTGTCTAGTGAGAACCCGCTTCCTGGCTCATGGATGGCCATCTTCTGACTGTTCCTGCATGGCAGATGTGAGAGAACTCTCTGGGACCTCTTTTATAAGGGTGCTAGTTCCACTCATGAGGGCTCTACTCTCATGACTCCATCACCTGCAAAGACTCCACATCTTATTATTATTCCATTGAGGGTTAGAATTTCAGCATAGGAATTTGGGGGGAGAGAGATATTGAGTCCATAACACTGGGTTTGGCTGTGCCATTTGTCTTATACCTACTTACCTTAGTGAGTCACAGGGAACCAGAATGACTTACAACAAGATCAGTAAAGAATGTGTGTGTGTGTGTGTGTGTGTGTGTGTGTGTGTGTGTGTTAGCAGCACCAGCTACAGCAATAATAGTTTGGTTAGAAGGTGGTATGAAAATCTGTGGTGGGACAATTCTTTTGAATTTGTTTCATGTCCTCCTTTTAGAAAATGATCATTAGGGCACTGAGTATGGGAGCATAGGCAAACTTCCCCGGGGGGCTGTGATCCACAAGTATCCAGAACTTTCCTCCAGCAAAGACCTAGCCTAGGTTCTGATGACACAAAGAATAATGAAATAGAAAGATAATGAAGAAGAGGAAAGTGAATAGAGTTATCATATTTCATTGCTTCTAAGGCACACAAATTTTCATATTTTGCCATCTTTAAATACAGTCATTGTTGGGCAGGAAGAAGGTATGACATAATGATGATAGCCTATGCACATGCACACAGCCTTAGTGATTAACTTCAGAGATTTGGAGAACAGCTCTGGACAGAATACAGAAGCACTGTTTTAAGGAATATAATATCACCGATGTTTCTAATGTCAGAGAGTTAGTACAACTATATGGAAAAATCACAGGTATCCACAATTCTGACTCAAAAAGTGATTGTCAGCCTTCAAATATAAAGTTTTAGGAATAATTTACTCATAATTTTGCTTGTATTTTCCTTTTTATGTATGACCAGAGTGACATGTAATACAAACATTTCTATTTAAACAAGTCCAAAAGAACTCCTGAGTAAGTATAAACTAAAACTCTATGTGACAGGAAAGGATTGTGCCATGCTTCAATTATCTCTCTCTCTTAGTGTTATATAAAATTGTTACCATCTTAAGTTAATGTTTTTCATTTAAATAGAATGGAAAGTATGACACAATGTGACAAATATCATATTTGAAATATACACAAAGGACTAATGAAGCATAGACTAGGAAACAGCAGTGCATGGCTGAGCAGGAAGCATCACATTTCACCCCATCATAGTGTGCAAGGTCCCCCACGACAAAATACCATGCACTGGATGCCTCAAACAGCAGAGATCCATTCTCTTATGGTTCTGAAGGCTAGAAGTCCAAGAACAATATATTGACAGTGTGGTTTCTTTTGAGTGCCCTCTCCTTGCTCCGGCTTCCTTCTTGGAATGCCTTACATGGTCTTTTCTCTGTGCCCACACAACCCTACACAAACTCACACGTCCTGCTGTCGAAATTTTATCTTCTTATACAGACACCAGATCTAATTAGGGCCCACCCCAAGCAACCCATTTTTACTTAATACCTGTTTAAATACCTGTCTCCAAATAGAGTCATATTCTGAGATTCTAGAGGTTAGGACTTCAACATGGGAATTTGGGAAGGGGGGACACAATGCAACCCATAACATACTTCCTTGTCTCTTCGGGGTTAAATTGTGAACCTAAATTGTGAGAGACTCCAAGCTTTACGCTCCAGGCATGAAAGTTTCTGCAATAACTTGAACATGTTTCATATTGTGTTAAGACTAGGAACTCATCTTTTTAGCAATGGAGTCTGTTCCACCTGCTTCACTCAATTGCTTTTATTGTTTATCTGCAGCTGCTATAAATACAAACCACCCTGCCTTCAATGCTCCATATAATACTACAAAAATAAATTTGTCCCTACTGAGTTATGGAACTGAAGTGTTCCTAAAGGTGACTGTGCCATATTGGATTGTTAAATCTGTATCTTTTCACATTAACTCATTAATCACCTGCACCTTTAAGCAACCACCCTGCCTTTATTTATATATAATATTTTTAAAGAGAAGGTGGGAAACATATACCGAGAACAGTAAATTAAAATTTATTCAAGCACAGTTGTTTTGGATGAAAAACACAGTTCTGCTTGGTTGAAGTGAGACACAAGAGACTTGGCGAGCCTACCTGTCATGAGTGAACATTGAGTCAGGCAGTCTTAAGAGGAGGTGAAACCTATCTTATTTAATGCATTGGCAAATGAACAATTGAGCTGTAGTGTTTCTTACCTTCATTGAAAATGGCAGGATCCAAGTGGAACCTTTGAAACAAAAAAGATTAAGTTTCCTTTCCTGTGACCTTGAAAAAATGGACAATAGTTTCTACAGTTTGATTCAGTGTTTTCTCTGAGCCATGGAAGGAATGATATTGTTTTACCTTGCCTGTTACTGATAACATCCAAATATAACAAAAAAAAAAAATGTTTATCTTTATTTAAGGCAGTGTTAAAAAGAGCCTATAGACTCTGTTTTATATACAGATTCATTAAATAATGATTATTTTTCAAAAGCATAGGCACTGTATTACAAATAAAAGCAGTACATTTTTATCTCCAATGAGAACTTAACAAAATTATCTAAATTATGTCTTGGAGGAAAATTAAAATAGTTCTTAAAAACAAAACACACTTCTTCAAGAAGTTTCAATGATACACTTCTACTTAGTCCCTTAAATTCCAACGTGAATAGGCTATATCCCTGAAATTCTTTCCATAAATAGACTTTTTGGAAGTGCTAAATAGACTTCTTCCCCTGCTGTTCCCTCCATTAAATATATATACATATGTATTTAATTATATATATATATATATATCAATGTATTATATATTTTATCTGTATAAAACATTATGCATCAATATATTATACATTTTATAATATATGTAAATTTGAAGAATACATATAGAAAATATATAGAACATATAATACATTGATATATAATATATGTTAATATATATAATATTTCAATATAATGTGCTATTTTAGACATTTTACTTATACACGTGTGTATGTGTGTATACATATAAATATAAATATACATATACACACACATACATACATACATACATACATACAATTTTTTTAGAAACAGAGTGAGCGCAAGCAGGGAAGGAGCAGAGGGAGAAAGAGAGAATCTGAAGCAGGCTCCATGCCCAGCACAGAGGGTCTTGATATATATAATTATATCAATTATATCAATATATAATTATAATATATATAATGCATTATGTAGTAAAGATTATACAATATACATATACATAGTAAAATGTAATGTTTAAAGTTAATACAATTAGTAGCTTACTTTCATAAGATAATGAAGTGAACAAGTAAGTGGATGTCAAGCCACACAATTCTTTACAACAGACTTTGAGACAGAGTACATTTCTCATACGTAGGTGGCAAGAATTTATTGTAAAAATGTCAGGTGAGTGACTTGGGTTCTAATCTTGAGTTGTGTCTTGTCCTAGTTCTTATAGGTGAATGATTTTCTTTGTATCTGAACTTTCCCACTCACAAAAAAGAATAAATATGTGCTGTCTCCACTCATGTCTACAGGGATGTTATTCGGGATTTCCATATAAACAATACATTAAGATACCCCGGAGGGCAGGAGTGCAGTTAGGGTGTGCCCCGTTGAGCAGCTTTAAGTATTCTATTATTCTAACAGTGTGCTGTCATCCCCCAGTTATCCGGTATGTAGCCTTTACTCAGGACAGATATATCCACACATTTAATTCCCTTTCTTTCAGACACATCTGTGTCTTTACTTACTCTGTTTTTGTTGTTGTTCTGAAATTCCTTTCTTCTCTCCCATTTGTTTAAACTATATTCAAACTTAAGCTGTGATTCAAGAACCACTTTCTCCATGAGGCTTTTTCAGACTGTCTCAGTTTAAACATTCTAACACCATGTCATCCCTCCCATGCACCGGGCATTTGCATGTTTACTAATGTAATACAGAGGGACATGGCCATACCACACATGGCCATGTGTGTTATATGTATACACACATACATTTGTGGTACAAATGATGTCAGGGCAAAATTCCACTTTATCATATCTCATTTTATACCTCTGGGACATTTGTGTTTCTAGGAGCACATAGTTCCTTAATAATAATAACTGAAGGATCCTAAGACACCAGTTTTTGTCATTCCCAAGAAAGACCTCATAGACCTTCAGAAACAAAGTCCTTCATGTCCTTGTGGTGTGGCTTTCTCCTAGACATCCCCAGACCATTGGAGGGAGGCATCTCTCCACCATCTTCCGTGGTGCCTACTGTGATCTCTCCTCACCTGGTGAGACTACTATTCGGAGAAGATAGTATCACTGCTATACTTCCATCCTCTAGGGCCTCAAAGACATAACAGTTGAAAGACCCTCCCCCATAAACGGCCCCATACATTGTCCCCGCAGAGAACACTGTCTCCGTCTTGATTCTCCTGCTGCCTCTTGCCAAACACATAAAACAGCTTCCATGCCTATGAAAAGAGAAGCAGAAGTGGTTTCCAGTACTACCCTCTAACTTGGGTCTGCAAGGAGACTTATCGTGATCCTGGGCTCGAGACACTTGCTCAGTTGAATCTTTGTGATAAGAACACACTAAGAATAAGGTAAAGGCCTTTGTTACACTTTGTTACACATATAGTCTGTTATTTTTCCTTTGTCTTTTCTTTTATTCCTGTTATTAATTGTAAACACCATCGTTTACCCCAAGAGGATGGTGTTAAGAGATTAACATACTAAGTAAAAATCCATCCTTACTACTAGAAAAAATAAATCAAAATGCATGTCCCCACCCATGATGAGTCAGAAATGTCCTCTTCAGATCTCTCAGCACACTGTCCTATGGTGACTGTCTTCTGAGGAGACACCTGGAAACTCTGTACTCTGTGCCCAACACACTTGTAGAAGGTAAAATGCAGTTGATGCAGGCTGGCTGGGTCTGAGAGCCATCAGAATTTGTTTTTGTTTTTTGCCCTTATGTACTGATAGAGAAAATGTAGTGGAGCAGAATAAAATGAGTGACCCGGCATTATGGAGCAGGATCAAGTCCGTGCTCAGACAAAAACCAACCTGTTCTGAGACTAGCACTCGATTCCCTGTGCCACAGTCTCTCTGATGTTCCCCACAGTGTCCGTGAAGCAAGTGCCAAATGCAGTTTCCCATTCTGCATGAAGGCTCCAATTGGCCGCATCCTTTTTCCTCCTGGCTTCTTTTGGTCTGAGGATCGCTCACGGAGATTATGCTGCTGGACTTCACCACATGGCAGTGGCTACATTTCAGTGTTAACTGGAATCATTTCCTGGCATTCTGTACTAGAAAGAATTTTCTGAGGGCCCCCTAGGCAAAGGTCAAGGTTTTCTCAGTGCAGATGATCGCTATCTTACATTAATAGTCTGGATTTGATTTTAACCAGCAGGGCTCCAGCATTTTTCACGGATACCTGCAATGTGCCTGAAGTGATGTTAAGTTTTCCTTCCCTACAGTCCGCCTGCCTTGCTTCAAACAGATCTGTTTCACTTAAGGCCAAGTTTCAGTGTGTTAAAGACAGCTGGGTAGATGTAAATGCCACTGATAAGCCAAGAGATGCATGTCCTAATCCCATGTTGGCTGGAGAGATTGCATTGTAATCCTATGTTTATACACCTATTTCTGCATGGTATAGAGACCACCTCATGGGCAGGGACTGTGTCTTCTTTTTCATTATTGCCAGGAATCATAAATATTATGTTTGATGAACTGGATTGTACTAGCTGTAATCCCTTGCATATCACATAAATTCTCCAGGTCTTAATGTTTACAGTGTAAAATGATGAATTGATTAATTATCACACTTCCAGCGTGATCACCCCATAATTCTGTGCTTCTGATTCTCTTTGACTAGAGGTGGATCTGTCTAACTCTCAGCCAAAAAAGAGAGCACCCAGGCACTGGATGGTTCCTATATTCAGGATGTGATGAGTTTGATTTTGAGTTATCCATTACAGAGGAGAATAAAACTGAATATTCTTCAGTGTCACAAAACAGATTTATGGGCGAGGTAGGAGTATTAATTCAGCTGAGACACCGGTGATTGTTTTCCCTGCCAATGTGTCTCCTCTCCTCACTCAGAGGTAGACACAGTGACAAGGTTCATCCTCAGAGTTTTCATTCAAGTTGCAATTAATTCTCAAAAGGGCTTTGGTTCATGCAAAGTCATTGGCTTATGTTTTTGAGGAGAGGATCCAATAACCAGACCCTTGTACAAAACACTTTTTATCTTTACATAAAACCTTTTAACTCAATGACCCTGGCACATCAGGGACCCCATTCACCATTTCCGATACAGAAGCATATAAGTGGTCACACCTAAAGGTTAAATATTTTCCATTTGTGTCAGTGACCCAGAACTTGAAGGTGATCTTCTTCTCACCTTCCCATTCTACACTATCATGATTACAAAATGCTATTTTCTAATTAGTCTGAGAAGCATGACATGGTTAAAAGGTCACTTCCCATCACTTCAGTGCTGCACAACTTAAAGTCAGCAGACTCCATTCAACGAGAAGTAAATGTAGCAGAGTTTGTTTTTGTTTTTGTTTTATCTTTACAAGTGTTTTTCTGTATAGTAATTGAGAGTGGAAAAGGTGAAAAAAGGTTACCTGGATCATCCATTCTGGACAAGACTAATTATTGCTTCAGAGTATATTTCTGTTTGTATTTGAACACTCAAGTGAAGTTTATTGACTCGACGGTCCTACAAATTGTTTTCACCAACAGCTTTAATCATTATGGAGGTTAAATCAGCATTAATTATTCAATATAATGTATTACTAGTTCTTCAAAAGTACCTTGACGATGATCGACAAACTAAAAGAGCTCTCTCTGAAATGAAGAAAGTTTTACCCTTTGGCAATTGTCCACACATGATAAACTTCCTGGCATTTTAATATTTGCTAGAATCTACCTTTCTAACTACCTTTACTGCCAGGACAAGCAGATAAAGCTAGAAAAAATGAATCTCTGGTTTAGACCATAGCCAGATACTTGCTTTTTCCATACAGTAACTACAAATTAATGAACTTATGTTCAAGGTGTGGAAATAAGCCTCCCACTTATGGAGTGAATGACAGTCTAAAAGACCATAATGCTATCCTCCAGGATACTGCATAAAGAAAAGAAATGGGACCAAGTAACCCAAAAATGTTACTGCCTGGAGGAAGCTGCTCATTACCTTCCCTAGATCAGGCCTATAGAATATTCCATCAGTGACTCTAAGTGAATCTCTTAGCCTAGTGGTGGCAAAGCTCCCTTGCATTCTCTAATGCACCTCTTATTATTTGTGTTTATGCAATGCATCACTGACTTAAACTCTTTAAATTCTTAATCTAAAAAGTCATTCTGATAAGAACTCATATGGTCAGGGACCAAATGAAGCAGGCCAAAACAAGTGCAACTGTTGAACATGTGCAGATGCCCTGAGCTTTGGAATGCATTAAATAATTTAGCTTCCCAATTATGTTCCACTTATGCTTTCACTAAAACTCCACACATGCTTTTGAACCACTGAACCCAATATATTTCTTGTTTTAGAATAAATTTCTTAAAGTTAAATTATAATCTAAAAAGACAAAAATGGAATGGGAAGGGATTCTCCAAGACTTACAATACAGTTTCATCCCAACCAACAGAACCACTGATAATAAATGTATGTATATACTAAAAAATTTTGACATAAGCTTATAAAGAATATACGGAAAACTTATTTGGTGCTTTATAGTCTGTCATTCCCATTTTACAGATTTGATCCCTGAAATCCACAGATTAAGTTATTTGCCTGAGTCTAACCTTTTCAGGTTGTATTAGAACTTGGAAGTGATCCAGAAGTTCTTGCCTGCTAAATCTTGGCTAGCCAGTCAGTGGCAGAGAAGATCTGGGACCCACATCTCCTGAGTCCCACCTCAGCGTTCTTTCCTCTCCACCATATCACACCTTTACTTGATTGGAAAATCTATTGGTAGACTTGTGTTTTAAAGAAGAAATGAAGGAGGTTCTCACCAATTATTTTGCCCTATCTCTCCCCACTGTTGCTCAATTGATATACATTTACCTGGCAACAAAAGAGAGTTCCATAAATGTATTGCTTTTACAAACATGCTTCTATCCTATTCCCTCTTTATTTCTTTCCTTCTGTAACTAAATGTGAAAGGGAGACTGCCTGAAAGGACTAAGTGGTAATGAAGTCCCCAGGACAGGAAGGTTAAGCAGAAACACTATATGAGTGCCTGCTTCTGGGAGGCATCTGAACAAATATTGACTGTCAAATCACCCATGTTACTGCATTGTTCTGGTTCAAGTTTACAGCACCTTGGAATCAAACTAAAAGAGACTAAAGTGAATCTGAGGATCACCTGGGGTCAAGGTGGCCAAACTTGTGACTGCAGTCACACAATAAATGAGAAAAAAAACAGCATTATCTATAGGGTCTTTCTTAACCATCAAATTTCAGATTTGAGTTTCTGTACTGGGCATTCACTCAGGCTGAGGGAGCAAGGCTCTCTCCTTTGACCATCAGGCCAACATTATTGGAACAAGTCTTGTGGGGGAGCAAATAGCAACTTAATGCTAAACAAGGCACAGTGGCCTCAGAACCTCAGGAAGGCTCAGGAATCAAGGCAACAGGTTGTTTTGATGGTGGAGATGCAGAAGAAAACAGAACACAAGTAGAATGAGTGGGACTGAATATTGAACATTAGACCTACAGATTCCATAATCCCACAGAGGTAACCAATCATATTTCCTCAAGTGCAGCAAAAGAGAGAATACACAGTTTCTAGAGAGATTTAAATAAGAGGGGATCAACATTTAGGGACCCCCAAAACAGATGGAGTGAGGATGGGAGATTGTACAGAAAATGGAGAACTTAGTGAAAGGTGTGCAAAGTGGATGCTGATATCCCACAACTCTCTCCATCCTGTTGGCTCTTCTCATGCTGGCAATGTTTTCTCAGTCCCCGCCCAGGAGATTGGAGAATTCCTGTCTGAGAAATTGCTCTGCCCAAAGGAAAGGACCCACAGTGTTGACCTTAGGAATTGCCTACCAAACAGCAAGTGTGAAGCATGCAGTCAACAAGCCCCATCTGTGCACAAGATTTTCAGAAGACTGATCGACTGATTGATCCAGTTATTCACTTTTAAATAGATATGGACATCTAAGGATCACCAAATACTTGTAAAATCTTCTAAAATAAAGAATGCAAAAGCAGCAAATGGAGAGGAATACAAAAGAATCAGGAACCATTGAGGAAGCAGAAGAATCCTTAAAATGACTGCAATACAATTTAAATTAATATTCTGAGAGAGGTTATATATAAAGCAACCATAAAACAAGAACCCCCAGCTATAAAATAAGAAGGGAAACTTTGAAACAATAAGACAAAGTGTTCAGAAATTAAAACCTGGTCTTCCTGATAGAAGGGATAAAAAATGCCGGGCACCTGGGTGGCTGAGTCAGTTGAGCATCTGACTTCGGCTCAGGTCGTGATCTCACGGTTCGTGAGTTCGAGACCCACTTTGGGCTCGTGGCTGTCAATGAAGAGCCTGCTTCAGATTCTCTGCCCCACCCCGTCCCTCCTCCACTCATGTTCACTCGTTCTCTCCAAAATAAGTAAACATTAAAAAAATAAGGGATGAAAAACAATGGAAGAATTGGAGGAGGATGTTGAAGATGTCCCTCACCAACAGATAAAAAGACCAAAAAAGATGGAAGGTAGGAACAACAATAAAAATACTAGAGAATCAGTCTGAAACACTGATTTCTATAACTTGCATGAGAATCACCTGAAGGATTTAATAAAACAGATTGCTGGGTCCCTCCCATAGAGTTTCTGATTCAGAAGGTCTGGAGTGCTGCCTGAGAAGGCACATTTCCACCAAGTTCGCAGTTGATGCAGATGCAGTGGTCTGTGGACTAGAGTTTGAGAACCCCTGTTCTAGGAGAGTCAACATCTAAACAACAGCAGTTCTAGACAAAGAAATCCAGAGAGCAGAGGGGGAGGGAACGATAAAATAAGTAATTCAAGAAGGACATGAATTTCCAGATTGAAAGGGCACATTGAGTGCCCAGCACAATAAATGAGAAAAGAGTCACTCCGAGGGACATTTCAGAACTTTGGGGATAAATATTTCAGGGATAAAAATGTCCAGAGAGAAAGAAAAAAATGTTCACATACCAAGAATAAGAAATCAGAGTGGACTCATACTTCTCAATAGCAACACTGATAAAACACTGAAGGAATGCATTCAATGTATTAGGAGAAATGATTTTCGAACTAGAATTCTATGTACAGCCAAATTTCAAATAGACTTAAGGTGTTTTTTAACATTCATTTCTCAAAAAATTTACCTCCTCTATATTGTTCCTCATGAAGCTACTTGAGAATGTGCTTCTACCAAAAGGGGGTGGTGTGTGTGCTGGGGTGGGAGTGAGGGTGGGGGTGGGGAGACAGTAAAGAAGCCTCAGGATCCAGGAAAGAGGCAAAGGGAATTCTCTGGATGATGCTAGAAGGAGAGCTTTCAGGTGGCAGCTGAGTGGCAGGCAGTTAAGGCTGGAGTAGGTAATGGTGGCACCCCTGAATGGAGCCTGATGTGTTTACTTTTATTGGAAAATAAGGCTCTAGTTCTCTAGAAGAGTTTAGAGGGGGGGCGCCTGGGTGGCTCAGTCGGTTAAGTGTCCGACTTCAGCTCAGGTCACGATCTCGTGGTCCGCGAGTTCGAGCCCCGCATCGGGCTCTGGGCTGACGGCTCAGAGCCTGGAGCCTGCTTCCGATTCTGTGTCTCCCTCTCTCTCTGCCCCTCCCCCGTTCACGCTCTGTCTCTCTCTGTCTCAAAAATAAATAAACGTTAAAAAAAAAATTAAAAAAAAAAAAAGAAGAGTTTAGAGGGTTAATTAATGAACATTTCATAGGAAATTAGGCAAATGAAAAGTACATTAGTCCTGGCTAAAATTAAAATTTGTGTAAGAAAGCATATTTAATCATTGCATACTATGGGACCCTACAATGGGCATAATCATACTAGTTAATATATATTTTTATTATGCTACATTAATCTTGCAAGAAAGTAAGAGGGGAAGTATGTTTTAGATGGGGGGGACACAATATTCATAAAACTACAACTACATTCTTACTTTCCATAGTAGAAAGTCATTAAATAATATTTAAAATGGAGGAAAAATCAAGAAATCATAATTTTATTTAGAATAAGAGAAGAACCAATAAAAGTTGAATGAGGTCACTCCTGAAAGTATAATTTTTATCTGAGTAGGGCTGTCAGTAGATGGTTATTTTATCATTACAGCCTGGAAGTTTAATTTGGCATTCTTGCTATAGACATGTATTGTTTTGCTGTTAATAAAAATTCTTAAAGGAAAGAAATAAAAGAAACTCAATCTTGAGCATGGACAAGCCAGAGAAGACTGGGAAGAAGTAGTGGGTGGAAGAGAAATCAGTTCCTCCCAGAGATGCAGTGGGTCTCAGAGGAGGAAGTCTGGGGGGCTATTCTAGACTGCTACAGACTCGAGCCCTCTATATAAGAGGAAGAGCCTATTTGTTAGTATTCTTTGAACTCAAACAAATTTGGGGAAAGGATGTATTTTAAAGTCATATATATGCTCTATAAATCAGTTCAGTGGTTCAAATGTTTCAAAGGAAAAATCCTAAGGGCACTATCTCCTTGTTGTCATCATGGCCATAAGATGTGGGCATTAGTATAATTGAACCAGGGACATGGAGTGACTCCCTTCAGATAGTCCCCTTACCCGAATGCTCTGCAAGTGTCCTTCCTCCATCACAGAAGACAGGACAGCCTCTCAGATGCTGCTCTTCCACAAATTCCTGACCCATCAAACTCCTGACCCAAGTAAGTAAGGCAGACCAGTGGCAAGTTTTATTGGAGCTCTTGGGACATGACTGTAGGATGTTGACTTCTCTTTATGGGCCTCTAGGTAATTGACTGTGCATGTAAAGTTAGAGAAAGGCCAGCTAGTGGTTGGACCTTTCTGTCCCTTTTCCAACTGCCAGAAACCTGAAGGCCAGGCTGTTAACATTTAGGTTGATATGTGGTTTTGGCATGCAAAGCCGTCTTGTTTCTAACGTCATCAAAAGCTGGTGGCTGATGAGCTACAATGTTTTGTATTTCTTCACAATTTATTTACTATAACAGGGACACTTCTGGGTATGGTTTTCTGCTATAGGAGGAGCTGTGCTATGCCTCAGAAAGCTATTTGTTGATGAAACACTAATTGTAAAATAGTTACCTCAGAGAACCCAAATGTAATTACATTAAGTTTAATTACATATCATTAATTATATAAAATATTTAAATTGTTATGTTGAATTGTGCTGCACTAGTTGCTGTACATTTTTTCTGGTGTGTGGAGCAGATGTGCTTGAAGAGTTTGGATGTCATCCAGAAGTTAGTGAATTGTAACTGTTTAGATAATCAGAGCCTGATTTATACCAGCCACTGAAAAACAATAGCTACGTATTTTCAGTGATGTGGCAATATCAGGGGTAAGGATAAAGTAACTTATGCCTAGGTGATATTTGATAATTAGAGCTCAGTACAAACTCGAAGTTTAGTCAGCCAAACATAAGGAAGTCCCAAGTCTAATTTCTCGTGTAAATCAACAGCAACCAAACAAGCATTTCTTGTTTATATTGGGAGAGAGCCATTCCTTACCCTGCTATGAAACTGACATTTGATTTAGGATGCCAAAATTATCAAAAGAAGAATTAAATCACATACTTTGTTCCTCAGACATTCACTTACTCAAATTAATCCAGCATTAGTTTGAAAATATTTATATACTGCACTTATATTCAGTTCTCCAATTTGTTTGAAAGCATGGTGAAGTTTCCATAAAAGGAGAATAAAAGAACAGTCATAGAAACTAACAATAGGTTTTGCTTTCCCAGTATGTGACTGGTACTTATTAGATCTGATACTAAATGAAATGATTGATCTTCAGTGTTGGTAAACACACAGCAGTCCTGGAATTTGCTCTTTTAAGGGGCTTACTTTCCCATTACATCCATTTGGAATATGACAAAGCAGAGAAGCAGCCTTTAAAGAGAAATGCAGAAAGGAGATATTATTTGTGACTTGTGTTTCTGCCAATTGAATATTTAGTACAATTCAAAATTTTATTTTATTTTTGTCTATGCAGATACTGTCTGCTGTTAATAGTACCTTTACTCGTGGGGCGCCTGGGTGGCTTAGTCGGTTGAGCATCTGACTTCGGCTCAGGTCATGATCTCACAGCTCGTGGGTTCTAGCCCCGCATTAGGCTCTGTGCTGACAGCTCACAGCCTGGAGCCTGCTTCAGATTCCATGTCTCCCTCTGTCTCTGCCCCTCTCCCACTAGCACTCTGTCTGTCTCTGTCTCTCTCTCTCTCTCTCAAAAAATAAACATTAAAAAAATAGTACCTTTACTCATTCAACATGTTTCAACAAAACTTCACAAAATTTGGGAAAAGAAAATAACTCATTAGTACCACACCAGTTTCCAATTGTGACACATCATTTCCACTGTCTTTCGAGAGGATCTTTTCCACAGAAGTTCATTTTCAGGATGACATATGCTTATAATTTAAAGAGCTAACATGTAAAAGAAAACTTTTTTTTAAGATACCCCCCAAGTATTTTGATGGGAAGTCTTTATATCTCAAATAATTATGTACAGATAGGTGTGTAGGAATGTGGTGTTGTGGTGGATCATCTAATAGGAAAATAACGGAATTCTGTATAAATTGTTGGTGTTAATTAGACCAAAAGGTATAAGATGAGGCTCAAATTGGGGGTGGGGGGCAAAAAGAAGGATTACAGTCACAAGGTAGAGTATGGAAGGAGCAGTTACCTGTCCAGACTGAAGATCAAGCTGAATGAAGACAGGGACCTTCAGAAGGCTTGTGAGCAGGAAGATCTGAAGTCCTGGTTAAGTCGCTACAGCCTACCAGCCTTCCCAGAGCTAAAGGTAACTTAGTCGTAGTAGGGGTTAGTTCATCCCTGCTACCACTCCCTAATGGAGATCCTGCCAGGTAGACTTATATGTCATACAGGCAGCTTCAGCTTCAATATTACAGGCGATTAATGAAATAATTGTTATTATTGACAGGTGTCATCTTAGGAGTTTTGAACTGAGACTTGCCTTCCAACCACATAGCCAGTTCAGTTTCCTAAAGCTCTATTGGAAGTCTGTTGTAAGCCTATTCCTGGCTCAGACCTCACAGGAGACTTGAGGGTCTCTTCGTCTTCAAGAGCAACAGGGGTGTCAGAGCTTATCTTAGAATCGCCCTTCTTTCCTATGACAGTGTCAGGAAATAAGAACAATTTATCCCTGACAGCTTTAGAAACACTGTCTACTAATTTATGCACTATTTCTCCTTGGATAATTGGGATCCAGACATGTTCTGCATAACAGCCCCTGGCTTTGGGAGGGCCCTGGCTTACCAACTGCTACTCCTCACAAGGAAGAGCCACAGGGTGAACAGATTGTGCCTTTTCAAAAAAAAAAAAAAAAAAGAAAAAAAGAAAGAAAGAAAGAAATTAGGGGTGGTAAGGAGGTTGGAAGACAAAAGAGGAAGCATTTGATAGGTCATCTGTCAGTAGGCCTTGATAGAGGCTGGAACAATGGAAAGCCACTTCAAAGTGAACAATGCCATGCTGGGTATGTGCCAGTTTAATCGAACAAAAAGAAAGAAGACATGTCAGCTATTGAACACATTCATTAAAGGGTGTCCTTTTTTTTTTTTTAACTCTTTAGTTTTTCCCACTATTTCTCCTTCCCAAGCAGGTGCAAAAAATGAATGAGTCTGTCAAAGCAGGAGGGAGATGTATGGTTACCAACTTTCTGGAAAGTCAAGCAGAAATATTTGAATTAATTAAATATTTATTATTAGGATAGAGGTTGTGTAGAAAATGGAAAACAGGTAAAATTCTTGATGATTTCAAGTAATCTCACACGTTTGAAAATTTTAGAGAGTAAGGTCCCCCCGCCTGCCCAGCTTGTTTTTATTTTCAGCTATATACAAAATAAAACAAGATCAAATACTTAATTTGAAGTTTGGGAGAATTAAAAAAACATAAGGAGATTTCATATTTTAAAGCTATGATTCATGAACAGGAGGCAAAGAAAAAACGGGGCATTTTCACATCCATGTTTTTGTGATAATTGGAAAAGAAAAAAAGCAAAATAAAAATTTAATTAAGTGCTGTTAGTTCACAAATGATTTCTCATCTTGAAAGTATCTGATGTGCTAGTCTATGCTCTGAATTTAGAGATGAAGGAATAAATATGAAAATGTAATAAGACCATCAGCCTCTAGAAATTCCATATGAGTTTGTGACAGTGAGCTACTCAGCCTCACATTCTGTCTTTGACAGTGGAGCACAGTATGACTTTTTCCTTGGGGACTTCTCAAATAATGGGAGATTTGATTAAAACTAATATTTCCAGTATCTGATCAATTCACTGAAGTTTCCTACTAAACACTTATGTTTCTGTAAATGAAGAACATCTTGTCTTTCTGCTATCCGTCAGTTTGGTTTGAATCAGATGTAGAACTGTGACCGATTATTTTGTAGTCAACTCTTGTCTCTTCTACAGTCTTATAGTCCTGATTTGTGTCTTGTCTGTCTTTTGTAGTGTTCCAAGGTGGGAACTACATGGTACATATGTTGGTTTGTATGTTATCCACGTATTTGGAAATATTAAGTTCCTACTGTACCAGTCAGTACATGACCCAATGTTGGTCATTTAGGAGGAAAAAAAATAGATAAAAGTTCCACCTCCAGGGGCTCATTATTCTAGTGAGGGGAGTGGGGCATGCCAGATGATATATAGCGGATACATAAACCAAGAAGATAACAGAAATATTCAAAATGCTTTGAAGAAACAATTATGATAAGGAAGTAGAGAGTGATGTGTGTGCTCTTGAGCGGTCAAGAAGGACAGGGCCTCTCTGAGAAAATAGCAGTTGGAGACACAATTAAATGAGGTGAAGGCACCACCTACCCAAATGTCTGGTGGAAGAGAGATTCCATAGAGGAATGAGGAAGCCCCAAGGCTCTGAGGAATTGTGCTTGATGTGTTCTTTAAGCATCAAGGAATATATACCAAATATTGCTGAGAAATATTTTGTGTTTTTATCCAAAACTTCCCTGGCTGGTTCTTTGACATCATGTATATAATTTTCTCATATTATCAATGGAAACGGTTGTTTTATATTATAATAGAGCTTATATTTATCATTAGCTTAGTGACCCCTGCTGGGAGTCTTAAGATAGCCTTGCTGAAATTCAAAGTTGGGTTCTCAGCAACATAGGTACTTGGACCTCAAACATGAGTTCTTTATGATCCAGGATAACTGATTTTGCAAATTGATCATTATGCCTATCCCTGAAAGCTGATCATTCAGTGAAGGGACTAGCCCTTGTCATATAACTGAGAGTGTGACCAATTCTAAAAGTGACACATTTGAAATTAGCACATTCTTCCAGATTGTCTGTCTCTGTTCCCTCACGTTGCTAGGTCTATTTTATTTTATTTTATTCACCAAGTGGCACTTTTTGATCTGTTTCCAATATGCTTTAAAAAAAAATCAAAAGGCACAGATGATGTCGTTTTCCATCAGAATCTTTTTTCCCCCATCACAATAGCATGACTCAACATCATATGCCAACCTTTTTACCATCACATTTGCAGAACTAAACTCCTCAAAAGGGAGTAAACACCCCACAGAGCAGAGGCCTTATAGTATTATTTTCATGAATATTTAAAGAGCCAGATGCACTTTTGTCAAAGTGTAAGCTTTTATTTATGTAGACCTGTACACATTTTTAGATTCTCCTCATCTCCATCATAGACCATATTGTCATACAAAATCAATTTACATAAACCAGTAAGAATAGTGTCCACTAACCTATGTTAGTCTCTGTACAAAAGAAAACTTACAATTCAATTAAGTTTGTGCTTCAGGGTAACAAAAAGTACAGAATATTGATATAAGAAGAACTGTGACTTCTAAAAACTGACCTAAGCATATTTAATAAGAACATTTAAAAATTAGTATTTATTTAAAACAGTTTTATTAAAAGTGATGTATGTGTGTATATACTTTTTAATAGGCTAGTAACTTAAAAGATGTCAGTGGGTAAATTCAATTAACTAGAATCCGATTCTGAATCTTTCAACTATTCAGTATTTTTTTTTTCTGGGTACTACAATTTTTATGGAAGATATACAGCACAGGGGGAAGATAGAACAAGATGATATAACCACAAAATCACTTTATTTCTTCCCATTCTCCCCGTTTCCTTCCTCCCTCCCTCCCTCCCTCCCTTCCTTCCTTCCTTCCTTCCTTCCTTCCTTCCTTGTTTCCTTACCTTTTTACTTTTTTGCCTTAGCTTTGAAGACCTTAGATTTTGTAACAATTCCACTGAACCTATTGCATTCTGTGTCTGGATACATAATGAAATCTTGCTATTTAGTGTGGGCAATGAAAAGAAATACTCCTCTAAGTAGATAATATCTTTTATTTTTTAATTTATCCTGTGGGTTGGAAGGAGGTAGTGGCATTTGTTATATGTCTCTATCATTTTTAGACTAAACTGCAAACTTCATTTGGATTTCACCAGTTGTTTTTTTTTTTTTTTTTCATTATTGTTCTCTCCCTGTTTAAAATGCAATCTAGGGGTGCCTGGGTGGCTCACTGGTTAAGCACCTGAGTTCAGCTCAGGTCATGATCTCACAGTTTGTGAGTTTGAGCCCACCTCCAGCTTGCTGCTGTCAGCCCAGAGCCTTCTTTGGATCCTGTGTCCACCCCGCTCTCTCTGCCCCTTCCCCACTCATGCTCGCATGCTCTCTCTCTCTCCCTCTCTCAGAAATAAAGAACTATTTTTAAATGCAATCTAGAAGCCCACCTTGTATTCAGTTCTTATGTCTCTTTCTCTTTGGTCTTCTCTGTTCAGTAATGGTTTCTCATTCTTCTTTATTTGTTTTTGTTTTTCTCATTCTTCTTTAAAGTTGTCATCATCTTGGCACTCTTCAGGAGTGCTAGTTGGGGATTTTGTAGAATACCTCATAGTTTGGGATTGTCTGATATTTATCCTATGTGTAGACTGATGTTCTGTTTTCTGAAGGATGTCATAGACATAAAGTGTCCTTCCTACAACTTCATGTAGGAAGATATATTGATCCATATGACTTTTCATTGATGATATTAACCTTCACAACTTGGATAAGATAGTATTTGCCAAGCTTCTTCTTTGCATACTCTACTTTTTTGGGGAGTGATTCACTAAGTCTAGCTCATACTCAAAGAGGAAAGAAGGCCCTTTTTGAAACATGGGATATACCCTCTGATGGGGTGGAATGGAATGGATGGATAAAAACTATCGGTAGGTTCGGATCCCATTGTTAATCTTTCTCTGAAGACTCAAGACATGCAAGAGGGCACACTCTCCTCTTGAAGTGTATAGACCATGATGGGGCAAACTATTCTACCTTAGGTTATTAATATTAGTTATAACTGGTAGTGCATCCATTAGGTTCTGGGCCCACTTCTGAGAACTGAGCTCAGTTGCAATGGCTGAACTGGCTGGGCATCTCTCTTCTACAGTCTTTCATGTTCAAGGAGATTAGAATGTGCTGTTTGACATTACTAACACAGCTGTGCAAGCCTTGCTGTGTCACACTATCACGTGACCAAGTCCAGAGATGATGCTGGAGGCACCATACAGTGGGGTGAACACATATCAGTGTGATTCAATGGGAAGCCTTCATATAACAATCTACACATTTGTGTAGCAAATAACTAGTTGAGAATGAACCCAAATCAGTCCTACCTCAGCACCCATCTCCACTGTAGCATATTGAAGTCAAGAAATATATTTTTCTCTTCTATTATGTTTATTAAAGCAGGGAATCCAGCTCATACTTTAGGTTTTCAGTAATAAAGGTTGACAGAGAGCTTTCTGTTTAACCTTTTAGATAATTAGCACATTGGGTGGGCCATATTGTTTCCTCGGCATTTTTACTATTTTAAGGCACTGAAAGAGGGCTATTATAGAAATCAAATAGCTGGTGGGCCGTATCTAGTTTTGAGTATGTAGGTGGGTAACCTTTAACAAATGATTTACCCTTTTATGGCCTTAGTTTAATTATCTGTAAAATGAGGATGTTCAATAGCCTTTAAAGATTATTCAGCTCTAGAAAGTCCTGTGATGTGTTCTTTATTTTTAATTCATACATTTTCCTTCTTTAACTCTTATTGTTTATTAGACCAAGTTAGACACCTAAGTCTAGCTAGGTCCAGGAATGGAATAGTTAGCAGACATAGTCTAGGTTGGTGGTTAACAGCAGGGGACCTTCATAGAGGCAGAAATAGTTTCAAATCCAGATTCTATTACTTGTAAACTTTAAGTTCTTGGGTTTAACCATTAAGAGTTTGGCTATAAGTGGTAATAGTTATATTTACCTCATACAGTTTTGAGAGGATTACATTGAGTTCGTTACATTGAGTTAGACACTCAGTAATTCATTAAGTCATGTGTCATATAGTAAGTGCTCAAGAAATGGTGTCTACCACTATTTTTAGGATAACTACTATTGATAGTAATAGCAAATCAGACAAGGTTTTATCTTATAGTATGTTAAATTTTGTCCTCTACTAACCAATATATATGTGTAAATGACTAGTACCCAAAGCGCCTGAGTTGTATCTGAGAAAATTTTCACAAACCAGACTTTGCTCCTGGCAGATGGATTTGTGCAGGGGTTTTTAGTCCATGTTACAGATGACTGAACTGAGGCCAAGTCTTTCTATGGTGTCTTATTTCTGTGGTGGGCACCTAGAGACAGAGTCAAATTAGACATGCCCAGGGCTCTGTCCAAAGTCTAATGTTAGATGTAGTGGCAGGTTGTTTTTGTTTTGTTTTGTCTTTTTAGTTTCTTTCTTTCTTTCTTTCTTTCTTTCTTTCTTTCTTTCTTTCTTTCTTGTCTTGCGTTTGTTTTCTTTTAGGAGATGTTAGGCCTTAATTCACACAGCTCAGAATATAGAAACTGACGTATTTTCTCACTCAATGATCTTTTTGTAGAGGTTGATTTCCTTCTGCCTTGAATTGAAGTCATTTTGGGGTTATAAATTTTATCTTCTGAACTAGATTGTGGATGCCTTGAGGGTAGAGGAAGCATTTTGGATACCTTTGTTTTTCCCCATGCACTTAATACAGAAACATGAACACCATACATCCTCTAATAGGTTTTTAACGTAACCCAAAGAGCTCTGAGAAGCAGTGAAATTCAATAGCAAATAAGTTCAGCCGACATTCTGTGATAGAATATAATGCATTTAATTTATGGGATAGGCTTTAATTCTTAGACGAGTTTCTTTAATTCTTATGAGGGTTTTAAATTTTTTGTCTTTGAATAAATTCTTTAATCACAAGTATTGTCCATCCTTTCAACCAGGTGGCATACATGAGTATCACTAGACCTGTTTCATTAATGTTTAAACTATCTTTGCCCTATAATTATGAGAGGGTAAGCATGCATACATTGAAGAAGAGGAAGTAAAGACTTAAAATGCCTATGAGTGAGCTTGTGTTGAGTGAGGCTCAATGTACTTGGAAGAGTCTTCCTGAGCCACACGGTGGCAAACGTTATTGCATTGCTCTGCTATTGCTGGCTCTGTGACTGTTGTTACTGTTCCTGTTGTTGTTGTTGTTGTTAATAATAATTAATTTTACAAAGATAATAATTACAAAATAGTTCAGTTTGTAAAAACATCCATCCTGCCCAGTTGTGGTAAACTGAACTCCTCTCTCATTGGTGAAGGAGGAAATGCCTTCTTTTTTTAGAGATGAAACCATTGGCAACTTCTCCTAAGACTTCAGGGCAGCATGAAATGTCTATGACAGACTCTGTCTTTCTGTTTCTCTCTCTCTGTTATTTGCTTTCTGACAAAATAGAAAAGAAAAAAAGATGCCCTTCTCAAGAAACTGCTGCACTCTGTTGTTTTTGATTTTCCACATGAAAGGATTCTATTTAAGCACAGGAGGGTCTAGGAAGGCTGGCTTCTTGTTGAACAAATATATTAATACTTTTCCTCCTACAACTTGTAGCCTGATCAACTGCAATTATTTCAGTAGCCAGAATAACCCAGGATTCTGAAAACGAATACATCAAATGCTTTTTAAAGTCAACACTAAGGCTAAATACAGTACAAACAATAGGAAGGTGTTTACTGCATGCATTCCCTGCCCGTGTAAGTGTTTATAAACTACACAGACAGACATAAAAGAGTAACAATGATGGAAACACCATGTCACACCTTGAATGGACTGTGTGTTCTTGATTATACTGATCAGCATTTGCCCTTTTCATTGGCATCAGAAACTCCACCCCCAACCTGCCCCGGGCTGCTGGAATCTGTGTGACAGTCTGGCAAGATTAACGTTAAGAAACACACAAAAGGCAGAAAACAAATAGTGCTGCTGCCATCTTATTGGCTGGCGTGCTCCTGGGATGATCTGTAATCATTTCTTCAGCTGAGAAATCAGCCTTGTGGTCTTTGGAGTATTATTGAAGCTCTCAAGCTCTGTGGGTTTTGTCTCTTCTATTGTTTATAAGAGTTCATTCATTTTGCCATTAATTTTAATAGAGGCATATGGTTCGCTTTTTCATTATCAGGTTTAAATTTTGGAGAAAATAAAGCAAACAGTGAAAAGGGAAAAACAAACAAAACAAAACAAAACAAAACAAAACAAAAAAAAACCCTCTGGCTCCTAAAATGTATTTGCAGGTCAGTAATGTTAAATTTCTTTCCATTCAACATGTAAGAAGCTTTAAAAATATATTGTCCTTTAAAAAGAATGTGCTCAAGCATAAGTGTGAAAGGATGTTAGGAAGGAATCATTATCATCTCTGTGTGTTTACAAAGAACACACATGAATATATACACACATAGTCAAAAAAGTAGTTCTTTAAGAATTCCATGCCACGAAAGATTTAATTAACCTTTTCACTAGGAAACCAATTTTGCTTGCTGCCTTCATTATCCCTTCCTTCTGCTTCCACCCCATGGCTCTCACACTTTATTTCTTTCCTCTTCTTTTATTCCCCCTATCCTTTGGCCCATTCTTTCATCAATGATCCCATTGTTAAATCTGCCAGCTGGTGTTGGAGTCCCTTATTCCTCTCCATTTCCTACTTGAACAACCTTACTTCCATACTTGAGCTTTTGTGGTTACCTGCTTTATTACGTCCTCTCCTCTTTCTCAATTTTTTAATTGAAACAGCCATACCAACCCAGGAGTATAAGGTCAGCTGAAGAGTTTGACAGTCTACAAGGAATAAAGCTTTGAAATATTATTTTTCCCACAAGGCATAACAATTTGTCTTAAATGAATGTCATTTATGGAAATAAAATCAAAGGAAATCCACTCCAAACACACACTCCCACACACACAGACCATTTATTGAATGCTATATGAAGGAATTTATCATTATAATTATCTTAATTTTACTAATTTTACATTTTTTGTTTTGAGTTTTAGATATTAAAATAGACTCCGTAAACAAGGAAGCACTGAGGAAGATATTTAAATGACATGCAAATAAGCATTACATTTTTGATAATGTCCTCATTCTCAAGGAAACTTTTAAAAGTTATCTTTTTGTTGTTGTTGATGATGATGTGTAGCTGTTTTTCTCCGCTGCATTTCCTCCTATCTATTGTTAAAGGAGAGTGAGGGTGTATATTCATAGAACCCCCATGCTTGCAATGCCTAGACATGTTGGTTGCTAGGTAACAGAATACTATGAGAGAAGCAGGGCTCATAGTGTATATCTCTGATCTAGCAGAAATGCAGAAACCACCACAGGAGGGAAGTTTTCTGCGTTTCCTTGCATTTTTGCTGAACCAGACAGAATTATTATTGCATGACAAAGTACCACTTAGCCTTATGAAACTTCCTGGCAGTTTCACTTTAATCACTGCTGTGAAGAATCCATAAGTCTTGCTTGGTTATTTCTCTAAGACTATATGGTAAGCTTACTGAGTCACAACTTTCTTGTCCACATTCCTGTTCCCTTTGGTTCCCTCTAGGTTATTAAAGTTCTGTCACTGGGTACTTGAATTGACTTGCTAGTTTCCAATGTCTTCCATTCTGATAGAATTTTAAGAAAGTCCTTATATCTTGTATAAACAAAACTGTAGCTAGGGTATAAAGTCATACAATTGGGGAAAATTGCTCAGAATTCCCCCACTGTCTAAAAGAAAAATAAAAACTCCTCTTCTAAAACCTTAATTCTCAATTAAAACAAATGGGTTACATGGAACCCATGGGTTATTAGGCATCAAGTAAGAGTCAGGGATGGGTCAGTTCATTTTGTTTTTATTTGAGAGAGACAGAGAAAGAGAGAGACAGAGAGAGAGAAAGAACAGGGGAGGGGCAGAAGGAGAGGAGAGAATCTTAAACAGGCTCCACACTCAACACAGGAGCCCGACTCAAGACTCAATCCCATGACCATGAGATCATGACCTGAGCCGAAATCAAGAATTAGATGCTCAATTGACTGAGCCACCCAGGTGCCCCTAGGGTCAGTTCATTCTTGGGTTCCTGGGTGCCCACTGTGTGCTTATGAGCTGAACACTGATATTACAGAAAATGAGACAGCATCCTGGCCTCTGCATACATGTGGGGAGAGATATACACAGATAATCACATTGTGGGAAACTTCAAAGCAGGGCATAAGGAGATTTTGGGGAGGACAGAAGCAGCAGCAATCAGCTAGGCTTTGGGGAGTCAAGAGGCTTCAAGGAACTGTGTCTTGAAAGATGAGAGGTTTCCCAGAGAGAAAAAGGCAAGTGACCTTTCTTGGCTTTCTTAGGACACTCATCCATCAATACAAAACACTATTACATAGGGATGCCTTCCTCGATTTCTTTATCCACATGGGATTCATTCATCATATACTCTCTCAGCCTCTTCCTCCCTTTCTTGAGTGGGCTTATCTCAGGTTTTAGTTATATATTGAACAGTATTATTTAATACTTTAATGGAGATTATTACCTTTCTCCATAAAGGAAAGGGACATAGCTGTTTCCTTACATTATCCCCATGGAATATCACAGTGCCTTGCATATAGTAGAACATAATGAATGTTGAATGAATGAGTAGGCAGACTCACAAATCATGTCATTTAGGTAGCTGCCTTCCCTGATTTAATGGTTTGAGTGGCCAAGCTCATATTCCCTGTCTTTGATATTCCTAAAAGAAAAAAGAAAAAAACTATTGTTACTACACAACTTTTCTTAAGTGTACTCTATATATTCTTTCGTAAAGCTAAATCTACCAAATATATTCCATAGCTTTAGCCTTTTGCCTAGTATATAAAACATGAAGGAGAACACTTTTAGATGAATTCTACAGATACTTCAAATACAGGTAAAAAAAAAAAAATACTGGTCAGTTCTTCATTGTCCCAACTACAGTATCTACAGTAATCCCCCCAGAGTCCATTAATAAATTACTGTTGGGGGTGGGGATGGGAGTGAGGATTAACATTTGCTAAGTACTCACTTTATGTCAGACCTCAGATTATTCCCTCAGTCTATACAGTAGTCCCCCATTATCCACACTTTCATTTTCCCTGATTTCAGTTACCCGCAGTCAACCATGGTCTGGAAGCAGATCATCCTGACAATACATGAGAAGCTTATCCGTGGTCTGACACTGTGTCACAGTGCCTACATCATTCGCCTCATTCCATGCCATGGTGTAGCCATTTTATCATCTCACATCATCACAGGAAGAAGGCCAAGTACAATACAGCAAGATGTTTTGAGAGACCACATTCACATAACTTTTATCAAAGTATATTGCTATAAATGTTCTGTTTTATTTTTATTACTAATCTCTTACTATGCCTAGTATATAAATTAAACTTTATCAGAGTATGCATGTATAGGAAAAAACATAGTATATATGGGTTCAGTACTATCCATAGTTTCAGGCATTCGCTGGGGGTTTTGGAACATATCCCCAGCCACCATATGATTTAGATATTTTGTTAACCCCATTGTACATAGAAGGACTCTGAAGTCTAGACAAGTTAAATGGTATTTCCTAAGCTCACAGTAAACAAATAAGAGAACTGAATGTCAACTCCAGGTCAGTTTGACCCTAAAGCTATTTTCTTTTCATTACTTCCTACTCTTTTTGCCATTAGTCTTTACTATCTGAATCCTGAGAACCCTCTTTCTCTCTCTCTCTCTCTCTCTCTCTCTCTCTCTCTCTCTCTCCACACACACACACACACACAATTTTCAGAACTCAAGCTCTCAATAGGAAAATTTTTCATTAGGTAAAATTTTTCAGAAGTAGAAAAATTGTTATTCACTTACTTATGAGAAATCATGCTTTCTTGCCTCTTTGTGTTTTTAAAGCTTTTATTTAAATTCCAGTTAGTTAACATATTGTGTAATATTAGTTTCAGGTGTACAATTTAGTGATTCAACAATTCCATATATCACCCAGTGCTCATCACAAGTACACTCCTTAACCCCCAACACCTATTTAACCATACCCCCACCCATTTCGCCTCTGGTGACCATCAATTTCTTTACAGTTAAGAGTCTCTTTCTTGGTTTGCCTCTCTTTTGTGCCCTCTCTCTCTCTCTTTCTCTCTGTTTTTGCCTCTTTAAGTCAAGGAGCCTTTTCAATTTTTCCTTTGTCAGCATATGTTAAATATTGAGGAGTTGGTGCTAACTTTGACTTAGTTCAGGGTCTGTCAGGTGGGTCCACAGTGAATGCCCTACTGGGTTGAATTAGAATCGAGTTGTCTTTTCAGTCTGCTTGTTCAGCAATGTGAGTGGTGGGCAATATGAGGAACAATGTGAGAATGTTCCCTCCATGACAAAAATGTAGGGTTAAGTGCCTCTTTTTTGTAGCTTAAAACATGAAAAGTTCAACCCCTCACAATTTGTAAATAGCATCCTTTCTCTTCTAAGAAAACACTGTAATTATATACTTTAAATATTTCATGCCTAGATATATCTCACTTAAATCTAGGGAGTTAATAAATGTTTTCAATATCGTTTATAATAGGAGCTTTGAGAATCTGGTAACTTAATTTGCACTAAAAGCACTTAATTTTGTGAAAGCCATACCAAACTTGCCATTACTAACTGCACAAATAGAGAGGGCAATTTGCTAATGGGGTTCCATTTGTGGCAGTTTATCGACTAGCTACCCAGTTTACTCACCAAGGCACTTCCAAATATGAACCAGTCGATGTGAAACATTGAATGGCTTTTAATTCAATAAAACACTTACCTATTTAGATATAAATAAATAGGGACATCATATCAAAGTGACATTCACTCTGTAGACCAGTTACTGGTGACACAAGAGTGAGCAGAGCAACAAGTCTGACTATGATGAAACATATCATCTTTCCGGAGAAACAAGTGTTAATTCAAGGAACATGAAGAAGGGTAATGAGTTTTAGAGAACCACGGGCAAGAGGGTATGCTGTGGGAGTAGAGGCTGGAAGGTAAGCAGGAGCTGGATCATGCAGGACATTGCAGGAATTGCTTCAGTCTGAATGTTTGTGCCCCCCTCCCCAAATTCATATGTTGAAGTCCTAATGCTCAACATGGTCATATTAGGAGAAGGTAGAGGTAGAGGTCCTTGAGAGATGCTCATGTCATGAGGGTGAAGCCCTCATGAGTGGGGTTAGTGCTCTTAATAAAAGAGAGTACAGAGCTCCCTAGCCCCTTCCACCACAGCAAGAAGTCAGCAGTCTAACAACCTGGAAGAGGTTCTTCACCAGAACTCAAACATGTCAGCAATCTGATCTTGCATTTCCAGCCTCCAGAACTATAGGAAGTAAATTTCTGTTGTTTATAAGCCACCAATCTTTGGTATTTTGTTATAGCAGCCCAAATGAACTAAGACAGAATTTATGCATTTATTTTATTTTTTTCAATTAACACCAAGCATCTGCTATGAAGTGCTATTCTGGGGATAAAGAAGTGAATAAAACTGATGAATCCCCAAGAAGACATAACTAACAACCAAACTCATAAATAGAGAATCTGTTGGATAGGAAATATTATGAAGAAAATTAAGCAGGTGAGGGGGGGCAGAGAGTTGCATTGGGGGGCCAGGAGAAGAGTTACTAGTTTGTAAAGATCAGCTGGAATAATAAGTTGGCATTGGGATAGAGGATCTAAAGAAAGTAGGCCATATTAAGGATTTTAGTCTTTCTAAGAACAAGTGCTAAGTCATCAAATTTTTTTTTGTTTGTTTTGTTTTCAGGTAATAAATATTTATTAAATAATAAGCACAGACCACTCACTCCATCAGACTCAGGAGCTACAGTGGGGAAAAACAGAACCTTGTTATGCTAACCCCTCATTTAAGATCATCTCATTTTAGACGGGAGGAAACAGAGACTTAGAGAAGTCAAGTGACTTCCAGTATTGTGTGACAATTTTGTGGCAGAACCAGAATTTGAATTTAGGTCTTCTGAGTCCACATATAGCTTTCTACATTTTGGGAGATGATGTGACAATATACATCTTTTGACAAAATCCGGAATTTGGAATGCTTTTCATTTGTTATAATTTCCCCACAAGCAACTACGTATTATTTTCCAGAACGGTTATGGCAAAGTCTGTAAACCTATCAGAATCAACATTAATAAAAAAACATTGCACTCCAACATTCATCCCTATAATTATGGGGTCAAATAATCTTTACAATGACAGTGCTTTGTACAACTTGTCAATTTTTTGTGAATAGAAAACATGCTAAATTTGGGTTAGAATTCCTTTTCTTTAACAGTGTTAAGATAGTGAGCTTCATAGTGTAGAAATGGAAAGATGTACATTTGTTCACTCTGTTTTTCTGATAACAATGAATACTGTCACTTGGGGAAATGAGGAGAAATGTGCTTTTAATAATATTTGTGATCTTCTGGAAGGTGGCTGCATTTCTTTGTTTATAAATTCATATCTGAGGAAAGCATAATGGCTTCTATCTCTGAGTTGTCACATTGTATAGTAGCTGTCACAAGACCTCTACTGGCTACAGGAATGAAAGAAATTTCCCTTAACTGGGGAAAGTTCTGAAGACTCTGTCACTGGCATGGGAGAGAAATTCCCCCGAAGAGTTTCTTTAGCTATGATAAATGAACCAAACAGAAACTTTCCACAGCACTACCCATTTTAAACCCCACCACTATGCCTTTTCCAAAAATGCCCTCTCTTAGGGAATTCCTGACTGTCCTGATGTTGTTGTTTTTTTTTAATTTTTTTAAATTTACATCCAAATTAGTTAGCATATAGTGCAACAATGATTTCAGGAGTAGAGTCCTTAATGCCCCTTACCCATTTAGCCCATCCCCCCTCCCACAACCCTTCCAGGAGCCCTCTGTTTGTTCTCCATACTTAAGAGTCTCTTATGTTTTGTCCCCCTCCCTGTTTTTTATATTATTTTTGCTTCCCTTCCCTTATGTTCATCTGTTCTGTGTCTTAAAGTCCTCATCTGAGTGAAGTCATATGATATTTGTCTTTTTCTGACTGACTAATTTCACTTAGCATAATACCCTCTAGTTCTATCCACGTAGTTGCAAATGGCATGAACGGTTTTAAGTAGAGAGGCGACGTGATCAGAATAGCATTCTAGAAGGATCAACCTTGCAGTAGGCTACAGAAATGATGAGAATAGGAAAGGATAGAAGCAGAGGACTGTAAGAGAAATTTTGCAGTTGCCTGGAAGGAGGTGATAGTGGTTCAGACCATCTAGGTGTAAGGGATATGGCTGAATGTGGACAAATTTCATCACGGGAGTTGGTTCTTAATTCCATGTCATTCTAAGGGACAGTGCTGTCTTTGAAAAGAGTTCTGAGCTAGGAGTAGGAAGAAATGATTTTAAGTCTTTAACTGATTCACCTTGAGCTACTTTCCTGTTTTATACCTTCTCTATAAAAGGAGGTAATGATGCTTGGTTGTTCTAGCTCTTAAGCTTTTATAAAGAATAGATACATAAGAAAGGCTTAAAATGTGCAAAGTGCTATACCATCGAGGGGTAAGCAGTTATTCACTATAAATACTATAATGCTATAAATATTGGTTTTTTTAGACTAACATATATACAGCTGTTTATTGTTTTGAGTTTCCAGAGTGAACACAAAGGTGATACAAAGAAACCCACCAAATAAATTATGAATATTGCAATTTAGATAGTATATGCATATGACTTAATATTAATTGACATATTGATTGAGCTCAACTGATAAAATGTCTATATTGCAACAATTTCTAAACCATGGTCCTTGTCCAAATTTAAGTTTATGTATAGAGCTAAGTGTTTGGATTCATTCCCAGGTCTCTCTTTTTTTAATTTAAAATTTAACTAGTTAATATGCAGTGCAATATTGGTTTCAGAAGTAGAATTCAGTGATTCATCACTTACGTAAAACACCCAGTGCTCATCATACCAAGTGCCCTCCTTAGTACCCATTACCCATCTAGCCCATCCTCCACCCAACTCCCTTCATCAACCCTCAGTTTGTTCTCTATCATTCAGAGTCTCTTATGTTTTGTTTCCCTCTCTTCTCTTTGCCCCCTCCCCATATGTTCATCTCTTTTGTTTCTTAAGTTCCACATATAAGTGAAATCATGTATTTTTCTTTCTCTGATTGACTTATTTCTCTTAGCAAATTACATTCTAGCTCCATCCACATCGTTGCAAATGGCAAGATTTCATTCTTTCTGATGTCAGATTGCTGAGCTTGTGCATAACCCTCTAGGAGCACGCTTTTGAGAGTCTCAAAAAAAATGTCTCTAACAAGAAGGGGAGAAACAAGAAGGGATGTCAAGACTTCCCTGGTTTAGAATCCCAGTACCATCGCTTTGCAGAACCCGTGGTTCAGAACATCTTACTCTGAGTCAGGAACTCACAAAAGCCTTTGTCTTGTATATATTTCCAGCTGGAACATCCATGCAACCCCTAATGGGAAAAAAAAAAAAAAAAAAAAAAAAAAAAAAAAAAAAAAAAAAAAAAAAAAAAAAAACAACTAATGGAAATCTTGTTTATAGATTATATGAATTCATTTGAATAAAATTGGGCTGTCAGCTTACTTTAGATGTTAGAAATCTCTAACCTCCAACTTGAGATGAAACATTATGGTCCTCATCTCTACCATGTTGCTTTGCTTCTAAAAGAGATTATGCCACGGATGATTTGATTTTGATGGTGCTCAAAACAAAACAAGCATTTCATTTATTTGCTTTGTTAATAGTGTTCTTCTAACTCCCTCTTCCCATTTATTAAAAATAAACATCTTGGACAGTGTAGTTTATTAGCTTTCTGTGAGGTTATATTCCACAGATATCTGACCTTTTTTAATCATTGTGTGGCCAAATGAAATAAAGCACATGCATTGAAGCAGTGCATAAGATTTGGGGTTAGTGAGTTTGATGGAATCACAACCAGTAATTTTAAAATGTGACTGAATTCTTCCTACATTTAAAGTCTTTCATTATGCTACTTCAAAGCTAATTTCTTTCTTGTTTTTTCTGAATAGTTGCTTCCATTAATCTCACTTTAGGTAATGATGGTAATGATACAATTATATGTAATCATTGCCTGAATTCAGTATGCAACATATCAGTCCCTTTATGTAGTGATTGTATAGCTCTCTACAATCTTTGGATTTGGAAAGTTTCCATCATGTCTTGCCAAGATCAGATTGAAAAGTCTCTGACATTTTGCATAACATCAGTCAAGACGGGTGTTCCAACTGTCCCTTGTAGTGACTGGGCAAACTCATCCATCTGGCTGGTGCTAGTTGAAGCCATGGGTGAAGACATGAGGCAGTCTAAGCAGATCTTTCTGTTTACAAAGAATCCAAAGCACTTAAACTATTCAGAAAAACATACATATATTTAAGATCAAGAACTTTGAAAAAGACATTCAAGTGTGCACGTGGCTTATCTGCTTTAACTACTAATGACACAAATCATAATCTAAATGAATTTATTATGTTTTTGTGCAAAGCGAATATTTCAAAAATTTAAAATTTTTTTAAAAAAATTTAAAAAAAAATTTTAGTTTATTTTTGAGAGAGAGAGAGAGAATGTGTAGGAGGGGCAGAGAGAGAGGGAAACAGAGGACCCAAAGCAGGCTCTGCGGGCTCCAACACACGAACCATGAGATCATGACCTGAGGCACCCAGGCACTCCTATTTCAAAAATTTTAAATCTGTTTTCCTAAAACTCACAGCTAATGTTACTACCAGCTATCATTTATCATTAACCTATTCATCAGAGTACTATGAAGCGGATTTGTGCTCCCATTTCTTTTTGTTTTTGTGCTATGTAAATGCAATTTTGTCCAAGTTCTGAAGACAGGTTTTAACACTTAGTCTCGTTCACTTAAGACTTACTATGTTCTATATGTTCTGATACAGTGGAATGGAACATACCTATGTCTTCTAAGAATTAAATCATGAAATATGCAGGTAGCTTTAAGGTACTAGCCTACTATGTATTCCATGTGTAAACTATTTTTCTTTCTTTTTTTAAATCTCCTTCTCTCAGGATAAATACCAGGACTTCTCTGGCCTCCAGGAAATATTTACAATTCATCATTGTCCCCTGACCCATTAAATTTGGTTTATTATAATGTTTTTAAAGATTGGTGTCAATACAGTGTGGTATGGGTGGCAGTGTGTGAGCTCACAGTCTAAAATGTTTTTTTTTTCTTTTTTAAAATCCCCTTTAGTTCCTCTAAATAGATTTTCTCTCTAATTCTGAAACACACTTTTTGTTATATTGATATCAGCTGACTCATTAGCATCTGTCAATGGGCTTTAAGTTAACCAAATGGAAAGCCCTTAATTTTCCCTCTCAGATTTAATCTTCCTGACTCTTGCTCATATCTGTAAACAGAAACCACTATGTACAACTGGCTACAATCAAACAAGCAAGTAAGCAAACAAACAAATCATTAGAGCTCTCCCTCATCCTCTTTTTTCTACATCTCCCCGTCCCAACCATTGCCAAGTCCTAGAAGCATGACATTGAACACATGTCCTCCACTGCTTCCCACCTTTGCTCTACCTCCACCACCTCCATGCCACGAGCGTCTCTCCCCTCATCTACTGAAATGATCCTGTAATTGATGTCTTTGACTTTATCTTTCCCTTACAGTCAGCTCACATTAATTGTTAAAAACATAATTTATCGTGCCTTTTCCTGTTGTAAGCTTGGAATAAAATCCAAATGCCTCAAACGATCTTTTAAAGCTCCTTGTAAACCATTCCATCTTACTCTGCTGGTGCATCTTGTTCCACTGTCTACATTCTTGACTTCTCTCCAGCCATATTGGCCTGTTTTGGATGTCCTTTTTTGAACACCTCAAAGCTGTTCTTGCCTTGGGGCTCCTGGGTGGCTCAGTCGGTTAAGCCTCCGACTTCAGCTCGGGTCACGATCTCGCGGTCTGTGAGTTCGAGCCCCGCATCGGGCTCTGGGTTGATGGCTCAGAGCCTGGAGACTGCTTCCAATTCTGTGTCTCCCTCTCTCTCTGCCCCTCCCCCGTTCATGCTCTGTCTCTCTCTGTCTCAAAAATAAATTTTAAAAAAACATTAAAAAAAGAAAAAAAAATTAAAAAAGCTGTTCTTGCCTTAAGGCTTTAGCACTGCCTTTCCTGGAATGCCCATCTCCTATATCCTCGGAGAGAGGTCTTCTCTGATCCCAGGTCACCTTCTATCATACGCCCTTTGTTAAATTTCTGCAGATCTTTTTTTTTTTTTTTTCTTGATTGATTGACTGATGTCTTCTTCCATTAGAATGTAATCTTCAAGAGAACAGGGACCTTAACTCTTGTGTTTATTAATTATGACCAGTATGTAGAAATGCATGTAGAACACAGAATAACAGCAATAAATATTTGTTGACTAAATGGATAGACCCTTAGGGTAACAATTAATACTGCACATATTAGATGATGTAAGTTGGAAATAGGAACAGACTCAAAAGAAACTTTCCTTCTGAGAGAATCTTTAGTCAAGTTTGAAAGAGAAGTCAGGGCACTATTGGAATAATAGTGTTTGCTTCCCCCATGATCTCACCTTCCTCTCTTCCTTCTCTGCCCTTCATTTCTTAAATATTTCTTTTTCAGGCACTATTTTCAAATCATGACTGGATCAGGTGGAAGGAATTCCAAGGTAAATTGGAAAATGTTCCTGCAGTCACACTTACAAAGCCCTTCTTGTTAGGGGAACAAAATAAGAGGTGCACATGGATAGCTAGTAATAGCACAAAGTCATATTAGAAAGCTGCTATAATGGAAGCAGATACATTCCAAGCCTACTTCTCAAGGGCCAACTAAAAATGTCTATACCAGCATCAACACTGGAGAAAGTCTTGCCTGAATCCTCAGGGACACAGGCCAGGCCTCTGTGCCCCCACCCAGGATGACTTTGCACTCAGTGCCACCAATATCATTCAGCTTAGCTACTCCTCAAATCTTAGGAATTTTACTCCTGAGGCTTCTCTTTCATTTCTTTCTAAAAATGGTATTGGGTGCTAATCTCTTCATTTCCTTCCTTCCTAATAGTCAGGATGCACTCATTCCTGTTAGGTTTATCCTCCAACTGACTACATCTCATCATGGCTACTTGGGCTGAAACTTAATAGGGGCTTTGTTACATACCTACCAGAATTCCTTTTATACTGGCCTAACTCTGTACAACTATTCATAACACATCAAGTCTGAGCTTTAAAAAGAGTTTCCTAGGATGGGCTTGATGGCTCAGTCGGTTGAGCATCTGACTTTTGATTTTGGCTCAGGTCGTAATCCCAGTGTCATGAGATCAAGCCCTGTGTTGGGCTCCATGCTTAGCATGGGACCTGCTTATGATTCTCTCTCTCTTCCTCCCCTTCTCTCTCTCTCTCTCTCTCTCTCATAGAAAGAAAGAAAGAGAGAAAGAAAGAAAGAAAGGGAAAGAAAGAAAGAAAGAAAGAAAGAAAGAAAGAAAGAAAGAAAGAAAGAAAAGAAAGAAAAATAAGAAAGAAAGATTTTCCTATTTTGGTATACTAATAAACTCCCTTTTCTTATTAAGGAAATAATGTAGTAGCTGACAGTGTTTGGATAGTCCAAGTGAGACGTTGTGAGATCATAGAAAATGTATATGTATCTTTCCCTGGCTTGTGGCAGAGACCTTCTAAAACCCTTGTAATTTTCTAAGTGATAAAATAGTAGAAGCATCTTTTGTTCTAATATTTATTCTTTGCCTCAATTCCTTGCACGGAGTTCCTAAATCCCTTGGCATTTCCTGAGATATAGGAATATCTTTTGTTCTAATGAAGCAACTCTTGGGTCCTGGATGGGGGTCAGTCACCAGAAAGGCCAAGCCATGATTCGAAGCTTGGAATATTCATATCCACCCACCTCCCTCATTCTCCAGAAAGAGGAGAGGAGCTAGAATTGGAGTTAATGATTGATCATGACTAAATGATGAAGCTGCCATAAAAAAAAATAATCCAAAAAGTATGGTGTTCAGAGAGCATCTAGGTTGGTGGACATGTAGAGGTGCTGGGAGAGTGACTCGAGTATGGAAGCTCTACACTCCCTTTCTACATAACTTGCCCTATGTATCTCTTCCATCTGGCTGTTCCTGAGCTATATCCTTTTATAATAAACTGGTAATCTAAGAAATAAACCTTTCTTGAGTTCTGTGAGCTACTCCAGAAAATTAATCAAACCTGAGGAGGGGGTCATGGAAACCTCTAATTTATAGCCAGTAAGTCAGGAGCATAGATAACAAACTGAATTTAAGATTGAGGTCTGAAGGTGGAGATTGGTGGGCATAGTCTTGTGGGACTGAGCCCTTAATCTGTGAAATCTGATGTTCTGTTCACGTAAATAGTGTCAGAATTTGATTAAAATGTAGGAGACCTAGTTAGCATCACAGAGAATTGTTTGTGTGGGAAAAACCTCCATATGTTGGTGACCAGAAGTGTCAGAAGTGAAATGTTCTTTGTGAGTCATAAAGGAGAAACACACAGGAGGAGTGGGTTTTTTCAAACCATTGTTGAGGATGGAGTTAATATTCCTCTACTTTGTCAGCCCACATTTCCAAGAACAGTGTCCCAAACCCAAAAACACCTAATTAAGATCCCAGAGGAAAATCCTATCAGAATCCATAAGATCTAGAACCCCATTAGATAAGCAAGTTGTCATCACGGGGCAGCCTTTCCTATTTCCTGTCAACTGTATCAGAGTTTCTTCAGTAGAACAAATAAGTTCAGCATGATCCATGATCTCCTTTGCACATAATTCTAAGAATGACATAAGTCTCTCTGAGGTAGAATTAGGAGGATTGAAGATAAATCAACCACTGTTCAGGGCTGAGGTCCTAGCACTAATCTTCCTTAGTGAGAACTTTCCTTAATCATATTTTTGCCAATGCTCAAGTCTTTCTCTATAATTTCCCACTGAGAACATGAAAGTTTGAGCTAATCTGTGGAATCTGACTCAATGCCATTCTTGTCATACTCAGAACATAAATCATCGTGCCCCTCTGTATAATATTCTTCCAAGATTCTTTCCTGTGGTGGTTCTACTCATTAGCGGGGCCACCTTCTTCTTTCACTTTTCTTTTTTTTTTTTTTTTAAGTATTTTTTTTTAATTTTTTTTTTAACGTTTATTTATTTTTGAGACAGGGAGAGACAGAGCATGAACAGAGGAGGGTCAGAGAGAGGGAGACACAGAATCCGAAGCAGGCTCCAGGCTCTGAGCTGTCAGCACAGAGCCTGACGCGGGGCTAGAACTCACGGACCGCGAGATCATGACCTGAGCCGAAGTCGGCCGCTTAACCAACTGAGCCACCCAGGTGCCGCTTCTGTCACTTTTCTTAGACACATGCTATAAGTAATTCAGATTAAGACCTATGTTTCCTGACCCTCAGCTCAGCAATTTTTACTCTATAAATTAATCTACTTCCCAAATCTATTGTAAATATTTATTCTAAAAAGACTTCAATGTAGTCCAATTTGCTCAAGCAATATAGAGACAGCTTGAATTTCTCTTAGGATATTGGATACATACTTTTAAAGTATATGGATATTTTTGCAAATCAATTTAGGTAATGTATATATACACAAGTTAATTACGTATCCTAAGACTATTTCTTGATAGTATGGATAGTTAACAAGCAGAATAAAACAAAACAAAACAAAACAAAAATAATAATAAAACTCAAAGTCAACTATTGTTACTAAAATATTTCATGGGAATTGGCACTGACAACTAGAATCTAAATGTCTTTAGAAATCATGAGTCTATAGGCATTATGGATGGGACACAGACATCCAGTGTTGAAACATGTGACTGTTCAAGTGAAGTCTGTCAATCCAGAATACCAATGAATTATTGCACTCAAGGAAAAATGGTACACAGACAAAATCCGGAAAACAGTGCTTTTATTTTCATGACTCCTCAGTTGCCTTTGGCCATACTTTTTTCTTACCTTTTCTGTTTTTTAGGGGTCTTTGACCCAAGGCTGTTTCATGATCCACTGAAATCTGAGGAAACCACTGGTCTAAGTTTTCCACCATTTCCTGAGTGCACTGTCAGATGGGACCATCTGTGGGACCTTTGTGATAATGAATTTTTTGAAAATATTCAGTGACTTTTTTTTATCGCTGTTTGTTTTGGCATGTTGGATGATTAGCAATAAGTTTTTCCCACAGGCAAAACAATATAGTTCCAATAATTCTTTAGAAAAATGCCAGAAAGAGTAGAAGTGGTATAGGCACAACTAGTTCTGGAAAGCAAAGAGTTATATCCTCATCATGTGGACGAGGAAATGGAAGTTTAGAGTGATTGCAATTTGCCAAATATTAGAATTTGTCTTACCCAGGTCTGTGTGACTCTAAGCCCAAAATTATTTCCAAGACTTTAGGCTGTTTCTGGTATTCTATCTAAAATGCTGCAAATAACAGTTGCTCTTTTGTATAGTTATGAAAAACTATGGAATATTTAACATTCCAATTGATAAGCTTCCACACTAAGCAACAGTAACTTATTAATCTCTCCAATAAATCCTAAGTACAGAAAAGATTAAGGCACTGTGCATTTATTTTGATTAAAATAATTTATGTAAATTTTAATTCAAATTAGGCTCAGCCTTAGGCACCTAGAATATTAATTCAGAAACTAGTCTTTATTAGTCCAGATTCACATGCACAGAGTTTTGGCCAAGGACATTGAAGCAAACACTTTATCTTTATTAGCCATAAAGTGGCAAGCATTTATTGAGTACCTTCTAAGTATTGGGGAGGAACCTGAACCTCAAAGAAATTGCCATCTGTTGGGGCAGTATGACTAAATCACTTGAAGCCATTTGAAAAAGAAACAAGATAGTTCATAATTAAGTGCTAATGTGCTACAGAAATTCAAGGAAGCAGAAGGTTATTGAAAGCACCTGGATTCATTGAAAATTTTGTGGAAGACTTTTCATTTTGAGTAGTCTTCAAAAAACGTGGAGAAGATTTGGGTAAATGGAGAGAAGCATGAAGGAATTCATAGTCAATGAGTATAAAGGTGGAATGAGGTCAGATAAATTGATGTATCAGATTCCAGAGAATGCTTGTACTGCACATATTATCTGTCCTCCTATAAACTGAATAAGAATAGGTACCTTGTGCCTCTTCCTCACCTTCTACCTCAAGACAGTGCCTAGGGGCACCTGGGTGACTCAGTTGGTTAAGAGTCTGACTTTGGCTCAGGTCATGATCTCACTGTTCATGAGTTCGAGCCTTGCATCAGGATATGGGCTGACAGCTCAGAGCCCGGAACCTGCTTCAGATTCTGTATCTCCCTCTCTCTTTGCCCCTCCCCCACTCACTCTCTGTCTGTCTCTCTCTCTGTCAAAAATAAATAAACATACAAAAAAAGACAGTGCCTAGCATGTTGTAGGGGACCTAATAAATACAGTGTGGCTCTTGACTGTGAGAAGACTGAGGAGTCTGGATTTGATATAGGAAATGGAAAATATAAATTAGAGAATATAAACACAAATTGCTGTCTTATTTCAGTTTGCATATACTTACTGGTTTTATTGTTATCAGTTTGCTAAAAAAGATTTTGCTAACTGTGGGTAAAAGTTTATTCAGATATGTATATATATATATATATATATATAATAGTAGAGGTGAGGGTAGAATGAACAATGATTGGATAATTCATTTTGCTTCAGACTTCTTTATTGTGTCATGTTTTCTGAATCAGATAAAGGTTACTGATTGGTTTGCATTCCCATTCCTGAGCATATTTTAGCAAAAGTAAAATTAAGTCTGTTTTAACCGGAAGGTGAAAAAAGCCCTGAGTGGAGAGTAAATTAAAGATAAACATGACATATTCATTCAGACAGTCAGTCATTCTGGTAGCCAGTCTCCAAGATGACCCCCAATTATCTCTGCCTCCTGGTATTGACACTCTTGTATAATTTTTTCCTGCTGAGTATGGGTTGGACTTTATAACTCACGCCTAATGAATAGAATAATGCAGAAATGATAGTATGTGACTCAGAGATTAGGTTATAAAAAGCAGTGTGATGTCTCTTTCTCTCTCTCTCTCTCTCTCTTTCAATCCCTGGAATTACTCTCTCTGGGGGACTCCAGGTTCCATGTGTGGGTTGCCCTATGGAGAGACCCATATGACAAGGAACCGAGACTTTCTGCCAACAACCATGTGAGTGAGCTTGGAAACAGATCTTCTAGCCCTGTCAAGCCTTTAGACGACTATCGTTCCAACTGACATCTTGACTGCAGCCTCATGAAATACCATGTGCCACAAATAGTGGGATAAACCATACTCAGATTCCTGACTCTCATAAACTGTGTGAGATAATAAATGTTTATTGCTTTAAGTCAGTCAACATATCTGGGAATACTATGTGAGAGGCATTGAATGTTGTGGGGCTATAGAGAGATAAGACTTGGATTCTGCCCTTAAGGACTTAATAGCTGAGTGCAAAAAATAACACATGTCCAAATACCTACCTTAGGACTTCTGTCCTGTGAGGAGAGGATTGAGGAGGTAGTGGGGGCTTCATGGCAGAGGTTGAGTTGGGGCCTGAAGGATGAACATGATTTACACATATAAAGAGGCTGAGGCTATATTGCCTAAACTGTTCTACTTGGTGATGAGATTAAAAAAATTGCAAAAATAGAGTGGTTGAAAAATCAAGTTAATGATGGTAATAATTATAACAATAATACTACAATATATTTCATTCTTTATTTTTTTTTTACTTTAACAGTATTTCCATATATAGTAATTTATTGATCCCCATAAGTACCAAGTGATATGGGCAGAGCAGTCATTTTTGAACCCATTTTATCAACAGAGGAGTTAAGATTCTGAAAGACTCAATCTTATGTTCAAGATAAGGCAAGTAGTTAAGTGACAGAGATGAAGCTTAGGTTCTTTGAAAATAAGTAGGAAGTATAAATCAATGTATACAATGAAACAAACTCAATTAATTAAAGAAAAAGTACTAGAAGTAGAAGGAGTCAGAAGGAGGTGAAATCACTTCTACAGAAGTTCTAAAAAAAAAAAAAAAAAAAAAAAGGAGCTAAATGGCAGCATGGTGCCTTAGTCAGAAAGCCTGGCAGTTGTCTCCTAAAAGACTTCTCAGGGAGATGAATTTACTGATGTCAGAAATCAGTTTTGTAAGCTGTCAAACCTGACTTAGCTAGCACCTGACTTAGCTAGCAAGGGTGGGTCTTGAGGCAATTTTTCCTCTGCAGAGATCACCTTGCCAGGAGTATCAGTGCCCTGGCCAAAAGTCACTTCCTCTCTCAGTAGAAATTTACTTCCAAAACTCTCGTACCAGTTTCCTAGGGCTAGTTTTATAAAATACTGAAAACTAAGTGGCTAAAAGGAGGCAGAAATGTGTTCTCTTAGTTCTGGAAGTTAGAAAGATGAAAGGTGTCATCAAGGCCATGCTCCCTCTGAAGTCTCTAGAAAAGAAACGTTTCTTCCTTCTTTTCAATTCCAGTGGCTCCCATCAATCTTTGGCATTTCTTGGTTTGTAGCCAAATCATTACCTCGGACTGTATAGTCAACAGAACTTTTTACCTTCCATGTGAATCCTCTCCTCTTTGTATAAGGACACTAGTCCTTGATTCAGGGCCCACCCTAATCCACTATGATTCATCATAACTTGATTACGTATGTAGACTCTATTTCCAAATAAGGTTACATTCACAGGTACCAGAGTTAGGATTTGGACATATCATTTTCTGGGGGACACAGTTTAACGCACTACACCCTCTTGTCCTATGCTTCCATTTTTGACCAACCTCACTGCCACCCTATCTAGGATAGATTCTTTTTGCATTCAAGTGTACCTTTCTACCTCTTTAAGGTGTCTTTGTTTATAACTGACCTCACCTTTTACATTATTTACTTTAGGGAGAAGAAGAATGGAAGGATTAATTCTCCCTTAAATAACTTGTTTTTTTAGTGATTATTTTTATTCCAAACATTAAATCTTTCCTCTATTCCTAAATGTACAGATTAAAAATTCCTGCAATTGTTACACTATCAAGAATCCACTGTTAGTGATGGGAGCTTGTGGTACAGAAAGTAATTTGGGAAGCAATGCCAGTGCCAATAGGGAGGGAGCTTGGGAGGAGGGTATCAGCCCCTCCTTCAAGTAATCCAAACAGAAAACAATAACATTCTTTGACAGGTAATGCTGTTTTATTTTTCAATCGTACATCAAATGTAGACAAAAGCACTACATTTTTTTTTTCTGTATAATGTAAGTTGCTGCAAATAAAACTTCCTTGGAAGCTCCCTCACCTCCCCAGTAAACAGACTGGTGCCTTATAAACCTCTGCCATACAGAAGTTCCAGAACAGCTTCTACTGTTAAATAGCTGGATTCTGAGGTGACTTATAGTTTACTTTTTAGAGGCCATTTTGATTTACCCCATTTCTAAATTCACAATGGAAAGGTACCTATAGTTATACCACATGCATTTTCAGGTGAGTAAATGAAGTTTATAAAACCAAAGCCCAAAAATGCTAAGTGTGGTGGGCAAGGGGGGGGGGTGGTGCTTGGGGGGCTAGGGGGGGACTATTAGATAGAAATGTGCCTTTTTAGAAAAAAATCCTCTGGCCTAGAAGCCAGAAGACTTTAGTACTCCTGTTAGTTGTGACCTTGTTGTACAAGTGACATTCTCTTTCTGTTGTGTCAACTTTCCTTTCTATACAGGGTCTCTGTGTTTGTTCACTAGGGCTGTCAGTGACAAAGTACCACAGTCTAGGTGGCTTAAACAACCACAAATTTTTTTTTTCTCACAGTTCTGGAGAATATAAGTCTGAGATCAAGATGTCAGCAGGTTGGTTTCTTTGGCGCCTCTCCCCTTGGCTATTTTCCCTGTGTCTTCACATGGCCTTTCCTCTGTGAGTGCCTATGTCAGAATTTCCTCTTATTATGAGGACACCAATCATATTGGATTAGAGTCTACCCTAATAATCTCATTTAAGTTAATCATCTCTTTAAAGACCATATTTCCAAATAAAGTCACATTCTGAGGTACTGAGGGTTAAGACATCAACATGTGAATGGGGGTAGGGAATACAATTCAGGCCTTAACAGGAGGATATTGCTAAATAACTGGATGGTGTTGTAGTGAGAGTCGTATTTCCTACTGTTAGAGAAGTTACAGATAATAAAGGAGACTAGGCTGGAAAGAACCCTGTAGTATTGTATTAGAATCAGAGCTATTGCTATAAATTTTTGATTAGTTTAACATAGATAAAGATAGATTCATAAATAATTGTGTAAGTGTCTGTACATGGCAGTTGTGCATTCATATATGTCCTAGTTCATTCCATTGTGAGGGTCCAGAAGCAGTGACATACCAGGAGCAGCAAGCACATCCAGCACCTTGATTTTGGCTTCTAAAAACCATTATATAATGAAAAGAACCAGAGCTTCTTTTAGAAATAACTGATTTTTAAAGCTGGGACAAGGAAAGTAGAAGATAAGCCTGGAGCACCTAATAGTGCCAGAAAGCCAAGAAGTGCTTAAAAAAAAAAAAAAAAAAAAAGGTTGTCAAAGGGACACTGGAGACAATGTGAAAGAGCTCCCAACTGCCAGACCTAAGAACATTTGGGCAATGAAACAAATGATTTGGTATTGCATTATAACTCAAATTGGGTGTATAACCCAAATTATATAAAAATGTGTACACAGGTACTAGTGATATAAATTAACAATAAATAAATGTGGGGGTGGGAGTCAAAGATCCTTCTTATAAAATATCCCAAATAATGTAAGTGTGGGCTGGACTTAGTCATGCTCATCCAAACAGTAGAGTATGGAAAGGGGAATGAATGTTAATAACTTCACTGTGGAAAACCCTGGGAGCCACTATCTTAATAGAAGTGACAAAGGCTAACATCACCAATAATAAGTTGTGTTAATAGTATATACCCCTGATATGATGTGAGGAAGACAGAACTTCACCTCTGTGGTATTTTTCCCCAAATATATCTAGTCACAAGAAATACAGCAGATGAATTGAAGGGTATTCTACAAAATACCTAACCAGTACTTTTCAAAACTGTCAAGGTCATAGAAGAGAAAGACTAAGAACCTATCATAGACCAGTGGAGACTAAGGAGGCATGCCAACTAAATGCAGTGTGGAATCCTTAATTGAGTCCTGATAGAAGAAGGACATTCATGTAAAAACTGATTAATCCAAATAAAATCTATAGTTAGTAGTTTAAAAAAAAAAAAGGAAAAGAAAGACTTGGGTCAGATGGATCACTATCCTCTAGCTGTAGAATTCCTTAATATTCTATATATGAGGTTAATTGAGGAAATAGAGAAGGAACTTAAGGTCTCAGTGCTATTTTTTCTATTTTATTTTTTAAATGTTTATTTTTTGAGAGAGAAAGAGAGAGAGCGTGGATGTGGGCACAAGTGTAAGGGAGGGGCAGACAGAGAGAAAGAGAGAGTCCCAAGCAGGCTCCTTGCTGTCAGCGCAAAACTCAACTTGGGGCTCGGTCTCACGAACCATGAGATCATGACCTGAACTGAAATCAGGAGCTGGATTTAATTGACTGAGCCACCCAGGAGCCCCTAATTTTTTTCTTTGTTAAAAATGCTTCTTCCAATTCTTTAAAAAAAGAAAAAGAGAAAGAGTTGCAAAAGGCTTTCCTGCAGATAAAGGAACCCTAGACACGTTAGAACTGGTCACCAAGTGACCAGCTAGAACAAGAATTAGAGGAGGCAGAACTGAGAGCTAAGTAAAGGGCGGCCTCAAAAGGGGAATTCAGGGGAATCATATTCTAATCCTGACTACCTATGGATATGCGATCTTGGACAACTTACATTTTTATTCCTTTTTTTTATTTGTAAACTGAGGAATTAGATTAAAAAACATCTAAAGTTCCAGCTGTCTACTAGCTCTCTATACGTACGAGCAGTGGAATCTGAGAAATATAGAATATCGTTTCTGGGGCAGGTGTATGAGGCTCTTTCACACACCACAGCGACACCTGCTGGGGGAATGGAGTTATCTCCCTGGGTTGGGTAGCTTGGAAAATCAGATCTCGTGTGAGAGAAAACCATGTAGACTCAGTCTGGACATCAGCTGTAACTTAGATAAAGCAGGTTGAAAGGAATGACTTTTGCTGTTCTCTTTATTGCCTCCTTTCAGGCATTATCTAGCATAGTTCTGGCAATGCCAAAGATTAACTATGACATCTTAAGCAAATTACTTAACCTCTTTGGGCCTGAATTTCTTCAGTTATAAAATGTGAATTAAAAATAACTACTTTGTATTGTTTTATGAGAATGAACTGAGCAAATCCAATTCCAAGGCTATGATTTCGTTATGTAATTCTTTAGGTGGATAATATTTGGACTCTTCTGGCCTCTGATAGTTATCAAGTATTAAATGACAGTAGTCTGTTCAGGTCAAATGATAGAGAGGGTCAAAGAGCAGAATCCTGGCTGCTTGTGTCTTTGAAAAAAAAAACCTGAATTATGTCAAGAAGATAGATTTAATTTTTCCTAATGTAAACTTAAAATATTTGAAGAGATAGCTTTTAAGTAGTATTTAGCAGCACATGATTTATGGTTATGATAATAAATCAGCAATGTGCAAGTCACTGGCACTTTTTCTCCTGGGGGGACCTGAGCATCAGGGGAGAGGCACAGTTATGGGGGCAGCCAACATCCAGTGGGAGCCTTAGTGGAAGATTGATAACTTGGGAATATTTTCAACATGTGCAGATTTGTGTTAAGTAGGTTTTGGAGAAAGTTTCTTCTCCAGCCCAGGCTTTACGTTGGCACATGTTCTTATTTTATTGTAAATTAGATTTTCAGTGATAAGCTGCTCAATTCTTTCTTCTGTGCATCTGTTCTTCTCTTTGTGGCCATGGGAAGGGAGGGATCAGCTGCAAGGTGCCCCGGGGACTCAGGCTTCTGGCAGAACAACTGGTCTCAGGAAGCCTCTGGTCCCATTTGTACATTTCTTAAAAATATATATTTTGAAGAAGGAATGAAAATGGGGTTATTAGAACTCAGGAGTGAGAAATTATTCTCTGGAAACATGTAACTGCATTATGCCTCTCCATATAATACTGGGTTTTACATATCCCAGTTTAATATTATGAAGTTATTATACCTACTTTTTCTTGTGATTTTTGCCAGATCATTTGATAATTTCTCAGATATTATTACTGTGTTCTCACTAGCAGGGGACTGAAGCACAGAGAGGTTTAATTTGCCCAAGTTAGTGAAGAGACAAGAACTCTCCAGGGTCCTTAAATCTCTAGGTAGATAATTCATCCTATACCTCTGGAGTGGCCGTATCATTGCATATCGGTGATGGAAAGCCATTACTATGGAGATAGTCCTATAAATATTGCTGCTAATGTAGTAAACGACCTGCTTGTGTATGTGTGCATGGCCCCGTAACTGTAGCCTTTTACTCAGAAGTTTTCATCCCTAGGTTCACAAGTGGTATTTAAGTGCTGTTGATGATAAGGATCTTCTAAAAATACTTCATGTATCTTGAAGTAGAAGTATTCTGACTTTACCAAAAATTTTTATTAAGGTCAAAATATCATGTACTAGTGTAATCAAGAACCTGTACTGTACCTACAGAATAAAACTCGACGTCCTTAGACTTCTAATACTCTTCTTGAGCTGATACAAATGGACTTGTTGAAGTTGCTTTATCATATTCCCTACCCCCATCGGGTTACTCTCAAACTGGACTGTGCGGCAGATTCCTGGCCCCATCTTCACACTTACAGATTGAGAAAAATACAGAATCTAAATTTTCAACCAGCTCCCCAAGTATTTCTGAGGCAGTGAGCTTGTGAGTGGACATTGGTGGACCCTTCCAGCCCCACATGATCTGCTTTACAGCCTCTGTTTGCAGAACTTGATGCTACTACCATGCCTGATCTTATCTCCCCCCAAAAAACTTCTATTTCAAGACCCAGGCCAAATGACCTGGAATTCATGATGTTTTGTTTAATTCTTTCTACTGCAGTTAATTCTTCCTACTTTACCATCTTAGAATATATCTGTGTGCTTCTATTTAGCTCTAGTTGTTTATCTTTGTCTTTTTTCCCCTCCAGAAAGAAGGGGTAGACTCAGCCACAAAAGCCACACTTAACACATAGTCCAGTAAGGGCTCACAGAGTGCTGAATCTAAGTGTATGGGTAACTTCAGAGCGCAGAGGTTCCGATGCTACTTCATTCTGGACAGGGAGCAAGACTGATCAGGTCTTTTTGCTTTACATTCAGTCTCAGAGTTTGGGATTAGCTGTTATGGATTTCATTTAGCTCCATGACTCTGCTCTAGGTGTCCTGTTAAGCTTGAGCTACTACCTGACAGCCTAGTGTTTGGTTGAAGGAAAGAAGTGAAGGAGGGAAGGAAAAGAAATAGATCACATTTATTAAGGAATTATCTGGGCAGCTGTCTTGTTTAGATTAGTAGATGAATAGTGAGATAAAAAGGCTTCAATGTCCTGCACGATCCCACTTTTTGATTCTTTATTACATATATGTGTATAATTTGAAGAATGCTTCACACTCTGAAGACTATATTCATTAAGTAGTGACAATTATTTTAAAACATATGTGTGGACATACTTTAGTGTATGCACTTATCAAGAAATAATTTTTTTGTTGTTTTTTATTTGTTTGAAGCTTTTGTCTGAAAGTAACTTCACACTGCCACAAATATATTAATTTAGTGTTCAGAATAAGGATTTTGAGACACAGTTTAAAACATATAAGATGAAAGACAGAAGTACATTGTTAAGTAGAGAAATGGCAAATGCCATGCCACTAAACATAAAATTGAATATGAAATATAATTGTTGATCCAAGAGATTCCATTGGAGAACAGCTGTGTAAACCTCTGGAAGACATTTTTGGAAGTATGCTTGCGAATCTATTTTGAATGCAACAGGCACCTTCTTATATTTTTCTGTATTTTTCTTCATTATCATTAAAGGGTATCATCTGCTTTCAGTTTTCTATTTAATTTGAATTTATACTCGTACAATAAGGTCACCTACCTTACTTAGCTCTGTGAAATTTAATCTAATTTTGGAATAAAGGTAGAAATCAAGGCCCAGGTACCACTCATCAAGTTTAAGAAGGCCTAGGTTGAATTGGGTGTCTTGTGTTATTCCACTTCTACTACCAAGAAATGATTCCTTTAATCCAATAAAATCCTTTAGAAAGTGATAACACAATTAGAAATTAAGGGAAAGGATCAGCTGACAAATAGGAGGCATCTCTAAGCAACAACAAGCCATGAATGGCTCTAATTGTTGCCCTAGTGTATGCATGTGTTTTGAGAGAAACAAGATGGACTCTTTGAAGTTTTATCTTAAGACAGAATTTTAGCAAAGCTCTCTCCAAATCCCAAAGCCAAATAAACATTTGAAAACAAACAAACAAAAAACACACTGATTTTAGGGAATGACTATATTTCCTTACTCTCTAAAACCATCTAAATAATGCAAAGTCCTTCAGCCTCCTTACAACGGCCAGCTTCTGAACAATCTGAAATGCTCTCAGTGTTCCAAAAAGACCCAGAATTTTTACTTGATCCAGTAATGCTGAGCTTCCTAAAAATTGCTTGCTGTGACTCTCTTTCATCCTTTAACTTTGGAAAAAATATTAACTTATTTCTGCCTCATTAAATGTGTCTGCATCAGAGCTGACCTGTTGTACAAAACAATACATAATTGAGAGAGAGAACGAACTGCTGGGGTTTTCCCTCTTCTTTTTTTCTGATGTAATGAGAGTCTCAACTCTCTCTGAGTACCTTGATTATCAGAAGATGGTCTATAGAGTCAGTCTTTTTTTCAACCTCATTGACATCTCTCACTCCTGCTTGTTCTATCATGCCCCGCATCGGTCTTGAAAATATGTTATCAAGCATATGAAAGATGAGGGTCTTAAAAAGGGACCCTTCCAGGACATGGAAAATATGATGACATGTCCATGTCCATGTTTAGGATGGCATAAAATCATGTGGAGTTTGTTACATGTGCTTGAATAAATGCATAAATAAATAACAGAATGAATGTAATGTTTTTCCCCTAGTATCCACTTTAAGGGAAAAAGAATTCACAGAATTACAATATGGCATGAGTAAAATCTTCCATGCATATATGGAATCAGGAAATGTCAGTTCTAGAATTTGGTGAGGAGGGCAGGGTATATGATTTATAGGCTAACTTTATAGCCATGAGCCTCAGAGCTTTTAGAACACAAGCTGGCTGGAAGCATGCCCTGATACCTTACCCCTTAACCAACTGTGCAGCCATCAGGTTAGGGGTGGCTTCATGCTGGGGGTATCTAGTTTAGAAATCCCATGCAGCCATGGATATTGCCATGGCAGCTGAAGGGGTTTGTTCAGTAATTTTCTCTGAGATAGTGAGTAGACTGTATCCAGTCTCTACCCTCTCCCCATCCAAGCTTTGACTGTAATGGCAGCACCGACGACAAGTTTCATCATATCACTACCACTGTCTAAGTGCCTTTAGGAGGAAGAACTGCAAAATAATTGTTGCTCATTTCAGATGTTTTCTATCATTCATGAATTTTCTACTCAGAATATCAGTGGTTCAGGGAAAATGACAAGTGGAATGTAGCCTTTTGTTGGTGAATTCCCCAAACCCTGTGATCACACTCAATATGGCAAAATAGTCGCATTTGGTGTTACATGAGGGATAAGAAAGATAGGCACCTTGAGGTTTGAGGCAGCAGAAAATTTCATATGTTTTAATCTTTTGCTACTTTGTATCCTGATTCTATTAGGATGATTCAGATACCATGACTTTTTTTTTTCTCTGAATTAGAAGTCAACAGATATGAACTTTAGTCTCATCTCCCCAATTCTGTGTTGTTGTTTTTTTGGCATAACAGCTTTATTGATATATAATTCACATCCCATACAATTCAACATTTAATTTATTCATTTAATATGCTAAATTCACCAGTGTTGAATATATTCACAAAGTTGTGTTAATTCTGTTCATTGAAGTGTCTATATCACTTTGGATAAATCTGAATCTGAGTTTCCTCATGTAAATTAAGAGTAGGTCAATATATCTTTTACTCTTCTTTTGAGTGAAGAGTCTATAATTTCAAGCCTCACCATAATCTATTTATGTAAAAAGTACACACATCATAAAATACACTAAATGTTTTATAAATTACCATTTTGGAAGATTTCCTTCTCTCTCTCTCTCTCCTTCTCTCCTTTACACACGCAGAATTCTTCCCTCTATGGTCTCCTCAGATTTCCTCTGTCATTCCACATCCACTTTATGTCCCACATCTTTACTTACTAACTGAACTTTTTCTCCATAGACCCCTTCTCATGAGTGTCTGCTATATTTTTTCTATCATGTACAAAAATTGTCTCACAGATATGGGCTGTCTAACATAGTTTTATAGGTATAATTTTTCCTTGGGCAAGACTATAAACCTGACTCTTTTTGTCCCACATGTCATTTTCCACTCATACTCAATGAATAGTTGTTGAGTCTCTTGTATATAATTACTCAGGAATACACATGGAATCTTAACATGTTGATGAGTTCTTCCTGTGCCAACTGCCACAGTCAGCTTAATAAAGTCTCAAATATTTTGAAAATGGAAGCACTTTAGGAATTGCCAGGGCAGAGATCATTGTTGTGACGATCTCTTAAGATACAGGCATTAGTGCCCTGAGTAGCAGCACATGATACTGATTGACTAGCGTTGCAAGTGCACAATTACATACCGCCCCAATGGGAGTTAATAATTAAACCTGTACAAAGCTCTGTGTAACAACTATATTGTCATGGTAAATTTCGTTGGACATGGTAAGTTGTATCTATGATAGCCTCTGATCAATGACTAATATTGTTTGGGAGATTTTCTAGTTAAGCAACACATGGTGACTTCTGATAAGGACTTAGATGGCAGAAATCCATTTTTCAATACATCAAGTATATCTATATTGTATTAAAAAAATCTTTTTAAGTATTTTCACCTTAACACTGCTAATATAGTTAGATTTTTTTTTTTTTAATTTAACAAGGTCTGGTGCTTCTTATTGATGTTATAACTACAGTAACGTTGATGCTTGAAATGTTACCTATCCTTTAAGAGTATAGTGATAACAACCCAGAAAATGGCTGTGTTCTCCTTAACTGTGCTAAAAGGCCATAGCCTGGAGCTTCTTTCTCTGTGAGCTCAACAGGACAACTATCAGCATACGGAAATACACACATAAGCTGTGGGAGTTTCCCTTCTCCCTACATATAATGAAAATGTAAGATGCTGTAATAAACTATGGTAATACAATCTGTGATAAGTATATTTTGCCCCTTCATACCAGGTTACATGTTTTCCCTTAAGAAGAGATAGAAGAGGCTGATCGTCATAAAATATTCCTGAGATCAATGCTTGTTTACTCCTCTTAATTTTTATGTAGTGAAAGAGTGCCCCTTCTGAATGGCTGCTGCTCATGCTCCTATACCATGAGACACAAAATTATTAAATAGTCCTTATTATTTTTAGATGTTTATTGTCTTGTTCTGATCACTACCTTTTCAGCTCAATCCATTATCCTTTCTTTGATGTTCCTGCCATACTGTCATACATCCTGCAACTCTACTTATAGTTGTCAACCCACCTCGTCATTCCTCTCCAGAATTCACTGAGCGTTTGCAGGACAGCTCATGCTGATCCTCAGCATCAAGTTCCTTGATCTTTCCAAGTCCAATGACTGTCTTCTTCATACCCTTGAGTATGGTTCTTATATGTTCTAGTTTTTCTAGGTTAGCCCTATTTATGCTTGTTGTCATGACAACATGATTATTAATAACACTCTAATTCTTGAACATGTTACTTTTTCTGTCATATTTCTGTTTAATAGTCTTATCGTTTCTAAGTACTTAAGTTCCTCTACTTTTTCAAAATAATCTCGTAAGTTTTTCTTTCCATCTAGTCCAGACCTGATATGACCCACCTCAGCCCCTTTGTGTTGTCATCCTAAAATTCTTTCTCCTTTGGCCTTGTGGGGGCATTCACATTGCAAACTGTCATTCTTCAGTCAAGGCAAACATCTGTTTTCTAGGGTGTATATCCTACCTTCCACATATATTGAGGTGCTTATCAGGATCTTTGCTACCACAAATCTATTGTCACCATCTTTCTTGGGCTTCCCCAATATTGGACGATGCATTTACAAAACACTGGGCATTTTCACCTTCCCCCTTTTTTGTAACAACTGTCATAAAATCTCACAGGAACTTTCTGCCTACTTTCTAGTGAAAACTGAGGTTCTTGGTGGTAAGCTATTTCATCTACCTATCTCCATACATGGACACTTATATATATCATCACCCACATTCACTATCTTTCCTCCAAGATTGGAGAGAGATTTTTTCTTTCTCTAATTCAAGGCCAGTCACTCTCACTATACCCTTCCTCTCTCTTCTGCAGTGTTTCATCAATTATTCACTCTTTTTGGTTTGTTTTTAGCCTTTTAATCTTTTGAATTTCTGATATCTCATTCTCTACAGGCTCCTTTCCCACAGGCTTTACCTATGTCACTTCTACTCAAAAACAAAACAGAACAAAAACCTTTCTTGGCTCTAGCCTCTCCTTTATTTACTGCCTATCTCTCGTCTTTCTTTTTTTCCTTCTTATACAGAAAAGTCTACCCCTCTTCATCCCCCTATAATTGGGTGACCCTACCATCCCACTGATTCTTTTCTAGAAAATATCATTACTGATCTTCCAGTTGTCAAATTTGGTGCTCTCTTCACAGACCTAATCTTACAGGCTATCTAATGACATTTTACAACATTGACCATTTATTTTTATTGCCAATATGAAAATGACCTTTTTTATTTAACCTCTTCATTCTCCTGTAACTCTACACAAAGTTATCAAAGCAAAGCCAGGTTTGAGCATCAGGGAGGACAAGTAAATGATAGGGAGATGTGGGGTAGCTCATGAAAATGTATCTGGGAATGTGGGTTATATCTTATGGATTTTGTCATTTTGTTTTCACACTGCTTCTTCTAATGTCATATATATATATACATATATATATATATATATATATATACACATATATATACATACATATATATGTACACATATATGTATATATATGTATATATATATGTATGTATATATATGTGTATATATATATAATGTCAGGTCCATTTGTTACCTTAAGATTGTTACAAAGACTTCTTTTTGGAAAATGTGCTCAGATGACATGACTTGTCTTAAAACTAAAAGGAAATGAAATCAAATGGAAAGAGAAAAAAACTAGACAGATAAAACAATTGGACAACAACAACAAAAGTTTCTGTTTCTCATGATTAGGTTGTGGACAGAGATGGAAAGTCACTAGGGCCCAGGGGTCTCTAATTGGATCCACAGGATCTGATATTCTCTCCCATGTTCCCCTTTCCAGTATAAACTTATAACCAAGGAGCTATGTAGGAAATAGTTGATCTATATCCTTATACTAGGTCTAAGACTAGGTAGTTGTATGCCATTAGTTAAGTTTCCTGTTATTTGAGGGTCCCCTTGTAAGGCTAACATTCTATGTTTCTATAAAAGTAGGTCTGAAGTAGTTCACAGATAGGATAAAGCTTTATAAATATACTATTTTGAGACTCTGTCCCTCTACACTTAAAACTCGCAACCCTTGTCCATGATGAAATTCAAATGTAATCATTATCTGTCATCTCACATTGAAGGAAAATATTCTGTTTTTATAAGACACAATTTATTATCTGCCCTATGCCCTTATAATATAGATAGACCATTTGTTTTAAAAAAAATGACAGCTGGTGATTTATTTATTTACAAATTAGGATCCTGACTTAATAAATAAATACTTGAGGCTTTCAAAGGGAGGCACAGTAATTTTTTTAAGGAAAATTATATAAAGACTTTCCAATTATATTTAGCATTTATGAGAGACGTTCTCCTCATACCCTCGAAGTTCAAGCTTTATTAAACAAAGATGGTGATTGAAGGCTTCTGCTCAAGAACCTTGGAAGTACCTGGGCGCTGAATCCCACATTGCAAATGAAATAAACGGCATGCCCTCTTGATATAAACAACACGCGGACTATCAGCCGTCAAGTCAGGATCACAGTGGTATGAAACAGGCTGGCCTTTATCTTTTTTGTGTCACACATGTAAATTATATCTTATTCTGTGGATTCAGAATGCCCTGTGCACATGGTTTCTTGCTTTTAGTGATGGCTTTTCAACCTTTGTATCTATTGGTGTAGGGGACTTTTAGGATTTTCTCTTAATCTTTTTTTTTCTTAGCCTCACTCATGTCTTTTCTTTGAGCTGGAGGATATGTTGCAGCCTGGCCATTTACATTCTGGCCCTAATTTATGACTAATCATGCCTCTGGTACCCTTCATGCATCTTAATATGAAGCTTTGGGGCACTTGGTTCCCAGGTGGTGAAATTATCCTGGGCATTGTGTCCACAGCTGTGTCTCTGGCATCGTCTCTAAGGATCCCCTTAAGGAATTATGCTATGCTGAGTGTGACTATAAAGTAATAAGGCTGGTTTTCATACAGCAATATAAATACTCGTCTCATTTCTTTCTAAGTATATTTTATACCTACCTGTCTCTTAGGGACAGAAGTGGGTAATTATCAATTGCTCAGATGAAGATGGCTATCCTAATAGGAATTTCGATCCCTGAAAATTCCTGGCTTTCAGACTGGTTTAAATAAAAGTGGCAGCAACCCCAAAACAAATTTTTGGGAAAAGGGAAGGAGGTTAGCTAGCTACAGGAATATTAGGAATTCTGATGCTTCTTACGTATAGGTGTTTGGAATTTTGTATTTGAAAGGAAGCTGACATGGACAGAAAGATATATTAGTGTTTCTGTGAAAATCCTTTCCGATATGCTGTATTCCATTTGTAGACACAACAGTCCTTTTGATGCACATGTTGGTGTCTTTACACAGAAGGGTGGGGTTTCTGTTCAGTGTTTCCCTTCGGCAGATAATTGGCCTGAAAGAGAAAATGGGGCCTAAAGGAAGCACAGAGCCTCTCTGGAATGCGTCCAGTGGAAAGAGCACTAGACTAAGGTTCTAAAAAAGCAGATGTTGTTATGACATGTATCATACTGAGCTGCGTGTCTGTGCACAGATATCTTAGCTGAGGGCCCTGCTTAGAATGTGCCCTGACACATGAAAGGTACTCAAAAAATTTTGCTGAATGATAAATGAATTAATCACTGATTTATTAAAAATCTGTCATAGGATTTGACAACTGGGCTCCAAAGTTTAGTCTTTCTTTGCATACTAGGCTAAAATGACTGTATGTTCCAGTGTATCATTGTGACAAAGAACCTATGGACACTGAGTAACCTCTGGACAGGAAGGATTCCCCATTAGCTGACTGCTAAGTTTTAGGATGCTACAACATTGCAGAGACGTCTCAATTAGAAGTCCATTCTGATGAACTTGTGTCATTCATTAAAGTGTAGATGTTATAAGGTAACATTGGCATATAAGCAACAACAATAGAATCCCAAAGTGGAAATAATTACACTTGTATTTAAAAAAAAGAGTCATTGGAATTTTGAACTCTTGGGACAAAGGTCTTGGTCAGATAATCCGATGTGTTCACAGGCCTCTACTCCAGGTCCAGGTCTTAGAAAATAGTCCTGGGTTCCTCACTGTACTCTAATTTTTCTCTCAAGAAGAGTCCCACAGACCAACGCTTGATGATTATATTTATTATGAAAACCTAGGGCATGATGGTAATATTTCAGGATTTTGTGAAATATTTTGCAAGTATAATGAGGCTTCCATTATTTCTTGATAGCTATTTGTGAACATTGTTTCCTCTGACATTTTAAGTTTCTGGAAGTCTATTTTTGAATCCTGTTCATTTCTCTTCACTATCACTAAGTTCCAGTCTAACCTTTACCTCAAAGTAGATTATTTGTTAATCAAGAACAATTCAGGATGCTGCCAGCTCTGTTTAAGCATTGCCCGAAAAGGCTCAGTACTTTTGTATGTACATCTGTTTATTTGTTTACTCATTCATTCTCCATCCGCAAGCACCAAGCCTCGTACCGGGTACCATGATACACACTGGGAGGAAGAAATGAAAAATACGAGGCATTGCCCATAAGGAGCTCACAAACAAATACCCACAGTAAACAAATATAAAATTGTGGTGAGAAAAGTGCTCTGAGAAGAGCAAGATATTAAATACATACCTTCCTGAGTTTGAGGTGAGGACAGGGGATCAAAGGAAGTGTCATGGAGAGATAGTGTCTGATCTGAGGTACAAATGAGGAGGGGAATTAAACAGGAGAGAAATGATGGGGCGGGAGGGAGGGAATGGAAAGTGAAGGTCTCTAGGCTGCATGAACAGCAGGTGTCAGGCATGAAAGACATAAAAGTCATGTCCTTTAGCAAACTGGATATGGGAGTAGCAGGACTTTATTTTACTGTGACCCAGGAGAGAAACAAGAAAAAAAAGGTGGGGTGGGGGAGAAATAATACTGTTACTTACTAATGCTTCCCTATTTCTGCTGTGATATTTAATGTTAAATTTCCTATCTATATGATTTATTATTATTACTACATATTTGCTTAATAGCCATTCCTTTGATAGAGAGACAATGGTCCTGTATTTTGGTGCTAGCTTTGACAATTTCCCAGAGAGTGACACTAAGTAAAATTTGGGATAACTGGCCCTCTTTTCATCTTCTTATCTCTCTAACTTACTCTTGAATTGGCAAAAAAAATCTATCTCATACCTTTCTACATGTAAAATTTCCATAGCTTTAAGATATTTGAAAAACCCTAACTCAGAGCCCTGGGAGACAGGATCACATCCAATACAGAAACCAGAGTCTAAAGAGGTCAACACTCATTTGCATAGACAACCTGCAGAGTAGTTGGGGAAGGTGCTTCAGAAAAAGGCCCTGTTACATTTTCTGAAATGTTCCAAGTCTCAGCCATGAACTGTCCCAGCCACAGTCACGGTCATTGCATCTGAGTCTGTAGGTAACTCAGCTTTAGAAAAAGGTCAAGAATTTGTTTCTGGCTCATATGACAGTTCTAAAGATCATGTTCTACAATATTCTAAAGATGAATCAACAATGTTCTAAGGATAAATAAAACAACAACAGTGTTCTAAAGATAAAAAAGCTAGAAAGAAACACAGTATATATGAGAGAAAAAACTTGATTTGCTGTTTTTAATTTTTTTTTTTTTGGTTTATTTTGATAGAGATCACAAACAGGGGAGGGGCAGAGAGGGAGAGAGAGAGAGAACCTCAAGCAGGCTCTGTGCTGTGAGCATAGAGCCCATACAGGGCTCAGTCTCACAAACTGTAAGATCATGACCTGAGCTGAAACCAAGAGTCAGATGCTCAACCAACTGAGCCACTCAGGTGCCCCATGATTTGCTATTTTCAGTAAAATTCTATGTTGCCACAGAATTGCAGCAAACCTACAAAGTAATTGAGGTCTCAATTAAGCTAGAGGAAAAGGGTCCTGGGTTAAATGGGCCAAAAACCGTGGTCTGGGGAACCTTTAAAGTACAGCTGAGTACCAAAACTATCCCCTTGTCCACTGCTACTTGTTATACTCTTAGGAATTCCAGTGCTGAACAAGCTCACATAAGAAAGTTTCACTTGGTGTTCAGTCTGTTTCTGGCATTCTGCTCTATTCTTTCTCTGTCCAGCCCTACCTTCCTACAACAATGCCTGCAAGATACTTTGTTGTTGTTAAACTTGGAGAGGCACCTTGGAGAGGCACCAAGATACCTATAATTATCTCCATTTTACAGGTGAGAAACCTCATCCTCAGAGTTTAAATAAGTAGTCCAAGGTCACATATCCTTTTAAAGAAGCTTTTTCAATTTAGTGAATAAACGATAAGATTTTTAATAGCAGGGGGATAGATTTTTGTGCTGTTGAATAACAGAATTAAAGAAGAAGAATGTATTTTTGCTCTCTTGAGAATATGGTGGAACAGGCATTCTCAGACACTGTCGGTAAGATTATTCACTGGCCCAGTTTCTGGAAATGAACTTGGCAATTGTATCAAAGGCCTTAACCATGTTTGATATCCTTTTACTTGATCCCGTATTTCTCATTGGAATCTATTTTTAGGAAATAATTAGAGATGTGGACATCTATATATAGAGAGAGATGCTGATTGCAGCTCTATTTTTAATAACAGTGAAAAATTAGAAATAGTCTACTTTGCCATCCATATGGAAATGGCTGATTAGAGTATGGCATAATCATAGGACAGAATATTATGCAGCTATTAAAATATCTTCAAAGAATTTTATTATACATGAGAATATACTCATGATGTAATGTTGAAAGAAAATGTAAGATAAAAATTGGAATATGCAGTGTGACTTGTGTGTGTGAGTGTGCATGCAAAAGAGAGATGGACAGAGAAAGAGAGAGAGAGAGCGCCACCAAAATATGCAGGGAGCACACCAACGTGTTATTTGTAATCTTCTTGGTGCATGAGACTGTAATTTTAATTTTCTTTTTTATACTTCACTGTATTTTCCAAAGTCTCTATATGAAGCAAGTATTTCTTTTAGAATATAGAAAAGAGACATTACTCTGATTTAACTAACCTTAGATTTCACTGCTTTGTATTCCCGAATGAGCCTTTCCTGTTCCACCCCTAACGTACACATCCTGAATAGAAAGAGGGGAGAAAGGATGTTGGTTGGGAATAAAGGCTTACAGAGGAGAGAAGCTGGTCTCTAGAAGAGTTTGTGTGATTGTTCAGAAAGAGATCTTTGGTATCCAACAGAATAACTTTATTCTGCCAGTGAGCACAGGAAAGCTAAGACTTAATTGTATGCCGGATGGAAAATCATCCTACCTAAAATAAGCACTGCCTACCCCTGCTGGAGTCATTCTATACTGTGATCTTGTATAAATGTGTATAACACAGTGGTTGCTGTTATATTATAACTCTATTTGTTGTTGACTGGTTCCCTTCTTTGGACAATAAGGAACATAGGGTGAATGCCTTATCTGTCTCATTGCTGTATGCTCAATGCTGAGAACATGGCCTGATACATAGAAGGCCTTCGATAAACTTTTTTTGAATGATAACTGAAATAATTAATTCACTATAGATCTGTCATAAGGGTTCACCTCTAGTCTTTGAAGTTTAATCTTTACTCACAAAGGCTGTTGGTATGCCCTCAGACTTTAAGTTGGCTATAGATTTAGATGTCTGTAAGAATCACAGCACCTTTGATTTTGCTGCCTTTATTTAGGAGATGATGGAGGTGCTGCTGTCCTACCACAGGCTCAATTTGTCCTTCTCACCCAGCAAGCAGGCATGGGAAAAGATGCCATGTTTTGGGTCTGTTGTGGCAATGGCATAGCATGTGTCCCATGCACTACTATTTTCTTCATACCTGCTTAGGGAAATTGCTCACTTTTCTACATGTCTGATAAGTACAAGCCTGTTCTATGTATTTAAATTTCACTGAACCAACAAGTCTTGCACACAACTAGGAAGACCAACAAGGGCATCAAAGTCAAATAAGTACTTCCCCACCGAATAATTTTAAATTTAGTTTCAAAATTCTCCATGTTAGGCAGCACAGTTTCTCTCTCTCTCTCTCTCTCACACACACACACACACACACACACACACACACACACACACACACACACCCCTATGTAATTTTTATCTTATTGTCATTCTTATAATTATGACACTATGATGTCAACACTACATTAAATCATTTACATGGATTACCTACTGAGTCTTCATCATAACCCTATGAGGTATATGTTATGCCCCAATTTACAGATGAGAAAAATGAGTCTATTACAATACAGGAGTGATTTATCATAAGGTATAATTCTGTTCATATTCCAAGTAAGAATCCTGAAATATTAAGTATCCTCAATATTACACATATACTTGGAGCTGAAACGAGTATCAACAGTTCATAGAAAATAATCAGGTCCCATGGAGAAGCTTGATTTTCTGAAACATTCATGCTGGTTCTCTTCATTTTCATAATCCAGTGTTATATAGTTATCAATGTTATTTTATCCATATGTTATTTGATATCCTAATTGGTCTGCTTTAAACCTGTGGGCAGACTGCTTGGCAGAGGCAGAGGGGAGATCCATAAAGAGAATTTTGTTTCAAAGGCTCAGGGCATCATGAGTTGCTGAATTTATGTGAGCCTGTTACCCACTGAAACATATTTCCATTGCTGCTCTTGAGTCGGCCTGACTCTCATCCTTTATGCTTGTCCTCCAAGGGACACTGGGCACACTCCAGTCTATCTTTTGGACTTTTGAATTAATTTTCCTAAGTGGTAGAGAGAGGCCATTTGGGACATACAGTCACTTCGGTGTCTAGCCAGAATGTTTGCGAAAGCTCTGGCAATGGAGAACACCGAAAGCCATGAGGACACAGATGTACCATTCTTTCAGTTTCTCTAGGTCAGGCCTTTCCTCCTGCACACCTTGTCTTTAATTTCTCATATTCAGATACTGTCACAAACTAGGTAAGGGAGAAAGGACAGTAGTTAATGTGTGCTTACATGGTTGTGCAAAACAAGACCAAGGACTCATATCAAGCAGTCACGGAGTTCAATAAAACAGTGGAAACCAGTGAACTGTTCAAAACTGAACTTTTGTTTCTACAAGGAAGAGAGAAAAATGGAGAGAGAACAAAAAATAGAAACACCAAAAGCAAAATTAGGGCAAAGGTTTAAGGCACCACTCTGGTCACCTGGGCACCCGTTGGGATCTTGGGTGCTTAATGGCCTGTTAATATTTTGAATCACAGTCTGCAGCATGAAAAGACACAAAATACTCCCCAGGGCAGCCCCCATGTACTTAATGGATCTTTTACTTTCAGCTTCCTGCAGGGAAGTGTTTAATTGCATCCATGATTGAGATGATCATTTTCATTGTGTTCAGCCCAGAGCTAGGGAGAGGTGGCCCCTCCTCGGGCAAGTTTTGAATTTCAGGTTATTTGTCATCTCTTAGCCATTATCAATGGTGCCATTACTGTCATTGTCATTATCATCAGAATGGGAGTGGTAAGCTTGTAATTGCATGTGGCACTGCGCTAAGTGCAATACAAGGAGGTCCTTGGTTCTTGCTGGCCGGATGTGCATAATCAAAACATATTCCATACCGGAGCAGACCACTGTTATGAGTTCATGCAGGAACTTGAAAGAAAGGAAGATGAAAACACTGAGTAAAGAGAGCAGGGCTTAGGAGTATTTAACTGCCTGGACTCTGATTTAAGACTACAAACTATCATCTGGGGACTTTTAGTCTAGTTAAGTGCTACCACTAAACTACTACTATGTTCCTGACACAGTCCTAAGTACTTTATATGTGTCATATATAAACTCATTGCAACAGACTTACATGATAAATGCCATGCGAATGCCCATCCCATTTAGCAGGTGAGTACATACTGTTAGTAGGATGTAGAGCATAGATGCTAAACCAGTCTGTCTGGCCTTAGGGTGCACGGCAAGGTAGCATTTAAACCCTGAGGAATCACTGTAACATTTCATAGGAAGTGCACCTTCGGGACAGACTTCAATTGTATTGCATTATTATTTGAAAATTTCAGTAAGCATTTTGTTTATAACTATATAAAATCAGCTAAATAGACAAAGCAAGAGAGGGAGCAGGCAAGAATGGAAGCAGTTGATGTAGAGTAGTAACTTTGTTAAATTAGCTCCATAACATTTTTTTTTAAATATCACCAATGTTTTTGTTTTGTTTTAAAAAGGTTTAGAAATGGTAGTGTTGTGTACTGAACTGGAAGGAATGTGCTATATTGGGAGATAGAATGATCCTATCTGGATGGTGAGTGAGTTAAGACTTCTTGATAATTTGGATAAACATCTCATCCATTTGAGTTCTGATTATTTATAGATACACTCATCTCCTATTACATTTTGACTATTTATTAGATACTGGTTATTCCATTAATGGTATCCAATGGTTACATGTTAATTAAGGATTAAATTGTTACTATGTGTACTGGTAATTCCATTTCTCCCTCCTCCTCCCAAACTTTCTCTTTCTCGGAAATGCTGTTTTGGGGAAGTGGGTGGCTTGGAGGGGGAAGATGCCACTTACCCTCTTCTCCCTTCAGCTTTAATTTTCCTTTCTTTAGAGTAAGAATTATTTTTAACATAAAATTTTCCAATTCTTCATTTTGTTAAGGCATTTGAACATGCAAATGGGTGTTACAAATCATTACCATTATAGGAAACTCCTACTATTATGGAATAATTCTGCATGAAGGCTCACTTTGGAGGCCTACTGAAAGTCCCTGCAGTCCTCTACTCCTAATTAAAATATCCCTCCTGACCTTGAATTACTTAGGCCAATATGCATGCTGTGCATAGGTTTCTTGCCCCTTCATATAGAGTCTGTGTAATCTGACATCCGCACCCCCAGTCACCCACTGACACTGTACTGATTTGTTCTTGAGGAAGCTGCTTTTTTTTCTGGGTTTGGAGGCCATAAATACAGTAGAAGGAGCTCTAGCTTAGGAGTCAGGTGAACTGGGTTCTCCTTCTGGCCATGGCACTAATCAGGTACGTGACCTAAACCAGGTAGTCACCCTTCAGTGCCTTTGTTTCCTCATCTGTAAGAAGAAGGAATGGCATAGACCTCTCAAAGTCCTTTCCCACTCTGTGGCTCAGGACTAGGGAGCAGATGCAGCGCTGGGGGCTTCGCTGCTCTCAGCTCACTGTTTACTGATTCAGCCCACCTCAGGGCCCTTGCCAGGCCCTGGCTTGCCTGCCCCATGCCTGCAGGCTGTGCCTGCCTGCTGCAGAGCACAGTGATCCCAAGGGGCTCCTCTTTTGCATATGAAACAGACAATCTGTCATGTTGGCAATCAGTTACACCTTGTGAACCCTGGGCTTCCTTGGGCACTACCATTCGGAGGCTGTCCTCTCCCTCACCTGTCACCAATGATGGACAGTGGGGGGAAGGGCAGTACTCCTGACCTCACTGGTGGGCAGCAAGGAAGCTCTTGAAGACGTAATAGGATATGGCGGTGGCAGCTGCTCACTGAAACCTCTGTAGTCTCACATGTGGCTTATGATTGAGGGTCAGAATGTTGTGCTTGGCAGGGTCCTTTGTGTGACGGATGGTGAAGATAAATAAGTATGATTCCCAATTAGGAACACCATACAATTACCCTTGTCCATACTGGAGGCATGGCTGTCAGATAAAGGTTTCACCTGCAAGAGGGATAAAGATAGGATTTTGTATTGGGCTGTCATGGAAGAAAAAAACAAACACTGTCTTCCATATGATTTCATAACTCTTTAAAGAATATGTCCTAGTTCCCTGCTGCCCTCCTTATGTGTGCATGTGATTTTACTTCCCTTCAGTTTCTCTGAGAATTCTCCTGTTTTCTGCCTGTGACTATTCTGCCTATGACTATGGGCAACTATTTCTCCATTCTGAAACTGTTCTTAATTTTAAAACTTTCTGATCATTCTTTAATGAAGATTCTAGGGTATTAAAAACAGGGCAGAGAACAGACTCCTAGGTAGGAATCTAAATGTGGTAACAAGTGACAGTGAACCAGCACATTATATTTTTCCCCACTGTAGGTGCCATCTGCCTATTCATCTGTGTACACAAACTAAGAAGTAGCCGAGCACATAGATGAATCTCTCTGATGAGAACTGACCGCAAGAGGGCCCAGGGAGCATCAGTCAATGGAGCTCCCACAGATTGGCCAAGAGTGGTCTAGATCTGTAAACAAGATGAGCAATACTATTCCACAACCTTTGGTGCAGAGGGGAATGTGATATTTAGTGGAACAAGGCCCATAAAGCTAAATAAAAATGTTTTATATTAGGTCATTAAACTGTATGTCATAGAACCTTTAAAACAGCACACATTATAAATCATAAGTTCAGGTTTATAGGGTCGCCTTCATTTAATCGACACTATTATGGCATCTGAGGCTCAGGTCACTCCTTGCCTCTTTCTGGTTTAAATTAAGAGAATTTCCACATCTTGTTCCAAAAGGGAAAGGTGCATCTACTTAAGGGCTTCTGTAACATCCAGCCCAGAGATCAGCCATGACACCTCTCACAGTGGTCACATACCCTAGAATTTGAATGCTCGGAAACCACACACAGTGAAACTTTGCCCACAGAGTGCAGGTGGTCACCAAGGGAGTGATTTGAGAGACTTAAATCTGCATTTATGTGTAATGGACACGAATGTAATACATGTTTCCAGGGGTCTCTGAACCCATAAAACCACCCGTTTTAGAGTTTTCATTGGTGCCATTCTTCAATGGATAACATACCTTAAAAGGCAATTATTTATTGTCTCTTCAGAGACATGACTTGATTTAAACAGATGCTAAATGGAAGAAGTCATACATAAAAGTATATTCTGTAGGGCTCAGCTTACAACAGATTCAAAATCAGGCAGAACTTCTGATGCTACCGAATTGAGCATTTAAAAGTGATTAACATGGTAACTTTTATAGTATGTATATTTTACCATACTCACACAAAAAAGGGACAAAAAACAAACAAAACCCAGCACGGTTTAATGTAGTGAGTTCAAAGTCACGAGAGGGGCTCTCTGCCCTTGGTGGCATCAGTGACTGCGAGGAGGAAGGAAGGGCCCTGGAGATGCTGGTACGTTTCCCTGTCTCTCATTCGGGTGTCGGCTACACAAGTTGTTCACTTTGTGAAGATTCACTGAACTGTACACTATGCCTGACATACTTTTCTAGCTCTGTGTTTTGCTTCAAGAAGACATTTACCAGGGTACCTGGGTGGCTCAGTAGGTTAAACAGCTAACTCTTGATTTCCGTTGGGGTCATGATCTCATGGTTGGTGAGTTCGAGCCCTTTGTGGGGTTCTGTGCTGACCAAGTAGAGCCTGCTTGGGAGTCTCTCTCTCCGCCCCCCCCCCGCCCCCTCCTGCTCACACGTGCACTCTCTCTCTCTCTCTCTCTCTCTCTCTCAACATAAATAAATAAATAAATAAGCTTTAAAAAAAATTAACAACAACAAAAAATTTACCAAAAAAACCCAACAAAGTGCTCAATAAGTCATAGTTGATCTGATTTAATTTGACTGGAGTGTTGGTCACAAGTATGAAATTTAACTCTATTCTCCAGTTGCTGCAGGGATTTGGACAGAGATAATTGAATAAAATTATATCACCGAATGATATTTCTCTTATTTCTTTATTGAAAAAATTGAATTAGTTTTAAGAAAAATAAGGCAAGATTTTGTCAGCATTTAAAAACAAAGTCACCACTCTTTGTAGCTGCTTTTCTTCCGTGAAACTGTAAAGCACTTTACAGCTGCAGCAATCAATGTGGTATTAGTCTATCAGCTGAGTTACAGGGCATATATACCATTTTCCTTAAGAGTTCTGTATCTGTGCAGTGCTGTGGAATAGTGAGTGTCCTGTCATCTAGCAGAGGCCAGGGAACCATCTGTGAGGGATGCTCTGCAGAGAGCATTGGTATTGTAGGAAGGCTGAACAAAATAACCTGTAATGCTCCCTTTCATTCCAAGATTCTGATTCTGTTTTTCCTCTATGTACTTGTAAATGAATTTTTGAACTGACTTATTAATATGGGTCCTTATCTTTGGATTGGTTTCTTGTTCAGTAATTTTGTGAAAGGAAGTCATAGTGGTTACACAATAATACCAGTGCTCTTAGAACACTATATTCATTTTCTAGCCTTACCATAACAAATTACCACAGATTAGGTGGCTTAAAAAACAGAAATTGGGGTACCTGGGTGGTTCAGTCAGTTAAGTGTCCAACTTTAACTCAGGTCATGATCCCTAGGTTTGTGGGTTCGAGCCCCGCATTGGGCTCTGTGCTGTCAGCTCAGAGCCTGGAGCCTGCTTTGGATTCTGTGTCTCCCTTTCTTTCTCAGCCCCTCTGTTGCTCATGCTCTGTGTCTTTCTCTCTCTCAAAAATAAACATTAAAAAAATTAAAAACAAAACAAAACAATTTATTCGCTCACAGTTGTAGAAGCCAGAAGTCCAAAGTCAAGATGCCAGCAGGCCCACTTGGCCCAGAAACCTGTAGGAGAGAAAACTTGCTCGTCTTCCAACTTCTGGTGGCTCCTGGCAATCCTTAGCATTTCTTGGCTTGTAGCCGCCTCTCTGCAGTCTCGGCGTTTGTCTTCAAATGTCTTCTCCCTTGTGAGTCTGTGTCTTTCTGTGTCCTCTACTCTTTTTGTAAGGACATCAGTCATTGGATTTAGGGTCCACCTGAACAGGATGATTTCATCTCATGATCCTTAATTACATTTGCAAAGACCTTATTTCCAAATAAGGTCACAGTCTGAGGTTATAAGATGATATAAATTTTGGTGGGTACACTACTCAACCCACTATAGACACCTTCCTGAAAAGAAAAATGGAAAAAAAAATCAACGTTAAAAGTACTTGCTGGGGCCTACAATAGACGCAAAGTGAGTGATTGAGAGAAGGAAGTTTTGTGACAGTTCCCAAGAAGCATTAGGGCTCAGGGAGGGAGATTATACATCCGTCCATTTGGACAGCAAATTATTATTATGTTCCTGAAATGTGCCAGGCCTCTACTAGGCACTGTGTAAAGTGGTGACCATAAAGGAACAGAAACCATCCTCATGGCATTTATGGTCCCGTGGGGGAGATCAATATAACCATCAAAACGCACAAGCAAATCTATTACTACAAATTGTTAAGGAAGCGATGCAGCATGCCATGAGAGAGAATTGTATTGGGAGGAGGTCTGCTTTTCATTTGCAGATCTGTCAGGAAAATTTTCTCAGAGGAAATGATATTTAAGCTGAAACCAAAAGGTGAGTAGGAATTAATCAGGTACAAATTTTGGAAGACCATTCCAGGTAGGTAGAGTGGTGAGTTCAAAAGGCAGAAAGGGGGCTCCTGTGGCTCAGCATGATGATCAAGGCATAGGATGCAGAGCAGGATGCCAGAAAGCTTGATCATGAACTTGTGGTTCACATTCAGGACCTGAGGATCCCTGCAACAGGACTTTCAGAAATGTTTAAGTAGAGGAATAGCAAGCTCTGAATTTCATTTTAAGGTGATTTCGAGTTGATGTTGTAGAGGAGAGATAGGGAAAGAAAAATAACACCCACGGGCTGAATACAATAAGGTGACACAGGTAGCTTGGGCAGAGACCTTGCTACCCAGGAAATGTATTCCTGTGGCTGCCAAGTGATCAGGAGGAATCCCAAAGGATTATCTCCCAGGGTGAAGGCAAGCCTGGCACAATAGAGATTTGTACAGCTCCATCATCTGTATAGAGTTGACTTTTTAAAAAGATGAAATGAAAATAATCTTTGAATTATCTAAAATTAATGAAGGTGATTTTACCATGTATCTCTCCTCATTTGCTACTAAATTTTTGAATTATATATAATTTTTGAATTATATTTTGAATTATATAGGTCCAGAATTGGTTTATGCAGATGACATTGATTACTGAGATGACTAGTGTCAGCTAATTGGGACTTGGAATTACTGTCACAGAGGATAGGAAGGCCTTCTGTAGAGAAGAGGGAGTCTCTGAGACCTAGAAATACTGGCTTGTGGTGCCTCTGAACCAGCAGGGCACCCCATATCGTACCAGAAAGTGGTGTGGCACATTCCATTTACATCTCAGTTGAGGCAGCCTTTGCCAACAGCCTTTGTTTTCCATGTCTGGAAGACCTGGGTTTTGGGTGGAAAGAAGGGAAAATTGAGATGAGATTAGATGTAAGGCAAGATATCTCCTAACCATAAAATAATACAGCCATTTAACTTGTTATTAGAAACCACGTGCATGGAATCTATTTGACCTGGTAAATGTTTCTGGGCCTCTCCTGCAAGATTCCCTAACATGCTACCTCATCCTGCTCCCTAGGCACCTGGCTGAGAGAAGGCTAGCATTTGACTATGGCAAATGAGTTCATTTCCCTGGCAGACAACCACATGGTCCTCACAGCAGAAGTCCTCTCATCTGAAGTATAACTAATGTTATGAACACATCTTCTGTTCCAGCCTGAGCTCCTCTGGCCCCCTTGAAAAGATACATAATCCTTACAGATTACATGAAAAGAATCTGGGTGCCAGAGGTGGGCTGGGGCAGACGTGGCCTTGGCAGAGGGCCCCAATGCCAGTGCCCCATCTGCATAGCATTATCCACATGAGTAGGCTGCCTCCACTGAAATCAATAGGACCGTATGGCAATGTTCAGATCTGAAATTATTTCAAATGGGTTCCTGTGTAGTTACAACTCTGTACTTTGCAATCTTTGTGATTTCAATTTGGAAAGTCGTTCAAGTGAATAATTTAATGTTGGGTTGTTCCTTCTGTTTTTCTGTCAAGCTCACAAAATTCTAAAAATAATGTTATTATGAAACAAACTTTGTGCTTAACAGGACAGTGAGGGGTTTACAGTACTATTTGCTCTAAATATGAAAGATCAGGTCAGATTTAACTTGATCAGTATGACACTGGATTTTATGAAGCAAGTCGTCATTTTGTGAAGCCAACTTTTAACTCAGGTTATATCTTGCCTCAAGAGAGAAGAACTAGATTATCTGTGAACATACAACTGGCCTTTGTCCAAAGGCAAAGTGGGGAGGAATTCACTAAGGAAAACGCCACTATTATTAAAGTCCCAGTGATCCTCCTCATTCATGCTTCTTAACCCCAGATTCTTCTCCAGGTATGGGGTCTCCTGGCCAAGAAGTACCTCAAGTCACTTTTTAGAATTAAGCAAAATACATTTTGCAATGATTATTTTCAAGCTATGCATGTACATGGTTTAAAGAGCTCTAGAGTTCTGCAGGGCTTGTTACAAAAAAATATTTCCTTGCCACGTAACCCCCAGCTCTTCTCCCCTTTCCAGAAGTAACCACATTGAATTCCTGATTATTATGATTTTTCCCCATATCTAAGTAAATGCTTATATTACTCCTTTTTGATTGTTTTCCATTTGATTGCTGTGACAAATACAGAACTTTCTTTAATACCTCTTCACCCATTCTCCTCTACAATATACGTGCCCTGTTCTCATTCTTAGATGCCCAGTAGAGTTCTGCTTTAATTTTGTTTAGGTCAGTATTAAGTGTTTACAGTATGGTATCAGAGTATCCTATAGTTGCTTTTTTGTTATCTGTATGGTTTTATTTTCCTAGTTTTCATGGACTTATCTCTTCATTATGAGCATAAATCTTCTCCCAAGTCTTCAGGTCTATCTGTCAATTGTTTTCAGAGGCACTCTCTCCCAGAAATCCTTGACCTGTTCCAGTGTGGAATGGTTCACTGCTACACCATGGGCACTACCCTAACCAGGACCCTCTTTCTCTATTGTTCTGAGAATTCTTTCCACTTTCCTTCTGTATTGCAACACTCACTTCTTGAAGCGTGTGTCCTCTTTATCTCTCCCTTTCTATGGATTATATTTTTCAGTAGTTTCCTAAGAAAGGATTCATGGGGCAAAGGGGGGAGTTAGATTGAAACTTTGCATGTCAGAAAAAGGTTTTATTCTTTACTCTTACTTCATTGGTATTTTGGTTGGGTATAGAAGTCTTATTTAAGGAATGTTTTCCTCCATAATTTGAGGGTATGGCTCTATTATTCTCTAGCTTCTAGAATTGCTTTTGAAACATCTGATGCATTCTGATACGTGATCCTATTAGGTTCTCTTTCTCTTTGTTTCTCTTTGTGGATACTTACAGGATATGCCTTTTGTCCACAGTGATCTAAATTCTCATGATATACCTTGTTATGGGTGTTAGTCATGATGTGGATATAGACCTGTTTAATCTGGACTTGTGTACCCTTCAATTCTGGGAGATTTTCTTGAATTACTTCATTGATAATGTCCTTTCTTCCAGTATCTCCATCAACTGTTTCCAGGACTCTTTTTATTCAGTGATTGAAATTCTGGAACTGATCTCCCTATCATATTTTCCATGTTTTTGTCTTTTTACTTTAATTTGTAGTCTATATTTTTAAATTAAAATGGAATATTTTTATTATCAATAAATAATTGTAAAAATCCAATATGTAGCCATAATGAATTAGATCTGGAATTCAACACAAATACAATTCAGAATATCTACCAGTGATTGTGCCATTATGGATAGCACAAAATCTGTCTATTTTCACCATGAGTGAGATAATTATTGCAGGTCAGAGGGTAGGAGAATACTGAGCCATTGTATAATCTCAGTAGTAGGCTGAAATGTAAAGGAGGAAAACCTAGAAAAGAGCAGGTATGGCTTTAGTAGTCCTTCATACCAAATTATCATCTCCAAAAGACATGAAGACCATACTTAAAAGACTCTAAGTTCTGGAGGGTGAGACTTGGGCATAGGAGGTCCCTACAGCTGGCATACTTGAGATCAGACAAATTACTCATCATGGCTTGGGAGGGGGCATCTATCTGACTGGTGAGCCAGGCTCATAAGGGCTTGTTTGGATTAAGGGTGTAGCCAAGTAAGCTAACGTTAAGGACTTTATATATCAGAGTAAGGAATTATTGTGTAAATCAAGAATGTAGTCCTAGAAGCCTAAATCACACAGACAAGACAAATCCTAGAAATAAGGGCATGGGTGGTCGTAAACCTCACACTCAGATACCCTAACTCCTTGATTTATGGCAACACGACTAATTCCAGACCCATTATCTTGTAAGCCTAAACCCTTTAATTTGCCTGGTCAGCCTTGTCTCAGGACTGGGAAAAGTTGATTTTGTGAGTTCACTATAGTCAAAGCCACAGCTGAGTGGGCTGGGAAGAGACAGAGAGGAACAGCTGTGAATATTTCAGATCTTCGTGACTACCCTTCACTTTCTCCACCAAATATCAACTTCATCTTCCCTTTAACTTAACCCATTCCCTTGTTTTCGTAGATTGTCCTCTTCTACTCTATTTTTTTTTATCTGACCTAAATAGCCAGTTTAGTTCACCTGCACTTCATATTTTTTTCTCTTATTTAGCAAACCTTGCCTGAGTTTCCTGTGGTATACCAGAACTCCTCAGCTTTCCTCACCTTGAAATTGTAACTTAATCCAGAAATCTTTCCAAGATTACCAAGAGAATATCTCGATCAGCAAATCCTGTTTTTAGAAATCACATGCATGCCTATTAAACATTGTCTCCCTTTTTCCATAGTAGCCTAAAGTCTTCTTTTTTATTTAGTTTATTTTTATTTATTTTGAGAGAGAGAAGGAGAGGGGAAGGGGTAGAGAGAGGGAGAGAGACAGAATCCCAAGCAGGCTTTGCACTGTCAGCACAGCACCCAGTGTGGAGCTTGAACTCACAAACCATGAGATCATGACCTGAGCCAAAATCAAGGGTCAGACACTTAACCAACTGAGCCACCCAGGTGTCCCTAAAGTCTTCTTGAAACAAAGGCTATCTTCTCTTTATTATGCCACTCAAATACGTACACACACAGAATCAGCATAGGTACACCAGCACAGTGAGTATGCCCTGGCCCTGTCTGGCCCTTTCCACAAACTTGAGTGGACTCTCAGCCTTCCTTTATCTGCCAGTAAAAGACTAATTTCCGGAAAGAATCAGAGTACAAACCTTAATAAAGCTGTTACCTCTCCCAGAAATGTTTGTATTTGAAACCTCATCTTGATACCACATAAAATCACCAAAGAGAAGAAAATCAAACTACAAACTAAGAACTGTTTTGGTTGCCAGAGATTCTTGCCAATCGCTTCCAAAGCCTTCACTGTAGGCAGATGTCCACCAGCTACATAAACAGCAGTCTCTGGTATAGACTGTGATTGATTAACCAGGAAATGCCTGCTCATGAGTGACCACACTTTCCCTGAGGCTGAGTCCTCTTTTGCAGGATGGAATAATTATTAGACGCAGGGTCAGAGCAGCAGACCAAAGGCAGCCCATGCCAGAGTCTGAATGAAGCTGAGAGCCTAGGTGATAAGAGCCTACCTCATTCTCTGCTATGCATGGCATTGCCTCCTAAAGTCTCTGCTCTGCCTTTGGATGTAGGCACTAGTGATCATTAACTTCACTTCTAACTCTCCTTGCCTCTCTGGAGAATGGGGGTTGGGGCTGAAAATTCCAAGCTTCCAATCATGGCTTGATCTTTCCGTGACCAGCCTCTATCCAGGAGCTCCCATGAAGAGTCACCTCATTAAAATAAAAGACATTGATATTTACAAGAATTTACAAGAGTTTTAGGAGCTCTGTGTTAGGAATAGGGATCAAAGACCAATATGAAAGCAAAAAATGCTCCCAATACTCATATTATTTAGAAAATTACAAGGAGCTCTTTGCCAGGAATTGAGGGCAGATATATACATATGTGTATGTATATATATATATATATATATATATATATATATATATATATATGTGCATATATGCTTGTGTGTAGTATGTATATGTGTGTACATATGTGTTGTATGTGTGTTTTGTTATCTAACAATGAGAGAGGGTGTTTCGTCTTACTAGAGTGAAGAATTATGGGTTTTTTTTGAAGTTTATTTATTTTCAGAGAGATAGAAAAAGTGCACAGTGAAGGGCAGAGAGAGAGGGAGAGACAGAATCTCAAGCAAGCTCCACACTGGCAGTGCAGAGCCCAATATGCGGCTCAAACTCATGAACCATGAGGTCATGACCTAAGCCAAAATCAAGGGTCAGACACTTAACCAACTGAACCACCCAGGTGGTTAATGTCTTAAATGCAATAGTTTTGACTAAGATGACATATCTAAAATATAGAGAGGGAAGAAAGAGACTGGGGCAATAGAGATGAAAATTGTTCATTAGAAATGAAATGCACACCAGCTCCCCACCTTACTCCTTCCTTTCCTCAGTAGAAATCAGTCCAGACAATGGCCCACCATTGTTTAGATCAAATATTCGTGGTGAATCTAACACCAGTAGGTCTTGATCCTCTAGGCCACCTCTATACACACTTGTAATAACAGTTTTATACTCTTCAATGTCTTTTTACATGAGTTATCTCATTTAATAAGGTAGAACATGATGAGCTTCTAATATAGTCTTGTAAATTAAGTTAAATTTAATTTAATTAATTTAAATGAATTGTATTTTATTTTGGAGAGAGAAGGAGAGTGTGAACAGGGGAGAGGGGCAGAGGGGGAGAGAGAGAGAGAGAGAGAGGGAAAGAAAGAAAGAATCTCAAAAAGGCTCCATGCTCAGCATGGGGCTGATGTGGAGCTTGATCCCATGACCCTGGGATCATGACCTGAGCCAAAATCAAAAGTCAGATGCGCAAATGACTGAGATAACCAGTTTCCTCTCATTTTCATTTTAAAATAAGTACACAGAATGACAGAGAAACAAAGTAACTTACTCAAGGTCACACCAATAGTGAGTCACCAAATTCTGACCTGTGTTGATCATAATAAATGATCAACTATTGAACACTCACTCCAGGAAATAAATTAAATGCTTTAGCTAAAAAAAAAAAAAAAAAAATACCAACAGCTTTAGGAAATGGGTGGTGACATTTATTCTTGCTGCACAGAAGAGAAAAGAGAGGGTGAGTAATTTGCAGAGGTCACATAGCTGGTTGGTGCCAGAAATTGAGTTTAAATCTAGATATGCTTGCCTTCAGAGTCCGCTATCTTAACCACTACTTGAGGGCTTTCTCCTTCTCATGTTGTCTAGTGAGTCTTTCATACTATGGTCACTTTCTTGTTGAATCCCATCTCTCCCCACCATAGTACCTTCATTTTAGTTGACTTCACCTTTTATAGTATCATCTCATTTCTTCTCTGTTGGTCTATATATGTCTCTTCTTTCATACCTCATCTTCCATATACCTCACTTGCCTGGTCTGCCAACAGACTGGACTCTTCAGCATTGTCTGTGTATATCTGTCTGTCTTTCCCCCAGTTATTTGGAAATACTTTAAGACACGGACATTTTTAAATAAATTTTATATTTAAATGTTTTCCCCTGGAACTGATGTCTCCCAACTCTAAATACAATCTTCTGATCAAAAGCGGTCTCCAGCATAAGGAAGACTCAAGTTCAAGTCCTGTCTCTGCCTCTAATTAGCGGGATGACAGTGGCCCAGTTATGTTGCCTCTCTGGGCCATCATTTACTCATCTATAAAATGGAGATAATGGTAGTACCTATATTAAAGGTCAAATGGGAGGAATGTTCTAGATAATGTGTGAGAAATTTTTAACAGTGAGTAGCAGATTAAACATGACTCAATAATAGGGGAGCCTGGGTGGTAGGCATCTGACTTCAGCTCAGGTCATAATCTCACAGCTTGTGGGTTCGAGCCCTGTATTGGGCTCTGTGCTGACAGCTCAGAGCCTGGAGCCTGCTTCAGATTCTGTGTTTCCCTATCTCCCTGCCCCTCCCCTGCTCTCGCGCTCTCTTTCTCTCCACCTCTCTCTCTTTCCATCTCTCTCTCTCTCAAAAATAAATAAACATTAAACAATATTTAAAAAAAATGACTCAATAATAAAGGCTGTTATTAATGTTATCATCATTATTCGTCATAATTACAAAAAGAAAGATACCAGCTTTGGGAAACACCCCACACTCAAAGTTTCCTTTGCTTAGGAAATCCCTGGGTGTTTCCTAAGAGTTTAATAAATAAGCATCTCTCTCATATAACTCAGGATAAAAAGTATGTTCATCTATTTTGATAGAAGCCATCCCTAGGTATGATATTGTTGCAGCAATAATTTTCACAATCCATGAGAAAGCAGTAAGGAATGGAAATACACAGTGATTACTTATGTCAATTAAAATTTTCTTTTCTCCATTGTGTGTGGGCAGGTGATCTATTTTCTAGTCTTTTACCTTCATTGGATTATAAAAATAGTGCTATTCTTTTGAAAACAACTATAGCTGATCAACATTTTTAATATAGTCAACAGGAACATCTCTGATTTGTCTGAAACTGCTTTGGGTTAATAAATTATTGGGATAAGGACTTACAAAATGTGACAACCAGTTTCGACATGAAGCTGACAGTGTAATGAATAACAGAGTTTCAGGATCCTGCAACTTTGATTGCTTTTCCTCCTCCTATTTGCTTTGTTCATCTCAGAGAAGAAAATGATCCACATTTGTAATATCACCTAATCCTGCTGTTGGACATTAAACATTTATTTTAAACATTAAAACTGCTGAGCTTGCAGGTTTATGACCCACAGACACTTTTATTTATTTATTTTTAAATTTTAATTTCTTTATGTTGAAATTGCCAAATCCACTGAATTGAAAGAAAATGAGCTCTGGAAGCTGTGACTTTTCATGAAGTGTAACCAGATACAGCTGTTCAGGAGAGCAGGGAAGGGGGATTTTGCTGGTGGTGCTGGCAGGAACAGCAAGGCTGAGATGTACACATTTGTTATTGAATGCTTTATAGTTTGGTTATGTTTGGATTATGGTTTTTAAAATATCTTTGGGTTTTGAAAACCCAGAACAATGTATTCATAACCCATGGCCCATCAGTTTTATTGTGGCTTTCATTTTATAGAGGAAGAGTGGTTTTGCATTTGCAATGAATTGGCTATTTGCTTTTCCAACTCTCCCACTTCATTAGAGTAATGCGATTTTTTTACCTAATGGTAAACATTTTTCCCCCCAATTTCTGGTCAGTGCTTGGCTCAAACTAGAGGGTTGCATTTTCAGAGTGTTTGTGTGTAGCCATAAAACAGTGTAGCTTTTCTATTGACAAGGATGTGGTTTCTGGGATTTAGTACTTTCCCTGTGTAATTATGACTGTGTGCCCTGTGTCTCTCTCCCTCTTTCTTAATGAATAAAATAGAGAACTATTATGAGGAGATCATAAGCTGCTGACAAAAATTCAGTAGGTGTTACTGATATAACTTATTTGGTGCCTTTGGCCTTAGAAATAAAGTTCTTTATCTTACCAGAGGCAGCTAAAGTGCAGTGACACTTAGGAGGTATCTTATCAAGTGTGCAGACTAAAGATTTCTCTGTGTAGTATTACTGCCATGCACTCCATTTCTTAGGGCAAGGTAGTTGCTTTCTCCCAAGATTGTTACACATGAAAATATAAGGATCATTGTATTTTGATGCATCTTCTAGAATGTTGAGAGGCAATGAAAAGAGACAGGTACAACCTATATGAAAGATGATTTCCTGAACACATTGTTGAGATAAATGCACTGTAAATGGGAACACACCGTGGTATATTGGCAGGCGGGTCTTTCAAGTCTTTGGATGTAGAGAATTATATTGTTGTGTCTCTGTCATGTCATTTTATTTTGTACTCACATGAGCAATTGCAGGAATGCACAAGCTAACATATCAGTTATGAGAGGGCCCAAATGAGGGCCTACGGATGGATGAGTCTCAATAGCCAATAGCTGACAGTGCTGAGAGTCCTGAAGGATGATTTCATTGACTTGTTGCGTCTTTCATGCAAACAAGGATTCGACAGCTGTCAAAAGAGCAGATTGGTCTCTAGAATCTCTAGGGATGTATGGAAGAGTGTGTGTATTTGGAGAAGTGATTACAAATATTAATGGGCTCTGAGAACTACAAATCAGAAAGCATATGCTTCCAAGACCTCACTGCTCATAGGGTCAAATTCAGGAAAATTGGATTTTTAACAATTGCATTTTTCCCCTAAGTATAGTTTTTAGCTTGAATAAAAACTATTATAATGGGGAAAAAATGAAAGGTTTAGCACAACAGGCAGTGTATAAGTTTGGTTAAATGGTCTCTTTGGTTGTTGTTTGTTTATTTGCTTACTTTCTGATCATTCCCAAGTCATTAAAGAAGCCCTAACTGATCCTTGCTCCCTGATGTTTCTGTCTCGTAAAGAAACACAGAAACAGGAACTATCCCTACATTTATGAGTTACATATTCAGATTTTAAAGCTTACAGTTTTCTTTTCTTGTAGGTTTAGAATTTTTGGTTATGCTAGGGTCACTGAGAAACACTGCACTGAGAGGGAAGGGCTGAGTGGAGAACAGTGGCCCACATGGGCTGGGATGTGTGGGGGGCATGTGGACTATCCTGGATAAAGAACTAAGCCATATGAGTCAATTCTTCTAAAGGTAGAACCACAGAATGTTAGACCTGAAAGGGACTTGGAAATCACTTTGTTCAAGCTCTTCACTTCTCAGAGAAAGAAAGTGATGTATAGAAAAAAGAAGATTAATTGCCCAAGGCCACTCAGTCAGGATGGGATCATCAGGAACAGAATTTAGGTTTCTTGGCTTTCAATGTTTTATAAATGCCTTGAGGTATTGACTTAAAAGCTGAGTGAAATCCATTTATTTCAAAGAATATTGGATAACAATTTTTTTCACATAATCTAATCTTTGGCAGTTTGTTTTAATTAACTAGTTTTTCTTTAAATGAATATGGTTCTTCTATGGAAGGGTATAAGGCAGTGGTTCTCAACTGGAGATGATTTTGCCTCTCCCTCATGGGAGGGGCATTGACAATGTCTGGAGATGTTTTTGACTGTCATGACTGACTGGAAGAGGAGAGGAAAGAGTACTGGCACTTAGCAAATAGAGGCTAGGAATACTAACAAACTTCTTACAACATACAGTTGCTTTCTGCAACAAAGAATTATCCAGTTATCCAGCTCCAAATGTCAATAGTGCCAACATTGAGAAACCATGATACAGAGGCATGCCCTTTGAGAAATGCCACAACATCCTCTTTTTTTCCCTCCCCTCTGCTATCATGGTTCTAAGAAGAAATCCAATAAGAACTGGGTTTCTGTGAACCCAAATACAAATATGTCTCCACGATTGATATGTGGAAAAAAAAAACTCTTTAGAAGTATGTGAAATATTGAAGATGTTTATAAGTAGTGGGTTCCAAACATGGTACCCTTGTGTATCACCTTTTACATAATTAACAGCAGGCACAGCTCAGCAACAGTCAATCAAAGCTGATGCTGGCAGTAAGCATGCACTATGGTCCTGCAGGCTGACACCAGCAGAATTCAGACCTTTAGCAGATGAGCACCATATAAGAGCAGGAAGACCAACTGAAATCTGGAAGATAGGAGACAGCTGTGTGTGGCCTTGGTCGTCACCTTTTCTTTTTCAGATAAATTCTCACGGTTTCTTGAGGGAAATCAGATAATGCTATAACTCTTTGCACCCAGGAATTAGGCATTTTCAGACCTCATTGGTTTTCAAGAGCAGTCTGCTTAATCTTTATCCCCTGTTGCAAACAAATCACTAGACTGGCAATACCACCCAACAAAAGAATAAAATTTGTCCATCTATCATTAAGATAATTGTTATTGATTAGTCTCCTTGTAATTTTCTGCTTTTTGTTTTTAGATGTTGGTTATAAATCATACTCACAACAGGCACTGAGCCTGTGTTTGTGTCTATTATGTGGTCCTGATAAGGCTGGGCAGCGTTGTTCACCTTCCTGATGCGAGTTATTGAGATTGATTGAAGCGCTTTGCTTGCCTATCCTAGACAGTGTGTAATTAATGTTTCATTATGTTAATACATGCAAATGTGAGAGTGTGTGTTTGATTGGGAGGTGAGAGAACAAAAAGGGATTAAAGAGTTCACTCCAAAGTACAAATTAATTTATTGCATTGCTAACTGGCCTCTGAGGAACCAGGGAGTAGACTTCAAAATGAAAGAAAAAAAATGCACAAAAAGAAAAAAACTGTTGCATGTCTGTGTTTTTTAGCAGTGGTATAGTTAACAAGTACAAAAAAGAATATTCAGTCATATGACAGAAGCCTTATGTGTGCGATGATTTCAGCAGTCTGTATCTCCTTCTTAGTATGAGGAAGTCACAGATTATTTACTCTTTACATATACAAGCATTTACACATATACAGACTACATTAGAACCATACTGAAATACTAATGTATTAATGAATACATTATTAATTATTATTAATACATTATTAATTCATTAATGTATTAATGAATTCATTATTAATGAATGAATAATGAAAGCATAGTGATCTTTCTTATGCAATCAATGGTTGACTTCATGATGTTATTTGAGGTATAGCCAGAAGGAAATGTCACTCCAAACCAATCATCCACAGGTCCGTCCCAATTATTTGCTTACTATCACATGTTTCTTCCTATTCTTCACAGTGATCATTTTGATTATTTTCTAATATATCATTATTTTATGTTCTGTGATTTACTTATCTATTTCCATAATTTTAGGTAGTTAATATGTTTCCATTTAGCTGGATTTGCAATATCAAACACTGTAATGAGCTTTTTTTTTTTTATGTGTAGGAATTCCTGTACTATTGAATTATTTTCTTAAGGTAGGTTCTTAGGAGTGGATTTACTAGAGCCTAAATATTTTTTTTATGACTTTACACATCCATTGCTTTCTTTAGAAACATTCCCACTCATAGTATCTAGCATAGAGACTTAATAAATTGCTGCTGAAATTAATTAAGCATATTACTAAACTGTAATCATTTTAAAGATTGCCACATTAAGTTTTTAAAATAATCATACCTTAATGTGGATAAAAGTTATTGAATCTTCCCTTCCACCAGGTGATGCTATTTTGAACAGGTTTGAAAGATGGGAAACTGAAGAATGAAGCATTCAGAATGTAAGAGTCAAAAAAGGCAGGGGTGGATGGCATTTTGAGAGGAGAGCTTTAATTCCTGTAGGAAGCATTGGGTGCCCAGGGGATGGAAGGCCTGGAAGCGGAAGGTTAGAGAGTGCCAGAATAAATACGATTGTTTCCTATCCAGGTTTTATATACTGGAGGTATTATAGGGGCATCATTATAAGATATACTTAACTATTAGAGTGTTACACAATTTTATTTCTTTTGTTTAGTTTATTTGCTTTCATTTCTGATGGATACTTTGGAACAGGGGGTGGGGTGGGAATCTGTGGCCATGCCCATTTCTTGTCATACTCTATGGCTGCTTCCCTGCTACGATGGTAGAGTAGTTGTTCTATAAAGCCAAAAGTATTTACTATCTAGCTCTTTACAGAAAGGAAAAATAAAAAAGAAATAAAAATAAAAAGCAGATTCCTATGAAACAGGAGAGAAACAGAAACTCCTAGAGAAATAAATCTGATAGTGAGAAGTGGAGTTTGCAGTGAAAGACATTATTTCAAAGTCAAACTCATCCATTGGACAAATTATCATTTGTCACAGACTTCAGTCTCTATTTTCTCCTCCCCAAAATCAGCATAACAATAATTTCCTTGAGTAGTTCAAACTTAAATCATGTGATGGGTTTCAGTATTAGTCCCTTTGTTCTTCCCATCTACAAAGAAAAAATTTCAAAAACATGATTAGTGTTTACATTATCTAGTAGTTACTTGTACATTGTCTTGATGTGGTCAATTGAAGATCCATTAATATTACCTAAATTAAAAAAAAAAAAGTATTGTCTATGAATGAATAATTAATGCAACCAAAAATACCAACTCAATCTTCTGTAACTTTCCTCTGCTTTTAGCTATGGTCCTGCTAAACTGTTAGTTGCTGATGTCAGCATTGACTAGAAAGGTTTTCTGAACATATTTATCCATGTCAAAGCACTGAACCCACCACTATTAAGCAAAAAGGCATAGAGTTGTGAGTCATTGAATGTGATGGAGCAGGGCTCTCCCCTCTGATCCCAACTTTCATGTTTCATTCTGCCTTTATTCTTCATGGTCAAAGCCAGTGGAGTTAACAGTATCTAAATGGCACAGTTCCTTCTACCGTGACTCATATGTCATTTTTCACAGTCACTTTGCAGACGGACAGGGAGGTGTGATACCTCTTGGTTCACAGTCCTCTTCACTCAGATTTATCACATTTTTAATCATTTGTTTTCAGTTTATTTCCAGCTACATGCCAGTTTGATGAGCCGATAGCCATCCCTTTCCAGTTACCACCAGGAAGTATTCCAATACATATTGGCCTTTTATACCCACCGAAAGAAGTTTCCATTAATAAGTAACCAACATTTAGAGGAGAATGGGGCGATAATTCTCTTTCATCCCAAATTTAGCTAAATCTCCAAAGCATGACAGTATATTATGCATTTCAGAAATAGAAGTCTATACACTAAATTTTGAATACAGTTAATTCTGAGTGCTTCTAGTGCCTGACAGGATTTCTCACTATCAGATAAAAATATGGATTTTGAAAAAGAGTGCCAGTATGAACATCCGTATCATCTTTAAAGCAGTGATAGGTTGAAGACCACACATCACAGATTGCCTAAAATAATCCTAATTTATATATGTTGTCCTGGAATAATTATAAATTGAGTCTCCTTTCAGTCTCAGAGTTGTCTTATGTGATTATCTGAGTCATCGCGCTAGTGATTTAGTTTGAAATTGGCCCAGAGCAAAAGGCACAATGTCAGTAATTAGCCTGTCCATATATGATATACATTTTTTGGTGAGATTTTACTTTATTTTACATTGAAGATAAAAATAATTGACACACTGATGGTTCAGTATCAGTCCCATTTAAAAGCTCCTTTTAAAACCCTCACCAGCTGGGTTCCTATCTCTATATTTTGGAGATGCCTTTAATGTATGGACCTGGTTAGGAGCTTCTTCGGGTCCTGCTTGCTCATAAGTGAGAAACCACAGTTGAGGCCTGCAGCCAGTGAACTATACTTTAGACCTAGCAGAGAGTAATTACTAAAGGAGGCTCAAGATATTCATTCATTTTCCTTCATTCCTCTTTGGTTCATGTCAAAGTGGCAAGAGATTCTTCTTCCCTGTGACCAATATCATTCAGTGTTTTTTCATGGTTTTTGTTTTGTTTTGTTTGTTTTGTTTTGTTTTGTTTTGTGGTGTATGTATGTGTGTGTGTGTGTGTGTGTGTGTGTGTTCTATTGTGTTTTCATCAGTGGTAAATGCAAATGGGAAAGAAGATTCGAACAAGATTTTAGGCTTAGTTCTTGATTTTGGAGGTCGTAAATCGGGTGTTAATATATGTGGCAGATCAATACGATTTTCTGAACAGTATCAAAATTTGAGAAATCTGATATTAATAAACTCTAATGATCAAATGCATTGGCTCTTCATAGATATAGTTATGTGGGACAAATCCAGGCTTTGTGTGTGTGTGTGTGATTAAGGGACAACCTCAAAGAGAAAATAGACAAAGGTTTTCTAATTTGGTATTGCTACAGTAGCCTACTTTCCCACCACCACCATGTGACACTCAGGTTCTTCTGCTTGTTGCTAGAAATGCAGAGTGACTGCATGCCAATAGACCCTTCCCAGGCAATCCCAGACCCTTACCCTTATCCTGCCAATGTTCACTGTGTTAATCCTAGGCTCCTCCTTCTAGGACTGAACTGGGTGACAAAGTCTATACTTTGAGAAGCTGTTTTATACCAAGTGATTTTGGATATCAGAATCATTGACTGTATCCCTCTTCCATATTACATAGTCATATGGACAAAAGGTTTCAGTACCTAAATCCTTTTGATGGATTTTCTTTTTTTTTTTAATTTTTTTTTAACATTTATTTCTTTTTGAGACAGGGAGAGACAGCAGGGTCAGAGAGAGGGAGACACAGAATCTGAAACAGGCTCCAGGCTCTGAGCTGTCAGCACAGAGCCTGACGCGGGGCTCGAACTCATGGACCGCGAGATCATGACCTGAGCCGAAGCCGGCCACTTAACCGACTGAGCCACCCAGGCGCCCTGGATTTTCTAGAATCAGAGTAGCTTAGGCACAGTCTGTATCAAATATTTCAATTGATACCATGTGTTTTTTTCTATTCCACCACTGAGCTTGTTTGGCCCAACTTGGCTGTTTATTCTACTTTTATATAATTCGAGAAAAAGGAAGGACTTAGATAGAAAGCAGGAAGAATGAATCCTAGATAGAATTAAGACAAGACACTAGATGTTTTTGAGCCATGTGACCTTGTCCAAGACAGTTAACCTCTCTGAGGCTTTTTTTTTCCTACCTACAAAATAAAGTTAACAATTTCTTCCTGCTCAACAGGATCAAATGAGGCTGCCAGGTAAACTCTATGTAAGTTACTAGAAATATAAGAAAAAATAAACATAAAGAAAACATTGTTTGTAAACTGCAATATAAACCTTCAACAAGTCTTCATGCAACACTGACCCATGACTAAAATGGTAAATAAGCCCAGCCCCAACTCCCAGACCACCCTATGCACAAAAGAATGGATATGGCTGTATACAAGTGATGTTGATGGTTACCGTTTCTTCTCACGTCTCTATTACTTATTCCTCTGGCTACACAATGGCAACAACATATTTTTCATACATTTACATATGTATTTTTTAAGTGGAAAGAAAAAGGATTAGAAAGGTGAGAGAGATTTCATTTAATTACGTTAAAAAATAGTAACATGTTTGGCAATATGATGTACCATGTGCAATAATTATGGCTTTTAAAATTACAGTCCTGGTATATAGCATAAAAATCAAAATGTTACGTAACAAAGACCTTTTAATGTTCCAGTGACATCTATTAAGTCCCGGGCTTTTCTGAGCTGGAGGTAAACTGAGGATAAAAGAGCTGAGGGCATTAGGAGAGAACCCTGTGTGTGGGGCAGAATAAGAGAGGAACCAACTGTGTTTGTCTGGGATAGTGGGTATTGGGGGGCAAGTGTCTACAGCTGATAAATTATGGGGAGGCCCACATCGGAGATAGAGACCTGTATGCTACACTCACTCTGTAAACTCAGCCAAATTTTGCTTGTCAGCTGAGAATTGTGTATAAGTTTACTTCTGAGTGTTTTATGATAACCCTTGGATTCTTTGATGGAATTGCAGTTTCTATCATTCAAGGGAACCTGTTGTTTATTACTTAGAAAAATTTTAGGCTTTTACACTCCCTAAATGGTAGCACAGACAATCGTTGCTTTGATTCTTATGATTTTTTTTTTAGTTAGAGACAATATGAAAGGCATTTCATATTTGTCAAATAAGATGTTTCTTATTTGTTAAAGGCCAAATAAGATAAATACATGAAAACCATCTGGACAGAAGCTTATTCAGAAATGATAAAAAGCAGATAAACAACCACAGGAAGCCACAAGGCACTGTTGGCGATACTGTGACGATTCCCTAGCTCTGAGTTACCTAGACAGAATTTATTGTTTTAAGCCACTTTAGTGAGGCAGACTTGATATACAAAAAGCTGTACATGTTAATATATACTAGATGATTTTGGAGATAACCATAAACCTATGAAGCCATCCCCACAATCAATGCCATAAGCGTATCCATCACCTCCCACAATTTCCTGTTACCCTCTTTTTGTTGTTGTTGTTGCTGCTTCTTTATTATTTTTACTTGGGGCGGAGGGGGGGGTATATTAAAAACACTTAACATTAGAAATGCCCTCTTAGCAAATGCTTAGGTATACAATCCAGTATTGTTAACTGTAGGCACAATGTAGGCACTGTGGTATTCAACAGATCTCTAGGATTTACTCGTCAAGTATAATTGAAATTTTGTAGCCTTTTTAAAGCTAATAAAAAAAACTCAACTGTACTGCGACAGTAGGCTAGACTCTACCAGCTTAATTGCGATAAGAAAACAAACACAAAAAACGCAGTTTTCCCTTCACCTTGAATATTTATTAATGCAAGATGAAAAAAGCTAACAAGACTGTTTTGCCTTTCTCTGAGGCTTTTTAGTAAATGATGAAATGATAATAGCATGTGTTTTATAAATTGTCAGCAATTAGAAAAATATATTTTCCATAGAATTCCCCAACTGCTCTGTCTGTTAAGCTCCTGGAATAAGTACAGCGGGCAACAGGGATGTTAGACAGGCCAGGGAATGCACAAAGGCAGCAGGGGGAGGGACAAGAAGAGAGGGGATGGACACATGGTCTGTGTCCCAGAACTGGAGGGCTGTTGGAAGGAATGAGGTAGCTGGGGAGCTATATAGGCATTTAATAGATATTTAATAATATGTGTAAATGAATAAATTACTATAATGAAAAAGTTCATTTGTGTGCACAGGCTCCAGACCAAATATTCTTGTTAAAGCTCTTGTAAATGGCAAATCCATTACCAAGAGGAATGCAGTGTTGAAGGTTCTGAGTTTAGCATAAGGTGGCAGCTCCAAGCTTGAATCCCTTGTAACTGTGAATCAGCAGAGGCATCTTCCCAGAACAGGGATCAAAGACTACCCCCCTGAGAGAGAGGACCAGACTTGGCCCTCTGCTTATTTTGTTTGTTTGTTTCTTTGTTTTCAATAATGGTTTATACATTTTTATTTTTTAATTTATTTTTTATTTTCATTTTTATTGTTTTTTGTTTTGTTTTTTTAGACAGAGTAAGCAGGGGAGAGGGGCAGAGGGGGAAAGAGAGAGAGAGAGACAAGAGGAAGGGAGAATCTCAAGCCGGCCCCACACTAAGCATGGAGCTCAACGTGGGGCTCGATCCCATGACCCTGGGGTTGTGACCTCAGCCGAAATCGAGTTGGACACTCGACGAACTGAGTCACTTAAGCTCCTCTACACATTTTTAGTTACCTTTTAAATCATCATATAATTATCTGTATAATATCCTCAAGGGTGCCTCCTGGCTCAGGAAGCTGAAAAGCATTTACCCATCTGCCTCTAGATAGAAAAAGTTGTCCAACTCTGCCTCAGAATATGCAAGGAAATGTTATCAGTATGGATATTGATGGTTTTTGGTTTTGACAGTAATATCAAGTAATCTCTGTCATTCACAGCTAACCTAGGAGAATTAGGCTATGTATGTTATGATTTTCTTTTACCGATTTAAGTAATTTTCCTAAATTAGTCATATTTTTGTTTATACAAGTTTATTGAATAAATATTTATTAAATACCTCTGAGATAGGTAAAGACTACCAAGAGTTATGTGAGCTAGAGAAACAAACAGTTCATTTCTGCTCACTTGAAGCTTTCAGTATAATAAGGATGAAATTCTTATAAATATGGTATGTGATAGAATGAATAGCGCTTCAAGAGAGGCAGAATAAAGTACCATCTCTTCTGAGAACTGGGACTGTTACTGCTGTTCAGTGAGACTTTCCATCTCTACACAGGCCTGTATCTAACTTTTCCATTTTGTAAGATGGGAACCTAATGAGAATTAATGTTTATTACTTAATTGCTTAAGATGTATAACTAGTTCTAAGATACTATTGGAAGACACACCGTATTGGCAATCAAGTGAACTGAGAGTCACTTGTAATGTAATGAATATAGCTCCTAGAGAAGTCTTTGTCATATGCTTTCTTTGGTGTCTTTAGTAGGATTTGGCCAGCAAAGAATTTATGAAAGATTCAGTCTAGAGTATTTTCAAGATTCTATCCAGTAGTCGTGTTCTAGACATTCAGGTCTTAACTCGATTTTATACATTTGAATAATACATTTTTAAAAATATTGATATGGAAGGACCAATCATTCCTTGGTCCCCATGTTCAACCCTGAACCACTGTTCAGGCACACAGAACTTTCAAAACTGGCCCCCTCCTGGTAGTAGGGCAGGTTCAAGGCAATAGCCGCTGGATTCTAGGGAAGGCTCTAATTAGAACATTTTAAGAAATTGGGGCACCTGGGTAGCTCAGTTGGCTGAGTTTCCAACTCTTGACTTTGGCTCAGGTCATGATCTCATGGTTCATGGGACTGAGCCTGCGTCAACCTCTGCACTGATAGGAGGGAGCCTCCTTGGTATTCTCTCTCTCTCTGCCCCTACCCTTCTTGCAAATGTGTTTTCTCTCTCTCTCTCTCTCTCTCTCTCTCTCTCTCTCTCTCTCTCAAAATAAACAAATATTCTTTAAAAAGAATATTTCAAGAAATTGCAGCAACTGATTCATTCACATAATAAGTCTTTTTTAGGTAAGAAACACACTTATTTCTTCATCTTTTAGTTCCTTTAAGTGAAAGGACACGTGAATAATTCCTTCATCCTTGAAGTTCACATAGATCATGCATATGTTGCAAATTTAGGGTTCAGAAATCCTCTTATGGTTCTGATCTCCTAAAGAGACTTCATCTTTCTTCTCCAAGTCATCTCCCATTGAACCTAAATCACCATTTAATAACACATGTCGTTTAATGAACACTGACCTGGACAGTTTAAAGCTCATTGGCTCTCTCTTCCAAAGTTGATATTTCTCTTATCATTATAGCTTTTCCTTCTTGATGTCATTCATGAACTAAGCAGGGAAATATCACTTTTCTGCTGAGACAAGATACAGTAAATATCACGACAAAATGAATGACAGCATTTTAATGAAAACCACTGCTTGGCCTCCATTTTGAGAAAATGGAACTCATTATAACACAAATGTTTTATCAATATGGGTCCCACATCAGACTTTACAGCACAATGTCAACCATGAGGTTTGCTGAATTTTTAAGGCTTTCTCTGGACCTGTCAGACCTTTATGGAATTAATCCTTTATATTTGCAACAGCAGTTTCCACAAGATGAATACTTCATTTCTCATGAATCATAATAAAGCTGCTGTGCTTTGTTGGCAGAGTGACCTGTGCAGTCTTTTATCTTCAAGAGAAAAGATTAGAGTCTCCCTCTATTTTATGGATAATGAGGTGGGTTGTTGGTCTCTTGACACCTTCAGTAACTGCACCTCTTTGTGGACTCATATAAGTCTGTGATAAACTGATCACAGGGTGATTATAGCAAATCTCTTCATATAACAAATTTCCTCCTAAATTTAAGAGTAAATTTTTTTTTTAATTTTTTTTTTTTTCCAACGTTTTTTTTTTTTTTATTTATTTTTGGGACAGAGAGAGACAGAGCATGAACGGGGGAGGGGCAGAGAGAGAGGGAGACACAGAATCGGAAACAGGCTCCAGGCTCCGAGCCGTCAGCACAGAGCCTGACGCGGGGCTCGAACTCACGGACCGCGAGATCGTGACCTGGCTGAAGTCGGACGCTTAACCGACTGCGCCACCCAGGCGCCCCAAGAGTAAATTTTTGTAAGTAGCAAAGTTAATAGGTATGAACTCATATACTGTTTACATTAGAGCCAAATATACCTAGAAGTTAGCTAATCAAACGTCCTTGTTTTATTGGTCAGTATGTTGATTCCCAGTGGCATGGCCCATTCTTGGTGAGTGAAAGAATTAGACAAAGAACTCAGGTCTCCTGACCCCTTTTGCTGAGAGGTTTCCTTTGCAACAGACAGTATGCCTTTTTTGCATATAAATTACATAAATTGTTCTATTGATCTACTTGGAGTCATCTGGGACTCTTCTTTTTTTGAGCAACCCACGTTTAATTCCTCAACAACACCATGGCTCTACCTTTAATATGGATCCCGAATCTGACAATTTCTTATCACTTCCACTGCAGGCTTTCATCCAAATTCCATCATTTCTCATTTGGATGATGGAAGTAACTTGCTAACTGGTTTCCCAACTTCTTCTAATGACTCCTGTTCTTAACACGGCAACCAGGGTGACCTTTTACAATAGGGTTTGTCATCGTTAACATAGCGATGTTTGGGACTGGAGAATTCTCTTTGTGGGGCTGTTCTGTGCACTATAGCCTCCGTAACAGCATCCCTGGCCTCTCCCCACTAGATGCCAGTAGCACCCTCCCAGTTGTGACAACTAAAAATGTCTCCGGACATTTTCCAGATGTCTACTTGGCAAAATCTTTCCCTGTTGAAAATTGCTGCTTTAAAATATGAGTTGGACCTTTTCACTTTTTGGTCAAAACCCTCCTGGGTGGCTCAGTCAGTTAAGCATCTGACTCTTGGTTTGGGCTCAGGTCACGATCACAGTTCGTGAGGTGGAGCCCCATGTCAGGCATGGAGCCTGTTTGGGATTTTCTCTCTCCCTCTCTTTCTGTACCTCTCCTGCTCATTCTCTCTCTCTCTCTCTCTCTCTCTCTCTCTCTCTCTCAAAATAAGTAAATAAACATTAAAAAAAAAACAAAACCTCCACAGGATGCCTGGGTGGCTTAACTGGTTAAGTGTCCCACTTTGTCTCAGGTCATGATCTCACAGTTCATGGGTTTGAGCCCTACATCAGGCTCTGCCTCGACAGTTCGGAGCCTAGAGCCTGCTTCAGATTCTCTGTCTCCCTCTGTCTCTGCCCCTCCCCCACTTGCTCTCTTCTCTCTCTGTCTCTGTCTGTCTCTCTCTCTCAGGAATAAACATTTAAAAGTATAAATAAATTAAAAATAAAATAAAAATGAAAACAAACTCCACTAGGTTTCCATCTTTGTGAAAATTAAAGCAAAGTTCTTTTGCTTGCCTACAAGGTCCTATGTGCATCCCAGTGGCCTTTCAACCTCCCAGTGGCCTTTCAAGCTCCCAATGGCCTTTCAATCTAATCCCCTTGAACTCTCCTTCTCCCTCAGTCTAATCAATCCTGTCTTGTAGATCTCTCTACTGTTCCTGGGAAAATGCAGTCACAATCCCACCTCAGGACCTTAGCGCTCACTCTTCACTCTCCATCCAGAGTTCTTCCCCTAGGTTCCTGCTCTATATCTGTTATGGACTGAATGTTTGTGTTTCCCCAAAATTCATATATTGAAGCCCTAACCCCCTGTGTGTATTTAGAGTGTGTACCTTTGAGAGATAATTGTGTTTATATGAGATCATAAGGGTGGAGACCCTATGATGAGAGCCTTATAGGGGAGAGACCAGAATGCGTGCACGCTTTTGTGTATGAGAGCACTCTGTCTCCCTGTCTCTATCTCTCTCTTTCTGTCTCTTCTTTTCTCACATATTATTGCAATTCTGTGAATAATAAAGCAAATCACTATGAATCAAAAATAAATAATTTCTTGGAAGGAAATGCACACAAATTTTAATAGTGGTTGTTACCAGGTGAGCAGGATTATAGGCAATTATTATATTTGATTTTATATCCACATTTTTTTTATTTGTGTACAGTAAATATAAGTAACTTGATTAAAAGTCAGTGCCCTCAAAATTGGCAGTGTCTCCAAAGCTTGTCCACACTTCACTGCTATCCACATGGAGATATTCCTATGTGCTGGGTACCCATTAACTGCTGCTTTTTCTAAATACTCTGAATTATCTTCCTTATTATTCTATTTGACAGTTGTGCCTTCATAAAAAGCTGACCATCCTTCTACTTTGAGCAAGACTGATGAAAAACACAAGGGGAAGAGAAAGCCAGTTTACATTTAACCAAAATGAGGGGAGTTAAAGGTTCAAACCCAGGGCAGATTAAGCAGCACATCAAAGTTTCTCTTTTAAATGTTAATTTTGCAGAAGGCCTAGGGAATGATAACCTAGATGTCAGACTGTGTTACCTGTTGAGCTGAAAAAATCCCATTACAATTTGCCCAGTATCATACAGCAAAATCAAGCTCTAGTTTAGAGATTTAGCTCTTGAAGCTACTTTCCCACTCTATCTTGGCCCTTATCCTTTTTCTTTACTATCGGATTTAGCCAGAGGACACTCAGACAGTTGCCTGGGGCACACTCTTCTCACCCTATAAAAACCTCAGATCTCAGCAAAGCTTCCTCTGCCTCGTGGAAGATGCCATGTGCTCAGCATGTCTGATGTGGAGCCTCTGTGTGGGCTCACTAAGCAATTTCTGCTGGGACAGTTGCTTCTTGAACTTCATATCCTGTATTTATATTTCTGATTTTTGCTCCCTGTCTTGTAAAGGGAAGAGAAAAGAAGAATCACTGTATCAAGAACAAATCGAGTTCAACAACCTTTCTACATGGATATTTGGTGGTGTTGGACTAGGTCAGCAAATGTCCTGCCACTAAAAATCACTTTTCCTGATTCAATCATGGTAGCTTTCCAAGAGTTCAGTCTTCTCTTCAGACATGTGAGAACTGAGTGGAGTAATATGAATTCATACACTATTTGCTTACTTTTGCCATGATTTCAAGGAAGTGAATTCATGGGGATGTGACTGCTAGAGAAAATACAGGATGCCCAGTTAAATGTGGATTTTGGGTAAGCAACAAATAATGTTTTAGTATAACTATGCCCTATGTAGCGTTTATTTAATATAAGTATTTAGGACATATTTATACTAAAATATTATTTGTTTTTTATCTAAAATTCAAATATAACTGATATCTTTACATTTTTACTTGCTAAATCTGGCAATTATAATGAGGGAGGAACTTGAAGTGTCCTTTAAAAATTTTTAATTTAAATTTTCATCCATCATTTCCCTACATTTTAATGATACTTAATAAATCCCCATAGTAAAATGTACCTGCATTTCTTCCTGGTAAGTCTTCCTTTGCATTATTTAAATTAAGGAATAAATTCTGCATAATCTAATTCATTTCTAATTTCCATTTGTTAGTGATAAAAACTTGTGTTGAAGTTGAACAGCTTTAAAATATGTTAGTCTCTAACAATGACTGGAATGCATACAGTCTTTTAAAGATACAACCACATTTTCTGACAATTATTTTTACTTTGTCTCTTATCAAAGTAGAAAAAAAAGCACAGATACTCCACAGAAACCCCTGTGGTCATTGGTTCTGTTCTGTTGGTGAGATACACTGTCTTGCTCTGGGCTGTCTGAAGTTTAAGTCATACATTAGGATGGAGCATAAAGGACATCCCCAGGCTATTTTTATTTATTTTGAGAAAGAGAATGAGAGAGAGAGTGCACGTGTGCACCTGCACACGCACAAGAGTGGGGGAGGGGCAGAGAGAGAATCCCAAGCAGGCTCCATGCTGTCAGCACAGAGATCATCGTGGGACTCTGAGTGAGTGCTGTTAAGTTTTGCTCATCTAGATACTAAACTGAAGTGAGGAGTAGGTCAGCCAAGCAAGTGTCTAGAATTCCAATATTTTAAAAGGCATGGTGCCTGGGTGACTCAGTAGGTTAAGAGAATGACTCTTGATTTTGCCTCAGGTCATGATCTCAGGGTCCTGGGATTGAGCCCCACATTGGGCTCTGTGCTGACAGCATGGAACCTATTTAGGATTCCCTCTCTCCCTTTCTCTGTCCCCGTCTCCTGCTCACTCTCTCTTTCAAAATACCTTTCGCTTTCAAAATATTCAAAAGAATAAAGAAAATTTATTCTTTCAAATAAATTTTGAAAAATTTATTTCAAAATTTCAAAATAAAGAATCTGATAAAGAATACTATATTTACCAAAACTTCTTTCAGGAGAGGATTGTGGCTGTTGAAGTTGATCGAAAGAAATCTTTTGACAGCTCCTTGTAGGAAGAACCAATGATATTCCAAGGAGCATTCTAACTGTTCAGTCAACTGGAATTTAAATTTTGTTTGATGGAGTATGGCCATTTGGGGCCCAAACAGATTGCTGGTTGCAAAGTAGAAGGATGAGGTATTGGCAACAATAGCCCTCTTTCTTAGCCTTTTCTCTATTTTTAACCTTTCAAAGAGAAATATGCTGCAAATATTAATGAAATATGTGTTGATAATCTGTTCAGTTATGTGCCTTCCTGAATCATCCCCATAACTTCATATCCCTGCTTAGAAAAAATAATTGACCCAAATTATGCACATTTCCAAAATACAGAAAAGTATAACAAGGACACTCCAAAGAACACAAGGACCTCTGTGCACTAGTCCAGGCCACCAGATGTTTTGGAGAAGTGACTGTCAAGATTTGGTGAATGTGCAAACCCCCTGGAAAGCTAATTAAATCCTGTGGGACTCTATCCCCCAAAGTTGCTGCTTGAGTAGGTCTGGGGCGGGGTCTGAGATTTTGCATTTCTAACAAGTTCCCAGTGTGGCTGTTGCTAGTCTGGGAACCATGGTTTGAGAACCACTGTTTCAGAATTTATATTCTGATATCCTAAATCCAGTAAAGTTCACATATAGTTAGGGGTTCTTTTCATTCGCGTTTTTTTGTTTTGCTTTGCGTTGCTTTGCTTTGCTTTGCTTCTTAAATCCCCCTTTCCATCCCAAAGGCTCACAAGCATTATAAACTTTTTTTTGGACTGAAGTCCAGAGTTACAATGCACCTGTAATTAATTGGTGTTTGATGACTTAAAAAGTATTCCATCATTCATAAAATAATTTTACTTTCTTCAGTGGGGCTCTATCTCCTTTTCTTAACACAAGAGAAGCAGATGCAGTAGCATATATTTCTAAGAAGAGATAACGATGGCAGAGTTTTCTGGGTTGATTACAAGAATTTGGGGATCATCTGAATCTCCAAGCATCCCAAAATGAAAGTTTTTGTGCTTTGAAAGAGATAAAATTATGCATAGCAAGTTCTGTGGGGACTTGTATGACATTTTCTAATCTTAAAATATTTTCAGGAGCTGCTTTTTACTTTTATGCTACTTTTCATAATTTTCTTTTTTCTTTTTCTTCTTCTTTTTTTTAGCTTTTATTGCTTCACTAGAAGCTTTTACATTTTGAACTTGGAAGGAATATCTGACTCTATGAAGAATCAGTTTTCACACTTAACAGTGTTTGATATTGTAGATACAGTGTCATACCTCAAAAACCCCATTCTAAGTTGTTTGCCTCTGTGACTGACTGGTCTTTGAAATTGACAAGGATATGAGGAGGTCATGCACAAAGGGACTTAAACTCATGGAAAGATTTTTACTATTTGTTTGATTATTTTGGTGAGTTTCTAAAATACATTAGTTACTAGATACCCAATTAATATAAACTTAGAATATCCCTGGAAGTGTTATCTCTGGTACATATTTATGTCTGACAAAACCAAAGCAAATAGATGTTAATATTTCTTCTTTGGGTCACCCTCAAGAGTAAGGCCTCCTCTCTACCTGTATGGGGACAACATTAAGGATTTTGCAGTGTTTTTATCTGCTTATAAATTATGGTCTCTCAGAAGAAGATGAAAATTAAGAATAACATCCAAGAACAATATGACACTTTATTACTTTTTCTCGGATAAACACAGATAAGAAAAGACCAATTTGTTAAATGCACCTATGGCTCTGTGCCTAAATCCTACCCGGAAAAGATCTAGAGATCTTCACAAGCCAATATGTAGAGGGAGAAGATGCCGGGAGGCTCACTCGTTCTAATCATGAACTCTGCTATCAGACTCAGCCATTCATTTCGTTAGTGGATGGGATTCAGGTATTTTCAAATATGTTTCTTCAAAATATATTTAATTAATGTATGTAATTTTACAGCAGGCCAAAAGACCACCTCTTTTATGAAGCAAGACTGAGAAATGCTACTATTGAGGGGTTCAACAGAATAATCACTGGCATCTAAAAAATAAAACCAAAACAAAACAAACAAAAACTTCTCCAAATGGCTTTCTTCTGGATGAAATCCCCACAATAGTCATTCCAGTGTAAAATCCTTTGTAAAATTGTAAAGTAGGTAGTTTCGTGTTGACTTTTGAAAAGCATTCTTCTTTTGCTTTCTCATTATTTCTTTTACTCATTTCCCAGGTGTTCTATCCCCCATCAAACTGCCTGCCCAAATGCTAGCCACAAATTTTTGAACTACAGGCTCCAAAGGCTATTTCTACTTCTTTGTCTTCTTCAGCCTTATCATCTCTCTTTCTCTGTACAAACATAAATCAGTGTAGTTGATAAAAATTATTTCGTATTAAAATATGGTGTACTGGTAGGTGAAATCCCTCCCAAGGCAACTAGCATTCTAAGAGAAGAGGGAGGGGGACAACCTAAATTGAAGTCAGTATACTGTGTTAGTGGGACATTTCTTATGCCTTTGTGAAATATCTCCCAAGGGAGTGCAAGCAGCGTGTGCCTAACATAGACTTGGAACTTTGAAATGAGGCACACTGGAGACATATCTATTAATCCTCCATAGATTCTATTGGCTCGCGTACATCTTTTCGAAACACTAAGTAACTAATGCAAGTTACTTAAAGCAGTGAGGTACCTGTATTCCACAGCCATATATTCAAAATGTAATTGGTATCGGGAGCACAGAAGCTCAAACTGCCAGCAAAATGCAAGGGTAATCGTATTGAATAAAAGTTAATCTTTATTTAACTTTCCTACATTATGTACTCACAGCACTGAAAACTGTCATAAACTCCTTGTTTCAGATTAAGTGGATTATTTATTTGTGATAATGGGCACATATGCTCATTAACATGCTGTCATAAACAGCTGCGTTCGGTGTATTATGTGTTCTGTGACATAAATAAGGTGTTCAACATGAGATTGTTGTTTAAAATATGGGCTGCAGGAAGAACCAAAAAGCAATAAATGCTGTTTCATATAGTTGCCTGGTCTTGAATTCTAAATTTATTTCTACCTTATTAATGCCACTTGTATGGAAATTGCCAGTGTTACTCTAGTGACATATCTTGACATTCAAGGACATAGGAACTTCTCTGTGCTTTCCCATCCTTGGTATCTTGAGCTAAGTGTTCATTGGCATGTGTTTCTTTTCTTGTAATGGAGGATATCATGTACACATGGGGGAGACACTTATAGCAAAATCAGTCTATATCTCAGTAAGCTTAGAGCAGGATCCACTTGATGGATGCCTTCAACCCATACTAATTCTAAAAGTATCCAAACTAAATGTTGAACTTAGACATTGTTTGGGTCAGTGCCCTCACTTTACAGATGGAGGACCTGAGGTTCTGAGGACTTGAAAGACTTGTTTGAGTCATTGATCTTTAAGTCATAAAGCCAGGACGAAGAGCTAAATATCCAGACTCCCGATTTAATGTAAGAATGAGAAGTAATAATTAAGTTGGCTACACTAAAATGATCCAGGGGTAGGAGGGAGCTTACTGGGCAGTGAGAGGGCCCAGCTGCATCTTTTGAGATTTTTACCAATATCACTTATGGTAGACTTAAATTCTCACCGCTATTTTATAATATATATTAATTTGAGCAAAGTTCTGGCTGCTTTCTTTGGGTGAGTGGTCTCATTGGATGAAATGAGTGTATGACAATGAATGATACAGTTCACTGGGCAAAGTTCAACGGAGTTGCAAAAGTAACAGACTTCAAATAGAAGGCTTAGAAAAATTGGGTATGACAGGTAACATTACAGAGAAACAGTGAAAAGCTATCCAGCTTTTATCTTTACTGGAAAGCAAGGTATATACAAAGTTGAGAAAAATTCTATCCATTGGACCTAGTCTGGATCAATCCTTTATGAGAATATTGATGATAAACAATTTAGATGCCTGACTTTTAAATGATAGAAAGCTAGAAAGTTTACAAAAGTAAAAACAAAAAACAAACAAACAAAAGTTTCCACTACGGAAAATTAAGGAAGCTAATGAAATTGGGGTCATTATCCTAAAACACATGAAGGCTAAAACATAATTTAGGGGGTATTTGTAAAGAAATTAAATGCTGCTTCAAAAGAATAAAGGGTTCTTACAAAGAAATGTCCATCTCCTCCCTTTGTTCACACAAAGCAATTCAAGAAAAAAATAGGAGGTTAAATAGAAGCTAGAAAATTCAGTTATACTTGAAGAATGATTAAATGTTAAAAACAAGATACCAAGAGGCATTATAGAATCCCTACCCCCAGAGATGGTTAAAAATGAAATTAAAAGTAATTTGACTCGAATGCTTTAGGTGCACACCTGTTTGAGAAAAGGTGCACCCGTTGACCTCCTAAAGACCTTGGTATAGTCTGTGACTCAACAGTCAAGCACTCTGCTAAATGCTGTGCTGGTAGCTCTGAATATAATATACTTTAACTAATTATACCGGTTTCACCCCCTCAGGATCCTTAAATGACTTTCTCTTCCTCCTGTTGATTTCTTATGTTCATTTATGTTTATAGAAAAAAGAGAGACCAAATATAATATTCACTTAGATTTCCTGGCTCAGGAGCAACATTTGGATGGAAATGAAGACACTTCAGGGATTTGTGATTTTAGGTAGTAGCATTATTGACTTGCTTCTGCAAGTGGGATTTCTTACCTATTTTAAAATTCACCTGAGCTTTGTTCTAAATAACTCCCCCACACTGTTCAGAGTTGATTTTTGTTGTTGTTGTTGATGATGAAACAACATGTCTGAGTAGATTTTTTTTTTTTTTTTAATTTAATGGATACTATAATCAAAATGCAGAGATAGAAAAAGTCTCCCAAATCTTAGGGGCACTATGACTACTGCCCCACTACTAATTACTGTTACTTTAAAATATCTAGTTTTAGGGGCATCTGGGTGGCTCAGATGGTTAAGCATCTGACTTCAGCTCAGGTCATGATCTCGTGGTTTGGGGTTCAAGCCCCACATCAGGTTCTGTGCTGACAGTGCAGAGCCTGGAGTCTGCTTTGGATTCTGTATCTCCCTCTCTTTCTCCCCCTCCCCCACTCACCCTCTATGTGTGTGTCTGTCTGTAATTGAAAAAATTTTTTAAAAAGTAACTGTTTTCAAAATAAAATATGTAGTTTTATTGGAGTCCCTGGGTGGCTCAGTCTATTAAACATCTGACTTCAACTCAGGTCATGATCTCGTGGTTCATGAGTGCCAGCAAGCCCCACATCAGGCTCTACACAGAGAGTGCAGAGCCTTTCTGGGGTTCCCTCTCTCCATCTCTCTCTACCCCTCCCCTGCTCATGCTCTCTCTCTCTCTCTCTCTCTCTCTCTCTCTCTCTCTCTCTCTCACACACACACACACACACACACACACAAATAAAAGTTTAAAAAATATATCTAGTTTTATTTGGAAAATATTTTTTCTCTCTCAATTTTTAAAGATTGACTTATACTATAAGTGATGATGACCATGCCTAGATTTGTATGGTTTTTTAATTTGTCAATTATTACTTTTTGGGTCAATCGTTTCCTTAATTTGGTTAGCCCAATTGGACACTTTTTTTTTTTTTTTTTTTTTTTTTTGCTTCTTTAACACAATATCATTTATTCTTGGATGCTTTCCAAAGACCCCAGCATTTTTGAAAAAGTTTTATAAAGAAAAAGCAGGGGATTGGAGCCTGTGATTTCTTTGAATCAGTAAACATACTTATTTCCCTGTGTTTCCTTGGCGCAGGTTTCCAGATTAAGGCTTTCACATCCCTGCGCTTCCTGTCAGAGCCTTCCGATGCTGTCACGATGCGGGGAGGAAATGTCCTCCTGAACTGCTCTGCTGAGTCTGACCGAGGCGTCCCGGTTATCAAGTGGAAGAAAGATGGCGTCCACCTGGCCTTGGGAATGGACGAAAGGAAGCAGCAACTTCCAAACGGCTCTCTGTTGATACAAAACATACTCCACTCCAGGCACCATAAGCCAGATGAGGGACTTTACCAATGCGAGGCATCTTTGGGAGATTCTGGGTCAATTATTAGCCGGACGGCGAAAGTTGCAGTAGCGGGTAAGTGGATGGAATCTTCCTTTTTCTCCTTTTCCTTCTCCATCCTTCTTATTCCTTTTTTGAGAATAAGAAAATCATCTCCGCAGAAACAGTATCCATTTTTAAGATAAAGGACCAACGGAAAAAAAGCTGTATGTGTACCCCCTCATAGTTTTCACTGACTTTTCTCCTTAATTGCTTGAAAAACAGTAGTAGGATCTCAAGGACTAACATAGTATTGTGAGATTTTTACAAAGACTGCCTCAAATTGATCTACTGCTTATGTCTGGGGGAGGACTCTTCATTGGTAGAAAAATACTAGAAAAATGATTTCCTGATTAATTCCATTTTACAGAATCACTAATGCTGAAATTTTGCAGAGCTATTTTTTTTCTTTTGCCTTCAGAGTCATAAATTTTATTTTGATTATAATGGCTTGATCGCAACATATAGCTTTCAAATGAGAAATAAAAGTTTGCAATTGCAGTCGTGCTTCCAAATATGCTTGGTAATATGTTGACTCAATAATTAAGTAATAAGATGAATAGTTTTTCCTTTCCATCTGAATATTTTCAGGTGGTAGAGACCCTGAAAAAAATAGTATTAGATGTTCTGGAATCCATGGACATTGTTCTCTTTGATCCACTTAATTTAGTTAGAGGGCAGCTAATAATCATTATTAATTTCTGGCCTCTGAAATGTTGGACATGCAAGGGGAAGAATAAAAATTTTACTTGTTTCTATGATGACTTGGCTACAAATTAGGCTTTGATTTTTTTTTTCTTTTAATTTTGACATGAGGTACAGTACAAGGCACATGGATCCAACATGAAATAAGTTTAGGCTTTCAAATGGGTAAACAGGTTGGAAGGGCTACTTTCAAACTTAATCTTTAGGTCTCAGTATAAAATTAAGCTAGTAGGCCATCATTTAGCCATTTGGTATGGGCTTCTTTTCCCAGGTCCCATTCAGTCTAAATCCAGAATACTGATGAGAATGAAGATTCATTTTCAGCAATAACATTTACTAGGACAGTTGGGCAGGACTTCTACTGAGGCAGTGAGGAAGTTAAAATCTCCAAGAGATGTTCTGGTCAGGTGATGATATAAAAGTTAGATTTTATTGATATGCAATCTGTTTAAATCCAGTGTCATGCCACAAAAGAGTATCACAAACCAGATTGTGCCTGAGCAAAGATGTCCTGGTGAGCCCTGGCCTCACCTAGAGATAAAGTGGTCAACCATCCTGCTTTAACCAGGACTGACCTGGTTTTAGCATTCGAAAGTACTGTGTCCTGAGAACCCACCTGCTTTAACACTGACAGACTGAAGCATGGTTTCAGAAAGTCCCCTTAACTCAGGAAACACGTGAGGTGGCATTCCGATCATGCAAACCAAGGCTCTCAACCCTCTGGCTCCTTTGACTGATGGGTGTCTGAAATTTGATTGATGAGCATGAAGTGTAGAGAGGATTGAAAGTCTATGTTAATTATGATTGATCAAAAGGAACAAGTGGAAGAAGTGCTGAGGATTAAGGTAAAAACTGCTTTCCCAGAATGTTCAAACAAAGTGGAGAGGGTATGGTTTGATTTTCTCTAGCTTAAGAATTTCTGGACACTCAGATCCCACCCGTCAATTGCCCATGGTGCTAAGGTAGTTCTGCCAATTTGAATGAGCTAGGCTGGTGTTTCAACACCCTATTCCAGAAGGCAGGTGCATATGTGCTGTTAATGAAAATGGCCTGATTTGTTGTGGTTTCAGCTTTCCTGCAATCTAGATTCACTTTTACGTGCTGTGTTTCAATGGGGAAATGAAGAATGATTCCTTCCCTATGAGATATTAAAGTGGCTTCAACTTTGGTATTCTGTAGAAGGTTGAGCTGGCAGATTCAGTCACTGAGTTACAATCTAATATTAGATTGTATCATTTCAGGGCAATAAGGCTGTTCACAGCATTTTAAACACTTACCATGCTGTTGGGCAACACAGCATACATCAATGTTATGTCTGTCGAGGTTAAGATTGCCAAACCACTGGAATGCACGAGGGGCATATATCTTCCTTGTAATAAAGACCATGGGCCTGATTTAATCTCATTTTTAAAGCATTAGCAGTCAATAAACCAGTCACCACTAAAAGGTAAGAGTCAGCTTTGCTTCAGTTTAAAAAAAAAAAAAAAGGAAAAAGAAAGAAAGGAACAAAAAACCTGTTTTGCACTCTCAGGTGTGGTGTAGAGTCCATTTAAAATAATACTGTCCCTCTTCCATTTTTGCTTTCTCAAAGTACCTTTTGGTAAAAAGAAATGTGGCAAATGAAATCTGTCTTTAACCAATCAGCACATTTTATGCAATGGTCTTGCCACATACCATTCATCCTATTTTCTAGGAACTTCTCACATACTCTTCAACCTCTTAAACCTAAGTACACACTTAGCTGAAGAGGGGAGGGGAGTTGGAAAGATAAACCAAGGGCTACCGTCCCATCCAACATTTTATTAGAAGTCTCAGTGCATTGGGTGCCTGGGTGGCTCAGTTGGTTAAGCATCTGACTTTGGCTCAGGTCATGATCTCGTGATTTGTGAGTTCAAGCCCCACGACCAGCTCTGTGCTGACAGCTCAGAGCCTGGAACCTGCTTCAGATTCTGGGTCTCCCTCTCTCTGCCCCTCCCCCACTCATGCTCCGTCTCTCTCCCTCGCTCTCTCAAAAATAAATGAACATTAAAACACTTTTTAAAAAATCTCTGTGTAACAAGCTACTGACCATTGGCATATCCTGTAATTGTGAGTTCTATCAGGAAGGGCTATTGCTCTATTTGAAAGTAACTTGGCCAGTCCTGGTGAAACTTAGGAATTTTGTTTATACTCAGTTAGCTCTAGTCTAAAATGGTGCAATACTTCTCTGTCATGGATACTCCTGTTCAGACTTCTAGATTGAGACTTTTTGTTTTAGGTTTATTTACGAGAGAGAGAGAGAGAGAGAGAGAGAGAGAGAATGTGGGAGGGGCAGAGAGAAAGGAAGAGAGAGAGAATCCCAGGCTCTGGCAGTGCAGAGCCTGACATGAGGCTGGAACCCACAAAACATGAGATCATGACCTGAGCTGAAGTCGAATGCTTAAAAGACTTAGCCACCCAGGAGCCCTTAGATTGAGACTTGTAAAGAGAGAAGCAGAGCCCAACTTCATCTGCAGAGCTTCGCTTACCACTCTATACCTGTCACAGTGTCAGGCATGTTTAGTAATTATTCATTAAGCCTTTGTTTTGCCAGTGAAGACAGGGAGCTTTATGCCATATAGAGAGAGGTTTCCATTGTCAGGGAGCAAGAATTCCTGTCTTCTTCACAGGTCCATCCAGCTGGCTGAAGAATCATATTAACGTAAGATGGATTACTAGGAGAAAATAGAATTTAATTGAGTGCATACAGGGAATCCACACAGACATGGAGATTCCAAAGACAGACAAAATGAGTCATATATGTCATTCTGAACTAAAGAGAAGGGGGTAGGGGTCTGGGATTTCAGAGGAAAAGAATGCGCTTCACAGGGCAATAAGAAGAACAGATGTTTGGTAACTAGAGGTTTGGCCTCCCATACAAATGGCAAAATTTTTCAGACAAAATTTGTTTCTGCTAATAATCCTTGTTCTGGGAAGGACTTCCAATTTAGATTCTTCTATACAATTAAGGGAGGGTCAGAAGTTTCTCTTGAGCCATAATGGTCCATCATGGAGCAGCCTGCCCTTGGACCCTACACCATCATTGTCACCTTTGTTTTCCTTCTCCTCCTCCACTTTTTTTTTTTTTCTTGATGAGATTAAACTTACCTCCTTGATGGACAGAATGGGATAATCTGATTTATATCTTACTTGTCTATAAATTCCTAAACTATTGAGGACTATGGAATTAGAAGGTAGACTGTACTGGAATACCATATGCTGCTTTGAAAATAAAAGGCACATGCCAATCCCTCATTCCTTCTGAAACCCATAACATCAATATGAGCTTGCATTAGGCCAAGCACATCTTCCCTACTCCATTTATTGCCAGCTATCTGAGACTCTGGATTGTCTTCTGTAAAATCAACATAATAACAACCTAACTCCTAAGGCTGTGGTGGCTTTTCAATAACATTTAGCATGTAAAGGCCTAGTGCAGAGTAGATTCTTGTGTAAAGATGGATATTATTATGTTATTACAATTATTATTATTAGGAAATGACAACTTTGAGTTTTCTCCTGTGATGATATAAAACATTTTTTTGGAGAGGTTTGGGGGAGGAAGAAATATAGGCTACAAATCCTGAGCTATAAATATTGTCATCTTGGATCAGATATCTGCTTTTGCAATCTACAAGCACAAATTGGCAAGCCTGAATTGAGTTTTCAAAAAAAGTTGAATCTATGCAGTTTGTTGGCAAGCTGTGCCAAAATCTGTTTGACTACAAGATTCATTTTTCACAACTTGATCTAGTATTCTGTCAATGAAGCCAACATAATTTGTGCTGGTCAGACCAGGAGTTCTAGATCATGCAACTGCTGTTACCATTATAGAGAAAAGATGGTGGCCAATCTACTCCACGGAGCCTCTATCATGTCCTTCCAACTGAAAAAAGATTCACTGAAGCTGAGTTCATAGGAGTTAGTTGGCCTAGACTGAGAGTTTAACATAACCCTCTCCCCTCTGGGGGGGTTGGGGGTGTGGGGGGGTGCAGGGTGCAGCCATTGTCGGGTGAAGTCTATGCCAATGTGTAAGAAAACCTTATCACTGCAGAGCTTCTCTGAATAATCGTGAAGTAACGTCTTGTTTATTTTCCCTGACACCACCACCACACCTCGGCACCCCAAACACTCCCCCAACCACGAAGCCCCTTGCCCACCCACTTCTCTTGCAGGGCTAGGAGGATCACAGTTGGAACCTACATGTCACCTCTGCTTGTAAACACTCTTAGGGATGCAGTGGGATCAGCCCCTCCTCCTCAGCTGAAGGGACACTAACAGCAAGATACATTATAGAGAATTTGTATCCAGGTAGATTCTTCCTTTGTTAATTTTTAAGTACTTACATCTTGACTATTAAAACCACTGACCTATTTTTTATAATACTTTGCTCTTTGCACACGTATTCATAGGCATAATGCCCATTACCTCATAAAGCTCAAAAAGGCTCTGTGATAACAGATATGCAAACTGATAGAGAACAAAATGGGTTTTAAAAAAAAAAAAGTAGTAACTTTCTACAGTCAGAGTCTGGAACCCAGATTCTCTAGTGCATACCTAGTCCCTTATCACTTTGCTTCTCAATCTAAGGACTAGATGTAAGGAAACTGTGACTAGTTACCCACCTAGTCATTTATTGTTAACCAATAAAACTCTCCAAAATATAAACTGAGGGAAAGTAGTAGTCATTGTCATAATAATAATAACATAATAATAATAGGTTTTATTTATCCATTTAATCTCTTAAAAATATCAATTCCCTGTGGGAAAACACTGTGATTTGGATGTTTTCTTCTAAAATGAGAGATTTTGCTACCATAGCTATACATTAAATGATGACACATGATAAATCTCTCCTGAGATAGAACATGTAACTTTAAAAATAAGCTTGTATATATTCTTTCTAGGGGCAAGATTTTTGTTATCTTTTCATCTTTGTAAGCGGTTTTATAATTCAGGCTCAGTTTGCTTTTTTTTTTTTTTTTCCCGTTTCTTGAAAATCAAGGAAATAAAAGGGCAACTAAATTGCCTGTACTTGAATTGTTATTTCATTCAGGAGCATATATTTTTTTTCTTCCCTATTACAATAGATGTTTCAAGATGCAAATTGTCACACACTGCTTTTAAATAACACAGGCATTATAATTAAAATTCCCCTGTGTTTAAAAAAAAATAATTAGTTACTTGAGGAGTTGTTGCGGTGAATTCCCTTCCAGAATGCCTCCCATTTAAATGAGTTATGAAATAATTAGTGAACACATATTATGGTGAGAGAAGCTAGAATGGTCTCAGCAGAATGGAGCATTTTGTGAAATGATAATCTGACCTTTACGTTTTTACTTAAAAGGCAACAGAAAAAGGAGCTTGTCTTAAGAGAAGGGAGAATAAACTATATTGCCTCAGGTCACTCAAATGTTATATAAGGGAACCAGCAAGAAAAATGCTCATATTCCTTTTCTCTGCAGGAACAAATATAAGAATCTTGCCTGGAAGGTCAAGTTCATCTGGTCAGGCAGTTTGGGAAATGTATCCCAAGGCCCTTGAATACTCTCAAAATTCTATTTTGGGAAGGTTCAGTAACAGAGCAAAGAATTTTTTGTTTTGTTTTGTTTTGTTTTGTTTTTTTAACCAATAGGAATAGTGTTTATTTTAAAACAATAAGTAGGAAAGTAAACTGTTCAGACTCCATAATTCTTTATGGTCTTAATGGTCTCTATTTTATATATACATAGCTAAATGTTTTTATTGTTTTGTGGTTAAAACAGGAGAGAAAGAAAAAATATATATCTAAGGAAGAAATGTGGTGTTGTAAGTAATCATTGTATGTGTGCTAATCTTATAATTTTCTTTTCTTTTAATTTTATTGCTAAATAAAACTGGGATAATCACCAATGTTGCCCCAATGCCTCCTTACCCGCACACTCCCACACCCTCAACTCAAATAATTGCATGTTAAAGAATAGGTTTTTAGTTACCTCCTTACTAAGTCAATTAACTCTGCAATAAAATTAAAATAGAAATATATTCCTGAAAAACATGCACAGTGGAAGGACATCTTCTACATTATAAAAATTACAACAGAGAACTTGACAGGGCTTTTTATAATAGAAACATCAACAAAATAAATTTTAAAAATCGTCCTTTCATTTCCTTTCTTATGAATTCTAATTCATATGACAATGGAAAGAGCTAATTATTCATTTTAAAAATCATTATCTTAAGAGCACTTTAAAAAAAATCAGACCTTAAACTACCTACAGTGTGATATTTGCTGGTACTATAATAAAAATGAAGGAGTGATATTTAAAATAACCCAGTGATAGTAAGGGAAAACTCTTGCATTCTAAAAGACCCATTTGGAATACAAAAGATTGATTTTTTTTTTTTTTTTTGACAAATGTCAGGCTAACAAAGACTTAAATCAGAGTAAGTAGATAGCTCAGGTGGCATCCTTGTAAATTTCTGATGAAATTATAACCGGTAATAAACTTAATAAAGCATTTTTACTTTTATAAACCTATTGCTGGTACTGGCTTTCTTTTTCTATTATATTTTTTTATGTCCATGGTAAAATTTATTATTTAAATGTAATTTATATAAAGACCTTTGAATTGAGATGTTTCTATTAGATACAAAGTTTTTCTACAAGGTAAGGAAACATTTAAACTTAGGGGATGTTCTGGAAACTATGATAGCTAAAAGAAATCATGGAAAATCTCAGTGTATGTGGTCACTAAATCATTTTAAACTTTTCCTGTTAGGATGTAAAGTACCGTTAGTGAAAGCACTTACTTATCTCCCTTGTGAAATTATTGTTTTTTAATAGTCTAATTTTACACTTATAATCTATATATATTCTGTAATACGCATTCTAACACATTGGCGATTTCTCCCATAATTGTTGAAAAGCCTATTTATTTGGTAGTTGTAAGAAATAGAATAAATCAGAAAAGTTGATTCCTAGGTAGTAGGAAGCCACTGGAATACATGAAGGAACCACACATTCTTGATGCAGCAAATAAATTGTTTTGGACCTTGAATCCTGAGTTTAGCATAAAACAACAATGGGGCACCTGGGTGGCTCAGTTGGTTAAGCGTCCAACTTCGTTCAGGTCGTGGTCTCGAGGTCCCTGAGTTTGAGCCCCGCGTCAGGCTCTGTGCTGACAGCTCAGATCCTGGAGCCTGTTTCAGATTCTGTGTCTCCCTCTCTCCGTGACCCTGCCCTGTTCATGCTCTGTATCTCTCTGTCTCAAAAATAAATAAATGTTAAAAAAAAATTAAAACAACAACAACAATAAAACAATGACAGATATTTTTGATAGCAAATAAATAACAGGGTAAGTCCCAAATCTGTCTTCTCATTTCACAATACACTGCAAATACACACACACACACACACACACACACACACACACACACACACACAATAAGTATATAATATAGGATTAATATATTTAAAACTGCCGCTCCCAGTGCTACAGTGGTAAGTTCTTTCTTTAGAGGCTTTCTATTATAAGACAAAAGCTATTGCCTTATCCCCAGATTTCAGTGTTTTCCACGGGAAGGCAGGTTGGAAACCCTCTGAAAGCATTTGAGAAGCTGCCTTTTTGTCCACACAATTCATTACAAGTTCTTAACGAGAGCTTGTCTCTAAATTCCACTCAGGTATGGATGTACCTGCTTTCACTGGACCATATAGAGCTGTGGGGGCTGTGATATCATGATTGATAATGAGAAATATATATATGTGGCCTTCATCCAGTTTCTGGCACTAAGCTCCTAAAACCCTGGGAATGTCCTTACTCCAGAGAGCTATTAATGTCTTTTGCTATGTTAATGAGGTTGACAATAGGACCCCACTCAAGGATGGGACCTGGTTAGCACCGGGTTAGCAGGAGAAAGAACCCTGTGATTAGAGGGTTGGAACTTTCAGTCCCACCCCCTTGACCTTCTAGGAGAGAAGAGGGGCTGGAGGTCAAATCAGTAGCTAATGGTCAGTGATTTAATCAATCATGCCTATATATTGAATCCTCCATAAAAATCCAAAGGAGAAGGTTCTCAGAATTTCTCATTTGGTGAACATGCAGAGTTGCTGAGAGAATGACACCTGGGAAGGGCACGGAAGCTCCCAGCCATTTCCCCACACCTTGTCCTTGTAGCTCTTCTTTCTGCCTGTCCCTGAGTTATATCCGTTAATGATAAACCCGTGATCTAGTAAGTAAAATATTTCTCTGAGGTCTGTGAGCTGTCTCGTAAATTGATCTAACCTGAGGAGGAGGTGGTTGGAACCTGCAGACTATAGCCAGTAGGTCAGAAGCACAGGTAATAACTGAAGTGGAGAGTGGGGGGCAGTAGGAATGAACCCTTAACCTGTGAATCAGATCTGTCTCCTGGTAGATAGACGTCAGAACGGAGTTGAATTGCAAGAACACCCAGCTGTTTTCCAGAGAATTGTTGGTACCATAGGAAAACCTCCTCTACACTTTGAAATAGTGTTCAAGAACCCAAAATAAGGACTTTAATTTCTTTATGGCAGTGAAGCCCCCGGGGAGTATGACTCATTCAGATTCTAGTGAGCAGAGGTCAAAAATTGCTGTAAATAGTTTGATAAATATCAGTGCTGGTGAGGGATATGAGTGTGAGAGAGAGAATCTGTATTGTATTGTCTACATGTTTTCCATTATGCTCTTTAATTTTTTTTTAATGTTTATTTTTGAGAGAGAAAGAGACAGAGCATGCACAGGGGAGGGGCAAAGAGAAAGGGAGACACAGAATCCAAAACAGGCTCCAGGCTCTGAGCTGTCAGCACAGAGCTTGATGTAGGCTCAAACTTGCAAATCCTGAGACCATGACCTGAGCCGAAGTTGGAAGCTCAACCGGCTGAGCCACACAGGCACCCCTCCATTATGATTTTCAAACAGTTAGGTTTAATCTATATTCTATATATAGATTCTATATTCTATCTATATATTCTGTCTATCTATATAGATTCTATATTCTATCTATATTCTAACCTAGGTCATCCAGATAGATTTATTTATTTATTTATTTATAATTTTTTAATGTTTATTTATTTTTGAAGGACAGGGACAGAGCATGAGTGGGGAGTGGGGGAGGGGCACAGAGAGACAGAGACAGAATCTAAAGCAGGCTCCAGGCTTTGAGATGTCAGCACAGAGACTGATGTGGGGCTTGAACCTATGAACCGCGGAATCATGACCTGAGCTGGAGTGGGAAGCTTAACCAGCTGAGCCACCCAGGCACCTCCATCCAGAGATATTTAGACATAGAGAACATAGAGACAACATATGTATACACTTAATGTGAAATGTTGGGGTTCAGGAGCAAATGGTCAAGAAAGAATTCTTGAAGAAACATCTTTGATGCAGAAAAGGTGGTTTTATTTAAATCACTGGGATGGGACCTCTAGGCAGAAGGAGCTGCACTGGGGTTGTGAGGAGTAGCTGATTATATACTTTTAAGTTGGGAGGGGCTTAGGGATAGCTTAAGTTTCTAAGGGATTTGTAAGCAGGGTTTCTAGGACCTTGAGGACCTTGCTACATATTATTAGGATAAGGTCATTTACTACTGTCGAGTAAAACCTTAGTCATGAGACCCTTTAGATGTATATCAGTGGGCCATACGTTTGGAGGATGATTGCTAACATATATCTTGCTGGGAGGAGGGGGTGGGGGTGGGGAGAGATAAAGGAAGTTTCCAAAGGGATTTTTACAGGATCTTGGAGGTCTGGCTAATGTCAAGCTAAGGTTGCCTTTTGCCTCTAGCAAAGTATTTACATTGAGACAGCTAAGCTACTTGAGGAAGGTCATCTGCCTGTCTCAGTACTTGTCAATGGTCTGTGAAGGAAATTTAACTTTTTTTCTATATTACTTTTACCTTTGTTCTCCACATCACACTCTCACATCTTTCCATTTAGATGACTCTTCCTATCTAAGCCTCTGTGTTTTGAATCTATTGATGAACACCATAGTCATAAAACCTACTGTTTGATTTATAACCCCTCTACTTTTGTTGTTCCATTATGCACATTGTTAAAAATAGTATTTTACCAAAAAAATAAAAGTCATTTTCATTGTAACCCTGAAACTCTACCACCTTTAAAAAACGGGCTGTTCATGGGGCACCTGGGTGTCTCAGTCTGTTAAGCCTCTGACTTCAACTTAAGTCATGATCTCAAGGCTTATGGGTTCTTGCCCCGTCAGGCTTTGTGCTGACAGCTCAGAGCCTGGAGCCTGCATTGGATTCTGTCTCCTTCTCTCTCTGCCCCTCCCCCGCTCATTCTCTCTGTCTCTCTCTCTCTGTGTCTCTCTCTCTCTCTCAATAATAAATTTCAAAAAAACATTAAAAAGTTAAAAATAAAAAAGGGCTGCTCATGCGATTTCATTTGCTGAAATTTCACTTGGAACATTTCAGCAACTAGGAGTCTATTTAAGAAAGTGTGTTAAAGATTAATAAAGTGTATATATAGTTTCAACACTCTGTTTCAGTGCTCGTTGATTTTATTGGACTGGAGTTTTGTGGCCCCTCTTACAAGAAGAATTCATCTCCAAAGGCTGAAACATGACATTAAAAAATCCGTATTTCTTTGATCTAAGCATTGCTTCCAGGACATCCTTTGGGTCCATCCCATAAGGCATTGGACACTTCATGAGCTAACACTGTGGCTATTTCTCTCAGGTTATTTCCAGTTGAGTCTCAGCCCTGGAGGTACGTACCTAAGTTGGGAGGATGTAGTTGTAGATAAAGTAAATGTCTCCTTTAAGTACTCCACAACCCCCACAACACATGCACTTTGCGTCTATCTGGGGTCTGTTTGTTTTTATTATGGAATAGTTCACAAACCATAACATTTTACCTTTGAGAGCAGATGATACACACATTATTAATATATTCATAAAGCTGTGCAATCATCTTCACTTTCTAACTCTGGAACATCTTCATTCCTCCCCTCCTGCCCTGGCAACCATGAATCTACTTTCTAACTTTATTGTCTTTTTTTCTTTTTAATTCCAATGTAGTTAACATGCAGTGTTATGTTAGTTTCTGGTATAGTGATTTAACTCTTCCATGATCACCCAGTGCTCATCACAACAGATGTATGCCTTAATCTCTTTATTGTCTGTTTTTAACATAAATGAGATTATCTGATTATCCTGTAAATATTCTGTAATTTGTCTTTGGTACAGAGATACAGTTTAACATTTTTTCTGTATTTACTCTAATAGAGGAGTCACATTATTAAATTCCTCATAATATTTTATAGTTTCCATCCATATATTGATGTTGGTATATTTCTAATTTTTTAGTTTTGTTAATAATGTATCCAGGAGATACTCTTTTGTGCATATATTTTGCAAGTCTCTTAAGACCCACTTTTAGCAATACAATTGCTAAGTCAAAGGGTACCTGCATGTTAATAGATACTAGTAGATTCCCTTTGTTAGCCTGGACCTAAAACTTCACAGGTCATTGTTTGCTTTACGGTCATTGTTTGCTTTACTGCCATTGAACAAATAGAGCTGGTTTCTTCTTAACTTTTAAATATCACTGAAATCTACTGCTTACTCTATCATGCGTGGTGATGACACCATTAAGAAACAGACACCAATGTTTGCCTCACTTAAAAAGAAAAAAAAAGAGAGAGAAACAGAGAGAACTTATGTAGAGCAACTTGGGAGAATGCATCTCACCTGTGTCCTAAGATTTTCCCGATACGTGTTTTTCCTGTGTTCTAGTAGGTGTCACTCCATGACTTGGGATTGAGGTCACCCTTAGGAAACAGTATTTCCTAAGCTTTTATATGTACTGTCAAAATGGCATTTGGTCATATCCACACACCATAGAAGAATGGGAATTCTCTCTAGTGTCCTAGAGACCCTTTAGATTCTGGCCCCTGCTTGCTTCTCTAGTTCCAGGTAAAACGCCATCCACACTCTTTTCTTCAGTTTTTATAGCAGCTTCTTCAATGTGCATATTCTGGTGCTTATGGCTTTGCACACTTTATTCCATATGTCTTTCTCATCCACTGTGCTAACTCTTGTTTTGTTTTGTTTTCTTTTCTTTTCTTTTTTACAAGACTCAGTTCATGCAGCCTATCTTTAGGAATCTCTAACTAGCCCCTTAGACTAGGAGAGGCCCATCTTCTGTGAGCTCACAGTGACCTGGGTTGCTTCTTGTCATAGAATGGAACATGCCATACCATATATTTACAATATACATATATACCCCAATTCCTTTACTGGTCAGTGACTTTGTGAAGATGCAGATCGTATTATATCTTAACTTCCCTGGGTGAACAGACTCTTTAGAACCTGGTTAGTTTTATGGCATAGCCTGGTGGTTAGGAGCATTGGGCTTTGGAGACAGCCAGCCAAGACTTTGGATCCTGTCTCTACTGCTTCACTAGTTCTGTAAACTTGGCCACCTATGGAAATATTCTGGGGTTAGTTCTGTATCTACAAAATGGGCCTAGCATAATAAGGTTGCTGTGACAATGACCAAGTGATGCTCAGTAGTGGGCCTGGGACTTCATAAGGACTCGATAAATGAAGCTTTATGAACAACAAAACTGGGGTGTTACTGAAAATTCCCTAAGTAGGCTGCAACAGATGGGAATAGAGAAGCCTTGTGAAGAAGCCTTCTTCTCCTCTATGGGGACACCTATGTATATGTCCTGCATTCTCAACTATCTGGCCTGTTTCCCAGGCAGAGCTTGTCTTTCCCTATCTACACAGGCCCAGTACAAACATGTAAGGTTATATGTGCCCCTTTAAAACTGTTAGCACCAATGCTGTGGGATCAGTACATCTTCCTGAGTAATCGTGGTTAATAAAATAATGACTGCACTAGAAAGTACTTGGGCAGTATTCAGGTTTTGACTTCATTCTTTCATGATATTGAAATGCAACACCCATTAATGCTCATGTATCAGTGGTCTGAAGTAAAGCTTGCCATGGCTTTGAAGAGCTTTCTGTAGTCTAGCAAATGTGGGGACTCTTCCTTCTCCTTCTGGGAAAGCATGTGAATTGGAAATTGGCCTGTTACCCCAGTTGGTATTTGACATATAATGAAAGTAAATGGTCATTAGGGATATCAAAATATTGCGTGGTTAGAGGAGATTCACATGGACTATCTGACTTGGATTAACAGCTGTGTTTTCATATGAATCTTGATTTTCACTGACTTAGAAAATGATCCCTCATTTTTTGAAGTTTATTTACTTATTTAAGTAATCTTTACACCCAGTGTAGGGCTCCACCTCACCCTGAGATCAAAAGCTGCACACTGTCCTGACCGAGCCAGCTGGGTGCACCATCCCTCATTTTGATGTTCATTGTCTACTTGTGTTCAGAAATGCAGGCGGTCATCCTATTTTGCCAGAGAGTTTAAATTCATTTCCTCCAACACTAAGCTATCCTTTCTTTTTTCCCCTTGGATTTGCCTAAGTATCTACAGTACAAATGTTTCTTTTTTAAAAAAGGCCTTTTGAAAGGCTCTTGGAAAATATTTCAGTGATCAGCATTATTCATGTTGCCTATGCAGCTATGTAAATAATTCCATCCTTTCTCCACCAGAACTCTTACAACTTAACATACCCTCAGAAAATGTGAATGCAATTACAAGGTAATGCTGCCCCAATAAGCATTTCAGTGCTTTGGAAAGGAAACATTGAATACAGAGCTGAACACGCCCATGCTAGGCCTGTGACAATAAAAAGGATGTTTATGAATGAAATAGTGCTACAAATGGCACCACACTTTGGAGGAGGAAAGCAATTTGGTGAAGTGAAAGATGCTAAATGTTTTAATTTTCTTCTCTGCCAGTAAAATCTTGTAAAACAAGGTGACATATTAAATTTTCTATACTACAGTGACTCCAAGAGCCTGTCAACATTTTCATTATAAACTCCATTTTCAGAGCTTTATAACTCAGCTTTAAGAATTCACTCTGGGGAGGGAGGGCAGGGTGGGTGATGGGTATTGAGGAGGGCACCTTTTGGGATGAGCACTGGGTGTTGTATGGAAACCAATTTGACAGTAAATTTCATATATTAAAAAAGAAAAAAAAGAAAAAAAAAAAAAAAAAAAAAAAAAGAATTCACTCTGGCCTGACATTTGGAGTGCAAGGTCTTACCTGGGGAAAATGTGTTTCACATGTTTGAAAAATTATGAGTTTATCCTTTTTTCAGTTTATAATGAGTCACCTTTTCATACTTTTTCGCATGGCTGCTGGGCCTCAGAAATTAGAGGCAGAAAGAAGGCTTACATGTGGTAGGTCACCCAATGGAGGGGGAAAAATGCTACAAATGTAGTCAACACAGGTCAGGGATGCTGATTTTCGTTATGAAGACTCACGGGCATACTAGTTTCTCTGCCTGTCCTAGTTGCTCTGTCGCAGAAAGAGCTCTACTACACAGCCCTCAACATTTTAGACTAAACTGTGCTACCCAGGGGCACGCTATGCCAGATCCCTGCCGAGGAGACCCAGATTGATTGGGGAATTCTTAGTCCCCAGTATGTTTATTTCCACATTTTTATTATTCTGTGGATGGCATAAGACCTTTTCCCTAAAGCTTTACTTCATTTTTTCAAATCTTGTTGGTTGTTGTTAAGTCTTCTTTGTGGTTGTGTTTTTTAGTTTGCTTTCCCCTCTATCATATTTAGCACTCAGTAGGTACTGAGTCTATATTATTTAATTATTGAATAATCGAAGCACTCTTTCTATACTTTGGAATGTCTACAGTTAAATCTTTGAAAGAATTACTTTTGGGGAAGGAAAGAACAAGGAAGCAATGGAAGAGAAATCTACATGTTGCTGTTTGGAATGGGGCTTCAAAATGTCCTGAGAACCTCCTATGGCTTCCACAAAAGAACAAACATAAGCTCCCTAGAAGAGAATAGAGTATCTTCAATAAAAGGTGAGGTATTGTGGTGCCTGGGTGGCTCAGTTTTTTGAGCATCTGACTTTGGCTCAAATCATGATCTCACGGCTCGTGGGTTCGAACCCCATGTCAGGCTCTGCGCCGACAGCTCGGAGCCTGCTTTGGACTCTCTGTCTCTCTCTCTCTACCCCTCCCCTACTCCCCCCTCCCCACACTCTCAAAAATAAATAAATAAACATTTTTTTTTTAAAAAGTGTGGTATCAAGTCTTCAGTTGTAGGTTGTTCAGGAGAGTTCCAAGAAACCACCCTTTCTTCCTGTGTATTCATCCTGATTTCACTCCCACCTATTTGCATTGTATTTTTATACAGCTGTCAGATTTATGTTAAAATGTGAGAAACACCGAGTGTATAATCCCAACACTTGCTTTTATGGTGTAAAGACCAATTTTGTGACACTTCACCTAAAAAACAGCAACATAATTTATGTCCCTCAAAACCACCCTCAAGCCATATCCCTTAGGAGAAGACTGAAGGACAATTTAAATAATTTACCCCACAACTAATGAATATGCAAAGCAAGTTTGAAACCCAGGTCTTTTAGACCTCAAAATCACACTCTTTCCTCTAAGCCACCGTACTTTTCTTACTGTGTACCTGGACATCTGTTTCTGTTTGCATTTTTTTTTATCGGAATCAAGCTATGCCTAACTCATAAGTGGCTGACATTTTCCAGTGAAACCTATTAGGGTAATCAGGCTAGACTCCAGATTAAAAAATAATAATAATAAGTGAGAGTGGGGGTTAAGGATGAAAGGACTTGAATTAGTTTGATTTTATCTATCTATCTATCTATCTATCTATCTATCTATTTATTTATTTTAGAGAGAGATAGAGCATGAGCAGGGGAGGGGCAGAGAGATAGAGGGAGGCACAGAATCTGAAACAGACTCCAGGCTCTGAGCTGTCAGCACAGAGCCTGACATGGGGCTCGAACTTGGGAATGATGAGATCACCTCCTAACCAACTGAGCCACCCAGGCGCTCCAGGACTTGAATTAGCTTCAACTAGGAATCTAATTCTGTTTTCAATTTCTCTCACCTCATTGTCTTCTCTTTCTTCCCTCTTCCTCTTTCTTTCCTTTAAGTCCCACTGCAGTGAATGACATCCCACCTATTGAGTTGTTCAAGACAGAAATCTGTGAAATTTAGTTTTCTCTCACACACCAGCAACATTCTAATCAAATAGCAAGCCATGTGTGGTTTTTCTAAGAAATGTTATTTTTCCTTTTTTTTTTTTTTGAGACAGAGAGAGAGAGAGTGGAGAAGCAGAGAGAGAAGGAGAGAGAGAGAGAGAGAGAGAGAGAGAGAGAGAGAGAGAATCCCAACTAAGCCAAGCAGGCGCTGCACTGTCAGCACAGAGCCCAACATAGCGCTCAAACCCGTGAACTATGAGACCACGATCTGAGCCGGTACCAGAAGAAGTTGGATGCTTAACTGACTGAGCCACCCATGTGCCCCCCTTTTTTTCCCCTTTTAAATAGACTTAATTTTTTAGAGCAATGTTAACTTCATAGCAAAATTGAGCAGAAGAGACAGAGAGTTCCCATATTTCCCATTTCCCACATATACACAGCCTCCCCCATTACTAACATTCCACATGAGAGTAGTACTTTATTATAATTGATGAGACTACACTGATGCATAAGTATCACTCCAAGTCCATAGTTTACCTCAGGGTTCACCCTTGGTGTTGCATATTCTACCGGTTTTGACAAATATATAAAGAAATGTATAAGCACTGGCAACCACTGATCTTTTTTTACTGTCTTCTTAATTTTGCTTTGTTCAGAATGTCATATAGTTGGAAGCATATAGTATGTATTCTTTTCAGATGGCTTCTTTTACTTAACAATATCCATTTAATATCCTTCCATGTCTTTTGATGGCTTAATAGCTTATTTATTTTTAGTGCTGAATGATATGCCATTCTGTGTTCATTTATCCCTTCACCTATCAAAGGACCTCTTGGTTACCTCTAAGTTTTGGTAACTGAATAAAGCTGCTATGAACATTCATGTGAAGGTTTTGTGTGGACATGTTTTGGTTCATTTGGGTGAATACCAAGGAATGGGATTATTAGATTGTATGGTAAAGGTATTTTTAGTTTTATAAGGAAGTGAAAAATGTCTTCCAGAGTGGCTGTACCATTTTGCATTCCCACCAGCAATGAATGAGAGTTCCTGTTGCTCCACATGCTTGCCAGCATTTGGTGTTGTCAGTGTTGTGGATTTTGGCATGCTAATAGGCATGTAGTGGTATCTCATTTTAATTTGCATTTTTCTGATGACATAAGATGTGCGGCATCTTTTTATATGCTCAGTTGCCATCGTTAGATCTCCTTTGGTGAGGTGTCTGTTCAGCTCTTTTGCTCATTTTTTAATTGAGTTGCTCATTTTCATATTGTTTGTTTTAAAAGTTCTTTTAAGTTTGGGATGACAGTGCTTTATCAGCTATGTTTTCTGTAAATATTTTGTCTCAGTCTGTGTTCTGTCTTCATTCTCTTGACAGTGTCCTTTGTAGAGTAGAAGCTTTTTATTTCAACAAAGTCTAGTTTATCATTTTTTTTCATGGATTATACTTTTGGTGTTGTGTCTGAAAAGTCACCACCATATCGAAACTCATTTATGTATTCTCCCATGTTACCTTTAGGATTTTTATGATTTTTTGTTTGACATTTAGGTATATGATCTATTCTGAGTACTTTTTCTTTTTTGGTAAACAGTGTAAGGTGTGCGTAGATTCCTTATTTTTCATGTAGCTGTTACAGCATCATTTGTTGAAAAGACTATCTTCTCTCCATAATTTTGCCTTTGCTCCTTTGGCAGAGATTAGTTGACTGCTTATTTACAACTGTTTATTTCTTGTTGTGTTTATTTATTTCTATGTGTGCTGGCACCATCTGAACAGAAGCCACCATCATCCCTGACTGCTTCTCCTACAACTGACTGTTAATTACATGGCAATCTATTTTATACACAGAGGCTAAAGTTGTCTTTTAAAAACATTTGAAGTTGTTCAATCATTTCCATTTCTAGGATCAACTCTAAACTCCATAATGACCTAAAAGCCCTCCTCCTTACATCCTTTCCCCCCATTTCCCTCTCCTTCCTCCACAACCAGCTTCATTCTCACTAGTTTCCATGCTTTGCTCTAACCATTAGAATCTTTTTCAGTTCTTTGAGTAAGCCATGTTTCCTCTCACACTGAGACTTAGAATACAGAGTAATCTCCTGGAGACCCCTTTTTCAGTTCCTCTTGCTTAAGCTCATTCCTTTTCATTCTTCAGAGTTCTGTTTTCATGTCACTTTTTCTGGGATATATGTTGTCTTTTTTTTTTTTTTTTTTTTTTTTTTTAGGGCTCACTACTAACTGTTATCAGAGCACCATGCCTCAAGTCTCCTTCATAATGATTGCTGATTATAATTGTATTATTATTTCTTTAGCATCTGCCTACCACACTAAAATGGAAGCTTCCTGAGTGCAGGGGGAACCATGTCTGTTATCTTTGCTGATGTATTCACAGTGGGCACTATATTACAGTGTCTTAGTGTCCAACCAGGGTTGTGGGCAATAACCAAATGTGAATCATCAGCAAAGGGTGGGAACTGCAGAGCCAGGGAACTGAGGGTTAAGGCCCTAATTCTTGGATCCCAGGATTTCTCTGTTTATCTGGGAGCCAAGTAACACATCATGAGTCAGAAGATTTTATTAGCGGTATATAGAAACAACCCAGAGAATGGGGATGCAGAGAACCACAGGATCTTGAATTGGGAAAAGATCAAAGTCTTCATGTAGTAGTCAAAATATTTGTTAATGGTCATAAACTGAGAGCATTAAAGTATTCACAGTTCATCTTCCTTTCACATTCTTCAGGGCCCCATAGTCCAGAGATCATTTTGGTTTCTTTAGATTGTCTCTAACATGCCAAGAAGGATAGGACAGTAAGTGTTCTTGGCCTTTCCTCCCTTCAGGCCTTCAGGAAACTTGGGGCTTTCATCTTTTCTATTCTTAAGGAATAACTGCTTTTCCTTTCAGAAAGCAGTTTTCAAATGTTTCCCAGGTTACTTTCAAGCCTCAGTAGGCCTTTTATTCAGTGTTGTCTGGGAAGAATTGAGCCCTGGGATGGCCAACATCAAAGCTGGTTCATGAGCAACAGACCTCACACACAAACCTTCAAGAAGGTATGAGATGGAGAATCTATGTTTTCCTTTGTTTTATTTTGTTTTCAGTAAAGAAAAATTCTTATTCACAAAAAAGAATTCAGTGTTTAAACTAAATGGATAAAATTGATAACTATTTTTCAGTTCTGTTCAATTTTGAAAATAATTTATTCAAATCAAAAAAGAATGTCCACAAGCCCCTTGTTAGCTGGCATTGCTGATTTCTCTAGTACTTTCTCTGTTTGACAGCCACTAGGCTTTTTCCAGATGATGGGTGTAATCTCTCTTTTCTACCTTGTACACCAGAGGTGGACGGAGAGGCTGGAAACTTCCAATGCATAGAAACGCTAGTGAGTCAGTGTCCAGACCCAAAGACATTTTAGAGCATTATTTTCTCACAAACATGGGGATATAGTTGGAGATGTTATATCAGATAGATAGCTAGGAAGTTTTATTTATTTAAAATGGGAGGTGTGAGTTTCTTCAATATCAAAAGCCTCCTGTAATATTGATCTCTTTTTTCCCCACCCATTGCCCTTCTCCTTACCTCTCCCATATTTTAATTAATTCCTAAATGCAGTACTTTTCAAGGAACTTGGTAAAAATACCAGGTCGAGGTCTTGTCATTCCTCAATGAGGCTGTTTTCTTTATTAGCTCCCCAGGTGACTCTGATATATACCGAAGTGTAATGTGTATATTATTTCAAGTTTATGCAAAATGTCACCATGCCTTGTTCGTCTATGATACCCCACCCTTTTATTTATTAATGTAGTTATTTATTCTGTAGTATCTTCTTTTTACTTATTATAGCTGAATCTTATTTGATTTGATTATTTGAAGCTATTAATTATCATATCCCCTTTATTAAATGGTATTGTAATGACAAATAATGGGGAGATGGTAATTTTATCAATTCATGCTGAACACTTCTTGGTTAAGGAACTTCATGTTAATAGTTATTCTTTCAAGAATATCCCATTGTACTGTGATTAAAAACAGTCAGTAAACCATGAATATCAGGAGAATGATAGCAAGAGGTTTATAAGTGTGCATTGTGGGCACCAGCAGTTTATTTTTGAGAGAGCCTGATTAAATGCATCTCTGTGGATTGCCATGGTTTATGGCAGAAGTGATGCGATGATTTGTGTTAATGGTTTAACAAGTTTAGAGTTGAAAATTTATTCTGCTTTCATTCTCTTCCCTTTGGCTGATAGTTACTGTCTAAGGCACTTCATCAGAGAAAATACCGCAGAAGTGGACTAAGAAGCAGCTGTCATCCAAAGAGTAGAAGAAGTCTCTAGGGTCAATATCAGAGCTGGCTGTATTCTCCAAAGACATAAGAGCTCAGATTGGATAATGCCCTCCCTTCAAGGAGGTTTAGTCCAGTCGAGCATATGATCCAACACAGTGTTTTAATTTAATTTTATTTTTGGAGTGGGAGAGTTGTTTCATGATAAAGATGGTCGAAGCAAAAACTCTTCAAGGGATGATGTAGCATTATATCTCTAATGTCTTGCCTTTAAAGTAAAGTCATTATATTATAATACAGATCTGTCTCTGTCTTGCTTCTCCTGGAGATTTACTGCTTTAATACATATCCAAGTTTATACAAATATTTTCATGGCCAGGAAAACAAACTTTTTGAATTGGTCAGTTGACTGGTATTCAGAGTGTTTTACGTGTGATTCCTCAAAGGTGGATTGACTATATGGCTATGGATATCATGTCATGGTACTTAGAACTTCTCATACTTTTAATAGGGGTAGCGACCCTACTAAATCCTCTGGGGGCTGCTGGAAAGAATGATAGTAACTGGGAAAGCCTTTGCAAAAATAAATCATTTCAATGTAAGAGCCTGGATTTAAATTATTAGATACCAGAAACTGACAACTTTTGTATTAGGGTTTAAGCTTTCAGTTAGACCTCTAAAACTAGGATGTTGGGCTTTCAGTGCCTAATATTGAAGATCTTTCCTCTTACCTGAGGACCATATTCTAGCAATTTCATGATCTGTCAGTTAAGTTAGTAGCTGAAGGGAGGGGGTCATTTTTATATTTTGTATCTTTAGCTATGAGTTCTGTTTAAAGATGACTTACTTACCAAATAAGTTGATTTCTCTTCCCAACAACACTTGAGGCACTAATAGAAAAAGTTTACAAGAATTGAAAGTTACAAAATAAATGTGGGAGAGGTGCCTAGGTGGCTCAGTTGGTTAAGCGACCAACTTTTGATTTAGGCTCAGGTCACATCCTCACAGTTGTGAGATTGAGCCCTGCATTAGGTTCCATGCTGAGCTTGGAGCTTGCTCAAGATTCTCTCTGTCTCTCTCCCTCTGCCTCTCTCCCCTGCTTGTTCTCTCTATCTTTTAACAAAAAGAATTGAAAGTTTTAACCCCAAATTAATAAAGGAAAAAATGTGGGACATATGTACACAACAGATTGCAACAATCTGTAGAAAGCAAAAGTCAGATGCAGGAGGAGAGAGATAAAACAAAGCTGAAGAGGCTGCAGCCAACCAAATTTCCCTGATGATCATCTCCAGGGGTAAGTGTACTAATTTGAAATAAAGTGATGTGGGACCTGGAGAGCAGTTCTGAAATGAGAACCCCTGATATTTGTATGTTCAGGCAAGTTAGGTGAGCTTTGAGCAGTGGTTCACCAAGTTGTCCCGATCAGCATCATAAGCATCACGTGGGAGCTTGTTAGAAATGAAGATTATGAGCCCTACTTCAGACCTATTGACAGAGGCTCTGGATGGTGCCTAGGGATCTGTATTTTAACAAGCCTTCTAATGCACCTTCAGTTTGTAACCACTGGTCCAGAGTGCCCTGGGTGGATTATAGCTAAAGATAATGTTAATCACTGCCTGGCAGAACTTTGAGTGCCAAGGAAATCCCCAAGGTAGGAGAGAGGGGAAAAAAGGAGAAAGAGGGGAGAGGGGGAAGGAGATATTAACACAATGTTCAATGGCTATCTTCTGCCTTCCCTATTTGTGCAGAATACCTAACAAATAGTCACTACTTTCAGTCAAACAGGAAGGATCTTCTCGGGAAATATGAGTGTACTGTCTGGGGAGATCAAGAACAGCAAAGAACCCTGCATTTTGGCAGTAGATTTTCCCAGCACAATGGGGAGCTCCTCAGTCACTCACAATAAAGTATTTTCACTCTCATAGTCTCACCCACTTATAGAGACCCAGGGAAATGTTTCTTTTGGTTCACACTTAAATATAAATTCACAGAAAAGGTCACCAGCCATTTTATGAATTCTTGCAACATGACAAAGGCAATGATGAATAAATTTTAAAAATTAGAAAAATAATTTCAAGTTAATGCAGGGAAACAAAGGGGTTTTAAGCAACTACTAATGCATAATCTTAGAGAAACTTAAGAAAAATAATGTATTCATAAACTAATAACAGTAACTCTAAAAAAGAAACAATTGGACAAGAAAACCAATCTCTTAAAATTAAATGTATATATTTCAATGGAAAAAATTAAATCAATAAAAGGGTTGGAAGATGGAAGAGAGAATCTCTGAGATTTGTTCTCTTCAAAAGAAAGCTGGAGGGAAAGCAAAGGTAAAACCATTTCTAATATCTGGTCATGATTTCTAATATCTGGCTAATAGGAATACCAGAAGAGAGAAGAGATAAAATTGTATATATTTTATAAAATATATAAAATGGTTTCCCTGATATGTCTTCTAATTGAAAAGGCCTGACAAGTGTTGACTTAGATGAAAGAAAAAGGCTTATAATCTGTTATACAGTTTGAGAAAGTCTCCAAAGAGAAAGACACACACACACACACACACACACAGGCACACACACACACAGACACACACACACACACACACACACACACACACACACACAGACAAAGAGACATACCCTCCTCAAGCCAGTTACCACCCGACTCAGCAAACTGGATGCAAGAAGACACCAAAGCAAAGTTTCTTATTTCTTTGGGCAAATTTTTTTCAACCTAGGAATCCTCAAACATACAGACTGTTGATCAGATGTAAGAATAAAATAAAGAAGTTATTCGATACTCAAGGGCTCAAAAATTACATATCGCATACCTTTCCTACAAAGGTACTTGTAACCGAGGGAGCCAAGAACTAGAAAGTAGTTGACTTGTAGCACAGCTGAACTAGGGTGAGTTCCAAAATGTGCCCTACGAGTTCAGGCTCAGATTCTCCTGTTTTAAAAAATATTGATAGTTTTTTTCATCCTGGGTTTTTGCATTCCAATATTTATGTATGTGTGCATTTATTTATTTAGAGAAGGGTATAAGTGAGCTAGGGACAGAGAGAGAATCCAGTAGGGGCAGAGAGAGAGAGAGGGAGAGAAAGCAGGGTCACCTGAAGCGGGACTCATGCCCACCAGATGCAGGGCTCAAACTCACCAATGTGGTACTCAAGCTCACGAACTGTGAGATCATGACCTGAGCCAAAGTCGGATACTCGACTAAAGCCATCCAGGCGCCCTGCATTCATTTAATTTAAAAATGAATTTAGGGGCACCTGCATGTCTCAGTTGATTAAGTGTCTGACTTCAGCTCGGGTCATGATCTTGTGGTTCACTGAGTTTGAATCCCACATAGGACTCGGTGCTGACGGCTCAGAGCCTGGAGCCTACTTCAGATTCTGTTTCCATCTCTCCCTGTCTCTGTCTCTGTCTCTCTCTTTCAAAAATAAAGAAACATTAAAAAATAAAATCAAATAATAAAAAATGCATTTAAAACATAATTTTATCTTCAAATTGAGTTTTTTGGTGCCCCATTAAATTTTGTACCTAAGGCACCTGCCTCACTAACCTCATCAGTCTTGGCCTTGACTGGTGTGTTTCCTGAGGCTGCTGTAGGAAAGTACCATAAACTGGGTAGCTTATGTTAACAGACATTTATTCTCTTATGGTTTTGGAGGCCAGAAGTTTGAATCAAGGTGTCAGCAGACTAGTCTTCCCTCTGGAGGCTCTAGGGTAGAATCTCTTATTTGCCTTTTCCTGCTTCAACCATTCATTGCTTGGCTTGTGGTTGTATCAGTCCACTTCCTGAATCTGTGGTGGTCCCGCCTCCTCCTTAGTTGGGGGTCTTCTTCATATGTCTGTCTCAAAATCCTCTCTTCCTTTCTTTTATAAGGACAGCTGTTTCAATGATAACCAATATGCATAATTTCAATAGAGATATACTGGAAAGGGGGTGGGAGCTAAATCTGCATCTATCATTGTGAGAAGTCAATAAATAATGTCTCAAGTTGATAGATCAAGAAACAAACACACCATGTAGAGATATGAAAGAAGCTACAAGCAGGGTTGTTTTAAAGTTTGTTATGGAATGAGACTATTGCATTTAATATTAAGGCCTTTTCTTAGGTGTTTAAACATATACATTTAATGCATCAAAGAAACAATGAAAGAACCTATAACATTTTCTTGCATTTTGTGGTTTGAAAGTGTCTTTTAATGAATCATGGAGCATCTTTTCATGAATAGAATTAGTGTTTTTAAATTAATTTTAAGTTAATTTCATTACTGTTTCACCCCTTCTCAAACTCTGCAGATCATTTTTTTCCCTAGACATTAGCTACTACTTTAGTAAAATACAATGAAATGAAATAATATAAAATAAATAAAAATAAAGACATTTTATATACAAACATAGTTGTTTTTTGTTTTTTGTTTTTTAATTAGCCCCAATAGACATACATCAAATGTTTATGTAAGTCTCTAAAAATTTCCTCTCAATGTGACATGCCATGTGGCATACTGGTGAAATAATTGGAAGACTTGGGACAATTCCAAGAACCACAATTTGAGCAATGACCTAGTTTTACCTGTTTCTTTCTTCTTCTTTTTAAAAAGTTTTCCATCCTTCCTACCTTTGTTCCTTTCCATTTCCTTCCTTCCTTCCTTCCTTCCTTCCTTCCTTCCTTCCTTCCTTCCTTCTTCCCTTTTTAGTGTTGCTTTTTCCTATCTTGCTTAACAAATCGTACCCCACCCCAAGATTGTCAAGATACTGTTTTGTTATTTTATAAAAGTTTTATCATTTTACTTTCTACACTTAGCCACTGAATAGGCCTGACTGTTGGATATGGTGGGATGTAGGCTTTAAAGTTCATTATTATCAATATCCCTTTCAATTTTTCCCTCATTGGTTGTCTTCTGCCTGTGTATTGGCAGGATGCACCTTTTCTCCTGGTGGCTGTGCAGCGCTACATAGCATCCTGTTAAATATCAAGAGTCCATTAATGTAGGCTGTGTTTGTAGCTCTATGTTCTCTGTCAGTGTTCTATATTTCTATCCTTGTATCCATGTGTCATTTTGATTACTATAGCACTAAAAATGAATCTGGAAGCCTATCTTCCTGTTTTGTTGTTTATTAAAGTGTATTTTGGCTTTTGTTGGCTCTTCACATTTGCATGAAATTTTAGTTGACTTTCAAAGTTTCCCCCAAGATGCAAGTTGAGATTTTGATTAGAATGTACTGAAGTGTAATTTGGGAGGGGGAAGAGGGATCATCTCTACAGTTTACATCTTTATAGTTCTGGGATTTCTAATCTTGAATATGATTTCTTTCTTTTTTCATTTTGGTCTTTCAAATTCTATTTTGAAGTCTCTTTAATCATAGATGTCTTTCATATATTTTATAGATACATTCCTAGTACCTCATGTTTATTATTGCTGATACTTTAAATAGCATTTTAAATTTTATTCTTTTTTTTTTTTTTTAGCATAGGATTCAATAGATTGATAAGATAGATAGATGAGGTAGGTAGGTCGATCAAGAATCCAAAAACCTAGCTCAATTCTTTTTCATTTCAGTTGTTTACCTCGACATTATTTTGGACATTACAGTTTGAAAATTAATAAAATTCATGGCCATCTTGAAAAATATTAGTGCAGGTTGTTTGTTAGAAAATATCTTTCAAAATACATAGTCTATAGAGAGAAATACAAGGAAATAAGTCCTAGGTGATAGAAAGGTTGGGGTCCACCAAACTGTGCTATCTGTTCTGGATGAATGCAAATCATTGTAGAGAACTGAATTTTATAGTTAATATAGTGAATACCTGTTTTACGAAAGTATCATAATAACCACACTGAAGAGGCACCTCCTTTCAAGAAGCTCACATTGTAGCAGGAGGGATGGAAGGAGTGTCATGGAAAGATAATAATTTTTTACAAAGTCCTCATCAATTTGAGATGGACGTTGTGAAAATCTATTTATATGTGAAAAGAGTAAAGAAAGCTTACATTACTTTGTCCTTTAAAGAATTGATAGTTGAAGAGAATGACTTTTTTCATTACGGATTGAATATACAAGGAGAGACTTTAGCACTAAGAAACAATGTGTGGTTTTTTTTTAAAGAAAATAATTTCTGAATGATGAAAAGGACCATTTTCCGTAAAGACAGTCAAGGTAAAATACAATTGAGTAGAAGTAGGAAAGTAAAAGGCCTCTTCAGTTAATGCATTTCCAGAACTAAGCACAAAGATGCTTTCTAAACAAAGGGACCTTTCCGAATGAGGGTGCACTTTAGAGAGAATCTTTTCAAAGGACCCCTATTTAGTTCAACAGGCTCCTTCAAATGCAATGCATTTTAAAGGCTTGGAAAGTAAGGATACTATCTCTAGAACCTGGCGTTTAGTTTTATCATGAAAGTTTGGTAAAGCATAGCATCCTGCTTTGACCACAGGTAACACAGGTACATAGCATCCTGCTTTGAACTAACCTTTCGTGATTCTGAGAGAGGAGCTTATGGTATTTAGAAGTCAGGAGAGGAAATTTGAGTTTTTATATCTTGTTCCTTCAAGTTCCTCTGGTCTGCTGTATTCCTCATCTCAGCCCTTCCCCAAGATAGCTTCTGATGTTGGACCCTCTAGTGCCCTATGTCTATTCTTAAGCCCTACTTTGATCCTACTTCTGGAACTACTCCCTCACCCTTGTTTTGTCCTCACACTTTAATCTCAAATACACAGAACCCTGGATTCTTGGCCTCTTTCCATGTGTTCCTCTCTGCTGCAGCTTTCTGGCTTACTGACCTCTGGATCTGACCTCTTATGAATGTGACTTCCTAGACCCTGGACTACTGGCTCTCTCCGTCATGGCTTTATTTGATCCTCCTTTGCTCCCCTCTAAATCACTTGCAAAATAAACAAACATTTGCAAAGTTTTGATTTTATCCCTGATACTCTGTTAAGAGAGAAGTAAATTTCAGAATAGTTTAGGGGAATTTATTCCCCATTATGCTCCTCTTATAAACATTTCAATTTGAAAACCTGACACTTACCTAGAAGAATTAGGTGCCAGACTTGCCCAGGAAGGTAAATCATCACTATTTTATTAGATCACATAACACTGGTGAAAGGCTTAAATGTCTTTGGACAGATGGTGCCCTGTGAGATTCAGGGAAGCTGAAAACAGGAGACCATACTGATTCCCAGTGTGCAGATGTTTCTAAAAATATGTTGCATGTCATGATGAAAAACAGACCTGCACTACAGACACTTTCAGAAAATAAGCATAGCTTTAAACTCTGTTTTGCATTTAAGTGAAGAATGAAAATCATGCAGGAAATTCAGTTTATATAGTCTGTCATTTTGACGGAGTTGGGCATCCCTATTTGTTCCTTTTGAAAGAGCTGCTCTGGAAGGTGGTTTTAACATCTATTTAAACTCTTTGAGCACCATAAGCATATGTTTATCCAGAGCCCAAAATAATTTATTTTCACTCTGCTTCTACTTTTATCACACAAAGAAAAATCAAAGTGCATAAAAATTCTGTGACTTCTCACAGGGCAGCCTAGTTTTAGTGTTGGTATCCTCAGGCATGTATGATAAAGAGTAATGTTAATAATGTGACTTGAGGCCTGACAAGATCCTATAATTCTTTCTGAATCCTTCTAAAAATTAACTTGTATGCATTATAATGCTGAGTGCATTTTATTGTATTTTCTGTAAAAGGCAATGTAGTGTTCCAAAAGATGTTCTTGATACAAACCTTGCCGCCAGGCATTTGGTAAATAGTCATTTAACTAGAGTCCTCATGCCCAACCTTTCCAAATATGGGACTTTATTGAAATTCCTTAAAAGTTCCATTTCACTTTGCCTTATAGGGCAATACAGTTTTTTTGGGGTTTCTTTGTTTTTTGTTTTTTGTTTTTGTTGTTGTTGTTGTTGTTGTTGTTAAAGTGACTGTGTATCAGACTATGGCAAAGTCTTGGTAAATGTCTTTATCCTGGCTAGAGAAAGTAGCTGACTAGGCTTTGGCTAGTTCAGAGACCTCAGAAAAACTTCCTAAGTACAATTAATGGTTCTGTCCTTTGCAGAAACTCCAAATGCCTTCTGAGTTGGGAGGAAGCTATTATAATTGATCAAGGATTTGTGTGCATGTGTGTCCTTGAGCCTTTTTTATAATGGGGGAAGAAATGAAGTTGAGTAAGAAGGGGGAAGAGATAAAGGAAAGGAGGAGGAAGTGAGAAGGAAAGACTAATAATGAAAGTCAAAAACCACTGATATGAAGTTTTCTTTTTTCTTCTTTCCTTCCTTCCTTCCTTCCTTCCTTCCTTCCTTCCTTCCTTCTTAATGTTCAGGAACTGCTATTACAAATTAACATAAAATATTTTTGTGTTTTGAAGCTGGATAAATATATAGGTATTTCTAAAGATCTTGAAATCAGAAGCCAGCTAGCTACTCCATGGCTACTTGGTACTTTAATTAATTTGCAAACATTCAGCAAAGCACAAGTCCTCATTCTTCCTATGATCTATGGAGTACATTGGGAAAAAGTCAGAATTTGAACCTATGTCAGTCTCATGTCAAGGCACATGTTTATTTATAACCATGGTAGGTTATAATCCAGTGACCTCAGCAATTTTATCCAAATACCTAAAGTTAACTCCACTTTCAAAATACTCCTATGGAAGGGCACCTGGGTGGCTCTGTCAGTTACACATCTAACTCTTGATTTCAGCTCAGTTTGTGATCTCATGGTTGGTGAGTTTGAACCCTGCATCGGGCTCTGCACTGATAGCACAGAGCCTGCTTGGGATTCTCTCTCTTCCTCTCTTTCTGCCCCTCCCCCACAAGTGCTCTCTCTCTTTCTGTCTCTCTTTCTCTCTCTCTTTCTCTCTCTCTCTCAAAAATGAATAAAAATACACTTAGAAATACTCCTATGGAAACCACCTGGTACCCACTGGTCAACTTTTGAGAAACTATTTTAAATGCCCTGGTTTCCATGTACTAGGATGGCTATTGCAAGGATCATAGCATCATATTCATTTCTTAACAGTGGATAGAAAAAAATCTCCAGGTTATCAATACAACTTAATCACTGTTGCTTTGTTTTGTCTTAGTTAATAACTAGTGATATGACAAATAATGCCTATTATTATCATTGAATCAGTGATAGAATTAATGGCTAGCATGGCTAATTACAAGGTTAAACTTGTTGTCAGGTATGGATATTTTTGATTCTGATTGTTCCTCAGGTAAATAATTTTCTTTTTCCACTTGACTGGGAGCTCTTTGAGGGCACAGGTAATGTTCTTCATTTGGAATCATTAATGGCTATCAACGCTCTAAGACATGATATATGTCAATGAACATTTGTTGAATTACTTTAAAAAATATTCCTGGATTATGCTTTTATTATAATATATGCTAATATTATTCATTTTTATGTAGTGTTCAGTGAATTAACAAAATTAGTGTTGCAGCTCCTGATGAGAAAAGGCATCCATGGTCCTACTCAATATGTACCTTTAGCAAAATTTGTTATGAAATTCTAAGTGTTCCCTAGCTAATACTGTGATCCAAATGCCTGCAGTTATGCAATATGGCATGTGATATTTTAAATGAATCATGAAACAATATATTCCAATATTTTGACTTTTCTGTTCAGTTTTTAAGGACAATGATAGGGTAAAATGTAGGGTTTTTTTTTAAATGAGAAATATTAGGAGATGCTCTACAAAAAAGACATCTCCAGCATTGTTTGAGCAGCGTCTTATCTTTGCAATGTATCTTTTATTGCTTGACTCAAAGTATTGTTCTTAAAGTATATAGGTGAATATGAAATGACAATATGGTAGGTAAATAAATTTCTGTCTTTCTCAGTTGAAAAATGTGTTGATGGTGTGATTAGATGCATGTATAAGCAAGTTTGAAAAAATCTTTGTGTGATAGCATTTTCATCTGCAAACAGATGTTTCATACTTCTACAGATCAGTGATTGCTCATAAATAGCAAAACATACATTTTATTAACATATCATATTGTATTCAGAAGTGCATTTTGCCCTTGAGAGACTGAAAGCAGAATAAGGCACCAAAGTTGGTTTTTTGTTTGTTTTTATTTTTTTCCCTAATGTGTCAGTTAGCTTTTGCTGTATAGCAAACCATCTCAGAAATCAGTGGCTGAAAACAACTGTTTATTTAATTTGTGATTCATTAGATCAGCTGGGTGGTCTTGGTCTGGGTCAGCTGGACTGGTCTCACTCATGCACCTGTGATCCGCTAGTATATCGGAGGGAGTGGCTTGTTTATGATAGGCTTGGCTGGAAAGACAGGCACTCCTTTCCAAGTGATTTTATCCCTGAGTAGGATAGCTTGGAGATGTCCACGTGAAGGACCCATGGAGATCACAGGGTTCCAAGAGTTGAGAGTCCAAGAGTATATGGTCTGTCTCTTGAGCCCTAGGCTGGAACTCACAGCACAGCTTCTGTCACATCCTATTGGTCAAAATCCATCATAAAACCAGGTGAGATTCAGGAAGTAGAGAAATAAACCCCTCTCTTTGATGAGAAGGAGGGACTGTGGTGGATTTTGCAATTTATGACAGCTAATATTGCAGTTCTTACACCATCCTCCTCAAGACGTTAATGTCTTTTGATGATAATCATAACCACAACAATAGCAATGGAGGACTCTCTGCGTGCCAGGCGCTGTGCTAAGTGTGTTCCCGGGATTCACTCAATCAATTTTTACAGTAACAATTTAGATGGATGCTACTTTTTCTTCATCGATAAGAAAACTTTGTCACAGAGGAGTTAACTATTTTACGAGATGTAAAAGTCCTCCAAAACAAGATTTCTCTGGCCAGATAAATTTGGGAAATGCAAAGTTAAACAATGAAGAAGGATCTTTCTATCCATCCATCCATCCATCCATCCATCCATCCATCCTGTAAGACTTCTCAAAGTTTTGAATGTAATAATATGTATTGTGAATCTTATGGTTGGGGGAATTATAAGCCACATTTCTAAATGTGGAACTTAGGAACTCTTCTTTTTATGGAATATCTATTAACATGTTACAAGACAGTGGCATCCTGTGGAATCCAGTTTGGAAAATTATATAATACTGTACTTAGGCTTGAAACTGGGAGCCAAATCACCCTGAATTTACAGTCAATGTAGTTCTGTTACTGAGAGTATAAAGATGTATGCAAAATACCTTATTTTTCGTCCTCAGTCTGCTTGTCGGTATAAAAAACTTAGATCCTATAGACCTATAAAAATTAAGTCAGTTAGATCTCTGAATCACCTCTAGGTTTTTGATCTGAGTTTATTTGCTTGTTAGTGTTCTATCACCTTCTCCTTCCCCTTCCTCTGCCTCCTTCTTTTAAAGCACGCCTCTTCTTTTTGTATCGACATCCCCCTGAGCAGTAGCAGGATTAACTGAGCTGACAGTTGGCAAATAGTGGTATAGCATGGCAGTGAGATATTGAGGGAAAATTATACCTGTGTCAAACTGCTTCTGAATCATTAGCTTCAAGAAGTCAAACGAGAAAGACCTAACCCCCCACCCCCACCCCCCACCTCCACAGCCATACAGATGAGGCAGTAGCTTGGGGAAAGTTATCTCTCACCTTTTGCCAGAGTAACAGCCTTGAGGAGGGGAGTTCTGGAATCAAGATTAGGCTATATATGGGAATTTAAATATCTGGGTAGAGGAGGTTAGATCTTAGCATCCAAATCTCCATTAAAAACAAACAAACAAACAAACAAACAAAAATAGTGTGCTTGTGTGTGTGTGTGTGTGTGTGTGTGTGTGTGTGTGTAGAGAGAGACCCACCACATTTATTCAACTCACATACTCATTGGGATTTTATTAAAGAATACATAATGACTAAGTAAATGTCAATATTTTACTTAATCTTCAAAACAACCCCAAAATAGGTACTTCTATCCTCATTTTTATAGTTAAAAACTAGGAGATTAGAAAGATAATATAAATTAGTCATAGTCACACAGGGAGTAAGAGGGAGATGGGATTTGAAACCAAGTCTGTTTAACTAAAGAACCTGGAATTTAAGGAGTGTGCAGGATAATAAAGAGCAATATACAGCATGTTCATCATGCAGTGCTGAACTACCTGAGTATATACGATGGATGGAGTAGTCAGAGTCCCAGGTGGGCATGGGACTTAGGTGACCATTTCAAACATGTTTGTACAGTCTGCTTTCCTGGGCCCGAATCCCTTTGGCAAGAGAGATTGGCATATGGGTACATGGAAGAGGTTTGTGGCTGAGAGGAATGGAAGGGGTCCTTTAACTTGAGCCCATTTTGACCCAGCCATCCAGAGATTAACACACACACGTGCGCACACACACACACACACACACACACACAATTTTAACACTGGACATATGACCAGAAGGAACTCCTACAAAACTTGGAAAGCTGGGACATCTGCTGAGAGAGAACCCCAGTTAAGTCTAACCCTAAGAGAAAAGCTTAAACTTCTTAATTCAGAGAAAAATGTGCATCTCTCGGTACTTCAGCCTGGAGGTGAAGTGGAGTTGGAAATTCAGTGGAATTTGAATAAAACTTGAGCAACAGCAACAGCCACAGGTAGAGGTGTGTGGGCAGCACAGGCAGGTTCTGGGACTCCCAGAAATCTTTGGGAAGTGACCCAACACACACATAAGGCACCTGGACCGCATGTGAGGAGTGGTGGCTACTCACATAGGAGTGACCACAATTGTGTCCATAGGCTGAGTAGGCCACACTGTTGTTAAGCACTGATACACTCATATATGCATCTGTATTACCTCCCTCTTATGTCATCACTAAGCCTAACACCGATTATTTTTAACTTTCATCTATCCTATTTGAGTTCAGAGACTTATATCTACTCATCTCGATTCCTATTTAACATTTTATTGGAATTCAGTACATGTTCTCTAAATGAATGTATGAATGAAATAGGATATATCTATTTGTATTTATATATATTTATGCACTCGATTGGCAAGAGATGTATATGAGGCCAATTTCTAAGCAGTCATCTATACAATTAGAATTTAAAGACAGTTAATAGTTCTCTTCACCTGCATGGACTCAGGTAATCCATTAATAGCTCAAGGATAGAAAATTCTGTTTCTCAAGATGGTAGAGTCATAATCAGAGTATAATCTCGGTTTGAGGCACCTGGGTTGCACAGTTGCTTGAGCATCCAACTCTTGAGTTCAGTTCAGGTCATGGCCTCATAGTTTGAGGGTTTGAGCCCCACATTGGGCTCTGCACTGACAGTACAGAGCCTACTTGGGGTTCTCACCCTCTTTCCAATCTCTCTCTCAAGATAAAATAAATAAATGAAAAAAAAGAGTATAATTAGGGCCAACACCTTTCCACTCTACATAAATCAGCAGCTTTTCTTAGAAATGTGGGAGGAAATATTCCTTTTTGGTTATTCCAGGGGATGTAGATAAACAAAAGAACCTGATGAGCCAAGGAACCTAATGAAGTGCTCGGTTTGTTTCCTGAAGAACCAGAGTTAATTCATTGAGACTGATGTCCTTCCCCAACAACATAATTACATTGCATTCTCCTAAATTATTCTCTGTTTCCAAATTGTTTATCATTCACACACAGTTTAGGAGCTTTATACTATGTGCTAGAATCTCTGTTCTGTTTTTTAAGCATTAGAGAAATGAGTAAAAAGACACATTTGTTCATTTACACTTATTCTGCATTTCTACAAGCAAACAATTTTACTTTTTTTTTTAAATTTTTTAATGAATGCTTTTAAAGTCTTAGATCATTGATTAGGAGAACACCTGAGTGTGGCCAAGTTAAAGGTTGGTGAGTGCTATTATAATGTTTCTCTAGAAGGTCATCGTGGTTCTTCAAGAAGTACAGGTGAGGAACCACAGTGATTGTCTCAGGACAGATCAAGTGATCAGGAATCGGATCTACAAAGCAGCACACATTGGGAGATAGGCACTACACCTTTATGAAAACCATGGATAATGATAAAAGTGAAATCATTTATAGTTCATATACTTTAAAGCTAATGAAAGTAGGTGTCGCACCTGCTTATCTTCCCATATCATAAGAGAGATTAAGCTGTAGGAGAAACAAAAAAAGGACCTGCAGATGCCTCTTACTCTCCATCTGGCCACATAAATGACACCATGTAAATGACTGAAAACCCAAAATCTATTTTCCAAACCAAGTTTTCCCTAAGGGGTAGGGGAGAGGAGAGAATTTCAAGGTGGAAGCTTAGGATGGGAGTTAGCACTGCTCCTGAATTCCTCAATAACTCAGCCATTCCTAGCTGGTGTTTTCATTCATGATTCTGAAGGACCCTGGTGAAGGCAGCACTACAGAATGTCACAAACCCAAGTGGCATTATTCCTGTCTGAGACTATGCGAATGACATGTAGGCACGCCCTGCATCTTCTTACATGGCAACTTTGATTGCAGAGAGGTGAGCAGCTGTTACCCCCAACACTTACAAAAGGTAACAACTTAACAATACCGATCATTACATTTATTTACATCCCATCAAGTGTTATTCACATCTCACCAGAGCATGTTAAATATCCTGTATTCTTTATCTCTTTTAGTGCCCAAAGCTTTGGAAATTAGTACTTACTATTCTTCTTAAAAACAGAGCAGAGGTTTAGAGAGGTGTGGCACTTGATCAAGGTCACACCATTTGTAACTGATAGATGGGCCATGACTTAATCCCAGGCCATCCATGCCCAAATCCGTGTTCTTCTTCATTGAACAAAACTCTCCCATTTACAAAATACTTTTCTATAAATTAACTCATCTAATCCGTACAACAACTCAGCTGTATCAGAAGAATCAGAGACTAAACAGACAGTAAAGATGAGAATCCGAGAGGTTTGGTTATTTTCCTCAAGGTCACATAGCTATGTTTGTTAGCTCAAACCTGACATTTTTTAAGTCCTTTTTTTAAATTGCCATATTTCTTTATTATGACAATGGATGCAATACACAAATGTTGTATTTTTTCAGCATAGGATTTTTCAAATCTAGCTTTTGCTACTAAACCGTTGTATAACTTAAGCAAATTACTTAACCTCTCTGAGTCTGTGTTCTTCTTTATTTCTAAGTAAAGTATAACAGTATAGGCATGATTTACATTAAATCATCAGCAAACAGATCTAGCCAAATACCTGACATATTGTACGCACTCAATTTTTGAACTCTTGCTTTCCTTTATGCGTTCCTTTCAACTCAAATCGGGTAGTTTCAGGACAGATACAGATGCAACTCATACAACCCAGTAAAAGATGTATTAACAGCTGGCACCAAAATTTGTGTTAGGAAGGGAACTTTGTCAAAATATCTTAATAAGCATTTGTGCAAGGTGTGATTTGGAGGGCATAGATATCAGCAGGAAACCTAGCTATAAAAAGGTTAGATTTTTCTGGATAAGAAAATTATAGGAATTTATGTTTTGTTCCCAAAATGGGAGGAGAGAAGAGAAAGATGGAGAAGGTGGGGAGGAGAGGGAAGAATAGAGAACCAGGGTGAAGTAAGGACACATGAGCTGAGCAGATAGGGAATATTCTCCCCTGGAAGGTTCTACAAGGACATTTTTAAAATGGACGGGCGCCTGGGTGGCGCAGTCGGTTAAGCGTCCGACTTCAGCCAGGTCACGATCTCGCGGTCTGTGAGTTCGAGCCCCGCGTCAGGCTCTGGGCTGATGGCTCGGAGCCTGGAGCCTGTTTCCGATTCTGTGTCTCCCTCTCTCTCTGCCCCTCCCCCGTTCATGCTCTGTCTCTCTCTGTCCCAAAAATAAAATAAAAAACGTTGAAAAAAAAAAAAATTAAAATGGGAAGCCTGTTGTTCAATTTAAAATCCTTTTCATTGATTGGATTAAGATTCTACGAAACAATCAAATTTCAGTAAAGCCTTCCATACTTGCAAGCATGTTTTATGTCCCATCTGGATTACTACGCAGAAGAGCAAAAATGCATGGTTGGAAATAGAAGAGACCCTAATTATATAAGACATCTTGGCATCCTCAGAAATCTGGGATCCTGAGGATCCAACACAATTTCGGGGTGTTCTCAGGAGACAGGCAGCCTCAGGGGGCACATGGGCTATGCAGTTAACTGAAAGCCCACTTAAAGTCAGTGGACCAGGGGTGCCTGGTGGCTCAGTCCTTTGAACATCTGACTTTTGATTTTGGCTCAGGTCACGATCTCACATTTTGTGAGATTGTGCCCTGTGTCAGCTCTGTGCTGACAGCCGGAGCCTGCTTGGGATTCTCTCCCTCCCTGTCTCTCTACCCTTCCCTCCTGCAAGCGCTCTCTCTCTCTCTCAAATGTAAATAAACTTGAAAAAAAGTTAGTGTACCAACAGATGGTTCCAATTTCAGCATGGTTTAGATACATTTAGAAAGTACAAACTAAAGACATCAAGATGCAGGTTAATAATCAGTTTTAGGCATATTTGAAACATACCCTTGAAGTGTTGTGACATAGAAGGAAGTAATGAAGACTTCATTTCTGACTCCTTTAATTCTTCAATATACTTTATTTTTTATAAAGTTTTAAATTTTTAATAAATACTTTTATTAATAAGTATTATTAGAAGTATTTAATAAATACTTTTAAATAAAGTTTTAAATTTACTGCACAATTGAGCAGAGAGTTCACATAAATCCCTTATCCTTCTCCCTCCTCGCTTCTCCCAGCCTCCTCTACTATCCGTATCCTCCATCCGAATGGTACGTTTGAGTGTTCAACCTGTACTGACACATCATTATCAGCCTAAGTCCCTAGTTTACATTAGAGTTCACTCTTGGTGAATCTCCCTTATTTTTAAACTGCAAACTTCATTCACATCCCGTGGTCCACTGAGACACCTGCTCTGTTGCATGGTGAGATGCCTCAGGGTATGTCTGGCTAGGTTGCTGATGACCAGGTATAAAATTTCACAGACAGGTAAACTGACTTGGCTGTGATAATATTAATACATTCATTTGTTTTATACATTTTGTCAAAGAGAAAGCCAAATATATAAATACACACATACATACTTGATTGTTTTAAAAAATGACAGCAATATCCAAAGCACAGCTATTAGTTTCCTAACAGGTCACAGAAAGAGGATGCTGGAGGCTTTAAAGGAAGGAGAAACATTATTACAACTTTGTCCTCAGGATCTGGCTTTTCATTAAATATCAGCCTGAAATAAATCAATTCCATCATATTCTTCTTTTTTTGCCCCTGGACTGGTTTTTACAAGATCCATAATAATCTTATAACGCTTGGTATTTTTACCCACTCTACTGTAAACAGGTGTTTATCCTTCTTGCAAAATGCTGTTTTAACATAGGTGCAGATTTAGGAGTTTAACGTGATTTTGTGTTTTCCTATTATGAATGAGGAATATCCAATTACACACCTCCTTTCTCAGTCTTCCCAGGGAACGTTTGGGAAATATTTCATTCAATGGTGGTTTGGTCAGGGACAATCCCAGTCCCCTTTCATGTGTTAATTCTGACTGTTGCCACCTTATATGGCTAGGGGGCTTGGCTCCACTGTTGCTATGACCACTAATGCTTTGTGTTGCTAAAACCCCCACACTTAACTTCAATTCTGATGCTGTCATTTCACAGTTATTCCCTAGCAAGCTTCCCTTTATGTATGAGATTTCGGAAGCTTAGATGCCTGAATGAGAACTGGTAGAAACACACAACGCGTCAGGAACCTTGGGTTTTAGTCACTATTCACTGGAATGTATTGCTGTATCTGAAGGTTTTATTCTGGATTTTTTAATCAGAATATTAGTTTGATGTTAATTTTGTCTCTTCATGTCAGACTTTTACCAAATGGTGCCATTTGGCATTTACCTAAGCTGCTGGGAAGTTTCATATGTAACGTTTTAGTGGACAGTTTATAATTCTGACAGTGACAGACTCACTTAAGAAGATGTGGTGTTTTTTGCACCAACCCCCCCAAATGTTTGAGAAGCCTAGATTGAACTATAACATTTGTCAAGAATCACAAAATGCAAAATAGGGAATAATTTCATGAATATATCATTATTAAATAGGAAATAGAAAATGATTTCATAAATTATTTCATATCATATCCAAAAATAAAAATAATGATCCTTCATATCATTATTTTAAAAAGGAAAAATAGAACCAGCATGGTCAGAGAAAGGCCTGGAAGATCGTTCCCTATTTTGGAAGGGACAAGGAAGAACACCCATCCCCAAATCCATAAATCAAAGTAATTATCACCAAGAGAGTGTCTACTACCACCTGCTGGTGGTTGGCTTTGTTGTGTGGAGACCTTGCTGAACTACACTGTGAAAGCTCTTAGGAGGATTCAGCTGGTTAAGTGAGGGTGTACTTTTTTTTTTTTAATTTATTGTCAAATTGGTTTCCATACAACACCCAGTGCTCATCCCAAAAGATGCCCTCTTCAATACCCATCACCTACCCTCCCCTCCCTCCCACCCCCCATCAACCCAGTGAGGGTATACTTAAATGCATCCCTGTTTTTACTTACCTCCTCTTTCTTTTGATGGAGAGTTTCCTTTGTTCTTCTTTGTTCCCTTTAATTTTCTAAATGTTTTTCTAGATGGTCTGGACCCACGGGAGTTTAGAGCTTTTCACTTGACTCACTGACCAATGAGAGTATTTTGAGCTGTAGGTTTGGCATGATGATATTAAGTAAAAATGTATCCGCTTCTTTCAGCTCTAGATTTGTGTCCACAAAACCTTATGCCTGCAAAATCCTCATTTCTAGTGGATACCACATCTTAAACAATCAATAATTGTATTTCTCTTGGCATTATTGGCCAGTTACCTCCTATCCCACTGGTTCAGGTGCAGCAGGATCCAAAAAGAGCTGCCGAAAATGACAGCTAGGAGTCTGAGGGGATTTCTGAAACATTCAAAGTTTGGCACTTTGTAGTAAAAGTGGCACTATTGTAGTAAAAACAATAATTATTAATAAAAATGATTATGATTATGGCTACCATTTTAAAAAATTTTGCCAAGGAAAGACCCTAAAATACAGTTACATAAAATGAATCAAAGTTGCCACATGTTGTCATCATTATTTCATTTAAAAAGGGCTTTTTAAAAACCAAAAGAGGTAAAAGAAATATATTCTCAAAAAAAAGATATTCACTTAAATTAAAATGAAACAAATTGGATGCATTTAGTTTACCAAAAATTACCAATTTTTTTAAAAAAAATTTCTTCAGAAAGCTTCTGAAGAAAAAGGAGAAATGAGAGGGTGGGTGTGAGATGTAGATAAAAAGGTCTAGAGTAGAAAGGGAATCAAGACCAGCTGGCAGATGGGAGACTGTTCTGTGAATGGGTGCTGAATCTTGTGGATGGTGCCTGGAGAGGCATGTTGTTTCAGCATCTGAATCAGCAGGTGGATGAGTGTATGTAAAGACCAATCGGCAGGGGCTCTCTCTAATCCCAAGTGGCAGTACAGTGGTGGGTACTGAGGAGGAGGCAACACACAAGTAATTGATCAACTGAAAAACGTGAAAAGTCATAGAATTCAGAGTGTGACCTTCATTTAAAAAAAAGGCATGTGTTGCTAGAAAACAATACCACCACCACCAGTCCCCACAAAGGATTAGCATATACCATACAGATGAATCTGTAAACTGACAAATTATCCTCTGTAGTTTTATGCACATTTTCTGAATAAAAATGATGACTTTTGAATCATGTGACATAAGATTATTTCTACATATTATCTAGATTCACGTGACTCTTTTCTTACCACTTTTGATTGTATTGAAGAGCTGATAAATACCAGATCAGGTTTTATTGGTGATATCCATTACCAATGGATGAGCTAATTAATTTTAACCACATGGATGAGCTAATTAATTTTAAAAGAAACTATCATGAAGTAATTTAAGAGAAAATGTCCATGCCAACATCATTGGTTTGGTTAAAAGGAATAAAGTTGGGTAAGTGACCTTTCTTCTAGAAATCAATGTTGGAAAATGAAATCCCTTTATATTGGGGAGGTGCTGATAACTTACTAAAACTGCTATGAAAACAAATGTTTTCCTCTAGGTTACAGATAAATTCATTTTCATACATTAAATTGTGTAGCTATTGGAATTCTTTTTTTTTATATATTAGAAAAGTAAATAATTCTAGCACTACAGCATAATCATACTCTTATTAAACATAAAAGAACAAGAATCAATATGGTAAATTACAACAAGAGAACATGTTTCTTCATAGCTTTTCATTATTTTTATCTAAGATCTGAATAGACAGATTTTCTTTTTAAAACATGCTTTTGCTTCAATCCTAGCTCTACCTCTTTTATGTGATTTACATCAATCATACTTTCTATCATCTTTATCTTATCCACAAAAGACATTTGGTGAATCTGAGAAAAGGGGGAAAAAAACCTGCATGCCAACCAGAATTCCAAATTATGCCATCTGAGTGTTCTTTCTGAAATCTTAATTTATATTTTTGTATTTTGGGAAATCAGCAAAACTGGAATTCTTTCAAACAGCAACTTTTAAGAATTTGCCACTAGTAAATTGGATTAGGACTCAGCACCAATGAGATCTATGAAGGTGGTTTGAGAGGAAAAATAATCTGGTTATCATAAGTAGAGGGCTTGCTGTGTTAGGAGAAAATCACTTAATATTTTAGAGATTGACTGATAATGATTGAATTCAGTTTAGAGCATTTTTTTTTCTTTTCAATACATAGGATTACAAAATAGGGTGTTTGTAACTCATCTCAGATACCCTTCCTGATATTATTTTTATTATATATTTTACATGTATTTCACTTAAATTTTTCTTAATATATCTCTTTCCTTGGAAAATTAGTTTGCCTTCCCAATGATCAATGTGTATGCAGTACGTTAAATATATATATGTATACACACACACACACTTATGTCTATAAATTGAGGTTGACAAGTTAATTGTTATTTCAGGCAAGAGGGAAGACAACTACCTCTAGTACAACTAATAAGTCATTTTATTAACATTTGTGTCCAAGGAGATGATAAGAAGTACACCAGAAAGACGGAAATTCATACAGTGTACTCACCTAAGGTCTTAAATCCCAGAGAAGAGAGAAACTAGCAAAAAAGTATCACCCAAATGCAGTTCTTTCATCTTAAAAAATAACGATTTAGTTGGATGGTCAAAACCTCAGAAGGACCCAAGATCATGTTTATTTTCAAAGCCTAAGGACATGCATTTCCAAAAAAACTCAGAGGCTTAAATAGTGCTTAAGAGTTTCCATTTAATTAAAGTGGATGCAGATAATCTTGGTCTAGGTCTGAGCGGTCTTGTGCTGCATACTTGCTGTTCTGGTGCTCGAAGGCAAAACTCCATTAAAATTCAACAGATCTTAACAACTGCTGAACACTCTTGGGCTCAGAGTTTGATAGTGTGTCAGGTCAGGAACTTCAGCCTCTGGGTAAAGACGGGCCAGAATTCTGTGGGTGTTAGCAGTGATCACCAGCAATCAGCAGGCGGAAACTCTAGTCTCCTGAAATTACACAGCAGGATGGGTCTTCACTGAGCTGCTGCTCCAGTGGGTTTTTGTAGAAAACAAAAATATATAACTTAGGAGACTTCAGTGAAGACAATACATGGGCTTAAGATAAGTATGTTTTTTTTAAAAGCAACTTTAAAAAAACGTTTTATTTATTTATTTTTGAGCTGGGGAGGGGCAGAGAGAGAGGGAGACACAGAATCTGAAGCACAGGCTCCAGGCTCTGAGCTGTCAGCACAGAATCTGTCATGGGGCTAGAACGCACAAACCTTGAGATCATGACCTGAGCAGAAGTTGGATCCTCCACCGTCTGAGCCACCCAGGTGCCCCAAGCAACTTTTTTTTAAAAGTTTATTTATATATTTTGAGAGAGAGAGAGAGTGAGAGCGAGCATGGGAGAGGCAGAGAGGAAGGAGAGAGAAAGAGTATCCCAAGCAGGCTCTGCACTGTCAGCACAGAGCGCAGTGTGGGGTCAAACTCATGAACTGTGAGATCATAACCTGAGCTGAAACCAAGAGTCAGATGTTTAACAGACTGACCTACCCAGGCATCCCAAGATATGTATGTTTTAAAGAAACTAATGTAAGCTTTCCTTGGTTCCCTGTGATGAAGTTGAACTTAATGACTTCTAAAGATTTTCCCTGTAAGACATAATGATTCCAGGATAATATTGCTTCTTAATCCTAACGTTTCCTAACGTGACTAGGCACTGGTGTCTAATCTTGGTTGCTGTTACCCTTCAGCAGACATTAGCTTGTGTAGGGGAGGAAAAATTTTCCCTGAACCCTGTTAGTGTTCCTGGTGAGGTCTGAAAATTAAACTGATAAGGGCAGATTAACAGGAGGAAAGCAATCAAATTCTATTGAATTTTTATGTACATGAGAACCCTCACAAGAGAATGAAGACCAAAAGAAGTGACTAGGGCAGGAAGCTTTTGTACCTTTTAGACAAAGAAAAAATACATTTGTGAAGAATTAAGGGGACAAAGGTGCTTGGGCTGGAGGTAATGAATGATGAAGTCACTAAGAAGATAAGGAAGAGTTTAACAAGTTTGGTACAGATTTCTTTTTCCCACGTTGCCCATCTCTGGTAATAAGAATGTCTTCCCTCCCCTTGGTCCAGGGAATGCACCTTTCATATGGGAGTTTTATGACCTGTTTCAGGGAAGAAGGGAGAAGGGGAGAGATAAAAGTTGATCTTCCTGCTTCTGCTATTTCCTCAAATTCCTTTAACTTAAAGTATTTAATATGACAATATGCCATTTTGGGGGTACCATGTTCTGAAACCCATCAATTGCTTAATCTTAAAAAATGTTTCATGCCACATAAATATGAATGCTTATATTCTGGAAGGAATTTGGTAGCACTCACAGATGTTTTAGGTATGTTTATCGTTTTCCCAACAGCAAAAATCATATAATCTAGAAAATTCTTGATGAAAATACATCAGGAAATAAAGTGTTCACTCACAGTGAAATATAAAATGTCTCTGGACAAAAGATATGTTTGAGAGACAATAAATTGGAGGGTATTATCTGAAAATATTTTATAAAATGGCAGAATGACAGAGACTTTTTCTAACAATATTTTTTACTATATATATTTTTTGAGAGACAGGGGCAGAGAGAGAGGGAGACACAGAATCTGAAGCAGGCTCCAGGCTCTGAGCTGTCAGCACAGAGCCTGACGTGGGGCTCAAACCCATGAATTGCAAGGTCATGACCTGAGTTGAAGTTGACTGAGCCACCCAGGTGCACCAAGACTTTTTTTTTCTTCTTTTAAATAAAAGCACTTACTGCCTGTAAGCACCAAGTAAACAAAAAGCAGTGCTGCCAATTAACAAGTTATTAAAGGTGAATGCATTTCATTGCAAGGAATAATACTCTACATGCCATTTGTTTTTCAAAGCTGAGGAAACTGACCTTTGAGAGTTTGGATAAAATTGAACTTTACAAGTTGAATATCTAGTAGACAGTCATATCCAGAGAAGATTTTTCTGGTATCTATCATATAAAATCCGTAGTTTTTCTGTGACCGCAAATCCTAGGTGCTATGTATTAGTTGCCAAACCAAAGAGGCATCATGGAGATTCTGTTTGAGTCCTGGAGCCAAACAGATTTATAGCAGAGCAAGATGAGAGATTTAATACGGATACTGAGACAAAGAAAGGGATAGGAATTAAGTGTTCAGTGTAGGTGATATAAAGTGTCTTACTAATTCTATGAAAATGTTTGTTGTATATTTTAAGACATAACACTTTTTTAAAAGCCATTAATCATGGAACAGTTACTGAAACTTCAGAAGAAGCAGGTCAGCAACTGCTGTGAAAACATCAGTTGAAATGTAAATATAGTAAGGTGCATGAAGGGCAAAAAGATGATGGTTAGCAAGGAAGAGAGGCAATGTATAATGGGCATCCGCTGTGCAAGATGGGTCCAACTGGGCCACCAACTGTCAGAAACGGGGGATCAGAATGGATCCCCAGCATCACATGGCATGGATTAAGGGATATACTTTAACAGGGTCAGTAAAGAGAAAAGAAGGTGCAGTGTGATGGTTACTTTTATGTGTCAATTTAACTGGGCCACAGGGTGCCCAGCTATTTGGCCAAATATTATTCTGGGTGCATCTGTGAGGATGTTTCTTGGTGAGATTAACGTTTGAATCAGTAGACTGAATAAAGCAGATTTCCCTTCCTAACTATGGGTGGTCCCCATTCAATCAATTGATGATCTGAATAGAACAAAAAGGATGAGTAAGAGAACTCTGCTTGCTTGATTGATTTGGCTGAGCCATTGATCTTTGCTGGTCTTTGGATTCAGACTGAAATATTTGTTCTTCTTGGATCCAGAGGCAGGCAGCTTTTGGATTGCAACTACACATCAGCTTCCCTGGGTCTCCAGCTTGCCAGCTGTAGATCTTGGTACTTCTCAGCCTCCTTAATCACATAAGCCCATTCCTTATAGAAAGAAAGAGAGAGAGAGAGAGAAAGAGAGAGAGAGAGTGTGTGTGTGTGTGAGTGTGTGTGTGTGTGTGTTCTGTGTGTGTGCATACTGGAAGTATGCTACAGTAAGAGCATCATGGGTTTGTATTTCTTTTTTTGTTTTAGTTTATTTATTTTGAGAAAGAATGAGGGAGAGACAGAGAGAGAGGAAGGGAGCGAACACATGCAAACAGGGGTGGGGCAGAGAGAGAGAGAGGAAGAGAATCCCAAGCAGGCTCCACATGGTGTGGAGCCTGACGCAGGGCTCAAACTCACAAGCTGAGATCAGGACCTGAGCTGAAGTCAAGAGTCAGAAGCTTAACCCATTGAGCCACCCAGGCATCCCTGGGTTTGTATTTCAGTGCAGGAATCCTGCCTGCCACACCTATCCTAGCCCCATGAGCCAAGTGTGAGGATAGTCTTATCAGTGGAAGGACAAACAAATCTCTTGGCTGGTTAGGACTTGTATATATAATTTTTCTGGTATGTTAGCAGCTCAGTTCCTGGAGACCTTGGAACCCATAGGAAGTTTCCAACCCCTCTTTTGTGGGGAAGAAGCCACAGACAGGTGAGCTTGGGTACAACCTGCCTTCTGAGATAATGGGACCTTTGGTCCCAGTCAGAGTGAGCATAACAGGGAGTGAGCATTAGGGCCTCTGTGTGCTGTCTTGATCCTTGAATCACACATTGCTGGATGGTCTTTACAATAATGATACTGTGAAAATTTCAGTCTTATTGGGGAGTTGCTGCATTCAAGAAGTCAGGATAAAAAATAAAGATTAGTAAATAATAGTAGGTTAAGAACACATTCTTGCTCCAGATTTCTAATAGCATTCTTCCGAATTTTAGTTTATGGAAGATTTGTGTTGAAAGGTAGTTGGAGATATAAACTAATTCGAATTTAAAGGCTTTGGAATGCCAAGGAGACTTTCTTTAACTCAATATGATGGGCAGTGTGGATTGCAGACTTTTCAGTCAGTCATAATATCAAAATAGGGTTACATTAGAAAGAGAAATTATACATGTTCTCTAGAGGGATGAGAACACAGTTGGAAATTGGTTGGGATGCTGTCACAATGATCCATCAAGTGATTAGGGCCCTGGAATGAGGAGGTGACAGGGTTAATAAAAGTGAGGGGATGATGCTGAGAGTTGCTTCAAAGGATAGGTGAATAAAACGAGGTGACTTACTGTAAACGGATGATGAAGGAGAAAGTATAAAGATAACTTCAAAATTGAAAGAGTAAAAGAAAATATGATTTCACTTATGGACATCACATGGGGGTATCTGCTGTGGGCTATAGAAGATGAGTGACTTTGATGAGAGAGTGACATCCAAATAAAACTAAATACAGGCTTAATACTTATAACGAAACTTGGGACTGGTTAGCATTTGGCTAAGACTGAGTGTAGATTAGGTAATTGCTATAGGCTGAATTGCGTCGCCCTCCCCAAATTCATATATTGAAACCCTAATCTCCAATGTGACTGTCTTGGAGAAAGGGCGTATACGGTGATAATAGTTAAATGAGGTCATAAGGGTGAGTCCCTTATACATTAGTGCTAGTGCCCTTATAAGGACAGAAAGAGACCCTAGAGCTCTGTCTCTCTCCACTGAAGTCTCCACACTGTGTATGTGAAGACACAGTGAAAAGTCAGCAGTCTGCAAGCAAGGAAGAGCACTCTCGCTAGACACTGAATCAGCTGGTGCTTGACCTTATGCGTTCGAGCCTCTAGAACTGTGAGAAGATAAATTTCCGTTAAGCCACTTCCTCTGTGGTATTTTGTTATGGCAGCCTAAACTAACTAGCACAGTAATTTTCATGCTTAGAAAATAAAACAATTATGTTTTCCTCTGCCTAATTACTGTTACTCAAGGCACAAAACAAGAAGGTAAGCATCAGAGAAGCAAAAGTAATAACAGTAATTCATTATTGGATAATTATGCTGTATCTCCAAGTGTACTTGAATGTAAATATCTTGGAAAAGACATTGAAAACTTAAGTCAGATTTGCCTTTGACATTTTTTGCTTCAGAATTATATAGAAATGTAGATGTATCCAAAGGCCACCGGTGTTTGCACAATTTACAAGCAAGAACCACTTTGTTAGAGTACTGATAGCAAAATGAAGATACACCAACCAATTAGTGAATAATAATATTGATAATAGAGACTAACAGCTAAACACTTTCATTGTGGCAGGTGTTTTCTGAGCACCTCATATATATTCATTTAAATGATCTTTGTACAACCCTATTAAGCAGTTATTAGGGTTGTGCAGATACAAATACAAAACGCAAATACAAAATACAAATACAAAAATAACTTATTTTTTTTACATTTTTTAAAAAGTTTATTTATTTATTTTGAGAGAGAGGGGGTGAGAGAAAATATATGAGTGGGGTAGGGATGGACAGGGAAAGAGAATTCCAAGCTGGCCCTGCGCTGACACAGTGCAGAGCCGGACATGGGGGCTCGAACTCATGAACTGTGAGATCAACCTGAAATCAAAGAGTCAGACACTTAACTGACTGAGCCACCCAGTCACCCCCAAGCAGGTACTGTTATTAATCCCACTTTACAGATGAGAAAACTGAGACACAGTGAGTATCCACAACTTGTTCCCAGTCACACAGCCGTAAGGGAAATAAGAGGAGCTCTTTTCAAGGTGGCAACACACCCAGTGTTTCAGAATTCCTCAGGATGCTGAGCTCCGATCTCCATCTGTAACTTCTGTACTTTTGTTCATTTTTCTATTTTACAGCCAACTTTCCTTGAACCCCTGCTATGCTTCCTTCTGGCTGAGTATTTTCTACCATTTTCTTATCCATTCTCACCAGTATGTGTTAAGCATTCCCATTTTACAGATGGAGAATGGGAAGCTGAAAGGTTGAAACACAAAAGAAGGCACCGTGTAACTCAAAGCGTGTGGGTTGGTCATGCATAATATGGGTGTCCAGGGGCCACTGCAACAGCCACTTCATCCTTGTTGTCCTTCCCTGAATTCTCTAGTTTAGCTACACTTGTATTAGCTAAAATTAGAAATAACAATCCAGATGTTGTATCGCATTGGACCCTTATCTCCCTGGATCCAAATACTGTATTTTTATAATTATCCCATAAGATGACATTAATTGTTAAAGAAATTACTTTTTATATTAAAAAAACAGTGTCCTTATTATGTAATGTTATAATGCAAAAAAAAAAAAAGGATAATGATATAAATTCTTTAGTATTCCTGATCAGAATCAATCCATTTTTGTATTAATATGTCTTTTGACTTATTTTCTATGAAAATTTATTTTTATATTGGTTGCATGTAATGCTACATTAATTTTTGTATCTCCTGCTTTCCTTTATTAGCACTGATAACATCCACATTTTATAGATACTCATAAACTGTGGACATGATTTTATTTTTTACTTTTGTGGACATGATTTTAATAACTACATGGTATTCCATTATTATCTTGCTTCATTTTGCCAATCCTTTAGTATCCATCTATATAGAACAATATTAAATTAATTATAAATGATTTGGTGATTAGAATCTTTGCAAATATTTTGCAATATCTTTGCAAAATCTTTGCCAATATTTCTTTCTCCTGTATTTTAAGTTACTTTCTAAGGAAAACTTTTAGAGGTGAGATTTCTGTCTTGAAGAGTATTTGAAAACTAAAATGTTAAACCTCTCCACACATATGCACATATCCACACATGCACATACACATATATGTGCACACAGATATATTTATGTTTATTTTTTAATTTGGTTAAGTCTCTTGTCAAGGGATTTTTAATAATTTATTCTCCCAAATTCAATTTATGGAAACAACTTAAAAATTTTTTTGTTGGTAATGTTTATTTATTTTTGAGAGAGACAGACAGAGTGTGAGTGGGGGAGGGGCAGAGAGAGGAGACACAGAATCTGAAACAAGCTCCAGACTCTGAGCTGTCAGCACAGAGCCCGACTCAGGGCTGGAACCCACAAACCACAAGATCATGACCTGAGATGAAGTCAGATGCTTGACCTACTGAGCCACCCAGGCACCCCTGGAAACAACTTTTTAAACTGAATTCTTTCTAATAATTAGCATGGCCATATGGGCTCTAGTTTTTTGCTTTGTTTTAGCAATGTTTTTATACTGTTGATTTTGGTTCTTGGTTTTATAATCAGCTGTAGTGACTCATATTTTTAAGAGCCTGATTTTTTCCTTTCTATACCTGTGTGTTAGTTTTTAGAAAAATCTGGCTACAGTGTGCTACTTCTTCTTCCTCAGACATAACATGTAATTTTATTACATGCCTTTTTCAGATTATTTCAGTTGCCTGAAAACTCTGGTATCCCTGAAAAAAGAAAAAATTATATTACTTGAAGCCCTTCTCAAGGAACACTGCTTTCTTATAACCAGGCAGAACTTGTCAGTTTTTGCTTTTTGTCTGCATTGTGTATTTATTTATTTTTAATCTTTATTTATTTTTGAGAGAGAGACAGAGACAGAATCTGAAGCAGGCTCGAACTCATGAGCTGTGAGATCATGACCTGAGCTGAAGTGAGAGGCTTAACTGACTGAGCCACCCAGGCGCCCCTTGTTTGCATTGTTTAAATCACCATTGCCAACTTCATGTTGTATCATAGCCATTCATATTTTTATCTAAACTAAAGGCTCCTTAAGGACTGGAGTCACTGGTTCTCATGTTCCAATTGTAAACACCTCAGCCCACGCTAAAGCAAAGCATTATAGCACATAGTATGCTTAATACATAAGAATTAAATCTTCATTTCCCTGAAGCCCAGCTATTCAGAAATTAATTCTGCCCAGATACTATCATGGAAGTATGAACAGCAGCTCAATAGATCTGATACAATAACCAAACCTTCCTGAATTGCTGTCATAAATCTCACCTGGAATGTTTCAGTATCTTTGTCCCAAAATAGAATCGAGTGGAGAATGGGGCAGCTGGGAAGAGGAAGAAGGGAATCACATTAAAGCCACTTTGTGAAGTACTTTGCATACCATGCTAAATGGGTTGTTATGCTATTGATGGTTTTTAAATGTCACAGGCAAGCATGAAATGCTACATGTCATTGTTTTCAAAAGGCTGTGATGATAGTTTCTCGACCCAGTCCAATTTTATGTTCCTGGAGGAAATTAGAGTTGTTATTTATTCCAACAGATAGAAAAAATAAAGAAAAAGAAAAAGAGGGTGGAAAGTACTTATTTCCAGTATGTGGCATTTTGACAGTGAAGAGCCAGGTATAAAAGTGGTGAATGTCATTGATAACTTTATGTTGCTCATTGAGTTTTTGGATATGAATGGATGCTCTGAGATACTAAAAGATAAAGAACTAAAAGAGACAAGGAGCCTAAAATAAGTGGTAGAGAAAGATCATTAGGTCAGTGATGTACCCAGTATTTTATTTAGCTAGTATCTGAGATCCTATTGTTTACCATCTTAACAATAGACTATGTATCCCCACTCTTCATGTACAAACCACATACTTGGCTGCCAGGACAAGCAGGGCACAGCCTGCCAGGAAATGCATGACACAGCTGACTTTAAAGGGTAATGGATGCCAAAGCCAGCTGGTATGATAAAAGAGTGCCACCTCCATAGCAGTGCCTGTTTTGAGAATAGATACAAAAGGATGGGTAGAGATTTGAAACATTTGACTAATTATATCTAGAATTCACATTACTCAGTGCTTCACATTATTCCAAGATGTATCATGTGAGAATTGGAGGCTTGTGACTTCCCAGTGTCACACTAGGGAAGTAGTTGGTTAAGTGTACATTCCAATATGGAAGAGGTACAAAGAGACAGGGAGATAGAACTCTTGCCCCCAGAGAAGTTTACAGTCTTTATACAGAAATATCTTCTAAATGAATATAGTACAATGAAGCACTTTGGTGTATACAATAAAAGCTGTAGAAAGGTCCTTGTGAATTACAGTATCAAAATTGAAGCACAGAAACAACAACAACAAAAAAAAAAGATTACGAGAGCGTTAATAACTCTACTCCTCTCAAATCTGTTTGCCTCCTTAGATCCCAAAATATGGTCTTGCTGATAAAACCCAGCAGCAGTGTATACACACACACACACACACACACACACACACACACACAGATATGTGTATGTATGTGTGTATATGTGTATACATATATGTATATATACAGATATATATATATATGTATATGTATATATTAATTTTCAAAAAAAATTAATTGACAACATTTTCTCAGTTTTAAAATCTGTGCCCCAATTTTTTCTTGAAGTGTTGGTATCTGGGATTTCAGGTCAAAATTAGTATCAAATACAAGATGTTACATGAGTTAGCCCAAAATTGTATATCAGATTATTTTAATTGTATTATATATGTATCTTCTGATGTCTACAAAGAACATAGTGCCTCCTGGGGCCTCACACCTAAACAAGCATAAAAGTGACGACAGTGCTAGTGAAGTTAACCCACGATGTCCATGGAAAAACCTGTCTCTTACTCCAGTGATCCAGCTGCCAGTTATAAATGAGGTACCTTGTCTCACCCAGGATGTTTCTGAGTAAACCTAATTTTCCTTTTTTAGAAAAAGATTGACTTGGGAGCTTTCATACTATGTTGCCATTGTGGGAGGGATGATGGATATTGGTAAAGCATCCCCTGCTGTGTATATAGACATTTAGTTCTCTTCACCCCATGTGACATTCCACTGTGAAAAGATACTTAGATACAGCAGTTTATCCCATAAGCTGGATATTGGTGAAGGTATAACAATCAGATTAGAAGACTAAATACTTGTGGTCATAGTTTCCAAACTCCAAGGATGTATAAGTCAGAAGCACCTTAAATGAGCAATGATGATGATACTTTTCCACAGAACTAAAAATAGGATTAAAATGTCTTTGCCTAATGTGTATGTACATGCACACACAAATGCAAACACCCACACACACTTCCCTGGTATTGTATTTTTAGAAAATTTAAATGTGAAATAGTTTTTCTTTAATTAGGAAGATCCTAAATCAGAAATATAAAATATTTTCAGTATTTTTGCAAGCAAGCCACATTTTTCATATGTTTTCTCAAAATCTCTAAAGCCCATGAGTTGTTCCAAAGGTATACTGAATTCTACAGTATGATTGAGCCCATTCAGATGGACTGTAAGATCTAACAGGAGGAATGAGGCAGCGACATGATATGCCCAAGCTGGGGCTGGCCAGAAATTCTGATTTCCTAATGCAGTGTTAAATTCACATGGGATCAGGAGCCACAGCAGAAGAGGCATAGCATATAGAAGGAGGAAGAAAGTCCTTTATGAGTGCCTCAGCCAAGGCATAAAGCAGTCAGCAATTGCCATTGTTCTGGTCTGGAACCAGAGTACTAATGATTGCAAGTTAGCAATTCAGTTCTTTCTTTTTTCTTTAAGTTTATTTATTTATTTTGAAAGAAGGAAGGATAGAGACAGACAGACAGACCGACAGGAAGAGAGAACACCAGTGGGGGGAGCAGTAGAGAGAGAGGGAGAGAGAGAATCCCAAGCAGACTCTGTGCTGTCAGTGCAAAGCCCGATGTAGGGCTTGATCTCACAAATAGTGAGATCATGACCTGAGCCAAAATCAAGAGTGGACACTTAACTGACTGAGCCACCCATGCACCCAGCAAGTTAGCAGTTCAGAGGAGGAAGGGAAAGAAAAACTTAAGAGTCTGGAACCTCCATGGCAAAATCCTTTCGTAAATAACCACCCCCCACCCCACCTCCTCCTTTGTCTGTGCTAGCATCTGAAGAGCTGAACTTACCTGAAGAAGAATCACAAAACCTGGGACCTGGATCTATAGGCAACACTAAGAGAAGCAATCCCACTCTGTTTCCCTGGCAAAGTTGCTTTCTGGTTCTGTGAGATTACTTCACAACTGCTTCTCTCTAGACTCCAATACTCTTTCTTCATTCTTCATTATTACCTGCTGTATTCTCTTCTTAATTGTCAAGAAAAGGAAAACAATACAGAAAGAATGCTCTTATTCTCTCACCACCAGACTTATCAACCTACGTGCATCCATGCCACTGCTGCTGTGCTCTATTTCCCATCATTACTTGGGTGACCCATCCTCACTTCTGTCTAACCAACATTTCCATGTATGCTCTACCTCCTTTCCCCTCTTACCTCCCTAGGTGCATCCCCTTCTCTTCCTCATGCACCATTGATTTTACCAGGCATGGGATCATCTCAGCAGCCCCAAAGTATGTTGTAGTTGCTTCCATTAAAAAATCTATTGGCAGCATATTTCCCCCCAGGTATTGCCCCATACCTATACTTCTCATTACAGAAAACTTTGTTGACAGTGTTTCCTATAGTATTGTCTCAATTTCCTCATTGTCTCCCTTCTTTATTATTTATTCTGGCATCAACTCCATTCAGTGAGGTTTTTCTCTCATCCCTCCATTGGGACCATTCTCTTGAAAGTCATCAATGACCTACATCTTACCAAATTCAAAGGTCTGTCTCTGTCCTCATTTTACTCAACTTCTTGGAAAACTTCTACCCAGTTGATTACTCTCTCTCTACTGGAATGCATTTAAATATTTGTATTTGACCCTGTGTGCTTGTTTATTGCCTTTCCTTATTACTGCAATATAAGAGCAAGCACATTGGTCTTGGTCCTTGATCATCTTGTTGTATCCCTGGGATTAGGGACTGTTGTATCCCCAGTGTCCAGAACAGTACCTGGCATATACTAGGTGCTCAAATACTAAGTCATTTACCAATTTTTAAAGCAGTCACAGGATTGGAGTAACAGGCACATGAATTCATAGAGTTTAAACCTAAAACCAGGATTTGGAGAGTCAGAATTCTCACTGCTATTTTTTTCCCTAGCAACAGAACAGGCTCTTAGTTTAAATTGAAAATTGAGCTTTATTTCCATTTAAAATGAATCCGTCCAATATGTCCACTAAACTACACAGCTTAGCATGGGCTCTTTTCAATTGACTCAGGATAAATAAACATATTCAAAGAAGCCATTAATCTGGGTTAGTAGCCCATGAAAACAAGATTAAATCTCAGCTGCTTTTGTAGAACTATGGCTAAAAATGGGTAAGCCCTATATTTTTGTGTTCATTCCACAGGCAACACTTCTGAGATGCAGTAGCCCCTCTCCACGCTGGGATAAGTGTCAACAAGTAGAATGTGCAAAATAGCCAATTACCATCGCCATGTCCTGCTGTCCCCAGCTTATTCCAAAGGTCTCTGTCCAGCTATTGACCTAAATAATCCACCTGGGTCTAGGCTGCAGCCTAGAGGTCTTTTTATAGCTCAGAGTAAAGTGATAGCTGAGCCAAAAGGACTTTTTCTGGTTTTTTTTTTAATTATTTTCCTCTCAGAACACAATCTAGCGTATAATTAATATATGGAAATAATAAGTGTCCCCCGTCCCATCCCTGTTGCTTTCCTCTGAACAAAAAGGCAACAGAGCATTGAGAACATGCATTCAAATCAACTGTTCATTCAGGACTGTCAGAGACTTCCTCAGGTGGAGACTGTGGGGAGAGATTTGTGGGATCAGTGGGTTTTAGTGAAATCACTGCAGCCACATGGCACTTTTTTTCCCCTGCAGATAAAAATGCTAGCCTTTAGTGGTAAAGCTGTGAAGTGGATGGGAGATCTTGGAGGTTTTCTTGAGTTGTTTTGTCTGAAGAATTGAGCTACAAGGAGTTTAAGATATATGTTTATTGGGGCGCCTGGGTGGCTCAGTCGGTTGAGCCTCCGACTTCGGCTCAGGTCATGATCTCACAGTTTGTGAGTTCAAGCCCCGCGTCGGGCTCTGTGCTGACAGCTCAGAGCCTGGAGCCTGCTTCGGATTCTGTGTCTCCCTGTCTCTCTGACGACCCCCCCCCCCCGTTCATGCTCTGTCTCAAAAATAAATAAACACTAAAAAAATTTTAAGATATATGTTTATCGATGCCTAAGTATAGGATTTTTTCTGGCATTAATGAACCATTGAGGCCATTATGGGAAGATTGTTGAGATGTTGAAGAAGTGTTTGTTTTGTTTTGTTTTTTTTTACCCAAGAAAATATGTCAGAACGGGAATGAAATGAGTTCAAATAACTGGAGCTTGTAATCATATTTGTGTGTGTGTGTGTGTGTGTGTGTGTGTGTGTGTGTTTAGTTCTTCTCCCCATTTTTTTTTATTTTAGTGTTTATTTAGTTTTGAGAGAGAAACACATAGCATGAGCAGGGAGGGGCAGAGAGAGAGGGAGACACGGAATCCGATGCAGGCTCCAGGCTCCAAGCTGTCAGCACAGAGCCTGACGTGGGGCTTGAAGTCACAAACCACAAGATCATGACCTGAGCCAAAGTTGGACACTTAACCAGCTGAACCACCCAGGCTCCCCTCTCCCCATTTGCTTTTAATGACATTGAATTAATATTTATTGAAAACTTATAGACTCTGCCAAATTAGGGTGAATTTATAAGTAGGTGCCATAGTCTTTATTCTTAGGGTGTTTTGCTTCGTGTATTGAAAAGATATATTAAGAATATATTGTTAAGCAATGTATTTATAGTGTGGATTATGATCAGAGATAGGTAGCCCAATTTCCTCTGCTTCCTGGGCAGTTATCTTTGAAAAACAAAGATTTTCCAGGATTGCAGAGTCCTTTGAAAGTGAAAGAAATAGGGGTGCCTGAGTGGCTTGGTCGGTTAAGCATCCGACTTCAGCTCAGGTCGCGATCTCACAGTCCGTGAGTTCTAGCCCCGCGTCGGGCTCTGTGCTGAGCCTGTTTCAGAGCCAGGAGCCTGTTTCAGATTCTGTGTCTCCCTCTCTCTCTGCTCCTCCCTGTTCATGCTCTGTCTCTCTCTGTCTCAAAAATAAATAAATGTTGGAAAAAAATTTAAAAAAGAAAGTGAAAGAAATATTCTGTCTTGAGGCTACCTTCTGTTTTACATACTAAGGCAGGATATGCAGTAAACTCATACATTTCACAAGGATTTTTTTTTAAAAACAAGACTCAAATAAAAATAATCTTTTTATTATGTTAATCAGAAAATTCAAGAGTCAGAATGATCGTTTTGATTGTAGTTGATGACTGCAAGATTTTCATAGGTGGTATGTGTTTACTGAGAATGGGCCTGACAACAAGGAAAGCCCTACGTAAGCACTTTCAAGGGGTATCCTGCCTAGGGAGGAATAAAAGGGCACCAGAATGAGAGGGAAAAGGCAACATGAAATGTTGCAGTGGTGGGAGCAACAGGTGTGACAGAGCAATAGAGGGGGTAGTACTGGTAAAGGTGGGATGCCTGTGGGTTATTTATACAGCCCGCACTATCTGGACGGTGAGTGAGAAGCATGAAACAAAATGCCATAAGGAGCCATTCTTGCTAAACCTGAGAATGGAAGTCAGCAGAAAATAGCGAGATCATTCTCTCACAAAGGGGAAATTGCAACTCCGTGGCTACTTGGGATCTCTCCATCTAAGATCATCTCTCTGGCTGGCTTGATTTATTCTCAAGATTTTGGCGCTCTGGAAAAGTGGGTCACGTCCACATCTTGATGAGAAATACACCATGGGTTTTCAATAAAGGGAAAAGTGACAAAGTCATTTCTCAACTTTAGTTCCACTAGACTCTCTAAAAGAACTAGAAAGTGATTTTGTTTCTTTTACTTCCCTCATGCCTTGTGAGTGATGACAGATCTATTTCAAAATTGTGAAGGAAGATAAACAGAGGTTAACAAACATGGAGTGGTCCGTTTATTCTGCCCGTTCACGAGAAATGTCCTGCAAGAGCTGTCTCACCTATGCGCTCTGGCTGTTCATCATGGGAGGCTGGCAGGTTCCATTCACACAGGAAGTTACAGGGCATGTTCTCTTGATTGCTTTAAAACTGTATTCATAGCTAGTCTCTTGTGTGTGGTTGAACTTCAAAATTATTAGTCTTGAAGAAAAAAATAAATAGATTTTCTGATGCTTGAGCATTGAAGGAAGAACGAAGGAAGACTAGCTCAGCCTGGTAGAGCAGCTGTAATTTTAGAAATAATATAACCCGCCATCTCAGCTGTAAGCAACGGAAGACTCAGAATATTAGAAGACTTGCCTGTGGCACCCAGCTAGTTAGTGGCTGAGTCATTCCTCAGTGTCTTGACTTTAAGACCAGTAATCTCTCACTGCTGACATACTGAAGGTCTGACTACTGAAAACTGAAGACGAGCAAGATGGAGAATTAGGGAAAGGAAATCAAACTTGAAACTCTATTTTTCCATTCACCCCTTAGATAGATGGTATTTTAAAGTTAAGATTTGGGGCTTTTACTTTTTTATTTTAGAGAGTGAGAGAAAGGCAGAGAGAGAGGACCAGTGGGGGAAGGGGCAGAGGGAGAGAGTCTCTCAAGCAAGCTCCACACTCAGCACAGAGCCCGACAAGGGGTTCCTTCCCATGACCCTGGGATCATGACCTGAGCCGAAATCAAGAGTTGGACGCTCAACTGACTGGATGACCCAGGCACCCCTAGAGTTGAGATTTTTGAATAAGCAATTTGTTGTGGTAAATTTACATTAAAATATTCTAAGGATTAATCTTTGGAAAGGGAGCATGGTATAGTAATCAGAATGGATGCAGACCATCCTAGGATCACAGTTTAACTGTCCACCTGGGAGATATTGATCAACTTAATCTCTCTCTTGCTTCCTCCTTATTAAAATGGACACAACTTCACCTAACTAAAAAGGTTCTTCTAAAGACAGAATTAAAATATGCAGCCTAGGGCTCCATGGATGCCCCATGGCCCCAGTGCCCTTCTGTGGCCTCCCATGGTCTCCTAGCCCTGTGCACCCCCATCAGTCTTTGCCTCTGTGGCATCTGTCATATCGGGGGCTCACAGTGTCCAGCTGCATGACAGTGGTGATATCATTCAGGCATGTCTCTGAGTGTCTCTCCTTCTTCACCCTCTTTCCCCACTTGGAGGAAAGTGCCTGGTGCTGCAAGTGTTCTTGATGCTTGGAAGACCCACTGGACTAAAAAGCAGAGCTTATCATCCTCATCTGGGTTCTGCCCTTGTCTGTTTTTGCACAGCCCTGCAGTAAGAATTGTTTTCACATTTTGAAATGTTTGAAAAAAAATATTTCATGAAATTCAAATTGCAGTTTCCCGAATCAAAGCTCTGTGGGAACCCACTAAAAAAATATGCCTGTGATAGTGCAGTGTCTGCTAGAGGAGAGCAGCTATAATATTGTTCTTATGAAGTAAAATTAAACAATTCATAATCCTAAATTTATAGTTCATATAAACTTGCATCTGACTTGTGGAGATTGAAAGGAACAGCTTGAGCCTTATTTTTTTATTGTTGTTATGCTCTTAATTTTATAAAGTTATGTTGTATAATTTATACATTATATTCATAATTATAATTTACAGGATATAATGTGTAATGGAGATTACCTATGTGTTATTTTTTTTAAGTTTATTTATTTTTGGGACAGAGAGAGACAGAGCATGAATGGGGGAGGGTCAGAGAGAGAAGGAGACACAGAATCTGAAACAGGCTCCAGGCTTCGAGCTGTCAGCCCAGAGCCCGACGCGGGGCTCTAACTCACAGACCGTGAGATCATGACCTGAGCCGAAGTCGGACGCTCAATCGTCTGAGCCACCCAGGCGCCCCTGTGTTATTTTTTTTTAATTTAGTAAAAATGGGTGGAAACAGCACAGTATAGTACTCTGAAGAAGTATCTCTGCTCTTGAAATTTCTGATAAACTTTCAACAGCTAAGTTGCAGACGCATAATTGATATTTTTAAAACCAATGTATGTTTTAAGAGAATTGTGAACAAGCTGTAAACTGTCGTGCTGCCCCACACACCTATGAGTGAAAATCAATGTTTCTTTCAAGAATTTTCTTATATATCTCAGACCAAAATTGTACCATGTTTACATTCCTCCAATTTGACATATGGATAGTCAAAAATGCAAACCCAGTATGCTCAAATACTGAGAAAGTTGTGATGAGTTAGAGTTTGGAAGATTTGCCTCTACAACAAACAACAACAACAATAATAATGATAATAAATATTGTTAGAGACAATCCACAAACTGAACCACAGTTTCAAATTACTCTTTCTCCCAACTCTTTTTTGTCCTTGAATTTTCCTTTTTGATTTTAAAGAGCACTTAGATAATAAAATGTGTTGATATTGCTCTATTTTTTCCTTGCCACTATACTCAAAACATTTACTAAAGGGACTATTGTAAGTTATTATTTCAAAAAATTTACCACTAGTTTGTAGATGATCGGTATTCAGTTGTGCAACACAATAGCAAATAGAATTTTTCCCCTTCATTTTGGCATGGATCATCTATTTCTCTGCCAAAAGGACTGAAATGTCATTTGTCATGTGAAAATGGTGTCAGGTAGGTATTATAAGAGCAGTAAAGGCAAAAGGGTATAAATAGGTTCTTGGGAGCCTACCCCAAGGAACATAGGTCCTACATTTCCCCCAAGGAGAAAATGTAGGTTTTTTCTGCTGCTAGATGGCTCTTATATCTGGAACACCCTCCTACTTTCCATCCAATAACACGCTTTATTCTTCTCATGTAAAACACCCTCAAATCCAAACTCATACTAGCATCTTGGCTAGGTGATTTCAGCTGGGATACTGACTGGTCTTTCCTGTCTTAGATGTCGGTGTTTGTGTCTGGCCTTCCACCTGTTTTCAATACGTAGACTAAGAAAAGTCAGAAAAGTAGAAAGTGAAGCCACAAAACACAATTAGCATGTTAGTTGTAGAAAATGATTAGCCTTGCATCTCTAAGAAATGTGAAAAACATATACTGAGATTTTTCTGTGTGTGAGTCAAAGCTATCTTCACAAAATGTATAAGAATTTTAAGTCAAGAAATGCCAGTTTGGGGAAGTGTCATTCATTGTGGAAAGGCATATAATTTTGTCTTAGGGACTAATCATAGCTTGAAACATTTTGAAATCTTATCTTGGGTGATTGGAAAGGGAACATTCAGAATCTGTGTTTTTTGTTTCTGTTTTTTTTCAATTCTTTTTATGGGAGTAAGTCATCTCCCTTTCAAGGAATCTTCTTCAAAAATAGTCCATTGCATGTATGTTATCATCATGTTGAGCAATATGGTTTTCACTTTAGAAAATGAGGTAATTCCATAATGTAATGAATTTAACCTTCTTTTGTGGTTAACCATATATTCACATGGCAACATAATCAAGCTAATCATTCCAAGATGATGGTTTTTGAAAAAGCCAGAATGAGTTTTCATGTGTGAGATGCAGCATGGATTTTAAAAATACACCAGTGGTGTGTGTGTGTGTGTGTGTGTGTGTGTGTGTGTGTGTGTGTGCATGCCAGTGGTCAGTTTAACACATGCAATCAGAGCCTGGAGGAAGAAGCTAGTCAATGTCAGGTTGAGAAGACATCTTGAATTTATATAGGTCCTATAGGTTCATCCATCTCAAATAGTGTTTTGGTATTTAAATTCCTTCTTGATCAGAGGTTCCTAAATATTGTGGGTTACTGGAATCTCCTAGTGAAAATTTTTAGTAACCCACACATTCCTGAGCCCCATCTTTGGGTATAGGGGCAGGAAATAGCATTTCAAGCTGCTTCATGTGATTTTAATGTAACACATCTAGCATTAATTTTTGAGTTTGAATTTGGGAAATATATCCCTAGAAAATTTCTAAGCAACTTCCCTAGAGCCATGTCTAACTAATAACCCAAAGTATGTTTGAATACTTACAGTGACTACAAAATTATTACTTGCCTAAGTCCTTCATATTCTTTTGAATAGGCTTGCCTGAATCAAAGATACCAATATTAAATGAAAATATGCCTCTTTATCCATTGGGATAAATTCTATTACTTGGGGGCTCTTCACCTGTTGTATGTCATGACAGGGTATTTCTTATTTAGAAAATATCCTAGTTCTTTGAGCATTTCTTTATGTGACTTGGTTTAAAATCTGCACATTTTCTTTGCCTTTCTCTGAATTTACCTATGATATTTTCCAGGAAGTGTAGTGAGTGTTCAGACTCAACAGAGGTCCCAGTAGGGATGACTTCATGGGCATGTAACTAACCTGTGCAATCCCACAGGACCCTCACATCCTTAGAAGGGCCCTCTGCCTAGTTTAATGCTCTAATGTCACAGACTTGAAATTTGTAATGGTTTTTGAATAAGAACCCCTGTATTTCCATTTTGCAGCAGGGCACACAAATTATGTAGACAGTCCCGTGTCCCAGCTCTAGTGTGATCAGTTGTACAAACAATTCATTGCCTATACACTCTGTAACTAATGTAGCCTGAATATATGTCATCTGCATTTCAGCAGCCACATTACTCTTCAGTTCATATTCTATTTACCACCAAATGCAACTCAGATCTTTTTTTCTACTATGTACCTACGTCTCCATCATGCTGGATTTTTGAAATTATTGATGGAAACAAATAGAAGATGTTGCACTGATTCTAGTTAAGCATGATCATTGGAGATTTGTTCCATGGTTCCAGGTTATTGAGATCTTTATTATGTTCCAATTGTGTCATCCAGCAGTGTCCCTCTTCATTGCATGACACCAACAGACACTTGTAATCCAGTCTTATAAAGAGATGGCAGTATCCTAGTAGGGAACATTTTTCTTAAATATGAGGAATAATAGTTTCAATAAATGTGATAGAATCACCGTGATTGGTTTAAAGGTATTTAATGTCTCTAATTCCAGTAGCAAGGGCATGATCTTTTTTCTTCTTGCCAAAAGATACTTTGATAGTTCTTATAATTGAGAATTGGGATGTAAAATTACTACAGTTGTGATGGAGATTGCTGCTAAAGAAGGGCCCTGTTCCTAAAACTGTATCTATTAAAATTCATCTCAGAACTGTAATTATTTAATGTTAATACTAAAAATCTTGTGTTTATGTCTACCTTGGCAATGAAGTCCATCTTGGTTGGAGCCTCCTGGTACCCAGTTCCTTTGGTTAGTGTTCAGTGTCCTTTGGTTGTGTGAGAGAAGATATTCTCAAGTGAGGAAGTTACATGAAATGTAGAGATGCAAAACCACTTTTAATAAGCTATTTCCAAATTAAATAATTATATTTATTATTTAAATTTTATTTATTTATTTTAAGTAATCTCTAAACCCAACATAGGGCTCAAACTCTTGACCCTGAGATCAAGAGTCACATGTTCTTATGATTGAGCCAGCCAGGTGCCCAGAATTAAACAATTATTTACTCTTGTACTAAGTTCACCATGGTAAGTTTTAAGAAAAGTAAAACTTTTCCAAGTATGATGATGTCACTTTTTGTCTTGGCCATCTTTATGGTTAGGTGATGAAATATGGATTAGTTTGCTCATCTAATGAATAAAACAATTATGTTGAATTAAATACTAGTCAGAAGAGCTGTAGTCTGATTAATTACATTTTTAAAAATATTTGGATAATTTAGCTACTTCCCAATTTTATCTGAATGATCATTTCCTCAGAAATATGAGAGTGAACTCCTCATAAGCCAAGAAACATTACTTTACATTTGGGCCAATTTTTTTTTTTCTCACAGAAAGCTGTATGCATTAGAGAAGTCTGTTACCCAGTGTGTTTTCTGAGGTTTCATATCATGCAGTAACAGATTTAAGACTGAGTTTACAGTAAGATTACTGCACTGGTAGGAAACATCTTAGTTCTGTTTGCAGTGTTGGAATAACTTGATAATTGTCTTTACATCTATTATTTACCCATCATTTCTAAGGTGAAGGAGATATCATGGCTCCTCACTGAAGTCTCTGTAATCTCCAACATTGTAGACATCTGTAAATTAGTGAAATGCCTCCAGAGAGATGGGACAGTATAAATGATTTATATTATTGATTTACTTGGCAAGTGGAAGGCCTAAGCTCAGAAATTTAAAAAAGAAATGATAATTTTTCTATTATGGCTCCATAGTTTGAAGGAGTGACACTACACAGATCTTAAGAAGTACTTGGTAGCACTTAAAATGATACTTAACAAAAGCACAAGGAATTGTGCTCACATGTGTATGTATCTGAATATCTACACATCTAGTCATTCATTCGTCAAAAAGTATTATGTATGTAGTGTTGCCATATACTGTTGTAGATGTTGGGGTTCCAGTAGGGAGCACTACAGACAAATAATTACCTTTATGGGCTTAAATTCTGGGTGAGTGAGGTAGAAGACAGATAACAAACAAGATAAGGAGGTAAAATACACTGTGTGCTGCATAAGATAATGAAGTGATAATATTATATTAAATCTATAGCAAAAAGTTAAGCAGCAACTGCATGTGGGGATCTAGGGAAGGAAAATTTTACTTTAAACATTGTGTCCAGAGAAGTGCCGACTGAGAAGATGGCACAGATCTGTAGGAAGTAAGATGCAAGCCATAAAGATACATGAGAAAGGGTACCCCAAGCAGAGTGGACAGGAAGTACAAAGACCTGGAGTCAGAAGCTCATGGGCTGTGTTTGAGAAACAGCAAATAAACCAGCTTTAGGGTGGTTTGTGTCAGAGGAGGATGAGAACGAGACATCATGGGAAACCAAACCCTGTAAAATTTTGTTGGCTAGTTTGAGGTGTTCAGCTTTTATTCTGAGTGAGCAACAACATCAGGTGACTTGCTATTTAATAGAATTCCTGTGGCCACTGGGTTAAGAACAGTCTAAGCAAGAGCAGAAGCAGCAGACATGTTAGGAGGTGATTGGATGATATTTCACAGTCAGATACTATCTTTTCGTGTGGACTGGCTCCATTGCAGATAAAACCCTACATTACCCGTATCCTGGTATTCTAGTATGGAATTCACTCATTTATAGCTGTATTATGATTGTTGACTGGTACAGAATGCTGCAGTTGTTGCTCGAGATTGAAGTTATATGATTTTGCTTGTTAAAGTACGTATGACCTGAGATGCCTATTTCCCCTACCTTCATAAACCCAGGACAATCCAATTCAATCAGACAAGGGTGTATTGAAAACCTACTTTGGGCGCCTGGGTGGCTCAGTCGGTTAAGCGTCCGACTTCAGCTCAGGTCACCATCTCGCGGTCCGCGAGTTCGAGCCCCGCGTCGGGCTCTGGGCTGATGGCTCAGAGCCTGGAGCTTGCTTCCGATTCTGTGTCTCCCTCTCTCTCTGCCCCTCCCCCGTTCATGCTGTGTCTCTCTCTGTCTCAAAAATAAATAAACGTTAAAAAAATTTTTTTTTTTAAATTAAAAAAAAAAAAAAGAAAACCTACTTTGTACCAGGAACTATTCCTAATACATGGGATACATCAGTGAACAAAAGAGGCTAACATCCCTGCCTTCATAGAGTTGCATTTTAGAATGGAGAAAACAGAAAAATAATGTAAAAATTAATGGACACAATAAATAATTGATCAAGCCTATTAGATTATTATGAGTGAAATTGAAAAAAATAAAATAAAACTATAGACCTAACTAAGGGGATAGGTCAAGTCTTGGTATTAATCAGATATTCTGAATATTTACAAAATGAAATTTGGGGCACCTGACTGGCCCATTTGGTAGACTGTGTGACTCTTGATCTCAGGGTTGTGAGTTCGAGCCTCCCATTGGGTATAGAAATTACTTAAAAAGTAACATCTTTAAAAGAAGAAAATAAAATGAAATTTAAGCAACACTTGGAAGAGGTCAGAAAGTTAGTCCTGGGGATTTCTGAAAGAAGATTTCAGGCAGAGGAAACAAGCCCTGACAAGGCACAGGCAGTATAAAAGCTCCAAGGTAGAAACATGACTGCCATCTTCAAAATATAGGCAGCAGATCAACATGTCTAGAGCAGAGTAAGCAGTAGAGAATTAGTAGGGTTTAAGCTATGAGTAGATGTGAAAGCCAGATCATGTAATTGCTTGAAAGCTCTTGTAGAGAGTTTGAATTTTGCTTTGCATGAAATGGGATGTCAAGAGCAGAAGAAGTATGATCTGACTTACACATATCATTCTGGCTTGTTGTGCTCTATGAGGACACAGAAAGGCAGTCATGAAAGTAGAGAAGCCAGGTAAGGAGCTGTTAACAACAGTGCAGGTCAGAGATGGTGAAGGCTGAGATGAGGATGGTGACAGGAGAGGCAGTAAGAAGTGGTCGTATTCTGGTTATAGTTTGAAGGTAGATTCAACAAGATTAGCTAACATACTGGAGGTGGGGTCTGAGACAAAGATAAGAGAATATCTTATCTTTAGGCCATCTTTAGAATATCTCTTAGGCCATTTTGTGGCCTAAGAGACTAGGTGGGGAGTTGCTACCAGCAAAGATATGGGAGGTTCTAACAGAAGAACATATGGGAATATCAGTTGTCTTACTTGGGTCAGGATACTCTTGGACATCTAAGTGGAGATGTTTATGTAGGCAGTTAGTCTACAAGTCCTAAGTAGGAAGGAGGATCTATACTAAAGATATAAATGAGTGTCATCAGCTTAGAGTGGTGTGGAAGCCATGAGACAGCATGAGGTTTCCAAAGGAGTGTCTGAAGCTAGAACAAAGGAGAAAGCCAATGACTGAGCCCTACAAATTGCCATTAAATGATTTGGGAAAGATAGGGAGAGGGAGAGCGAGAGGGAGAGGGAGTGGGAAAGAGAGGGAGAGGGAGAGGGAGAGGGAGAGGGAGAGGGAGGGAGGGAGGAAGGAAGGAAGGAAGGAAGGAAGGAAGGAAGGAAAGAAGGAAGGAAAGGGAATAACTTCTGGAATATCAGTCAAGGTTTATTATTTAAATAATTTAAACTCATTTGAGATTGAAATTGCCCCTTAATTACCCTTGTAGCATGATCTTTTTTAATGTATTCAAAGTGTACTTTCAAAAAAAATCTCACTTTACATGACAATTCCAGTCACTTGGTGGTAACCATGTGGAATTCAGTGCTACAGAAAATATGGAGGCTAGACATGGGTTTCATGGAGGAAGAAGCCCCATGATGACATAGTAAGTTCTGCCAGGGGAGCAAAACAGGAGAAGTGTGGCATATGTGCCGTGGGATGGTCCACCTTAGTCTGTGCAAATCTCATAGATGAAAATTCTATTTGAGGACTCTTACTTTTGGAGTCAAACTTTCCTTAGGATTACAAAGACAACTTACCAAGAAATCTGCATCTACCTGTGTGCTCTCAAACAAAAACCAAAACTATGTACCCCCAAATGTTTATGCACAATTTTAGTCAAACTTTGGGGAGTCGTCTATGGACTGTTGTTCTAGAACCTTTTCTCTACTAAGTCAAAAAAAAGTCTTACTAGATTAACAAATTTTCTTTCAAAATCCTGTCAGCTTCTGTATTAATTGATTTTAAGCTTGGTACTCTCTATAATATTTAGCATGAGTAGCAAATAGATATAAGATACAGTTATTCCACTACTATCATTGTTATAATCACTTCATGGAGAAACTCGCCAAGAATAATTAAAAGTTATTTGCAACTTCATTGCCCTTTTATTGGCCATTGACTTTGTAAACAGAAGCTAGCTCAGGCCGAGTGGCTCATGTGTAATTTAGTTTCCTGGGTTTGTGTGCTTATAAAATCTTTCATTACCAACATAGTAAGCAGGACTAACTGGATTGGTCCCCTGAAAGACAGATGGTAATTCCAAACATTTCTAAGCAAGGCTATATTTCTTTCCTAATTTTTTCAACATTACATTAATGATATGAAACTACTCTTAGATTAACCAGATACATAGCCTTCTGCCATAGCAAAAAGAGAATGGTCTCTTGTTTAATAATGATATAATTTTGCCATCAAAAAATTAGGCAAGGGATGAGACACATAGAACATTCTGGAATCTAACTGCTGCTAGAAAGTGTGCCTAAGTTTTAATTAAACTAAGATGAAACTCATTGTTGCATGGCTTTTACATCCCCCTAATCTACATTAATTACCTTCATATAGCAAGTCCGTCTCTCTGGGTACTTGGGACACATTTTCAAAACAAATTATTCCTGGTTATTACACTGATATGCCATGGACCTCAAATCCAAAGATCCACTGGAGGGCTAATAAGGCTCTTTTAGAACCTTAAGGGATGATTTGTAGCCAGGTGTTTTGAAAATTCCAAACCCAAACATTTCTGCCACACTTTATAGAGGGTTCTAAACTCAAATCCTTCTGTGGGTAAGTGATTGTGAGGTTTATCATGAATGGTGAGCACACACTTGTCCAATGCCATTGAAGACATTTATACACCAAGAAGAACACCACGGTCAGGTCTGCCAAGCTCCAGCATAGAAGTCTCAAAGTCCATGTACTTAAGTGGATACAAAGCAGATTCTGGAGAAAACAGGCATCTCACCTGTAGCTCACAACTGTGGACGAGGGCCAAGATTCACACCGGTGGGAATACGTTGGCTTTGCAATCTTCATGGTGGGAGCTTAGCCCCCATGTTCTCTTCTGTTTATAGCTTACAGATCCACTCTCAGTCAGCATTACCAGACATGGACTCCTGACCCCTTCATAGGAAGTGAGGTTTTACAATAGTTTAAAGTCTGGTTTACCTGATATTCTTGTTTAAAAATATGATATTTAAGTAAGATTGCAGCAGTGGTTCTTACAGTGTAGGCATAGACAAGAGGCATAAGAATTACTTGGGAACTTGCTAGAAGCTCCATTCTGGGCTTACTGAATCAGAAACTTTTGGGGTGGAACCTAGCTATTTGTGTTTTCACAAGTCCTCAGGGTGAGTCTAACGCTCACTGAAGGTTGAGGACCTTTGGTCTCAGGTAGTGTTTCTGAAATTTTTGTATGCATAAGAATTGTCCAAAGATCTCATCAAGGGTGTGGCCAAATGTCTTTATTCATAACATTTTACCAAACACCCAAGCTGATGAATCCTTTCTACACCAAAACATTTGTGAAAAATAGGTTTGGTGTAGTATTTATATGACTTTTACAAAGTAATTTAGTGCTTTGAACCAAACCACCAAAATTGTTATTTGAGAAATTGCAAAATAAATATGCTTCTGAAAGACACCGTGTTTCATCTCTTCTTCTCCATGTTCTTTACTATGGTTAGATAAGATACCGAATTATCGTTTGTGCATTTAATATATTTTATTTTATTTCATTTTGCACTTAATAGATTTTATTTTATTTCATTTTGCATTTAATAGATTTTAGAGAGAAAAAGAACAAAATGTTTTTACTAGGAAAACCTGACTAATACAATTATATATAATTATGTAATTAATTAAATTATGTAATTTAATTATAATTAAAATAACAGTTATTAATATATATGTAATAATACAATTACATATATACATACAAACACACCCCTCACATTTACAGTATATATGTGTGTATGTATATGTTTATCTATAATATACAGCTATACATACATATCATACATGCATACATATAATTCCATGTTCCTTTTGTGTGACTGCCCAGTGCTAAAACATTTTGTCCTTTGTAAATTCTATGAAGCTGAATAATTTGCATTGTGTTTCTGAAATTTTGATGTTTAATTTTCCTAATGGGGAAACAGCCTTTTAAACATATTGAGAATTGATTCACTGACATAGATGACTGAATTCAGGTTATTTAACATTCTATGGATATTTTATAATCAACAAAGTTGGAATAGTGGGTTATTTAATACAGTATCATGTATGGCCAGGAAGAACTGACTGGTTGTTTTCATAAATTATGAAAGAAACAAAATTTATATTACAGTCTCTTTTGTTGCTAAAACAGAAGAATAACTCAATTTTAAAGCACCACAGAGGATGCCATGGTATTTCAAAATGATTTACCTTCTAGTTTTTCCCTGCTTTCCAAACTTGTTTTCTTTTAATTTCAAATGTGGATTTTTAAGTATGGAAAATGTGGCTGAGAGACATTTGTTACAATCACAAGTTATAATAAATTACTGCTGATTTCACTTCATTGGAAATGTATCAGGTGATATCGTGTGACTGAATATTTCAGGGTGACAGATTTTGTTTTGATTTTGGTTATGATATCATAAGATCCTATTCCAAGTCTGTAATTTTGACCCTGAAACTAAAATTATGGCTTTGCCAGTTAGTTCATGCTGCTGTAACAAAATTTCTTAGACTGGGAAACTTATAAACAACAGAAACTTATTCCTCACGGTTCTGGAGGCTTGGAAACCTCCAAAAATCAAGGTATTGACAGATTCAATGTCTGGCAAGGGTCTGTTCCTAGGTCATAGATGGCTGTCTTTTTGCTGTGTCCTTACATGGAAGAAGGGACAAGAGAGCTCTCTGGGATCTCTTTTATGAGTGTACCTGCTCCATTCATATGTGTTCCATCCTCATGACCAAATCACGTCCCAAAGGCCCCATCTCCTAACCCCATCACTATGGGAGTTAGCATTTCAGCATATGAACTTGGGGGGCACACAAGCATTCAACCCATAATTAGCTTCAAAGAAAAACTTATCTTCACTTTAACATATTGAAATATTTTAAAGTAAGTTTATTCAAAAATTACCCTTTGCCATACATACCATATGTATATATTCCTTAAAATTAAACGCATTCAAAACTGACTCTTTAAATGGATCTTCTTTCAAAGTCACATTTTAGTGACTCAAGTTAAACATCTTTACAATATGATTCTTATTAAAAATATATATTTTTGTCTTGGTTTTTCAAAGAGGATTTAGACAGGCACCATGGGAAAAGTAAAATAAAGTTTACATTTTTTTTAAATGTTTATTTATTTATTTTTGAGAGAGAGACAGACAGACAGACAATGGGAGAGGGACAGAGAGATGGGGAGGCAGAATCCCAAGCAGGCTCCGTGTTGTCAGCACAGAGCCCAGTTTGGGCTTGAACTCACAGAACCATGAGATCATGACATGTCAGAGTTAGACGCTTAACTGACTGAGCCACTAAGTTTGCATTTCTTTGTTTTGGACATTGTTCACCTGGTTTTGGATTTATAAATCATATGTTTTTGTTTTTTGTTTTTTTTCTTATTTGAGGTTTTAGGGGATACTGTATTTTGATATCGAGCATTTTCTTCTGATCCGTCAAGAATATTTTCACTTTGATATTTTTGTTGAAATAATTTTAAAATATGGTTCTACTTCTTAGAGAGTGAGATTTACTGATCTTATTTGAATCCCTTTCTGGTGATCAGTGGATATGTAGAGTTGTTCAAGACACTACTAGCATGTATTAGTAAGAAAGGGGGGAAAAACAAGTCTTCTAATTGTACATGCCAGTGATTGTGTTGGCTGTGTCTTTCTCGTGGATGATTCCAGAGAAAAGTGGTAACATCTTAACTATTATGGTAAGAGATAAATTATCATTATTATCCTACCAATTGTTTCATTTAAAGCCTCAAATACAATGATTGAACAAATATTTATTGAATTCCTACTATGAAGCAGATGTTATTTGGAACACAAGAATGAAACATAAAACATAGTTCCTAACCTAAAGAATCTTAGTGTTTTGATCATATGGAAACATTAGATAATAATTCTAAGCAACATATCTTATCAATGACAAATAAGCCAGGAAGATGGTTGAGTTATATAAGAGTTCAGAAATGTGGAAAGACAAACTTAAATCAGAATGTGGGACTTGAGTTCAAATTTGAAGAGAATCCTAGCAGGTAGATCAAATTTGGGGAAATTCAAGGAATGGGTAAGAGGGTTCTATGAAAGGAAATAACCTGAGTAAAGATGTAAATGAACTTTATATATAATTTTGTCAGAAAATGACAAAATTATCTTGCCTTGATTAAAGGACATATAGAAGAATCATAGAAAAAATATATACATATTGGCTATGTAGAATTAAGCTACATTTTTGGGGTTAGTTAAAAGGCAAAAGAACTTGGAAATGCCCTTAACCATATACTAGATCCTATAAAAAAACCTTTTTATTTACTCTGAGAAAATATACAGGGGCACCTGGGTGGCTCAGTTGATTAAGCGTCTGATTCTCAGTTTCAGCTCAGGTCATGATCTCATGGTTTTGTGAGCTTGAGCCCCACATGGGTCTCTGGACCCCACATTGGGCTCTTTGCTGACAGTGCAGAGCCTGCTTGGGATTCTCTCTCCCCCTCTATTTCTGCCCCTCCCCTGCTCACACTCTGTCTCTCTCAAAATAAAATAAATAAACATAAACAAAAATTTTAAAAATATACAAATGAATGACCTACCCAACAATATATGAAAATAAAATGTCTAATTTTTAATTGATGCAAAAGTTCTCTCCCTGTTAAATAAAGTGATAAATTGTATGTGTATCCATCTATCCATGTATGCTCAAGCACATGTGTTTGCATGTGAGTTTGGAGTTGTCATTTATCACAATAAAGTTTGCAACTACCCAGCCAATTAGGCATGAGGAGAGCAAAGACTGGGTAAGGTGAGCTTTGTCTCACTTTGCTCCTGAGACATTTTCGTCTCCTGTGCTAATCAACAGTGACATGCTAAGTCATCCTGAGTGACAATTACAGACCTCTCATTAGAGGAAATGACTGCACAGCTAGGCAGATTGATGAGCTGATTGGTGTTTCCTCAGAAACTGAGCTCCTCCCCACCAGCCTCCTTTTGACAACATTGCCGAATACTATCAAATATGTATTTAAGGCAATTCAGGTAAAGCGTCTTCACTTGGCAAACAGGTTATGATTGCTCAGAAATTTATGCTGAGAGCAAAATCTAACATATCTCTCTGAATTGTAATAATACTCATCATTCTGAGAACACTGCACTCTTCTGGAGTGCTTTCCACCTTCATTTTGTGCAACACTGTGTGTGATGTTGAGGGGCAAGCTTCACATTTTGTTTATACACGGAAAATGCATTAATAGTTGGGCAAAGCACTTCAGTGATGATTGCCTGGTCAATTAAGAGCAGAATTCCAGACTCAGACTTTATTTCAAACCATGTACTTTCAATTGCAGGTACCTTGAACTAAAATAATGTTCACTTTTTTCCACGACCAGGTAGTTGAATCTTGCCCTGGGAAAGGGGTTCTCAAACTTGAGCCAGCATCAGAATCACTTGCAGGACATGTTAAAACACAGAGCACTGGGGTCTATACTCAGGAATTTCTCTTTTAGTAGGTCTGGGGTGGGCCCTGATTTATTTGCAGTTCGAAAAAGTTACCAGGTAATGCTGATGTTGATGGTGATGTTGCTGGTCTGGAGACCAAGAACCACTGCCCTAAAAGAAGAAAAAAAAACTATAAAATAAATTATGCCTGAAGGAGTGACTTTTTTTGGTGGCTGCATTCTATTGTCCAGATGTTCAGTGTCTGGATGTTCCTCTGGAAGCTTTCCTGGGTTCCAGTCCGACACGATTCTGACATCTTTCTGGGCAGTTTTGCTCTTGTACCCGAATAATATTTTATTTCCTGCTTTGCTTTGATTTTCTAGCCATGCCTCATGGTCTTCCTCTCCATGAAGTCAACAGGCAATTTTTTAACTAAAAAAATTCTACCCATTGTGTTTTCTTAGATTGATTTTCTGATTTTCTCTTATCCAGGCACTGATGTGATTACACTATGCCTAAATTCTCAGTGGTACCAATATCTGTAGAACCATTCTAAATGTAACTTTGGTCAAACTAATCAGCTCAGTCTGTCTTTTTGATGGATGGTCCAGCTGTCAAAACCCAGATATATTTATTCCCCTAAAGAAACTATCTTAGATATGAATTATGTTGATTAGCCATGATAAGATTGATTCTCAGGATCTTTCTAATCCAAAATGGCCATGTCTGGTCTTAAAGAAAATAACTGAACACCCAGCCTACAGCCAGTCTAGAAATTGAAGACGAAGAAGTAAAATATCACCTTCATTCAAACTATGTACACCATCCATATGTGTATTCAAAAATATTTTATTTAACACCTACTATGTGCCAAACACTCTTCAGTGTGCTAGGAACACATCAGTGAACTGAAGAACAAAGTCTGCATTCATAGAACTCATATTCTCATGAGGAGAGACACAATAAACAAGGAAATAGATTAATGAGTCAGATAACTTTAGATAGCTTAGATGTGAACTAATTAAAGCAGGGTAACATGATATAGAGACTGGGTGGTGGGAAGTATTTTAGATAGAAAGATCTGTGCAAGTCTTTCTGAGAAGATGGGCTTGGGCTGAGCCCTGCCTGATACAAAGCAGCCATCCATCTTTACCTCTGTGTGGTAAGGTAATAATGAGGTTTGGAGTGATGGTGAAGGGAGAACTTTAGGAAGATGTAACAGAAAGTTGCAAATGCTTTGAAAAAAACTGAGGCCTTGTTGCTATGGAAGAGAGTTTGATTTTCTTTTCACGTACACTGGAGAATCATGGAGAGGTGGCAGTGTCTGCTTTGTATTAAAAAAATTAAATCTGATGCATGGAAAATTCATTGTAGGAGAATAATACAAGACTGGTTAAGCGGTGATTCCATCAGAGCTTTGTTTCAAACATTGACCTTGTACCAGCAGATTCTTTAATTAAAAGGTTTCTAAGTTTTGTGTCTCCAAAGATCTTAGATTGACCATACCAGGAATTTGGCTCTTGCTCTATATAAAACATTGTAAAAAGAAAAGAAATGTAAAAGCCATTCTGGCTGGGAAAGGAATTGTCATCTGCTGAGAAATGACAGTGAACTGGAGTTTTAACAGCGGATATAGTGAGAAGTGGTAAATTCAGTACCTATTCTGGAGGTGAATCTGGAAAAAGCTTATTCAAATGGATTTAGGGGGTAGAGTAGATGTGATTTGTGGCTTTTCCAGATACCCTTTGATAGGTGGTGAATCATCCTCTAGCTTTTGGGAGTGTGGGCTACCGAGATGCCTGTCAATCACTCAGTTCTATCTAAGACCACATTTTTGTTTTCCCCACCCTCCATTCAACTTCTCTCATCCCTTCTCCCTACAGCAGTGTTTTTTAAAGTATGATCTTGGGAAAAGTAGTATCAATACCACCTGGTAACGTGTTAGAACTATAACTTCTCAGATTCCACCCTAGACCTACTTAGAAATTCTAGAGATAGAGTCCAGTATTGTGTGTGTTAAGTTTATTTTTATTTACTTTGAGAGAGAGAGGGAGTACGTAGGGGAGGAGTAGAGAGCAGAGGAAGGGCAGAAAGAGAGAGGGAGACAGAATCACAAGCAGGCTCCACGCTGTCAGTGCAGAGCCTGATGCGGGGCTCTAACTCACGAACCTGAACTGTGAGATCATGAGCTGAGATGAAATCAAAGAGTCGATAGCTTAACTGTCTGAGCCACCCACGCGTCCGCCAGTATTGTGTATTTTGATTCTGATGCATTCTCAGGTTGAGAACTACTGCAATAAAACAGTCCCTCAGTAAATCACTTGAACAGAAATTTCTTTTCAGGTTCCATTACTGGGAAATGCAACCAAATGCAAAGAATGAAGTAAAATGAGAATGAGTCCTAGGTTTGTGAGTCCTAGCGGACTTATAGTTTGATTAGCTAAGTTGAGAAAGACTTGCAGGGGAGGAAGATTGGAGAAATCAAGCATTCTACTTTGCACTTAGTTAAGAATGAGGTGCTTATGAGACATTCAAGTGGAATATCAGGTAGTATCAGGTAGGTAATCAATATACAAGTCCAGAATTCGTGTGTAAAGTCAGGACTGGGATCTTGAATTTCAGAGTTTTCACTATATGGATAATGAGACCTACGAATACATCCTAGAGACATAAGAAAAGAGGGTAGCAAGAACCTCCAATGTTTGCATGTATCGAAAATTATACTCAATAGGTCTATGTGCCTTCTTTGTCCAAGATTATGTAAAATAATCACATTAGTTTCAGAAAAAAAATATAGAATAATAGCTAAAGATATTAAGAATATGGCTATCTATAATGTGTATATGCAAAGGATTTGACAGTGGTTGCTAATTACTAATTAAAGAATCCAAAGTCGATTTGGCTTTAAGGATGTGTAAGAAATTTTATCACCTGCTAGGTGGAGAGGGCTTCTTATGGAAGACCACACACATACACACACACACACACACACACACACACACACACACACATTTTGATGTCAGAAAAGCAGAACTTGGTGAGATATCATGAAGGCAAGTCTGATTCATGCATCCATATGTGAAATGTGAGGCAGAGAAACACAAAGATTGAAGCTGGGGGACATCCTGGAAATGGCAGTTTTTGCACAAACATGTACAAGGATGACACTGTTTCAATGATTATAAGGAAAGTGCTTCATTGCAAAGAATATTTATATTTTTTATTTTTATTAAAATATATATATTTTATATTTTTTATTAATAGTTAAATTTAAGTGTGCATATAAATCTGTGAATACCTTAAACATCATTACTTACTTTCTAACATCATTTCTGATTTTTCCTTTAGTCATGAGTTTGGTAATGTAAAGTAAATCTCGTGGGTTTTTTTTTTTGTTTTGTTTTGTTTTTTTTTTTAATTTATACGTCATATCCAGGATTTTTCATTACACAGTGGCTATTAAAACACCACTTACATTGCACACATGCTAGTCTCCATTGTGTGAATTGCTTATGATGTAAACTTTAACCTAGTTGTCAGAAGCAGATTGATGGAACAGATTTCAAGTATTATTCTACTATTTTAGGACTAGTGCAGGTAAGGCAGAGCTGGAAACATAGGGACCATTCCTGACTGACTCATCTTCCTGGAGTGATTGTTTTGTAGGCAACTTGAGTCTTTTTTAGAACAACATTAGCATGATATAACATGGTGCTTACAAGCATAGGTTCTGAAGTCAGGTGTAATAACTTAGATCCAACACCTCTATGACCCTGGACAAGGGAATTGATCTCTTTGCTCAATTTTCTTGTCTATAAAGTGACAACCTCATAGGGCTATCATGAGGATTAAACAGTATAACAGTTGTAAGGCACTTAGGACATTGCTTGGAATATAGGAGTCCTCAGTAACATCCTTAACTTCATACCCGTTGCCCACAGTCTCTGAGCTACAAGAATGCCTAGTTAGTCAAATGTATCATTAGATGAGCAGGTGTCTGTCTGCCTGCTAAGAAAGACAAACTTCTGTTAAGACTTTGTATGCTATTAATTGATGTGGAATAATATAGTGCTTTTTGTTTGAGTAAAGGAAATTTTGTCATAATCTTTTTTAACAAGCACTCAAGCTATGTTCACCTTTTTATCTTTATCATTTTCTAATTAGAATAATGTGATTTCTGCTTCTACTGAAATGGTAGAAAGAAGTGAATCAAGAAGCTACATTTTCCTTAACCAGGTAGAGTAGAACTAGAAATTATTGCTTACCCAAGATTGATGTTATGACTTTGTTTTGTAATATTTCATGCCAAAGCATAAAATGGCAAACTAGCTTTACAGAGAGTCAATGTGGTATACTGAGATGAACTGTAGGTTCGTGAGTAGGAAATGTACATTTTGGGCTTCTGTTAGTTTACATTCGTTCATCTATTTATTTAGCACATATTTATTGAGTATGTGAATATATACTATTCCCTAATCTAGGTGATACAGTAGTAGGAAAAACAAAAATCACCCATCTGATGGCACTAGAACTTTGTCATTATAGAGAAATCAACACATTAACAAATAAACATGCAATATGCTATGTAGGATATGTATTGGGTAAGGGGTAAAGATTGATGGGGTGTTTTCTGTTTGTTTTATTTTTGGTATACATTGTTATTTGATCTTACACATGCCATTCAGTCCTTCTTTCTAGTCTCCCCATTCAGTGTGTGTGTTCGGGAGAAGAAGTGGATGAGAGATCTATGAGTCCTGAGAACCTTTTGGTTACTGGTTGGGACTAAACCAAGGTACCATGTAGTCTCTCAATGTGGGAGTCATCCTCTTTAAGATTTAAATAGATTTAGTTTTCTCTAGCTAATACACAGTCCCCTCACATTTTTTTCTACATGCACACATAATAGTTTGCTCCCTAACTCCCACATTATTGTGTAGCACATTACAAAGCAGTTTGTAATCATTTCCTCATATTAACTCACCATTTTATTCATTGATTCCTTCATTTGATATGTATTGAGGTTATACCATTTGCCAAGAACCATGCTGGAGGATTTAGATCAGTATTAATATCACTGTATCACAAAATAGAAGAAGTGGAACAAATAAATATGAACAAATTCAAGGACAAAGAGCAGGTCCATGTAGAGTTAAAACTAGAATTCATCTCCGAAGACATATTATGTTGGTTCTTTTATTCATGTGTCATCCTTGTGAACTCAGAGAAAGGTAAGTCTTCTTGATGCCTGTCTCTCAGTGATGTCTGTGAGAGAAGGTGATCTGGTTTTGGTCATTAGAAGTCTCTGAATAAGAAGTTCTGTATGAATAGTTCAGGATTTGTGCTTTATAGGCAGTATAGTCCATGAAGTAACTACAAAAAAAATCTTTGGTGAAGGAAAGAAGAATTTGCCATTAAAGAAAGTCAGTTTTCTGCCTAACATAATGAAAAGATCTGTCCAAGAAGTATTCATCTGTGCTAACATCTGACCTGCTTCTTGAGAAGATGTCAGTGAAAAATGAACTCACTGAGATGCATCCCAGCTCCCTTGGGGAAAGAAAGACAGAGAGGACACGGGAATAAGCTTGAAAGCAGACCTTAGGAGAGGACTGAGAGCAATTTGCAACAATATTTCTCATGTGTTACCAGGAAAAGACAATACATCTTAAAGTAGACCGAGCTGCCCAGTCAGCTTACATTTCTTCACTGAGCCCCTCCCTGTGACCTGTAGGCACTCTGAAAGAGAGCCTTGTGTTGACACTTCTTTTAAGTGTGAAGAATAGTAAAAAGTAACAATCACTATAGATGATCTCAGCAATTCTCTTTGACAGAGTAGAGAGAGCCATCATAATGCAAAGTAGCAGTGGACCAAATGCAGCGATGGTCCCACTGAAATTGTATTGTGATTCCAACAGGGGTCCATCCCTGGTCTCCCAGAAAAAAGACCCCGCAAAACTCTGGAGTAAATAATTAGAGGCTGCAAGCCTGGCTCCTGTATCAGGTAAGGCACAATTTCTTGACAACACAGGGAGGTCTCAGTTAAAATCCTCAGGGTCCGTGTAAAATGCTAGTCCTCCTCATAGGTCATAGTATAGACCCAACAAAATATAACCTTCAACAGAAGCAATGGCAAATGGCATAAGTTATACATTCATTTCAGTCATCTTTTTTAGGAAGGTGATTATTTTCCAGCAGATAATAAACTACTCCATGTGGCTCACTTCTGTCTCGGGAAGCATGCATTGAAGAAAAGGTACCACTAGATTTCTTTATGGACTATAATGGAAAGAAAGGGTTTAATGAAGAGGCTCTGAGCTTCAAAGAATTAAGCTTTAACTGTCCACCTCTTTCCAACACATACACAATGATGGATGCTTCTTTTAGTCTCACATGCAGAGCTTTTAGAAGTGGTATACTTTGACCCTACTGTGGAAAGCTAGAGGTAGGAAAATGCTAATGGTTGAGCTTCAATTAAAATAAGCAGTGGGGGAGGGAGGCCTCCAGTGAGAATTAAACAATCATTGAGATTGAGAGTGTATGTGATGGAGGGCACCTGGGAGGCTCAGTGGGTTAAGCATCAGACTTCAGCTCAGGTCATGATCTCGTGGTTCGTGAGTTCAAGCCCCGTGTTGGGCTCTGTGCTGACAGCTTAGAGCCTGGAGCCTGCTTTGGATTCTGTGTTTCCCTCTCTCTCTGCCCCTTCCCTGCGTGTGCTCTCTCTTTCTCTCTCAAAAATAAATAAAGATTAAAAAAATATAAAAAAAAACAATTAAAAAAGTGTATGTGATGGAGATCTATACCTCTTTAGCAAATGAGTGTTATGTTATAGAGCCCTGACATTATAGGTAAAATGTATCCATTTTATTTTATTTTATTTTATTTTATTTTATTTTATTATTATTTTTTTTTTTTTACCATAGAACACTTTCAGCTGAGATGGGCTTTCACTCTGGAACATGTTTTCATCATTATTTTTCTTTCCATCTATTCTGCATATGAAATACTGTAATACATCCAGAAATGTTTTGTTCTTAATGTAGACTTGGTTTGAAAGTTTTGCTACCTTTCCATATTCTTTCTGCCTTGATGTCTATGTTTTAGACTTATCTTTGAAATTTATATACTTGGAAGAATGGTCCAGTGTTGGACATTCTGTGAAGTACAAGCACTGACCAGTCAGAATTAATGTCAACCATATTGCTAAATCAGAATCTGGAAACTCGCTACTCAAATGGTCTTGACTTATTGGCTTCTGTATATTGAGGTGGCCCATGGAGGGCCTAGGGTGTGTGGGCATCATAGCACTTGAGGGCTCAGACGAGAAACCATTTGATTATCAGAACAGATATATTTCAGTATTTTAGCAAATAGTATAGTCATAATGATGCATGAAATTTAGCTTTTTCAGATGGAAATGATAAAGCCATCAAACTGAGCATCAAATTACTCACTAAATGACAATTCTGTGAATATATAAAGAGGCTGTCATCAATCCATCTTTGTGCCACTCCCTCCCCCCCCCCCCATACATATACTCCCAAGCACAGATTCTTCAGGTGAATCTAAAAATGCTGGGTTAATGGTAAATTAGAAGGAACAGGTGCAATTCCCAGTGGTGAACCTAATCTTTATCTATTAGTTCAATCTTTGAAAAGAGAGTAACAACAAGAGAGGGAGTGGGTGGGGATAAGACTTCTTGAGTTCAGAACCTGCTTATCCACCATATTAGCTGTGACCTTGAATAAGTGTCTTCATTTTCACATAGGATTATAATGACAGCCCTTTATTTAGTAGGTTGATGTATATAAAGTATATACAATGATCTGGTTTGTAGAGAAAGCTTGAAACAGGCATTATTAATAATTATTATTTTCCCAGTTTCACCATTAGAGCAAGGTTTATTACCCCAACCATAAAATTGTTTCTTCTGCTTTGCTTTGCTAGTGTGAGGCAATCTCGTAACACCAGAAATACCCCTTTGAATGATGCAAGCATCAATTAGATCTGTAACTTTGAGTAGGCCACTTGCCACTTTTTCTCATCCATAAGACATGACTAGGAGGTGGTAATCTCTAAGATTGTTCCAGTTTTGATATTTTGAATCTGACTGTGTGAATTAACACTAACTAGTGCCTGCTGATTACCCTATCCTATCAATTACCTGGACATGGTAAAGCAGGTAATTTATGGTAAACAGTTTTAAAATTTTTCATTTAATTTGATTTATAAATGTTGTCTTTAATGGCTTCAGATTTTTGTGTAATAGTTGCAGTGGCATTCTCCATTCCAAGATTATACAAAAATTCCCGGTTTAATCTAGTACTTGTGCAATGTATTTATCTATAATTGCATTTATATATGTTATCCATTGGAATTTATCCTGTTTCATTAGTTACGGTCAGGCTCTGATTTCATGAATATTTTTCCAGATGGCTACCCAGTTGTCCCAAGAACATTTATGTAATTATCCATCTTTTCCTGATGGTTTGAGATTACACATATTTTCCCATTTATGTTAAGTGAATTTTGGACTTTCGATTCTGTCCCATTTTCTGTGTTTATATACACACCCAAATACTTTGTGTGGCACCTTACAATGTCAGGCACATTTGACAACTTCTTAATGATTTTTTAAAAGTTATTGTTAAAGGGGAGCAATGATACTGTGTACCTCGGAGATGTTGCAAATCCAGAGTTGAATAATGCTTCAAAGAAGTTAGCATAATATCTGGCCCATTCTAAACTGTCAAAAATATTTGCTGTTATTACTGAATCATAGCATTATTGTGTTTTCTTCCTGCTGCTGAATTTCATTTGTATTTTGCACTCAGTTCCAATGCAGTGTGTGTGTGTGTGTGTGTGTGTGTGTGTGTGTTTTCCAGGATGTTTTTAGACAAATTATGGTAGTTGAAACTCATGTAGTTTTTGAGAAAGCTTTCCCTCCTAATTCTGTGGGTTGGTACTGCCCAGCAGGAACCTTTGTTCTAGAAGGTATGCTCTCTGCTGGTCTACTGTTGCCATCTGCCCTAAGTCAGGCCTGCCTCAGTTAATTATGTGTTGCTCTTCCCTCTTGAAAATAAGCTAGAGTGACTTTCCTGTTTAAAACAAAGATTGATTCCCTGCTGGTCCCAATTTTACAAAACCTGCCAACAATGGATAGAACTGGCCGTTTTTGTTTGTTTGTTTGTTTGTTTGTTTGTTTTTTCTTTCTCTAACTCTGCAGGGAAAACTTTACTTAAAATCAAGAATAGGAATAATGCCCTTAGCTGAGCAGCTGAAATTAAATCTAGTAACTATGAACTTGGTGTAGGGGGAGAACATTGTAAAGATCAAGGCACAAAAATTCACAGGCAATGTAGCATCATTTGTACTTACTACCAAAATGGAATCTCAAGATTTTTTTTTAAATAAAGCATCATTGGCAACCAAATATGTCCCCAAGCAGCAAAACTCGCAAAAACTAGCTTTTATAACTTGATTATTTATTAGTATGTTTTTCCATTTTTTTTTTCCATTTTTTAAGGGCAGAAAATCTAAAAAAGAATTTTGTAACGGAAGAAGGAGCCAAAGAGACATAGATTTCTTATGTATCAATCAGTGAAATGAACTTTTGATTTCATTCATATTTAGAAGGTTTAGCAGAGAGACCACATGGACTTTTCAACTTTATATGTTTTGAGAGGTAAAATAGAAAAATATCCAAGCCCAGGAATAAAGTCTTCTAAACAACACAACACCCAGGTCATGAAAGAACATTATTGTTCTTGGGTAGGATAGAACTGGAAGAAAATAGGACTAGAAATTACGGTATTTAGATAGTTGTTTGGGTTTATTGGTTTTCTGAATCTTCAATTTGGACGGTCAGAAATATATATATTTACCATTCTAAAGTATGGAAGATCAGCTGCTAAGTCAGAGAATTATTTCTGCATTTTTACTTACACCCCATGAAATACCTCTCACATCATGTGCCCAAGGGCAGAGCTATAAGGAATATTTTCCAAGGAAGTGGAGTAATCAGACAGTTAAAATTTGGAATCACTCCCAGTTCTTCGGAAGTAAAGTTAATTAATCTGGAAGCACATCATTTGTGTGTAAGAAATTCAAGAGAAGTGCAATTAGTTCAGCAATTAGCTTTAACTTTTCAGAAACGTTTCTCAAAAATAGGCATTAAAATCTTACCCCTCTTCCTTATAACCATATTTTTAACTGGCATATTACAGCTGGTTGTTAAATGTGCTGTCTCATTGGTTGATGTTGTTGTGGAGGGAACAATCCATTATTGGCTCTGCCTGTACAGTAAAGCTCTGCTTTACCTACATTATCGGTTGTAACTTATTGTTTGCTCTAATGAATGTATAACTAGGATGTGTGGATGACACTGTTTAGCATCTTGAATAGAAAAGGATTAATAGTGCTTCCTTGAAAGTTTTTTTTTTTTTTTCAACCATCCCTTAGAAAACACTTTCTCTGCCTGTTGTCTAACTGGAGTCTTATCTTCACTCACACACTGTTGTGATGATTTTGGCAAAAGAGCTTGAATAAAAGTTTTTCAGGAAATGGAATTTAAATCATATGTATAATTTTGTATATGTATACATATGTCATCATAAGTATAAATTTTGAGTACTATTGTTTCCCCCAAGTTAGAAAATGTAGAGTAATTTCTAGGGTCAGGTTTCATTTTGTGATATTGAACACAGTCTACATCCAGATGGCTGTTTAGCCAGTTTTCGCCAGATAAATTAATGGCTGCCACAGATGTCTTTCATTTGCCTCTTTGTCTTTTCTACATTAACATAGTCATAGTGTTTCATAGATTCAATATTATCTCTCTTCCTCTCTTTCTTTCTTTTTTTAAAATCTCTTATGCTTCTAGTAGTGAATGAACAGGGAATTAAACAGGATTTTTATTCTTATTATTTTAAAACTACTAAGAAGGGAAAGCCCACAGGTAGATTATTACAACTAGTGATATATTTATAATCTGTCAGTTCAAAGTCTGTACTGTCTTTTTATTCAAAGTGAGGTGACCCTTCCCCCAGTGTCTATCACAGTGGGTTAAGAATGGAACGTAGGGGCGCCTGGGTGGCTCAGTCGGTTAAGCATCTGACTTCAGCTCAGGTCATGATCTCACGGTCGGTGAGTTTGAGCCCCGCGTCGGGCTCTGGGCTGATGGCTCAGAGCCAGGAGCCTGCTTCTGATTCTGTGTCTCCCTCTCTCTCTCTGCCCCTCCCCTGTTCATGCTCTGTCTCTCTCTGTCTCAAAAATAAATAAACGTTAAAAAAAATTAAAAAAAAAAAAGAATGGAACGTAAAGTTATTACAATATACCTAGCCCTTTAAAACTATGTTTTTGTATTTTTCCCATTTTTATATACTTTGTTAATAGATTATCCTTGAAATTTATATAATTTTACCCAGGTTTATTAAATACTGTATACATTTTCTTAAGATATTTAAAATTCAGTCCAGAAATTATGTTTATTTTTATTTTATTATTTTATTTTATTTTGTTTTATTTGAGAAGGAGAGTGAGGGAGAGAGACAGAGAGAGAGAGAGAGAGAGAGAGAGCCAGAGACAGAGAGATAGAGAGAGAAAGAGAGAGAATCCCAAGCAGGCTCCATGCTCAGCACAGAGCCTGACACAGGGCTCAATCCCATGACTCTGGATCACAACCCAAGCTGAAATCAGAGTCAGATGCTCAGCCAGATGAGCAACCCAGGCACCCCCAAAAGTATCATATTTTGCGTAAAGTAGAACTTCCAGGGCCATAGAGTTCCAAGTAGCCCACTCACTTCTGTCTGGCAGTGGATTGTTTCCACTCCAGGTGGAACAATCTTGATTATTCCTTTCATTTTATATGGAGTTTGTAACCCTGAAGCACAGAAAGATGTTTGGTTAAAAATTTAGTCATAAGTTTTGTAGGGTTTTTTTTTGTTTTTTTTTCCACTTTGAGTTATTCTAATTACCATTTCCTATAAGCCAAAATTTCCTAAATCCACCTAGCCTATTTCTCTTTTCCAAATAAATAGCAAATTGAGTTGAGAGAACCTGAAAATGGGCAATGTCAAGTCTAATATGCTGAAGGTCAGTTGATTCTAAACGGATATGTTGGAATAATAGCAGAAGTTTCAACATTCATCCATTCAACATGTACTTAGTGAGCACCTTCTCTCTGCTAGCACTTACTCTAACTTCTGGATATCGGAAGAAACGTAGATAATCAAAAATGGACAATGATAATAGAAGTATTCATTAAACAACATACTTTACTATAATTATAACCTTATAAATAGGTTTAAACCAGACACCACATGGTTGTCTTATATGCTATGCTATAAGAATAATTGAAACATTGAATATAGCTTTTTTTTTTTTTAACGTTTATTTATTTTTGAGAAAGAGAGAGACAGAGCATGAATGGGGGAGGGTCAGAGAGAGAGGGAGACACAGAATCAGAAGCAGGCTCCAGGCTCTGAGCAGTCGGCACAGAGCCCGACGCCGGGCTCGAACTCACGGACCGTGAGATCATGACCTGAGCTGAAGTTGGACGCTTAACCGACCAAGCCACGCAGGCGCCCCGAATATAGCTTTTTTTTAATGCAAAATATACATACCACACAAACATATACCCTTCTTTGGCCATTATATTCAAAATAGCATTGATTTCATTTTTTTCATATATCAACAGCAGTCAGCACCATTGAAATACGTTTTAACTAAAAATTGTCCTCCTTTATCAAAAAAAAAAAAAGGCTAAAGTATAAAAACTAATGTCCAAACTCTCTAGGCTTACAGACATACAAGAAAAGAAATCAAAACGATTATTTTTTTAATACTCAGGATTGGTAGTACTTTTTATATAATCATATTGCTTCAAGGTACTCTCTAGCAATAATCTTTACCTTTCCATATTAATTTTTAAAGGTAGGCTTTAAAAATATGAGATGATTGCTTTTTATCTTTTATCCATCTGTTTTTTTAATTATATTTGCTCAACAAGTCAAAAATTACAAGATTTCGGAATCCTAAAAACAAAAACAAAACAAAACAAAATCTCTGGGCACCTAGTATACTTTATGTAGGATGATTTTCTAATGTTCTTTGAAAACAGGCAAATCAATATAAAGTGAACATATTTTCTTTATTTCTACAAATGTTGATAGTATATCAAACTCAGTTGTTCCACTAATGTTAAATAGACCCTTGAGGTACATATAAATTTATTTTAAACCAATAACTCAAGTGGCACTGAGCTTTTATTTTTATTCAGTTTCAGTGCTTAGATGGCTACTCCTTTAAAATTTTTAAGCTTTTGTTCTTTTCTTGAAAGTCACATAAATAACAAGCATATGTACACTTAGATAAGTTACAACGGATAATAGTTGCTATGATTGAAAAGTCAACATTTATTGAATACTTACTATGGAAATTATATATTTGTTATCTCATTTGGCAAGTGATTATAAAAATGAGTCAAAATTTACAGTGATGGTTCTTCTAGACTTAAAAATTCTACCTTTTGAAATATTCCATTCATTTCTTCCCCAAAGTTTCTGGCTTTGCATTCTTCATTTTATTGTACGCTTCAACTTGATTTTATATCACTTTTTCAATTCCTCTCCTAAGATCAAATGGCAAGGCTGTGGGATTGAGACATAGTGACATAGTGACAAGGAGTTTGGGCATAGGCAAAAGTAATGACAAAATCCATAGGGAGGAGACTCCGGAGTTAAGCAGGACTGGGGCAACTGCTGATACACCCAGAGGTTTGGGAATTTCATGTTGCTTTTGCAGACCAGGCAGCCCATGCTCAGGTTCAGAAGTTTGGTGCCTAACAGAGAGCTGAGCAAGGAATTCATCCTCTGTAAGCATTTCAAATGACTAACTGAATGAGCAAAAGAAATTCATCTAAGACCATCGGGTCTCAAAATAGTTGGAAATCAAGATCAAGCAGCATTAATTTCTCACTAGTGATTGCATACCAAGTACTGTACTGAGAAACTTTTCATATTACACTGCAGTAAATTATACAACCTTTTTATGAAAGAGTACACCTTCTGTGTGTGTAACTAGCAGGGAAACCGGATTTCCACATTTCAGCAGGAAAGCCAAATGGATGGATTTAGTGGATAGTAGAGAATAGGTTGGGAGTGAGGCTATCACTGTTCCTCAGGGCTTCATTTACCTTCAGAAACTTAGCAGGTCAACACAGGAAACGGTAGTAGATTGCCTGATTTCCAGAGCCTGGAAGCAGAGATTCTAATATTTTAATATGTCAGGCTCTCTCTGCTCCTGGGTGAGAGACCAAGGCCATAGGTCTTATGAGCAGGCAAGATACGGATGGGCTAACATGCAAAAATGATCATAGTTGAACATTGCAGTTTATGAGCAAGTTGGAGACCCACAGATGCAGCCTGCCTGATGAACTTAGGGGCAAGAGTCCCAGTCTTTAGTTTTGTTTTGTTTGTTTGTTTGTTTTCATGTTTTGTTGTTGTTTTTTGTTTTTGTTGTTTTGTTTTGTTTTGGTAAATGAGCAAACGGAAGAGTTATTATAGTAAAAAAGCACTAGCAGCAATGAGTTTGGATCTCAGTTCCCAATACACAAATCATTAGGTGTCCAGTTTTGGGCAAATAGCATTCCTTGACCTTAGTTTACTGGATTTCTCATCTGTAAAGTAGCAATGCTGAACATTAGGTTGTACGGCAAAAATAATTTTAATAGGTTTTATAAGTAGACACAAAGCTGTTTTATGTGTTCACTGCCTCTAATTTCACATCCCAGTGGAAAGTATGGTTAATACTCTAAATAGACAGGCTGGTTTGACTTCTTTTGATCCTGTTTTGCATCATAAGGACAAATTCCAACTACTTATTTATTCTGTGCTCATAGATCTGTATCCAGTGACCTGAGACAGTTTCTGAAATACCTCTCAAACTCTTGGAGTGACTGGTGTGATATTTGGATGGGTGTGTCTGTGAGGTAGAGTGAGAAAGCTGAAGGTAGAGGATTAATATTTCTCAGCCTATTAAAAATTAAAATCAAGACTAAACCTATCTTAATCCACCATTAAGATTTTGTGGAATTCTCTTTTCATGCTTCACTTTTAGAGTAAAAATAAATAAATAATTGAAAGTAAGTCGAATTAGAGTCAAATGCTATTACTTCATCATAAACTAGACATCTTGCATCTAAAGCAGTTGATTTACTTGCTAGGCTCACAAGCATGGTCGACATACTACAGGCACCTATTAATTCTCTGCAGTTTTTAACAGTATCAGCTTGAGAACACAGAATCATACTCACAACCCTCACTTTTATCAAAGCTGTTTATTAGTTATCCTTCACATAAAGGCCACCAGCAGGGTTTGGGGCTATGTGTAACTCTGGAAGAGAAATCTTTGGTGTCTTAGTATCCAAAGGTGTTTCCACCGACTCATTAACAATGGGTATGCTTTTTGAGAGGCCTCCCAAGGACTAGCTGCGTTTCTGTTTGTCAGAGCAGAGATAATTGGCCCCCACAGGAATGAAAGCCATGACCTGGGTTTCTTAAGTGAAACTGTCAGAAATGGCTTCCCAGGTCAGACCTGCAATCCAGGCAGCCTCCCAACTCATGCTGATAGTGGAATGAAAAGGTAGTTTGCACAAGGATGTGATCTGCCGCCTGGAAATCAGGCAAACCATGGAGGGTCATGCTCGGGGCTGTCTATGGGTTTCCCTTTGCACTCTGCATGGAACTCTTCTCTGTGAAGTAGCCCAGCCATCCCATTCTGCTCTCAACTCTTCTCTCCCAGCTGCTAGTGCTCTCCTGCTCCCCAGTCTCTCTCCCTAGGCCATTTCCAGGTTCTGTTTATCTTTCCTCCATATCCCAACTTTTCATCTTCACTCAGAGCATCCTTGACATGAATGGCAGTTCCAATAATTTGATCTGAATGAGGATCAAGACTTAGAGTAAAAGAGTATATATATATTTTTGTTATTACTTCTTTCCTCCCTATAATTTCTACATTCACAGATATAATAGTAAGCAGAGTAATATTGCCCTGTATTTGTGTATAACTGTATAAAGTTTTGAAATAGTATTTTAATCAATGACCTTCTCAGTGACTTACTTTGTCATTAAGGATGTGTCCAGGATGTGGTACAAAGATTACACACAAACTTTGGAATCAATAATGGCAGGTTTAGTTCCAGTTCTACCAGGAATTTTGTGTTATGGACTAAGGCAAAGACTCATGAACCTCTCTACACCTCAGTTTTCTTATCTGTAAAAATGGGAATAATCCCTGGTATGTCATGGCATTGCTATTGTGATTGGAGAAAGCATATAGAAGCCCTCAGTAAGGTGTTATTGTCAAAGGGCCTCATGGTCATGAAGATGGGGACTAAGGACATTAGAGTCTAAATTCCTAGGAAGCATGCTTTAACAATGTGTTAAAATGTTTATGATCACTCAACTCAGGGCCACAAAAGTGTTTAAGATAGTTGAGCCAACTTTACAAAATCAGTTGGATGCCTTAAGCAGTTAATTTAAATACATATGTGTATGCATGTGTATGTATATATATATATATAAATATATATATAACTTGATTTTTTCTGTTTACAAAGTCTTCTTTTTAAGATTTTTATGGAACTTAAGATAACAGAATTATTCTTTTGCTAGCCATAAATTTAAGAAGCAAAACAAACAAAGTGGCAATATCCATTATTATGAACTTGGTAAAAAGTCTAAATAAAATTTTGCTTTATTAGTAATAATAGTATCTTTGCATTCTTATAAAATAGTTCCGAATCTACTTTGAAAGTGATTTTAGTAGCTTTGAGATAATGATCAATATGTATGTCAGTTCATGGGCTCCTTTCCATAACCGAAAAGCATGCACCACACTTACCCCAGAGTTCCTTGGCATACAGATTATGAATAACTGCTATACAACAAATTATGTATGGATTAAATTAAATTCTGGTCTTAACTAGGATCTTAACTATAAGTCAGTGGGTTGCATTCCACATGTTTAAGCTGATTCACATCCTCTTCTTTTAATTTTCCTGCGTCACAGTATTTTCTTATTTAACTGATCCATCAACATTGCACGTGGATTTGGGGGAGAAAAAGGTTAAAAAAATTGATATCATGTATATTCCTTCTTAAACAGATTGGATGCTCTGCCAAAAACAAATACTAAGTAAACGCCTAATGAGGTGAATCTGTGAGGAAGTGCTTTTAGTAAATTCAGGCTGTAGATGTGTTTGAGTAACATCTTGCTATCTTTGCTCTAAAGACACATGCTAATGGATGGGCTAGAGTAGCATTAATGAGCTCACTCCATTAAATTAGTTCTTTTTTCTTGTTAAATATCCAAAAGAGAAAGATGGTCCACTTAACTGGGAAAAAAAAAGTTTTCATTTTAGGCAGTAGAAGCATGATGCATATTTCCTTTCTAATTTAATTTCTAACCATTAAGACTCAATTCTATAAATGACCTACTGAAGCACTTGGAGAGATTAGAGAAGTATAAACTGAATGTCATTTGAATTTGGCTGGCTAGACACCATGATGTTAGATAGCATAATTCGAATTTAAAATCATATTTTTATGAGGCCACCAAGATTAAGCCCAGAGACTTCCATGAACAATTACTAAGAAGTCCCTCGACTGGAATTTGAGAATTGATCTCTTCTCTGGTCACTGCTGTTATTAAGGGTCACACTGGTCAGGTCTTTCAGTCACAGGGATTTGAACTTTTGTTAAAATAGTCAATTTTACTCTCAGAATCATAGAAAAAGGTTACTTTCAGTCTGTAGGCTGGGGGAAAAGGATTATAGCTCTAATGAGCCAAATCTGTGCAAATGAGAAAATAATAATCTCCTCGTAATTAGAACTTCCTTTTTTAGACGAAACATTGGCCATGAGTTTTTCAAAGGAAGAAAAATCATTTTATTATTTGGTTAAGAGAATATATGTAAATTGATGCCAAAGAGCTTACTGGAAAGAGGGAATTAAAAATGACTTTGGCTTGTTTTCATAAACATGTACATTGTTGGAATCTATTTCTGATTTTCTAGTCAAGACAATCATTGTTCTTTTCTATGTAGTCTAGGTAGCAATATGTTGTCTATTCAAGAAGTACCTGATGGTTGCTGCTCAAAACGTCACTTCCAGTCTTTCTGAAGATGGCCCTGTGGGAGGCAGGCTACTATACCCATTTCATAGATGGAAGAATGGAGTATGGCTTGCTCAAGATTTAAATGAATTCTTGAATTGGAATTAGAGTTCAGGAATGCCAGCTCCCAAGTCCAATATATGGACCATTATAAGCATCACTGGCAGTTGCAACAGTGATGGTGGCAAAATTTGGAGGAGAAACCATTTTAATAACCCTAGTAGTACTCGGCCTATGAGCTCATAACTCAAAATACAGAGACGCATATGTGTATGTGGTTGTTGTTGGGGTGCTCAGATCTACCCGTAATGAGGTGACTTATTACTTATTAAAGGCTCACAATTCTGCCAGGGTTCCTAGGCTCCTTTTTTTTTTTTTTTTTTTTTTGGCTTCTTCAGGCCCTTTGAGGTCTGTAAGTTCATTAACCCTCTGAAACCTGACCTATCTGAGGCTTGAGACCAGACAGTTTAGAAGTCAAGTTGGAGGTTAATAGCCATTTGGAAAACCCTTCTGGAAAGGGCAGTCAAACTGAAAGGAAAAACAGTGAAGGTAGAGGAAGTGAGCCCTCCCAGGAGGCTTTTGTGGAAGTGCATATCGTGGCAGACGAGAGCTCCAGACACTAAAAAATGGGGGGTCACTGTGGAGAGGCCTCTTAGATAGTGGAATAGGGCAGGAGTGTTTGTTTGCTTGTATCACTCACAGCGGTTTTGGAAAGCCAAAGGTCAAGAGCTAGAAACTTCTCATAATTAAAGTATCTCCCTTTCCTTTCTCAAAAGAGCATCCCTATGCATTATTGTGATTAATCATCATAGCAAACTAGTAACATAGTCTGGGAAATAACAATATTATTTTACACAATTTAGAGACATCAAAAATATCCCATAGTGGGGATGTGGTTGTTCCCAAGATCACAGAACTGGTTGGTGTGAGAGTTTGACCCTTTGTTAAGAACTAGTTGGATACTGGTCAAATACTTAACCACTTCACAGAAGGAACAGGTGGTCCATCCTGGTCTTTGCTGTTTTACATGGCCTGTGATAGACATAACTGAAAAAGTTGAATATGTCTGGGAAATGTCATAAAGTAAAAACCTCTGAGGCAGACTTTGGTCATACTGACAATTTATGAGATAAATAAAGCAATATTAATGCACTGATCTAGTGATTATATATGGCTATAACAGGAGTTGCTGCTCTTACAGAGAGGGCTTTGCTCAGTTGTGAGAGCTCATTGATTGTATGACACTTAAAAAAAAATTCTCCACTACTTTTTATTAGTTGTTTGGGCTCCTCTGGTGACTTCAGCTCAGGACTACAAAAAAGAAGTAAATTATTATACATTTAAAGAAGGACTGATAAAAGAAGGTCTTTGGAAAATTTCAGTTTATCCAAAATCAACTGTGTTAATCCTATTGATAGCCTACTTGTAACATATTAATACTGTGATGTTCATTGGAATCAGTGCCACGCTGATTTTTAAATTCCTACAAAAATATTTCCATCTTCTCACAAGTCTCACCCAAATCCATCCTCAAATAAGCACACAATTTTAATGTGAACAGAAGCAATTAGATAATTCTCTTGGTCTTCAAGAGTCAAGTTTCCCTTAGGACTTCCTCCTTCAACATTTAATAAATCTGCTCTGCTCTCCACAGCACAGTTAATAGTAGAAGGACAAGACAAAGCATTTCATTCATTCACCATAAAGCTGTTGAATCCCAGCGATATGCATGGATTCATGGTGGTTATCTTAGTCTTGAAAATAGAGCCAAGATGCAGAAAACACAGAAATATCAATCAGCAGACATGTAGACCAGCTCTTCCCGAAGGAGCGTACAATGACCTGGCCTATTTTAGGGTATTTTTCCACTTCCCCACTCAATCTGGATTAAAGCTTTAGCACTTAAAACCTTCTGGCCTTGCCAAAAGTGTAGTCCTGAATGGGTGAGTAAACTCATGGATGTAAGATGCTATCATTTATTGAATGCTTTACCAAAATTAAGATATGCCATGTCTATGAAAGCCCTTTGATTTATCAAGGGGTAATAGACCAGTCAACATGCCGAATAGGTAATGGCTTGTTCTTTCTAAACTGCATTGCTGCCTCATGGGTGTATGTCAATCAAAGTTAAGAACATAGTAGATGCATAAGTAAATTTGTACTTGCCAGATGGATGATATTGATGTGAGCAACATACGTTTAGAGGAGGAAAGGAAAGGGGACAGTTCCGTGAGTAGAATATGAATATCTGCTATTGAGTAGTCCTTCAGTTCAAAATCCTATGATATCAAGTTGGTGAGATGAAGCATTTTTCTATGTAGGGTTTGGAAAAGAAGGTTCAGTGTAAGGATTTGAATTTTTTTTAATGTTTATTGTTTGAGAGAAAGTGAGAGAGAGTGAGTGAGTGTGGGGGAAGGGCACAGAAAGAGGGAGAGTGAGGATCCCAAGCAGACTCCATACTATCACTGCAGAGCCTGATGTGGAGCTCGATCCCATGAATCATGAGATTATGACCTGAGCCAAAATGTGGACTCGGTCACTTAACCGACACTGAGGTGACTCATGAAGATTCATGTAAGGATTTGATCTAAAATTACTTTCATTTATTTCCCTCTCTCTTATCCAGGCTTCTTTGTTTTTGTTCCCATGACCAGAATTAATGAGTATACTGCTTGTATTTTCTTTCTGTGTCAGACAGAAACTCCTGTTTCATTGATTGAGAGATGGAGATGAGGTCCTTATAGATATCTCTGGGATTAAGCATATATCATCAACTTAAATGAACCGGTTACAATTTTTCCAGTGGATCGGGATTCAAATATGCTCCTGTAGCTTAAAACCCAAGACATTATTACGAATTAGCAATATTCAAAGAGATGAATCACATTGTATCTTCTTAACTTATAAGCCAATTACTATTAATCAAATAAGAACTGTGTTTATGGTTTAAAATAATCATGAAGGCCCATTTAACTTACTTAAAATGATTTTCAGAACAGCTGGATTCTAGCACTGCAAAATAATCACAGGAACTTCCTTATAATCAAAATTGACCAGTGTTAACATTGGCATATTATATAGGTATTTAAATACAAAGGTAAAACTGTTTTTGAGCTTATGATCGATCAGTCATTGGTGGGTTGTCATCCTTTACACCAAACTAACCATGCTTAGGAAATGGTGAATTTCCTTCAAGCAGAAATTTTCAAATTTAATATAGATCTATCTATATTCTGTCTCCTTTATGGGCTCCTGTTGCTGCTACACACATATTTAATTCTTAACAACAAAAACAGAAAGTTTTGTTTTGGACTTTGAAACTATTTTTTCCCTGAAAAAAAAAGGTACTTGCTATTATTCTTTGCTAGAACCAATAAACATTTCTTTTCAAGGTATTTAAAAGTTCTCTGCAGTTCATGACTTCAACCTAGCTATCCAAGCAGCGCTGAATGTAGCTTGTTTTAGTTTTTACTAAAGAAAATGTGGTAACATTACAACCTGCCTGTCTTCCTCTGGATAGACAGAGATGTGAAATGCAAACATAGAATATAATGTTCTCTGTACACTCCTAAAACACCAAGAAACACATGCAGAAAATATAATAGTAGGGAATCAAAGTGAATTGTGATCTCAGGTATCATCTCAGCTGTTGATAAAAGCTAAACTCTCAGTCAGAGATGCTATTCTATAAAATATTCATGTCGTTACTGGTGCCGAAGGACCACTGATTTATGTGGAATTGGTAGCAAGGTGTCCCTAACAGTGCTGTGCTGCTCAGCCCTGAAAAACCTGGGGAGGCTTCTGCATATTTCAGGCTTGTGATTCTGTTGCCATTGCTATCAGTTTTTCAAGGAGATACAGCTATGCCTTGTCAGAGATGACTGCAGTGTCTTCTGAAGACTTTCCTCTCCAAATTGAAGCTAAAAGCAAGGAAAATCTCTCATTTTCATCAGTTTGCTCTGTTGGAACACCTGCCAAGGGATGAGGAAATCATAACCCATAATGGCTTATTTGAAATACTTTAGACCATGTGGGTGAAATGAAGCACAAATTAAAATGAAAAGAAAGTCGTTTCATCCTTTCTTACATTTCTTTCTACTGACTTGGTATGTGTCCTGATGAAACTAATGATCCATATAGTTTATTGATCTGATATTCCTGGTAGCTTTTCTCAGATCCATTTTGGCACTGGTCTACACTCCTTTTCTCTGTGTTAAGTGTTATTTAGAGTTGCATTACTAATTTACTAGGACTATTATCATCTTTTTTTACTGCTAGGATTATTTATAATAATAGTTTTTTTTAACAAATTTGGCCTACAAAAGCATAATTTTTTACCCAATGACTACATTATTGAACTATATTTTATTAAGAAAGCCTTATATTTATCTGAGATGCCAGAGTTTATAAAGAACATTTAGGTGTATTTCTTCAAACTGTAGAACTGAGTTTTATGGTAGCAATTTCCATATCATAGGCCTTAATTGCTAGGGTTAATTCTGCATTTTAATGGCTAACAGAAAGAACCCTCTGGATCATTGCTTCTCAGATTTTAATGTGCTTATGAATCCCTTGGGGATCTTTGTAAATGTAGATTTTGATCCAGTATTCTGGGGTGAGGTTTGAGAGTCAATCTGCAGTATTCTACAAAACAGGAATGTACTGAGACAAAATGCATAATTCTCAGGAGCTACCTTAGAAATTCTGGCCTTCCTTGCATCTCCCCTAAAACTGCTTCTTACTTTTGCTTTTTGACTGTCCCCTAAAATACTCACCTGCCTGTTTATTGTCGCTTGCTTCAGACTCTCCATCTCCCTGGAGCAGCATTGCCAGATAAAACAAAACAAAACTAAACTAAACTACAACAACAATCCAGGATGTTCAGTTAAATTTTAATTTCAGGTAAACAATGAATAATGTTTTAACATAAGAACATCCCAAATACTGTGTTGGACATAAGTCTACGAAACACTTATTGTTTATTTAACCGCAAAGTTAACTGGATGTATTTTATCTGGTAAATTTACCCTTAAAACTAATGCCTTGATGTGGATTGGTCTAGATCAACCTCAGTACTATTGACTTTGGGGCCAGATAATTCTGTGTTGTGTGGGGGGGTGGGGGATGGGAGCCTTGTGTATGGTAGGAGATTTAGCAGCATTCTTGGCTTCCACCCACTAAATGTCACAAGCAGTACATGCTTGTCACAACTGGGAGTGAGGTGGGGAGATGTCTGCAGATATTTCCAGTGTCTCCCAGGGGAGCAAAATCACCCTCAGGTAAGATCCACTGGTCTAGAGGAAGTGATTGTGTGTGTGTGTGTGTGCGTGTGTAGATCTGTGTGTATGTGTTTCTGGCCAAAACATTAAATTCCAGGAAAGTTTTGGTCATCTTTATAGTCCAATATGACTGACATATAGCAGGATTTTCCAAGGTAAAGTCAATAAAAATTATGAGATTACTGAAAAATTTAGAGGCAAATATTGTTTTATATTTACTTATAAATCTGTTTTCTCATGCCCTGTCACCCCAACACACACACCATTTTAACATTTAAAAGACATATTAATCATAATGTTAATTATTCTGTTTCCTGAGTATTTTACCCCAGTTTTACAGCCATGGAATATACATCTGTGCCAAGTGTCTATGAGATTAAACTCACACTCTCTCCCCCAAGTTCCGTGATTCCACCAGCTCACTCCTCCCTCTCCCCTTTGATTTTCCGTTCTGTTCCCTAATGTTTCTCTCTCATTCCCTTCATTTTTCAATGCACACAGACTTGTACCCCTCACTGGTTATGGTGTTGCACAGCATTTTCTGATTACAAGCTTTCCTCATGCCTCCTTCCACCTGTCTCATAGCCACCATTTCAAGCAATCTGTATAATCCACCTGTCACAAAACCCTTTCTGTTTCCTGAACCTGAAAGAATCACTTTCTTGTCTGGCACTTTGCTATCTGTGTCTCTCTCTCATACAGCACAACATACTTTCTTCCTTGGATTAGAAACCTCAGTTGACTTTATCCCTCTTCCTCACCTGAAAAGACCTTTAGAGTAGGCATTGGGGCTGATTCAGTGTTATATCCTCCATAGGACTGTTCATGTGCAGTCCCCCAGGTGCCCCACCTCAGAGCCTTTGCTTACTGTGTTTTGTCCTACAAAGCCTCATGACCTAGCCCCTCACCTCTTTGAGGTCTTTTCTCCATCAGGCTTTTCCTGAACTCCCTATATACAATCACCAGGGCTCCTAGCTTCCACTCACTTTACTCCTTTTCCCGATTTATTTTTTCCTATTATAGTCTTTACCTTCTCGTATACTTAAGTTTTATTTTTTATTTGTTTATTATCTGATTCCCTTCATAAATGTATAACTTTTACTAAGGATATTTTTATCTCTTTTGTTTATTACTCTTTTCTTGGGGCCTAGAGCAATATCTAACACATAGTAGATGTGATACATTTACCAGTAGATAAATACTGGTTAGATACATAAATTAATGTACTGGAACATCTGAAAGCACTTCAAAAGGAAGTGGATATATGGGAATGTAAGTAGAGACAAACAATTTTAGCTATAGAACTTATAACACCCACCAAGGCACAAACTCATCACGTTAGAATTCTATCTTGCATTTATGTCACACGGAAGACTTAGGAGGAAAAGCTGCTGAAATTTTGAGGGAAAGGTCCTGAAAAGGGCTCCCTTACTTTACCCTTCTCTAATATCAGGTTCTACAAAATTCTACGATCCCTGACATAAATACTATATTACTTGTTGCCAGCTAAGTATCTGTAGAAATCAAATTGGACCTAAAAGAAAGTGCAAGAAAGCTGTTTCACAAAGTTTTGCTCCCTTTTCCTTCTACCTTTTTTATTGTCTTCATAAAAGTTGCATTTAAAATGAGCAGGTGCCCTCTGTGGCTGTGTCTACATGGAATGTTAAGGTATTAAGTGATCATTTTTGTGCAATTGATCACACACATTAACTGTTCCATATCGGTGGATTATCCTCCCCAACCACATTGACCAACTGTACATGAAATTGACTAATTCATTTAGCACTCCTGAGCCAACATTACCATAGATAGGAATCAAACTTTTTTTCTAAAAGACCAAATAGTAAATATTTCTGGATTTGCAGGCCATCCAGTCACTGCTACAATTACTCAACTCTCACTGTAGCTTAAAAGAAGTCGTAGACAATAGGTACACAAATGGCCATGGCTATGTTCCAATTAAACTTTGTTTTATGGATACGGATATTTGAATTTCATGTAATTTTCACATGTCAGAAAATATTCCCTTACTATTTTGTTCAATCATTCTTATCGTGAGGGCTTCACAAAAACAGATGGTTGGCCAGATTTGGCTTGCAGGGTATAGTTTGCTGACCCCTGCCAGAAACTTTCTGTTTCAAGATATACTCCTAGGCTATTCTAGCACAATCTGAGTGGGACTAGATTGGAGAGGAGGGACCATGGTAAATATATGTGAGGCCACACCCATGTTAAATGAAAAAAAAAACAAAAAACCAAGATTATGAGTCAGACAGCAATTTGCAACAGGCATTGCAAAACTGACTCTAGTTAAAATATTCTTTAATATTTATTTACTTTAGAGAGAGAAAGAGACAGAGAGACAGAGAGTGAATGGGGGAAGGGCAGAGAGAGGGAGAAACACAGAATCCAAAGCAGGCTCCAGGCTCTGAGCTGTCAGCACAGAGCCCTACACGGAGCTTGAACTTATGAAGCATCATGACCTGAGCCAAAGTTGGACCCTGAACTGACTGAACCACCCAGATGCCCCAAAACCAACTCTGAGTTTAAAATTTAGTTAACCCTTTATAGATTCTCTGTGCTTTTATCTAAATCCTGTTCTTACTCTGGAACTTGTAGGTCTAATCAATGCAGGCTCACCTACCCTTGTGTTACCTTTTCCTCTAGTATTTTTTTTACTAATTTTTAAAATGTTTATTTATTTATTTTGATAGAGAAAGAGAGAGTGTGAGTGGGGGGAATGGTAGAGAGAGAAAGAGAAAGAGAAGATAACAAGCAGGCTCCGCTCTGTCAGAGCAGAGCCCAATGCGGGGCTCAATCTCCTGAACCATGAGATCATGACTTGAGCTGAAATCAAGAGTTGGACTCTTTACTGACTGAACCACCCAGGCACCCCCCTGCTAACATTTTAAAGTTAGCATTAATATCTATTTGTGGAAATGGAAAGTCAAGCATGTTATTTTCTACCTTTTGTGTTGTGTACGGCTTTAGATTGTATTTTTTCAACCTGGGTCATTTTAACTGTGAAGATAGTTCCATCAAAAGGCAAAGAAAAGATGTTCAGAGTTTAATACTGTGCAATTAAGAAGTAAAGACACTAGTTGTGTAAACGTTTATTTTTATATCTTGCCCACAATGATCATTTCTTCTCTCATCTTTGACAAATGTTAAAATAAATTACTGAAAACTTATATAATCTCCAGTGCTTTTATAATACAATCCTTGTGGATACCAGAGAATGTCTCTGCCAAGACATTTTAGGCAATTCTTTGTCTCAACTTTCTGATTTTTTTTCTCCAAGAATGTCAAAAGATGCATTTCCACAACCTCATTGTATAGTTCCTCCAACTGTTACTGGCCATTATTAATGTGGTCATGACTGTTCAATGCAATTTATCTCAGAATTAGACAGTTTACAGCCTCTGTACTAGACCAAACCATCTGCCCTTAGATGTGTTGGTTTTTGCAAGCAGGAGAACTTTCTGATGCTTCCTTCTGGAGAAAGGAGAGTCCTTTCATCTTGGTAGGGGAAGACTTGGTTTAGCCTTTGAAAAGAAATCTGTTAAGATGCTGATAATGTGTTTTCAGTGTAAAATTAGCCTTTCGCTTAAATGAAGCATTTTCTATCCACTTTATGTCAAAAAAGGATGAAGATTTCTTGTCCCTTGTTTTAATTGCAGATTTAAAATATGTTTTCATCTAAATGCATTAGCAATGAGCTCCCCCACCTCCCCAACTTGTGCTTCCTGTTTGGAAAGCCTATTAAATGGTTTCGTTGCTGATTGGCTGGAAACCTATACAACTTCCTGGCTGCAGGCCATTAACACCCTGGCCAGAAGTGCTGACAGGAAGATGAAGAGATTTACACCCTCTGATTTCTGCATTAACAACAAGGACAAAACAGTATGTGGTCTTGTCAGTGGATAATACAATTTAAAGATATGATTTCTTTTTCCACAGGTGCATTTGTCTCTGAAAATTAGCAGTTCAGCTTAGTGTGAATAATAAGTCATCTTCTCTCATGAGTTTGAATCATATTAAAAAATCTGTATTATAGACAAGTTCATGATTTATAAGATTATTGCCATATCTCTAAATGATATTATTGGAGTAAGCTTATTTTTTAGATTTTAGTTCTGATAACAAAATGCTAGTGGAAAGGAACACTTAGGGAAAGTGTTATGTTTTTTAAAGGGCACATACATAGATATATATTAATAGTGAAATAGCTATTAATCATTTCAGTTATGTAAGATAGAATTGATTTGTAACAACTAAGAACAATGTACTATTATAATATGATTGCTTTGCCTAATTAATTCTCTGCTCATTTCAATGATTAACTTACATTTTTGCATGAATATAATATAAAGTAAGTGCATATGTAGGCATAAAATCACATGAAATATAGGGGGACTATGTGTATATTTGAATATAGTTGTGTGTATATAGGTATGCACACACACCTCTCTATATATCTGTATCTGTATCTATGCAACATACATATATAGACACATACGTACACAAACATGCACATTTATTAAGCATGCAAATAAATACGCATATATACATATGTCAATATATCAGATATAGACACGCATTCAGATGTAGAGAAACTCTCATAGATAAAAATTGGGGGAAAATTGGGGATGGGGTATAACTATTAATTTTATATATTTGTGTAAAAAATATTAATTTTGTGTAATTGCTTATATTTGCATATTTTTCCATAAAATGAAATAATTGGATTTATTTGGGTTCTAAAACCTCTTCCACCTTTAAGTGATGAATCTAAGATTTATCTTCTTACTCCCTTTCCTAAAACCACTTAAAAATTCTGGAAATGATGGTAGATGATTATTGGAAGATAGAAATTCTGTAGAAGTAATACAGATGAAAGATCAGTTTTTCAATATTCAATCAACCAATAGCCATTGACTACCTACTACAAAGGTACTGTGCTGGGTAGACGAGAATACAAAGGAATTGAAGTTTTATTTTTACTTTCAAGAATCTTGTAGAATATTTGTAGAGTAAAAAGCCATTGACATCAAAGCCATCAGTATAGAGCAGGGATTATTAAGTAGGTTAGAAATGCATAACCAATTTCTACATTTCTGAATCAGGAATGGTTACTTTAAAAAAAGGTAGACATTACTATAAATCTGGTGTACACAATTAATTTGCTCACATAACTTTTTCTTGATAGCTCTTTCAAAGATAACCCAATTCTTTTAGGTTTTATAGATAAATAAGTAGGTAGATAGGTAGATAGATAGATAATATAATTCTTTAGGGTCTAAATTATTACAAGTTATAAATTCTACACTATAATAATAAGAATTTCCCATAAATGGAAGTCACCACTAAAATACACAGCAATGAAAAGGACCAGTCATCATAACTTTAAGATGAAATGAATCAACTGAAGCTTACTTTTTATTTTATTTTATTTTATTTTATTTTATTTTATTTTATTTTATTATTTTTTGAAGCCAGCTGTTTTAGAATTTCCTTAATTGATGGCTCTTTACCTAAATGGGAAAAACAAAAATAATCACTTCTTAATATGATCAGACTTGAAAGGAGAGTACTATTCAGTGTCTTCAGTATGTAACACACTGTGCCATGAATGTTCACAAAAAATAGTGCAATATATCTATTCTTGAGCAATCTAAAATTTAATTGGATATAAGAAGGAATGCATAGGGGTGCTTAGATGGCTCAGTTGGTTGAGCATCTGACTTCGGCTCAGGTCATGAACTCGTGTTTCATGGGTTCGAGCCCCACATCGGTCTCTGTGCTGCCAGCCCAGAGCCTGGAGCCTGCTTCGGATTTTGTGTCTCCCTCTCTCTCTGCCCCTCCCCTGCTTGCATGTTCTTTCTCTCTTTCACAAAAATAAATAAAGATTAAAAAAAGTTAAAAAAAAGGGATGCATAAAAATATAATAACAATACCCATAAGTAGTTGAAATGAGTGCCACTGAGAATAAATCAATGAGATATCAGAAGAGAAAAGGGAAAAATGGTTTTGTTTTGGATATAGAAAGTTGAGTTAGGTTCAGATATTTTACTTGAACATTCAGCAAATATTTGGGTGCCTAAGTACCAGACACTGAGAATACAACAGTAAACAAATACAGCCAAGGCTCAGCCCTCATGAGGTGTAAAAATGTAAAGAAATAAGACAAGAAGGGGGAGAGCAGAGAGTGACAAAACTGAGGAGGTAGATCGAAAGTACAAAGCCATATTCAGGAGCTCAGTGGGAAGACCATTTAGAATATAACACATGGTTATTAAAGGAAAGTTATAGGAGATAAAGATAATTGATGGCTCTTTACCTAAATGGACAAAACAAAAATAATCATTCACCAATATGATCAGACTTAAAATGAGAGTAAATGATATCATAAACCCAAGAAAAATATATTCCCTGTGTACATATCTGATAAGAAATTTTGGAAATAACCTATGCTCTGAGATTCCCCCAATTTAAGTTTTATCAGGTTAATCCTTGGTAAATTTACAGGTGAGACATTGTCTTAAAGATGTACCTCACACATCAGTCATCAGATGATGACATCAGATTGATGGACTTCATGGCATCTTCCTAGATGGCTCCAGATCTAAGACTCAGTTCAATTGCATATTTCTGGAAGGGACAAATGGAGATTACTGTAAAATGTCAATATGTGTCTTAGACACCATTCTGATGTAGGAGTATCTGTAAATCACTCTAAAGACTGTCTCAAATTCTCAAATGCTGAGGCCAAGGGCAGAGTAAAATACATAAAATGGGTTTACTTCAAACAAAGTAAAATTCACTTAACCGACTGAGCCACCCAGGCAAAACAAAGTAAAATTCAAAGTGAACTGAAAGAACTTGGCAACATTTAGAACAAATCTAGCGGTTTTAAACTTATACTTTTGATCTTCTTTCTGTTGAAAGCTGTATGACTTTAAGATAGTGGTATTTTAGATAGCCAGTAAGAACAAGAGTTCTGTCTACAAGGTCAAAATAAATTAGGGTAAGTGATCTAAATTAATGAAAAAGCTCAATATATTATAAGATAGTTTACTTGTTATTATAGTTCAAATTAACTTGAGTTGGTCGCTTTTTATAACTTTGGACAAATTTTATTGTCTCCTCTCAACCATAAATCTCCAAACTTATTTTTAGGCCCTCTATTATGACTATTCATGGTAAACATTCATGGTAAACACCATGAGTGTTGCGTCTGTTACTAGATTGGCAGCTCCATTTGGACAATGATGAGAAATGTCTTATTTTGCCTCTGTATCTTTAATGTTTAACGGTGTCTAGTGTGTCTATTAGATTAATTCTGTTAAATGTTGGTGCATGAATGTAAGGTCTGACTAGATATTAGGTTGTTTAAATATAAAATCACAAAGTTATATAAATTTATAAATGCAAGGAACTTTGATGATCACATTTTCTAGATTTTTCATTCTTGAGATTCCAAGATTTATGTTCAGTAACTGAGCTTATCTCTTACTTTAGTTCAGTTTTTAGTACAGCATCTCTTATTCAAGTATCTTTTTGTTGTTGTTGTTACTTTCTTCCAAACCACCACAGTTGACTCACTTTAACCCAAGCAAAATTCCTCCCATCACAACCTAAATGTTTTATGAGACCTGAGCTCATTTTGACTTATCCCTTTCCCTTATAAACCACACTCCGGCTTCAACAGGCCCTTTTAATCATGACTCAAAATATACCTGCTCTTTCTTTTTCTCCATTCCCACTGCTACCTCATTTGTCCAAGCTGTGGAGCAGAACACTGTGCACTGGTCATCAATCCCAGGGGAGGACTCCAGATACTCTGCCAACTGCATCTTGGTATCAGAGATGCCAAGGAAATCACAACACAGTCAAGCAGTGGTTAGAACAATGCTGTGGTCACATAGAGAAGACACGGATTTCAGCTCCAGTCCTGGGTGTCAGACCCCATGGCCTGTGGGTCCCCTGGCAGCTGATGCAGGGAAGTTGGCCTACTCACACCCCTCTTGCACAGCAAGCTAATCCCTTGTCTGTGGAGTCTTAGATATTCAGAGCTGCGAGTGTGTCTGAAGGCCACTTACATACACACTTAAGCAGAACAAAGGAGTATTCCTTGCGCCTGAAAAAGGGAAAACTATTCTCATTCTAGGCTGTAAACTCAGCACAAATTGTATGGGCTCTTTATCTCTTGGTAAGGAAGTGTTCAAGGTCCTAGGCCCATTCTCATGTAGCCTGGTGGGGTCAAGAGACTGCATGCTGGGCTCTGCCTTTCCCAACACAAGTCGTATTTTCTTTCACATAGACGACTGTTGCATTTCTTTTCTTTCTCTTTTTTTTAATGTTTGTTTATTTTGAGAGAGAGCATGAACTGGAGAGTGGCAGAGAGAGAGGGAGAGAGAGAATCCCAAGTGGGCTTCACACTGTCAATGCAGAACCTGGGTGGGGCTGGATTCCATGATCTGGGCAATCATGACCTGAGCTGAAATCAAGAATTGGGTGCTTAACCAACTGAGCCACCCAGATGCCCCTACTATTACATTTCTATCTAAGATTCCAGATTCTACTTTTTCCTTCTCTAATACCCTACACCTACTAATATTCTCTGAACAGCCAGAATGATCTTCAAAAAAATGTATATGCAATCATGCATTTTCCTTGTTCAGAATCTCTTAATAATTTCTGAATGTCATTGAAATAAAGTCCAAACTTACTGAGATGGTATAAGACAGCTGAATTATCTACCCCTGCCTACATCTCCAGTCTAATCTTTTGCTAGGCTCCTTCTTGCCTAGCATTCTTCAAAATCATGCTCTATTAAAGAGCCATGTTTTTGTTGTTGTTGTTTTGGTTTTGGTTTGGTTTCTTACAAATATTTTTAGTACTTTAATGCTTCTTTTTACATTCATAGTTCCTAAGATCTGGCAAGATCAATACACAAGCTTAGAAGTAGTATCATTGCTGATTCTATAAAAATTGTGCAAGTATGCTAATACTTGAAGCTTAAAGCTATTCTTTTTTTTTAACATTTATTTATTTTTGAGAGAGAGAAAGAGATCAGGGGAAGGGCAGAGAGAGAGGGAAAGAGAGAATCCCACGTAGGCTTTGTATTGTCAGTGCAAAGCCAGATGCGGGACTTGAATTCACATATAGTGAGATCGTAACCTGAGCTGAAGTCAAGAGTTGGTAGGTCGCTTAACCGACTAAGCTGCCCAGGCGTCCGAGGCTTAAAGCTATTCTGAAGGAACATTTTACTTCCTACCACATACACCTGGACCCCACCTCTGGGCCCCTTAGAATCAGGAGGAAAATGTGCCTGTGACTACTCATGCATGCCCCTTTTTTCATCTTACTCCTTAGTCCAAGCAATATGACACATGTGGGGCCAGGAGAATGAGTCCACAACCGAAAGATTTTCAGGAAGGATGATTTAACATTCTCTCATTTACTGAAATTCTCTCACAGCCAAATGATTACTGGGGAATAAGTGCAAAACAGTTAAGTCTGAATAAATGATTATTTCAGACACTTGTAGTGGACTTTGATTTAGATGAATCTGAGATATATCCCAAACTATGAATGTAGGTGTCAAATATTCCATTTTTTTTCCCTTTTGAATGACTCATTGTATCAGATATATTTGGTTACTCTGGGCTAAGCCACCAAAAATTTGATTGTTCTTTAAAAAGTTTTTATTTGCTCAGGGTCTCAGTAGAGAAGGTAGAAATTCACACAAATTCAGCAGTTAAGTTGAAATACTTTGGCTTTATATTTCATTGTGCAAATGTCTGGCATGCACAGGTATTTCATTAGCTCCAATTTTCTCCCAGGAGGTACTTCCAAATCAAAATAAAAATTACATAAATTTATCAGAAGCCTTTAATCTAAATTATTATTTTTGCTGGGGTTTCTTGATTCTCATGTTACTGATAGATTTTGTGGAGAGGAAAAACAAAGTTATTAAATTATGAGAGAAAAAAAGGGAATCATTTTGATATATTTGATGTGAATCTTAGCGATTATCAAGTTAATTTTAATCAGTTATGTACTGAAATAAAGGTATCAAGCAACATTACTCTCTCTGCTGCCTATTTGAATTGAAAACTTATTTCATTTTGGTTTCTCCTTTTTTTTGGTCTGTATCTACAAGTTCTGAATATAGGACTCAGCTGCATATTTTTGACAGGAAAAAAAATCATTTTTACTGAGAGGAAGGTGGTCCTACCAAGTCCAAGCAAGCAAGTAAAACTAGATTGTCAGGGAACTTCCATAGGGCCCTTTACAGCCATGCGAAGTCTCTATTTTATATTACTATGACTAATACAGTATCTAGTAAACACTCTGTAAATGCTACTGGTGCTAACAACAGTAAGTGAGTTACTAGATTGACAAGTAAAAGGTTATTTAATCCCCTGTATAATATGCTCAATTGAAAGTTTGAAACACTCATAACCAGATAGACTCTTGTTTCAATAACCTTTGAAACTGATAAGATCATCTTTTCCTAAGCTTTTCTACTTATTCACTCTTACTGGGGCTTTGTCATGTTTCACTCATGAGGTATGCTGAATGTGAATCTCATACTTCTCTAAATTTCCATAATCCAGAGGAGTGACTGTATGTTAACATAAATATAAAATAGTATAATTTAGGGGCGCCTGGGTGGCGCAGTCGGTTAAGCGTCCGACTTCAGCCAGGTCACGATCTCGCGGCCCGTGAGTTCGAGCCCCGCGTCAGGCTCTGGGCTGATGGCTCGGAGCCTGGAGCTTGTTTCCGATTCTGTGTCTCCCTCTCTCTCTGCCCCTCCCCCGTTCATGCTCTGTCTCTCTCTGTCCCAAAAATAAATAAAAAACGTTGAAAAAAAATTAAAAAAAAAATAGTATAATTTATTATATAACATAACGTGTTAATATAACACCACTGTTATTTTTTGTTCATTAATATGGAGATAAATCAATATTTATTGAGTGCCACTGTGTACCAGGGGAGTAATACCAGACATAGGAGTTACTGATTCCGCTCTCATGGAGCTTATAGTACTTTTGTAGTCAAATACACATGACCTATGATAAAATTAAAGAAGCTGTCTTTAATACTAGTCTCTTCTATACGTTAGAAAAAACCAGTTAGAGAGATGCGTTAGCGCTTTTCCATTATTTACTGAATTACCTACCATCTCTAAAAAATATTGTCATCTTCAGATTCACTGTGTTTTGTTTTGTTTTGTTTTGTTTTTTGTTTTGTTTTGTTTTGTTTTGTTTTCCCCCATATTGTTTCTCTGTTGAGAATGTCCTTTTGGATCTTGGGTACCTGTTGAAAAGTCATTCATTATTCAAGACCCAGCTCATATTCCACCATTTCTGGATCTCTTTTCTTAGTATTCCTTTTCTAACAGGCATTACTAAGACTTACTTCATCTCTGCTTCCACAGTGCAGTGTACTTATATAGTATTGATTGTTCTTATGTGTTTGCTCTCCTTACCAGACTATGAGCTGTTTGAGGAAAAAGCTAGTATTAATGTTCATTTTGTCATTTCATGCTTTAGGCAAGTAGGATGATGCCTGCTACACATTAGGTGTCCAGTGAATGTGAACAGATTATATTAGTCTGAGTTTTCCAGAGAAACAGAACCAGTAGAATATATGACTTTTGAACATCGTAAGTTTGAACTCTGTGGATCCATTTATGCACAGATTGTTTTTTTATATATAAATGAAGTGCAGTACTGTAAATGTATTTTCTCTTCCTTATAATTATCTTGGTAACATTTTCTTTTCTACACCTTACTTGATTTTAAGACTATGGTATATAATACGTATAAGATGTAAAATATATGTTCATTAACTGTTTATGTTATCAGTAAGGTTTCTGGTCAACAGTAGGTTACTAGTAATTATGTTTTGGGGGAGTCAAAAGTTATAAATGAAGTTTTGATTATGCAGGGAGTTGGTGCCCCTAACCCCCATGTTCTTCAAGGATTATCTGTTTCCTTATTGTAAAGGATTGGCTCATGTGATTAAGGAGGCTAAGAAGTCCAGGAACCCACACTTGGCAACCTAGAGACCGTGGAGAGCAAATGGTGTAGGTTGAATTTGAGTCCAAAAATCTGAGAACCAAAAGAGCAGATGGAGTAAGTTCCAGTCTGAGTCTCAGTTTGAAGGCATGAGGAGACTAACGTTCAGCTTGAAGACAGGCAGAGAGTGAATTCTCTCTTACTCTACCTTTTGGTTCTATCTAGGGCTTCAGTGGATTGGTTGAGGCCAACTCACATTGGGGAGGCCAATCTGTTTTACTCAGTCTACCAATTCAAGTGTTAACCCATCCCAAGGAACATCCTCAGATATACACCCAGAGTATTTTTTAACCAAATACGCTGGCATCCCGTGGCCCAGCCAAGTTCATATATAAAATTAGTCATCACATTGACTGCATGAATGAATAATTTGGAAATCTCCATAAGGTGATATAATCAGTGGTAGAAGGGGTTCATGGCAGGGTTATCAGGGGAATCTAAATAAAGTAGAGAAAGGGATGATGACAATGACATGATATGAAACAAACTATACAACTTTTAGAGCTTTTTTTGTTATTTGAATGATTTGCCTACTTTCAATTAAGTACAATTTATAAGTAGTTACAACGAATATCAGCCACATTCATAATCGACTTTCATGAATGTTGTAACCGTTCATTAACCATGCATAATGAGATTTAAGCTTGATGGGAAGCCTAAGCCTGAATTTTGTAAAATTATTCATTTTTCACTATTGATTATAAACCAATCTCAGGTTTTATAATAAGAATTTTATCTACAAAGTAGAGAATGAAAATAAAGTTATTGTCAATGCCTGTGGAGGGAAACATTTCTTCATGAAATATGTTTTTGAATAGTAGCTTGCAATTGAATATAATACACTGAAGAGAGCATTAGAATCATTAGCAAAATTTTGTTTTGTATATTTAAGATATGCTTATTTTAGGAAAAAAGAAAAATAATTTTCTCTCACCTTTAAAAATGTGTATTAATATAATTTTACATGGTTGTATAATTTTAAGAACAGTGGATACGCAATAATTTGCTTAAGCAATTATTAGTTGTACAATTAGCCCATTTTCTATCCTTCACCATTTAAATAATGATATACTGAATCATTTTACATAACTAACTTTTTCCTTCATATATTTATGGATAGATTGCTAGAAGCAGAGTTCTTGGATTAAATTGTTATGATGCACAAAACCATATTACTGTTCAAAGGTAATTAATATACACAATGGAATACTACGTGGCAATGAGAAAAAATGAAATATGGCCTTTTGTAGCAATGTGGATGGAACTGGAGAGTGTGATGCTAAGTGAAATAAGCCATACAGAGAAAGACAGATACCATATGGTTTCACTCTTATGTGGATCCTGAGAAACTTAACAGAAACCCATGGGGGAGGGGAAGGAAAAAAAAAAAAAGAGGTTAGAGTGGGAGAGAGCCAAAGCATAAGAGACTGTTAAAAACTGAGAACAAACTGAGGGTTGATGGGGGGTGGGAGGGAGGGGAGGGTGGGTGATGGGTATTGAGGAGGGCACCTTTTGGGATGAGCACTGGGTGTCGTATGGAAACCAATTTGACAATAAATTTCATATATTAAAAAAAAAAAAAAAGGTAATTCATACTCTCAGAAGGATTGTTAGTTGTCACTTTGAAATCTTTACAAGATTAATGGATTAAAGTGCTATAATATTTATATATATATACACATATGTATGTATACATACATATGTATATAATATGTATATTATGTATATACAATATACATAATATACATATATAATATGTATATATATATTGTATGTATATATATATTGTATTGTATATAATTGTATGTATATAATTGTAGGTATATATACACATACATATACATATACATATGTGTATATATACATATATGTGTATATAATTGTATGTATGTATATAGTATATAATTGTATATCCATGTAAATGTATATACATATAAATGTATAATTGTATATATACATATATATACATGTACTATACATATATGTATATATACATATATATGTATATAATTGTATGTATATATATATATAGTATATAATTGTATGTATATAATTGTATGTATATATATATATATATGTGTGTGTGTGTGTATATATATATATATATATATATATATATAATGTATAAAAGACCAGTTTCAGTCATCAAAGATACGACAGTACAGCTAAGAGGAAAAGTAGCCACTACTATACAGGGGTTGCTCTATAGCTCTTTCTATAAAAATGGATTATTTCTAATCTTCATGTGGAATAATGACATTGATATTCAATATAATTTGATTAGATTTTATGAAGGATCTATATCCAAGAAGACAATAACATGCAAGTTTGAGGAAAGGTGGTAAAGCTTTCTTCATTATTTAACCTTGTACTGAGAAATAGATATTATATAATAACTCAGGTGGATGAAAGAAAAGCTATTAAATGCTACCTAGACAAATGCTTCCCAAATCTACCGCTGTTGACCCTGAAGTTAACAAAAGACATATAGGGGCTGAATCATACATGTATTGATTGCTGATAATGAGATCAGGAAGAGCAGGGCGGAGGGTACATGGGTGTAATTCATAGCTGAGAACAGTCTCTAGAGAAAAGTTGGGGTGTGGAGCTGAAATCCAGCTCTGGATTGTTGGCTGATCCTACGGAATACATTTTTAAACATAATTCCTTCAAAAATCACACTTTCCCGGTTCTTATAAAGGCACCATGTAGGCTACCAGAGGCCCTAGGGATGTTAATAGGAAGCATGGTTTGGAGAATCCTGAAATACTCCATGGATTTGAAGGCCAAGAGTCCAGCAGGGCCTCTTGGTGAGATTATCATAGATCATCATTCAAACTGGCTCTTGATTACAGGACACCCAAAATGACCATCTATTTCCAAGCCTTATGTGTAATTAGTCTTCAAGGATAGGGAGAGTACCAATCCTTCAGAGCATTTATGGTGGACAGACTTCAAAGCTGATTCTGAGAAACACTTACTTTATGACATTTCTCCTTAACTATTTTTTACCTAGAGGATGAGTTTATTGTGTGCTGATCTTGCAGACCTGGACAGATAAACTGACTGTGTAATTCACCTATATGATTTTCCTTTTCCTTTCATATTTCTTCTGTAACAACCTTCTGAGGTTCAACTAATTAGCCACATGGATATTTCTTATAAGATCACACACTGGGTGAGTATGACTGGCACTCACCAGACATATTCACTAGGTTTGTGTTGCAATGCCACATGTATCCAACTGCTCTTTAGCCAACTACCTAGAAGTCTGTAATGCTGCCAATGAAAATGAAGCTGAAACAAAAATCTGGGACAAAAATGAGGAAGGAAAATGATAGCTCTCAGAGGGACATACCAGGAGAAATATGCTTTTAACAAATTCTAAGAATCCTTTCTTGGTCTTTGGGCTTCTCAGAAGGACCAAATTTAGAGAACTTCTCTTTGGATTACCTCTATTTTCTTCCCCTCAGCTAATTTGCGAATTAAACTAGGGCAAACAAGGTCCTGGCTTTGAAGGGACACAGCCTTGAGGCTTTAATTTGGAGCAAACAAAGCATTTATAGCAGCTCTCTGGCAGGTGTAGAATATCACCACATTGCTGAATATTTAAAAGCGAGGCATGTTTCCAACCCCAAAGTCTGTCCCCCAATTGATAAGTCTCTTTTTATTAAATGAATTTTAATTACTTAATAATTAGACCTTCCATAGGAGGAGATGGGGATCCTGATAGTCTGCCAAAGAGGCTAGAGGGCAAATCAGAAGAATGTGCCATTTTCAGATTAGAATTTTTAAAAAGGAATAGGCCCAGTCTAGGGGTGTGCGGGTGGAGGGAGGCCTCCCTAGAGGCAGAGAGTCTTGGCATAAACCTGGACTGTGAAATGCTTTATTTCTACTTTTGCTTAAAAACCAAAGTAGTTTAGAATTCAGTGAATGAAAGTGCATGTCTAAGATATTCAAACTTTCTGACTGGATCCGATGGAAAGATTTCTCCTAGCCTGTGTGGTGTGTGTATGCATGGGTGGAAGGGTCCAGAGAGACTATTGTTCTCATTATTTTAATTCTGGGAGCCTAACACTTTTGATGTCCCTGCAGATTTAGCAGCTTTTCATTCATTGCCATGGTGATATTTTACCTCATTTTTTTAGCATCACAAAGGAAAAGCCTAAATGAAAAATGTTTGCTGCTTTTGCTATTAACATTTCTACTGCCTCAGTGACAGCCAGCAGTTACTGGTGTGCCTAGCTCCTGAGGAAATAGGTATTGGCTGGAATCTGATTGATGGCAGCAGCCATAGCCCAGGCTGTCCCAGCTGGGTAGGGGCTGGCCCGGGGACCACTGATAACATTGTTCCCAAGGACTTGATTTGGAAGGAAGGATGATGGGGAAATCTCATTTAAAATGTATATCATTGGTCTACAGTTTAAACTTATGAGGCTAGGTAAAAAAGTTCATGGATGAACTAGGCATAGCTTCTTTTCTCTCCACCCACCCCCTGCCGCTGCCCAAACATAATCCCTTTTCAAATGAAAGCCTTTATGGTTTGGCTTCATGTATGTTTATAAGACTTTCCTCTTTATCATGCCCCCTGAAGAGATACTTTCTCCTTCTCTTTATGCCTCCTTAGCCATTGATGTCCTTCCTAGACTTCCCAATGGTTAGACCCTATGATATTTGCCTAAACAAATTATTTTGTGGATAATGCATCTTTCTTTCATTCAGAAATATTTGATGGACAACCATATGCGATGCACTGTGCTAAGTGCTCAGAGTGCACAATATAATAGGCCTAGCCCTGCTTTTGTGGAATTTATGGATTAGCCGGGAAGATGGTTATTACATCAATTCCATAGTTAATTAATTACAATTGAAGTAAATGGTGCAAAAAAGTCATCTAGAGATGATTGGGTCTATCTAGGCTTGGGGGAGGCCTCTCTGAGGAACTGAGAATTCTGGTACTGAACTGGCATTGTTAAATCCCAGGTATTCAAGTGCTGCGTTACTGAAGGGCTTAAAAGAGTAAAACCTTCACTCCTTGCATGGGTAGGTAGTAAACATTTTAGAAAAGAATTGTAGTTATGGCTGTTTAAAGGCCTTGAGCAACATTACAAAGTAACATATATAAGTGAACCCCTAATGAATCCTTTTAGTGTTAAAATTCGTACTAAAGGAAAACTGAAGGATCTTGTACAAAAACCACAATAAACAGGGTGAAATCCATCTCACCACGGTTCTTGCATAGTGGTTGTGTATCTCTTGCTAACAACACTTAAGGCTTACTGTACAACTATAATTAGGGTAGTTGACATCAGTAAAATTTCCGATACTGAAGCCCAGCCACTTTTGCTGACTATTAGGAACTGATAAAATTTGAATTATAAGTGCTGTATTTCTCATTTCTAGGACAGGGGATAAAATGAAGCTCCCATACGTGTCTGACTTTTCCAAATTCAAAGCAGTATGTTCTCTCCTTTTAACAGTTCCCAAATGAATCCCTCCGGAATAAGTGGTGGCCTTTGTTAATGCACATAGGTACAAATATTATGTGAACCTGCAAGTTCACTGGTAGGGAACACTTCCAGCGAGTCCAGTGTGGCTAGATGATTTAAAACTGCTGAAGCATCCTGGGCCAGACTAAGTAGGAAGGTTGAAAGCTTGAGTGCAATTCATTCTTGGAAACAGCCTTTCCCAGAACCAAGGCTAACAGTGGAAGCCTTCCATGAAAGTACCAAAAATACGTTTGTTTTTTTGAAAAAAGTTTGTATGCTATTTTTAATAGTGTAGTATTTCAGGCCAAAGTTGCTCTCTGAGAATTCAACCCAGGGTAGAATGTACTTACTAAACAACAGAGTTTACCCAGCACTACGTGGCTCTTTGGGGGTTGAGGAGTGCAGGGGTACTGATCTATAGAAGAAACTCCCCTTGAGACATTACCATGGGTTGGGAAAATAAGGTGTGTTAAGAAGTATAATAATTCAATACTAAAAATTAATGTACATAATGTAAACATTTGAATGAGTTTTGCTCCTATTCTACTTCTGTCTGTAAAGTAGGGACACAGTTATAGGGCTATTGTGAGGATTAGGTAAGGTGATTTATGATAGTGCAAATGGTAACGCTGACACCTTGTCGGAAGTCGGGTTAAATGGTGAGCTGGTTAAATGGTGAAGCATAAAGTGACCCTAGGTAATCTGGCACCCATGTGTGTTCTTTACCATCCCAGACTGCCACTGAGTATGTTAGATTGTGATAGAACCAACACTCAAATGTAGTTATCAACATCTGGATGTCTGCAATGCTCTTTTTAAACATTTAGAGTCACATAGAACCTCAACAAATATTTGTGTATTTTGTAGATATTTGACATACTCTGGAGATGTAAAATAAAATATCCTCCCTCAAAGAAAACCCTCACATATACAAATATGTAAACACTTTTTGGGCTTTTATTGGTACAACTGATATTGTCATATTATCTGTAAGTTATCAGTGCTGTAAAAATTCCAAAGATTTGTGAGATGATTTCCCGTAAGCAAGACTAGAGAAAAGGAAAATTTTTTAGTCAGTGCTTTTTAACTTTTTAAATATTTATTTATTTATTTAGAAAGACAGAGAGTGCACTCGGATGAGTAGAGGAAGGGCAGAGAGAGAGAGAGAGAGAGAGAGAGAGAGAGAGAGAGTCCCAATCATGCTCCAACTATGCCAACAGTGCAGAGCCCAAAGCGGGGCTCAGTCTCATGATCCGTGAAATTGTGACTTGAGCCGAAACCAAGAGTTGGATGCTTAGCAGAATGAGCCACCCAGGTGCTCCTTGAATCAGTACCTTAAGAATAACCACAATTTTGATAGGTGGATGTAAGGATAGAGGTTTTTGTTTTGTTTTGTTTTGGTTTTGGTTTTGGTTTTTAGAGGAGATATGAGAAACACAATTAAAAGGAAGCCAGCTTTAGGGAGTAGACCAGTTCAATAGATCAGGAATTGTTTTATAGGAGTTGTGGAAGTTGAGCCCAAAAGGTGCCTTGTGCTATATTCTTGGGTACCAGCTTCTGGGGTATAAGAATATACTGGAAAATTTGGAGGAGATTGGAGTTTCTTAAGTAAAGCAAAAACTTTGGTGATGTGGGAACACTGACCTTTTACTATGTTTGGAATGTATTAAGACAAGAAAAGAGTAGAGGTAAGAAGACCACTTGTGCTTTGATTACAGTGGATCAGATGTGTCTAAGCCAAGCTTTTTTTTTTTTTTTTTTTTTTTTTTTTTTCAAAAAAAGGCTCTTGTGGATCAGGTAGCTATTTTTCATGAGAATGTAGTTAAAATTATACTTGTATCTCTCTATGAATGAAACATGGGAATCATTTGTATTGCCTTAGAGCATTAAATGGCTCTTCCAAAAATACTGTATTTCATTCTTACGAGTTACAGTGAGTTTAATGTTCATTACTACGTGCTCATACTCATGCCTTGAAAATATAGTACTGAGGTGATGGCCTATAACTTCTTCTCTTAATACTGTTGCTGGGTTGTTACAGCACCAAGAGATGTGAGTGCTAGAATTCGGTACAATATTGGGAGCATTAGTTTAAGCCATAGAGAGCCTTGTAAACTTACAATTGCTTTTTGATGTGCTGGGTTTGCTTTGCAGAGACAAAAAGAAAAAGCTACAAATTAGGTTTATAATTTCTCACTGTGTCAAATAATCAACTATTTGAAAGTTTCAAACATTATTACATCATTAAATTTTAAATCGGATGCGATTCTGACCTTGTTTATTAAAATCTGAAATCATCATAGAGTGCATACTGAAAAAACATGTGGAATATTAGCCAATTTCATTAAGTCTAATTATATTAACATACAATTTTATGTCCTGTGTATGATTCTTCCAGCTAGTTGAAGTTTACATAAAGGAACCTGTTGTTGAGTATAAGTTTGAGTACAGGTATACCTTGTTTTATTGTAATTTGCTTTATTGGGCTTTATAGATACTGTATATTTTTTTTACAAATTGAAGGTTTGTGGCAATCCTGTGTCACCCACGTCTTTTGGCCCTATTTTCCCAACAGCATTTGGTCACTTTGTGTCTCTGTGTCACATTTTGGTAATTTTACAATGTTACAAACTTTTTTCATTATCATTATATTTGTTATGCTTATCTGTGATCAGTGATCTTTGATGTTACTATTGTAATTATTTTGGGGTGCCATAAACCACGCTCATCAAACATTGATCTATAAATATGCTGTGTGTTCTGACTGCTGCACCATCAGGCCATTCCCACATCCTCTCCCTCTCCTTGGGCTTCCCTTTTCCCTGAGACACAAAGATATTGAAATTAGATGATGAATAACCCTCTAGTGGCCTCTAAGTGTTGAAGTTAAAGGGAAAGTCATTCATGTCTCATTTTAAAACCAAAGCTAGAAGTTACTAAGTTTAGTAAGTTAGGTATATCAAAATCTAAGACAGGCCAAAAGCAAGGCTTCTTGCCCCAAACAATCAGCCAGATTGTGAATGTAGAGGAAAAGTTCTTAAAGGAAACTGAAAGTACTTCTTTAGTTAATACACAAATGATAAGAAAGTGAAACAGCCTGACTGCCAACAGGGAGAAAGTTTTAGCAGTTGGATAGAAGGTCAAACCAGCCACAACATTCTCTTTAGTCAAAGCCTAATCCAGAGCAAGACCCTAAGTCTCTTCAATTCTGTGAAGACTGAGAGAGGTGAAGAAGCTGCAGAAGGAATGTTTGGAGCTAGCAGTGGTTGGTTGATGAAGTTTAAGGAAAGAATCCTTTCTTATGATATCAAAATGCAAGGAGAAACAGCAAATGATGATACAGGAGCTGCAGCAAGTTATCCAAAAGGTCTAGCTAAGATAATTAATGAAGGCTACACCAGACAACAGATTTTCAATGTAGACAAAAAAAAAACCTTCTATTGAAAGAAGATGCCATCTAGGACTTCCATGGCTAGAGAGGGGAAGTCAAAGCTTCAAAGGACAGGCTAACTCTCTTGTTAGGGGCTAATGTAACTGGTGACTTTAAGTTGAAGCCAGTGCTCATTTGCCATTCTGAAAATCATAGGGCTCTTAAGAATCGTGCTAAATCTAGTTTGCCTATGCTCTGTAAATGCAACAACAAAGCCTAGATAACAGCATATCTGTTTGCAACATGGTTTACTAAATATTTTAAGCCTATTGTTGAGACATTCTGCACAGAAAAAAAAAAAAAACTCCTTTCAAAATATTACTACCCTTTGACAATGCACTTGGTCACCTAACAGCCCTGGTGGAGATCCACAATATGATTAATGTTTTCATGCCTGCTAGCGCAACATCCATTCTGCAACTCATGGATCAAGAGTAATTTTGACCTCCCAGTCTTATTATTTAAGAAATACATTTTGTAAGGCCAAATCTGCCATAGATAGTGACTCCTCTGATACAATAGGGCAGAGTCAATCTCTTCTACAAGAGATTCACCATTCTAGATGCCACTAAGCACATTTATGATTCATGGGGAGAAGTCAAAATACTAACATTAATAGGAGTTTGGAAGAAGTTGATTCCAACCCTCATGGATGACTTGGAGGGGTTCAAGACTTCAGTGGAGGAAGTAACTGTAGATGTTGATGGAAATAGCAAGAGAACAAGATTTGGAAGTGGAGCCAGAAGATATGACTGAATTGCTTCAATCTGATGATAAAACTCAACAGATGAGGAGTTGCTTCTTATGGATGAGCAAAGAAAGTAGTTTCTTGAGATGCATTCTACTCCTGGTCTTCACTGCTATGAAGATTGTTGAAATGAAAATCAAGGATTTGGGATATTACATAAACTTAGTTGAAAAAGTAGCAGCAAAATTTGAGAGGGCAGACTCCAATTTTGAAAGAAGTTCTACTCTGGGTAAAATGCTATCAAACAGCGTCACATGCTACAGAGAAATTGTTTGTGAAACTAACAATTGATCAATGCAATGAACTTCATTGCTGTTTTATTTTAAGAAATTGCCACGGCCACCCCAGCTTTCAGCAGCCACCACCTTGATCAGTCAGCATCCATCAACATCGAGGCAAGACCCTCCTACTGGAAAAAGATTTCAACTTGGTGAAAGGCCAGTTGATGCTTAGCATTTTTTTTTATCAATAAAGTACTTTTCAATTAAAGCATCTTACATAATAATATTGCACACTAAATAGATTACAGTATAGTGTAAACATAGCTTTTATATGAGCCAGCAAAACAAAAAGTTCATTTTACTTACTTTATTGCAATATTCACTTTATTATGGTGTTCTAGAATTGAACCCACCATATCCCTAAGGTATGCTTATGCCCTTTCATTTAATATTTTATTCTATACTTGAGAATTTAGTAAATGGGTTTTTGGATCACTACAGACATTTAGATGTAAAATAAGTATTGCGAATTTTATCTAATGTATATAACTTATACAAGACCATATAGTTGAATATACATAAGTATCCAGATATTTTTATCAACTTATTCAAAATATTTTATTCTTACCCGTGTTGCATAAATAATATAATTTGTATGTGTAGATAAATTATTCCCAACCATATTTCCTTAACTACAAAACAAAATACTAGAAGTAGAGGCCAAGAAGAAAATGATTAAATTAAAAAAAAAAAAAAAACCCTCACAACATCTGGCTAACTATTCATTGCAGTTTTGCCTTGTGTAGTGTATACAAGCCATTCTCTGTTTAATTACATGCTTTAAATCTACATTTTAGCCAATTGGTTATAGGTTAATGTACGTCTTTTGAATAGACTTTAGACACTACACTACAAGGAGTATAGAAATTGGACTTTGAACAATTTCTTTAGCCAGGACACAAGTTAGCAGAATCCTTTTGGTGTCTTTACTCAGCGGTTAATCCAGCATAGTTCTAGATTAATTCTGAATACTAAATAAAAATAGAATTATGCATGCAGCTGGCACCCCCTGTAGATATATTTGTAGTGTTGAGGTAACTAAATCCAGGCATCCAGATTTCAGAGCCCTAACTGGGGATCCAGATGAGTAATTTTAGTACCTTATGTGTGGGATACATTTTGACTGATAAATTAATATTTCCACAAGTATGAATGGTTCTGTATGGTCTAGGATTAATCATTCTTACTAAAGAACAAACTTAATATTTCCTCTATAGATCTGCAGGCCTGTTAATGTGAGTGGAGATATAATGAGTGATAAACCACCTTTGGCAGCTTCTACCTATTCCACATGCAATATTGATGTAATTTCCTATTTCCTAGATTCAGTTATCTGGCAGTTCAAATATTCTAATCCCTGAAAGAAATATGAAATTCCACTGTCACCTAGGGAAGGTGACTTCTCTACAGCCTTTCTGATTGTTTCCCATATTAAATTATGATGTTTTAAGTAAGTCATCTTGCCTTTCCCCTTTTGACTGAAACAAAAATTTTATCATATTGTAGGGAAAGTTAGTTTGTAAGAATTAATAGACCAAAAAATAAAACTAATAGTTCAAACTGAGCACAAGTAGAATTGGCTACTGACTACATATTGATGGAAAATTTATTGTTAAAATTTGGACCTGGACCTAGAAAATTTTGACTTGGTTAAAACAAATCTATAAAATTACAAAAATCATGGTAACATAAAATATGATCAGAAAAACTTGAGGTAAATGATGAATGAGTTAAATTTTATTGTGAAATACACACACAATGAAAACAATTCCAGTAAGATTAAAAGGAAAATAAAAATATTAGAATATAACTGTAATGAACGAAACCTGAGTCAAAGAATTTAAAATTATTTAATGAAATTAACTGCAAAATAAAATCTCCAATGTTATATCAGTGATGGCATAATTCATTCAAATGTGTTTGTAATCATTTTTTAAAAGTTTTCATGGTCAAAGCACTGTGGTCATAAATATCCATCTGTTCACAAGAAGGGGATTCAAGAGGGCAGAATCAAAATATTTCCTACCCTTCTCATGTACATCATGATGGAGGAGGCTCCTTTCACTGCGTTCATGCTCAGTAATGATTAATTAATTTTACTTTTGTCATTTCTTTTTTCCCCTACATTTGCTTAATCATCCATATGACTGCATCTTTTTCACCTGTTATTGAATATGGACATCACAGTGGTTGTGTGAGTTGAGTTGGCTCTTATCCCATATTATAGCCCATAGAAATGAAACAAGTTACCAAAGAACTCGTACAGAGTAGGTGGCCCAGCCAAGCTAGAAACACAAACTAGTCTAATTCATTTTCTCAGTATAACACAACCATAACTTGAAAATACTGATGATCATTTACCTTAAGCAGTCAACTCCTATGAGAGTGTTTTCTGTTATTGCAATTGGTGGTTAATGTCCCCCATCTTTCTTGAAATTGCTCTAGGCTAAGCAGGATGGCCAGTCCTTCATGAATCCCCATAACTTCATAGTCCTTTGTCCAAAGCCATGTACTAGGAAGCACAAAGGACCAGGATTCAAAAAAACCAGGTCTTATTTGCAGAATTGTGGAATTTTATGTCTCTGAACCTCAGTTCCCTCATGTCTAAAGTTAAGATGACCTTGCCTGCTGTGTTTATTTTACAAGACTGTTTTATGAATGAATAATAACAAAATAGTAAGCTTCTAGAGATTAATGGCAACATCTTTATCAATTTTTTAGCCACAGAAACTATTGTAATGTCGGATGCATAAAATATAAAGAGCAAAGGAGATGAAATTGGACAAAATATAAAATACAATTTTCTACAAAGAGTACAGGTGTGATTATTTTTATTAGTGATTATTGTACCTTATCTGAAAGATTTGTCCTTCCTTCTTTGTTTTTCCCCTAGGACCACTGAGGTTCCTATCGCAGACAGAATCTGTCACGGCCTTTATGGGAGACACAGTGCTACTCAAGTGTGAGGTTATTGGGGAGCCTATGCCAACAATACATTGGCAAAAAAACCAACAAGACCTGATTCCTATCCCAGGTGATTCCCGAGTGGTGGTGTTGCCCTCTGGAGCCTTGCAGATCAGCAGACTTCAACCTGGGGACACTGGAATCTATCGATGCTTAGCCCGGAATCCAGCCAGCTCAAGAACAGGAAACGAAGCAGAAGTTAGGATTTTGTCAGGTACTGCTGTGCTCAATAAAGAGCAGAATTATATTCTTTGAAGTAGTTTGAACAACGATTTTCCCTTTAACAAATACTTTGTAATTGTTTTTTAAGTTCTGTACTGTTCGGGAGTTTTGTTTCATATTCCTTTCTTTCTTTCTAAGTGAGTCATTAGATGAGGGTAAGTCAAAAGCATTCCTTATTCTTCCCAGTGTTGTAGTTGAAGTTTGTGGAGAAACAGGTATTTTCCTTATATTTGGCTTCATTTTCGTATGTATTCACTCATCCTATTAATATACAAATCTTTGCATAAAGTTCACTGCTAAGCATTTTTAAAAGTTTATTTATTTATTTTTGAGAGAGAGAGAGAGAATGAATGAATGAATGAATGTGCACAAGTAGGGGAGGGGCAGAGAGAGAGAGAGAGAGAGAGAGAGAATCTGAAGTAGGTTCTAGGCTCTGAGCTGTGAGCACAGAGTCCAACATGGATTTCACCCCTTGAACCCTGAGATCATGACCTGAACCAAAATCAAGAGTTGGATGCTTAACTGCCTAAGTCACCCAGGTAATCCCACTGCTAAGCACTTTTAATGTATTATTTTATTTTCCTGTGATAACATTCTAAGAGGTAGTTATTATTATCCCCATTTTCAGAGGATGAGAGTGAGGTTCAGCAAGAACCTTCCCCAGGTTAATACTGAACATTCATTTGCTCGTCAATTCATATACTCATTTCTGAGAAACATTGGACTAAGTACAGGGATATGGCAATGATTAAGACTGACACAGAGTCTTGCTTATTAGAGTGCTGGATGAATACGGACATGTAAGTCATTACAATAAAGTGTGACTGATTTTATGATAAAGGAAGTTGTTGGTCTCTACCTCTTATCTTCCTTTCTCTTATCTGGCACATCTAAGACTTTGGGCTCCTTTTCTTCTCCTACATAACCAGAGGTTAGACTGGATATTTTCTAACATCTCTCTCTTCCAATAACTGCTACTATCTTCTATCTATGTAGTATCTATTTTCCCATTTAATCACACTATAGGGTTTACAGATACTTACTTGTGAGAATCACAAAGAAGACACACACTTGAGTAATTGTGACAGACTTCCTATCAAAGCACTGATGTTGGCTTTTGTCTCCACATGCTGTGTGCAGTTATCACAAGTCCTTCAGCTACAGAGAGGGTAATATTCCTAAGTCCACTTCAAAAGCAAACTGGCAATTTGAACATATCTAGGTACTACGATAAGGACATCTCTGAAACCTCTTCTAATTCTTTTGTGTATTCTCTCCTCCATCAGTCACAGGGATACTGACTTATACATGTCAATAACCATCAGCACCACTGCTTCCTTTCATCCGCTAGGCAGTGACAGATGCTAATGTAGCATTTATTCCCAACACATACATGCATTTATTTAGGCATCCATTAGATACACAAAAATTTTAAATATTTATATTCATATGTCCTTAATAATGCATCTAAGTCAATCAGATGGGAAGCCTAGGTAAGTCACACAGAAAATTGGCAAGACTATGTTAGGCTATCTTAATATGAGTGAAAAGTCTGTTTTCCAGTGGTATTAAGGGATAAAGTTGGACTAATTAAATATTAAATCTGAACTGGAAAGTTTTGAAAGACACAGAGACATAAGCATCAGATAACCCTTTACATTTATTTATTCACCTTGTAAAACACATTTGCATTCTAATCCATGGAGATTTATTTAAAGCCAAATTTCATCTTGTTAATTTGGTGAAAATCAAGAATATGTTGGTATACTTTGGAGGTGTGTGGGCATTTTTTATGTGAATGGAAATTGTATTTTTTAAAAATCATTACATACAATGAGAAATTTTCTCCGAGTTCTATCATTTCAAATATAAGCTTCCAAAAGGATTTATGACCTGAGGTAATACACACACACACACACACACACACACACACACACACACACAGTTTTCATACTTGGTTAAGCCTGTCTCGCATGCTATTGACCACATAAAGGCTCTGCTGAAGGAGCATATGTTTGTTTCACTTATCCCTGAGTTTGCAAGTTGCTTTAGAGGTCAAATACACAAATCCACTGTGAGTGCAAAATTGAATGAGAGAATGAATGAATGAATGAATGAATGGTCAATCCCAGCCTCTTTTAATTGCTGCTTATGGTTTTCTCATTTTTAAAATCATGCTAATCCCTTCTGAATGAATTTCTGTTTTCTATAAGTACCAATCTGAGGAAGTAATAAATTAGATACATAGATGACCCACTCTCTCTTCTAATGCTTATTTAATCAGGTAAGATGGAGTCAATTAAAATAGAAAACCATCAAAGTATTACCATGACTTAGAAGCATTAAAGTGGTTTCTGAATGGTCACCACTCTTTAAAATAATATATTCTTCGTGGTCATTTAAGTACCATCTTGACTGATGAAGTTATTTATTTTTGGATTAGCTTTAAACATAAACACTAATGTGTGTAGAAAGTTATCTAGTACTAATTCATATATAATTTGATGTTCTTATTCAAGTTTATATAAAATAAAAGTCACCCCTTTTATATATCAGATGCCCGATATCACCAAGTTAACTGAGTTCTATTAAATTCAGATTTTAAGAATCAAAGAGTTGTTTTGAAATGTTGCCTTTCAACGAGAAATTTCAGTTTATTTACTAACTAACTAAATGAGTACCTTATTCAACAAACTCTCCAGTGAATTTTATAGACCTGCTATCATGCTGGTTGCTAGGAATACAAACTTGGGAGACTGTGCCCTAAGACAGCAATAGTGTAGTGGGGAAAATAGACAATGAAAGTGGATTGTGCTGTGAAGGACGTAACAGTGGTATTCCCTTACATAGAGAGAAACACCAGGTGCCAGTTATGAAGAGCAAAGAAGTGTACACCAGGACAAAAGTACAGCATCAGCACAGCATAGAGAAAGGAGATATAATAGCTTTTCAGGGGACCTGCACTTAGTTGTTTTAACTGGATCATAGGGCACAGATGTGTTGGAGGGGACAAACTGGAAGTAAGGAAGATAAACTGGAAGAATGAAGTTAAGGTAGAATGTGGGGCATTAACCTGGAGAGAATTGACCAACAGTGGCTACTAAAAGGCTATCAGGCAGGATTGAGAAATGAAGATGAGAGAGGAGATCTTAAGGTGAGGTCTTAGAAACATACCGATTATGAGGGAGAGAATGGAGTCTGGGCTCAGTAAAATCTAGATAGTCACACTTTTCTGTGAGATTGGCGATGGAATTGGTGCTATTGTGTTCAAGAAAAATTATAAACTTTTAAATGAGATTTCCCCGTAACATTTTACACTTTCCAGATTAAATGAATAATTACTTATTTCATTCAAAGTTAGGGAAATTGGTAACTAATGTGTTGACTAATGTTTTAAGGCAGAAATTGAATTCTTGCTTGTGAGGACTTGTACATTTTTAACAGAATAATGTAACAGAGTAAATTAGTATTAAATTGTTGTAAAGGGGTTTTGTTTTGAAATACTGACAATACAGTACTGAATAAGGTTGCGATGGTTTAAAGCATTTCGTGATGGAGAATGTATGAGGTATTGAGGGGCCACTGGGATTGTCAGGTTCAGTTTATTTAGTTCTCATGACATCTGAGTGCCAAGCAGTAGATTGAATTGATGAATTATAAATCTGCTTTGGGTACTAGGTTGAGTGAAATAACTGACCCATACATTGGAGCTCTTATTTCAGTTTTCTTAATGGCCTAATTGAATTGATCAATTGGTAATCCAATCTATTGTTCATTCGTTTAGCTGCAATTAAATGACTCTGGGTCTTGGAAAGACCTGAACTCTAAATATCTATACAATTAGAAGCATTGGCTTTTAATGGAATACATTGGACTAAAGTATATTTTGAATGATTTTTCTCTCTAATATTTATTTTCATTGAAATGCATTTTAACAAAAACCATTTCAAAATTCATATTATTTAAAGGAAAAAAATATATATATATAGTTTTAAAACAAAATAGTTTCAGAACTGTGTTTATCACCAAGAATCTATTACTGATGGATACATAAAACTTTTTGGTTTGACTGAATATTGCTTGTATTTCAAAATTAATTACCTTTTGCTACCATTAGTTTTTATAATTTCCCAGAATAGTAGTCTATAAGAGAAAACAAAGAAGACACATTCTTTGTTTTTTTTTAATTTTTTTAATGTTTATTTATTTTTGACAGAGACAGAGAGAGAGAGAGAGACAGAGCATGAGCGGGGGAGGGGCAGAGAGAGAGGGAGACACAGAATCCGAAGCAGGCTCCAGGCTGAGCTGTCAGCACAGAGCCTGACACAGGGCTCAAACTCACAGACCGCGAGATCATGACCTGAGCCGAAGTCGGACACTCAACCGACTGAGCCACCCAGGCGCCCCATCTTTGTTTTTTAAATTTACCATTGAGCCAGACAGTTAATTCATGTAACCATATTACTAACATAAGGGAAGGAGTTGTAAATTCAGGTAAACATATCTAGTTCCAAATCAGCACAGACAAGGGATAAGTCAATTTTAGGTGGAAAATTTGCAGACTGTTTGTAGAGATTATTCCTTTTCTAGATATTCAGATGGTAACCATTTGTAGAATGATAGCAGATGATAAATCTGGAATGAGAAGTTGAATTTCTTTTACGGAGAACATTGAATCCCGTGTCTAGAAATTTAGACTTGATTCTATTCACTTTACTCATGGTTGGCATCCTTGAAGGTTTTTCAGTAATATGTATCATGATATAAGTACACTCACAGAAAAGTAGGAATAAGAAAGTGAAGAGCAAATTGAATTAACTTATAACCTGGTATTTTTGTACCATACTTAATGTTTTTCATTGCACTAAAGGATTTTCCCATAGTCTGCCTTTTTATTTAGGTTAGTTTTGAATAAAACTATTTCTTATGCTGTGCTATAAACAGAATGCTATTCGCCTTTCATAGATCTAAGTTGGATAAAATGGATTTTTCTGCTTCTCTCTTACATGTACTTAGAAAAGAATGAAATATGACTATATTATATTTGAACCATGTTTCCTAAATAGTAAATCAGATTTAATTCAGATTGCATGAAGGAGTCAGCATGTGGATTACCGCGATCTACTTCATATTGAGTTACTATCAATCAATTGAAATATTATTATAATAAATTGCTAAGAGCATAGAGTATGACACCAGACTAAGTACTAATCTCAGTCCTATCACTTACTAGTGGTGCAATTTAGCACAGGTTACTTATCTAAATCTTTGTTTATTTTGCAAAATGTAGAGAGTAATGTTACTTATTTATTAGAGTGGTTCTGAGGTTTTAACTTAAGAGGCCAAATACAATGCCTGTAATTGCTAAGTCCTTATTAACTATTGTAATTACTTTGGCATTTTAGAAATTCCAGTCTTAAGCAGTTTGATTCTCATGTCAATATTATTTATCTGATTGTAAATTACCTGATTTTGATTCTGGATATCTAAGTGTTCATTTGTTTGGTGGTAGTTAATTACACATACTTAACGCTATTTATCCATAGTATCATCTGTTTCTGCATTTGCTTTTCATGTCTATTAAAAGGCAGACTATAATTCAACTGTTTCTTTAGTAATACATTGCTACATGATTTTCACCCCAACTTGCTGTCAACATTATTTTGTTTACTATCTAAAATATTGCAAGAGGCACTGGCTTAGGAATGAGTTAGAAGATAAATAAGACTTCTGGTATTTGATCTTTATTAGGTATTACCAATTCACTGAATCTTATAAAATCCTTATTTTCCTTGTCTTTTAAGAGAAGAGGTTGGTCTAGAGCAGTCTTTCCAAATTTTCTCACTACCAAGACTCTCATTTATTATTTCATTCCACATTCATCTCCAACTCTGCCATTGCAATCACAGTGTTTAAAAGTTCAAGTTTTCTAGACAGACTCTAATTGTTAAAAACTATGAGGCCATGCTAAAACACAATAATAATGGTCAAAAATCAATCTCATAAACTATGAGACTGTCTTACTTTTAAATTAATTTAAAAAACAATGGTTTTGAGGTGGTTTATATTGTCATAAAAAGCACACCAAAGGAAAATAAGATAACTTCTATTGTATACCACTGACCATACAGTGAAATGACCAAGTTGCATATCATGATGTGCTCCACCCCTTTACCCCCAACCATAATAGCTTTGGCTTGCCCTCTTTGAGAACAGGGGCTGGACAGAGCATGGAAACCAGTGAAAAGTCATGCTATATTAGAATTAGTTTTGCAGGTCAGGTCTTTTAACAAATGAAAGACAGTAGAGATAATCAGTATTTCCTAAAGAGTTGATGAAATTCCATTTAGATGCAACCAAGTTTATATGCTAGTAAGCCTAAAGTTTATATGTTAGTAAGCCTAAGCTGACTTACAGTGGATAAGTAGACAATATGTGTTTGATTCTTGAATTTGTTAAAAAAAAAAGTCTTCATCCCTCAGTGCTGTTTTGGGGATATCCACCTACTCCAGGACTCCAAGTTAAAAGTACTTGAAATACTGGGGGATTGGTTACATTTTTTCTTGCCATGTCTGTCATTCTAATGTTACTAGTGATCTCTCCCTCACTAGATCCACTAATTTTTCAATTTTCATTCTGGACCTTGAGTGATATTAGATACTATTTATATGATCTCCTCTAAACTTCCATCCCCTGATGTGTTGCTATTTCATACAAGGTCAAAAGCAAAAACGATATACTTGAGATTGTTCTCTGTAAGGAGGAATGAAGATTTCTTGACAAAGAGAGAGTATTTCTTTCCCAAGAGTCTTTTGGGGCTGATATATAGTCAGCTCTGCATTTACTAGGATTATGACACTTATCCTCCCTAGGGTAGTTGACTGAAGAGAGCAGCAGTCTGCCTTGACTCATAAACAAGACACTTTTTCTGAGCATATGTGGAAGCCCAACCTATATCCTATTAGTGTAAAAGTCACAAAAAATCAGTGAAAGGATGAGTGGAGCTCCCTTTTCTGGTCCTGCTTGATATCAGTTTATTCCTGGAGCATAAAAAACACATATTTAGTCATGAGTTAATGAGCATACCTTTATTATTCAACATTGACCAAATAGGAAATAACACAAGTACTTTTTTGGTTCTTTATCAAAAACAAAAGTTGGAGTAAATAATCCATTACTTTTCTAGAAAATTTTAAATTCTGCTTTACGCATGTATATAAATTATGAAGATTTCTGGGTTCCCTAAACTAACTTTGACACATCATAATGGCAACATTTGTTTTCTGGGACTCTACCATCAGCTGTAAAACTACAAAAAAAAAATCATTCTATAAATATAAAACCACTTCCTTCAACCCTGCTACAAAATGAAACTGATAGACTCAAAATTTGCCCGTGAGACACAGGGATACAGCCATATGCCAATGGTAAGAATAGACACTCTGCTTTCTTCTTCCAAACTCTATCTACAAATAGCAGTATGTGTGTGTACATGGAGAAAGAAAGAGGAAATATGAACAGATGTAGGAATATTTACAGAGAGGGAATGTCATTTTTAGTACTGAATTGGTGTAAATGAGGAAGGGAAGTAATAGAATCATAGAGGGATGAATACTAGCTCCTGAGAAATGGTTTCTTTCTCCTACCCTGTTCAAAGCTCTTTGGCTTTCAGCCAGATGGAGTTTTCTTTTCTTTTTTTATTAAATAAATTTTGATTTTCCTGTGATCACCTTGGATTAAGCCAGTTTTTAATAAAATACACTCTAAACACAGAGTTAGAAGGAGTTCCATGGAATTTTTCACTCAGAGCACATATTATTATATCTGCTTTGGTTTGAAGGCACACGGTACCTGCTGAATTTCCTGAAACAGAACTAGATGGGGGATGGCTACAGAGCCAGCAGGTAAACAGTATGTTAGCTTGAAATTGAGGATGTAGTCAGGAAACCAGTTCTGTGAAGTTAAATTAATTTGTAACTCTTATGCCTGGGAAGAAATCAAAGACAATACCCCACTGTCGCCTGCAGTGTCCTTTCATTTCCAATTGGAAAAGTGTTTGATATTCCATTGAGTCAGTCATTTAATAAAGAAAACCAAAGAGTATACAATAAGGGCAGGGGGAAAAATTCTGTATTCAGGAAGCATCAAAATTAAAAGCAAGCGCTGGTTATTTTGAGGAAGATAGTTATTAAATTGTGAACACCGGTATTTTTGTCTGGTGGCCCAGACACCAACAGTCCATAATTAAATTTCTCTCTGCCTCAGTTATTCTTGAGATTCAGCTATGCAGGTTTAGTGTTGAGATCCATAAACAATAATTGAGGAAAATGGCCCCATTAAAAGAAAGTCATTGTCATCGCAGGGTGAGCATGCATTCCACTCATTGGTTACATCAAATGTCCTAGAATAGTAATAAAGAGAGTCACCTTTCACTATAAAATGTATCCAGCATTGGATGACATATGTAATCAGTCCAGTTTTCTATCATGAGGTAAGACAAAATCATGTGGCCCTGACACATTTGGGCCTGCAAATGCAGAGTCCAATTTAGCTTCTAGCTGGCCTCAGAGACTCAATTTGGCCACATTAGTGTCTGATAGAATTTTTTTTTATTGAAATGCCCTTAAATAGAAAATACTCTCCCTACTTTCACTAGTGTGCCTCCCCATGTCTCTTTGGGTAATGAGCTCTGAAGACAGTGGAGTTTTTATTTCCAAATATGTGAAATGTAGGTAAATGTGTCAGGTTATATGGTCCAAGATGCTTCTTGATTTTTATTTTTTTTAATTTAATTTTTTAAATTTTTTAAATGTTTATTTAATTTTTGAAAGAGAGAGAGAGACAGAACACAAGCAGGGGAAGGGCAGAGAGAGAGGGAAACACAGAATCCGAAGCAGGCTCCAGGCTCTGAGCTGTCAGCACAGAGCCCAATGCAGGGCTCGAATCTATCAACTGTGACATCATGACCTGAGCCAAATTCAGACCCTTAACCAACTGAGCCACCCATTTGTCCTGTTGATTTTTAATCGACTGCTGAAAGACAGTGATTGGAAATAGTTAAGATTTTTACCGCCCTCACAAATGCAAATAAATAATAATGATAATAACAGAAATAATAGTAATAACAATAATAATAAGGAAGAGGAAGAGTAATCATTACTCTTATCAGTTTCTACTTCAAGGATGCAAAACTATTCCCGTGTTGAAAGGAAATGGGCTTCTTCTCAGAAGATGAGCTAATTTGTTGAAGCTGTGTCTACACTGGTTCTCAAAGTATGTTCCATGGACTCTTACTGTTTCTCGAGACACTTTTAGGGAATCTGCAGGGTCAAACCTATTTTAATGATCATACAGTTTTGGGGGTCTTTTTGTATTGTTTCCCTATGTTGACTAAGAATACCTTTCATGATGCAGTAAAAATTATTAAGTTTATTAATTCTTAATCCTTAAGTGCATATATTTTTAATATTCAGCATATAAAAAGAGGAAATGCATATGAAGGATGTCTAAGTACATTGATTTTTTTTTATTTTCACGATCATTTGAGTTTCAAGCTGAATTAGCTTTTTTTTTTTTTATAGAACACCATTTTCGCTTGAAAGGGCAATCAACGGAAAAACTATAGCTATTCAGACTTGGGTACTGGTTAGACATTTTCTCAGAAATGAGAAAAGTGAGCCAGTCAGTTTAAGGAAAATAGTATCTGCTGCCAAGGATGAAATTCAAGCTTTTAAGTTAAAATTAGAAATTTGGAAAACTTGTATCTGCCACTTGAGCATGACAGCATCACAACATTAAAAGGCCTTTCTGATGGGATTGGTGGCAATAGTAACAAATGGGGATTTTTGATACTGTGTAATGAAATGTGTCAACAGTGGGAAGATCTGTCTAATTCACTGTGCCATCCGGAATGACCACAGCTTGATGTGACAAGAATCCCTCATGGGTAAAAAAGATCTATTCACAGTCCAAGACAGAGCAATGGATTTTTATATAGCAGTGGAGAATGTTTATTAATATGGCATCGGATTCCATGTTACAAGTAACTTTCAAGAAACTACTTACTGGAGTAGTGTTAAAGGATAAAATCTACAATTATTTGAAAAGGCAGTTAAAACATACCTTTCCTTTTCCAACTACATATCTGTTGGAGGTTAGTTATTTTCATGTAATTCAACCAGATAAACATACCAGAACAAAGCAAATGCATTATTCAACATAACAGTCTAGTTATTCTCTATTAAACTACTCATTAAAAATTTTAGAAAAATGTAAAGTACTACCCATCTTCTCACTAATAATTTTTTTGTTTTGGAAAAACAAAATACAGTTAATACAGTTAAAAATACATATATTATGGTAAATTGTGAATAAATATTCAATGAATACATATTTTTTTAAAGTCTCTCAATTTTGACTTTCAATATGGTAAATATTTATGGCTATAACCTACATAAATAAAATCTCCTTGGGGTCCTCAGTAGTTTTTAAGAGTACAGTGGTTCCCGAAACCACATAGTTGTGAGATCCACTGTCTACATAATTATTCATTTTCCTAATGATTATGGATCAGTCCTCTCCAACTCAGATAACAGTTTAAGCCAAATATATCGGCCAGATTTTTCATTTAAAAAGTTAGAAAGGTGGGAAAGGCAGGCAGGCAGTCAGGTAGATAGGCAGACAGGCAAGCAGGTAGGCAGGCAGGCAGGCAGGCAGGAAGGTAGGTAGGTAGGCAGATAGGCAGGCAGGCATGCAGGTAGGCAGGTAGGTAGGCAGGCAGGCAGGCAAGCAGGTAGGTAGGTAGGCAGACAGGAGGGAAGGCAGACAGGAAGGCAGGAAGGCAGGCAGGTAGGCAGGTAGGTAGGCAGGCAGGAAGGAAGGCAGGCAGGAAGGCAGAGAGGTAGGCAGGAAGGCAGGCAGGCAGGAAGACAGGCAGGAAGGCAGACAGGCAGGCGGGAAGGCAGGCAGGCAGGAAGGCAGACAGGCAGGCAGGAAGGCAGGCAGGCAGGCAGGCAGGTAGGCAGACAGGAAGGCAGGCAGGCAGGCAGGTAGGTAGGTAGGCAGGCAGGCAGGCAGGCAGGCAGGTAGGCAGGAAGGCCGGAAGGTAGGCAGGCAGGCAGGAAGGCAGGCAGGCAGGCAGGAAGGCAGAGAGGTAGGCAGGAAAGCAGGCAGGCAGACAGGCAGGCAGGAAGGCCGGAAGGTAGGCAGGCCGGCAGGCAGGAAGGCAGGCAGGCAGGAAGGAAGGAAGCATAAGCAAAAGCAGCATGTTACGCTAAGATGTTACACTTTAAATGCAATCTAAATGTGTATGTCAGAGAGCAGTATCACTGTCACGATTCTTCTCCCTTTAGTTACATACTACCCTCTGGCCCTCTGAAGAGGATTAGCTTTATTGCCACCAGGATGAGAATAAGATCAGGTTTGAGAATCAGGCGAACATTTCCCACCCCCTTACCAACAGGAAAAAGTTAAAGTGGGTTTTAGTCTAAGCAAATCAGACTGCTTATAATCAATTTAGAAAAATGGCTGCATAATTTTTTTTTGCATTAACTTCCATGAACATCATATTAAAGCGGTCTGCTTCTTTTTTTTGTTTGTTTATTTTTAATATATAAATTGACAGAAAAAATCAATTTTTGCTGGTTTGATTTTAAAGCTATTGCCAAATATGTTTTCTTGTCTCTACCCTTGCATTCTCCTCTCTTTTTCATTTTAAAACATATAGCACATATATAGAAGCATATGAAACATTTGTGCAGTTTAAAGAATAAAAATAAAATGACCATTTGTGTACCCATCACCCAGTTAATTAAATATAGTATTACAAACTGGAATTCTGATTCCATTTCATGTGATTAAATCATGCTCATTAATTAACTGGAAAAATTTGCCATGTTCTATTAGCTGAATAATTCCATTTGGGTATGAATAGTCAGTGCCCATATAGCAAGAACAAAAATGATTTTTATGAATAGTTCTGAATTCTATCATAGCCCCTTAAAATCAATTTAGTCAACTAAAGTCATGACCTAGAATTTCAAGTTTATTCTTTCCAGGGCTTTTCTATCCATACTATTGTAGAGCCTAGAGAGAAAACTTTCATCTGCTCTTAAATATGTGCCTTGTGTCTTAATCATTTACTTTTATAATTTCTTTGTTCCTCGTGTAATTGTCATCCACCTTACAACAACAGAATTTAACATAACTGTGTACACTCAAACTAACATATGTTCTTATAAAAAGCTTTGGAAATCCAAAGATATAAATAAAAATCACCTATGATTCTATCACACAAAAATAGTATTGACAATTGTACCTCTATCCTCTTTCATTTCATTTCATTTCATTTCATTTCATTTCATTTCATTTCATTTCATTTCAAGTTTATTTACTTTGAGAAGGAAAGAGACACAGAGAGCCCATGTGCATGCACAAGTTGGAGAGGAACAGAGAGAGAGAGGGAGAGAAAGAATCCCAAGCAGGCTCCATGCTAAGAGCATGGAGCCTGACATGGGGCTTGATCTCACAAACCATGAGATCATGACCTGAGCTGAAGCAAGAATCAGAGGTTTAACCAACTGAAGCATACAGGTGTCCCATCATCCCTATTTTATTTTATTTTATTTTATTTTATTTTATTTTATTTTATTTTATTTTATATTAAACATTCTTTTATTTATTTAAGTTTATTTATTTTGAGAAAGACAGAGACAGCATGAGTGAGGGAGGGACAGAGAGAGAGGGAGAGAGAGAATCCCAAGCAGGCTCCGCACTGTCAACACGGAGCTCGATGTGGGGCTCAAACCCATGAACCGTAGATCATGACCTGAGCTGAAGTCAGATGCTTAACCGACTAAGCCACCCCAGTGCCCCTATCCTCCCTAATTTAAAAATGTAAATCTACTTTCTTGACACCCTTTTTTAAAAAAAATCAAATTTTAGAGAAAAAAATAAGGCAAATATCTGTTGCTACATAAGAAGCCAGTCTAAAATTTAGTGACTTGAAACAATTTATTTTCTTGTATAATCCTGTGGTATATCTCAGCAGTTCCTCTGCTGGTTTCACTTTGGCTCCCTTGTGTACATTTGGCAGAAGTGGAAGATTCAAGTTGGCCTAACTCAAACATCTGTCAGTTGGTACTCATTTTTGACTTGGGGGAACTTAACCCAGTTATCTGTCATGTGTCTTCTTCAGGTGGCTAGACTAAGATGCCAGTCTCAGAAAGAGTCATGGAAGAAACTGTAATACCTCTTGAGGCCTTAGCTCCAGAGTTCATATAGTATGACATAATCTATGGGTTTATAATCTTTGGATCAAAGCACAACATAGGGCCAGGCCAGAATTAAACTATAGGGAACTAGACCCTCCATTCTGGATTGAAGGAACTAAAAAAAATTGGTGATCATATTTAATTCATCACAATGTTGGGAAACATAGGAAGCTATTTACTATTAAAAAATTTCTCTTTGCTGAGGCGCCTGGGTGGCTCAGTCAGTTAAGTGTCCAACTTTGGCTCAGGTCATGATCTCGCTGCTTGTGGATTTGAGCCCCGCATCCAGCTTTGTGCTGACAGCTCAGAGCCTGGAGCCTGCTTCAGATTCTGTGTCTCCCTCTCTCTCTGTCCCTCCCCTACCCATGCTTTTTTTTTTCTCTCTCTCTCTGTCTCAAAAATAAACAAACATTAAAAAAAAATTAAAAAAATTCTACTTGCTTTTTTTGGAAACTTCCATAATCTTAGACTTTATTGGGTTTTACATTTATAGAGAATGAAAAAAATAAAACCAAATTTATCAGGCAATAGCTGACATTTTTATACCTATCATCAGGTCACAAACACTAATGCCTCCAATGAAGCTACAAAGGTAATAAACATAATTGAAATGGGGCAGGCAGAGATTGAAGTCATCTGGAATATACAAGCTCTGTCTAAAAAGGTAATAGCAGTTATTTTGTGGCAATATGAGCCCAGTGATGCCTGAACTATTGATATTTTAGGATAAAGACAAAATCGCAGTGAGTTAAAGTTATTTTGTGTATCTCAATAAATTGATTCAAAAGTTTTTATGGAAAGACAGGAGACATAGAATAGTGACAACAATACTGAAGAAGAAAGTCTGAGGATGCACACTGTTTGACATCAGACTCATTGTAAAGGTACAATAGTCAAGATGGTGTGATATTGGCCAAATAACAGGCAAACAGATCAATAGAACAAAACAGAGCACCCAGAAATAGACCCACATAAAGTCAACTGATCTTTCACAAAGGTACAAAATCAAGCCAACGGAGAAAGGATAGTCTTTTCAACAAATGGTTCTGGAACAATTGGATATTCATTTGCAAAACAAAATAAAACAAAACCTCCAGGCCCAGACCTTATTATACATTTTTGCAAAAAATTAACTCAAAACAGATCATAGACCTACATGTAAAGTGCAAAATTATAAAAACTTCTAGGAGACAACATAGGAGAAAATCTAGGTGAACTTAGGTTCAACAATGAATTTTTAGACCTATAAAATGACCCATGAAAGGAAAGATTGACAAGTTATAATATTAATCATTTCTGCTCTGCAAAATACAATGTTAAGAGAAAGTAGAAACAAGCCACATACAGAAAATATATGCAAAACACAATTTGATAAAATGACTCGTGTCTGAAATATACAAGCAGTGGAAACTCAATGATAAGAAAACAAACAAATCAATTTTAAAAATAGGCAGACACCTTCCGAAGAGGAACTAAAAGATGGAGACCAAGCACATGCAATATGTTCAATATTATGTGTCATCGGGGAATTGCAAGTTGGAACAGTTATAATACTAGGCACCTGTTAAAATGAAAAAAAAAAAATGGCCACACCAAATGCTTTTGAGGATAGAAGCAATAGGAACTTTCATTCATTGCCAGTGGGAATGCAAAATTGCAGAGCCACTTTGGAAGACAGTTTGGGAGTCTCTTACAAAGATAAACATTGTTTTACCATACACTATAACAATCACTCTTCAAGCCATTTACCCAATTAAGTTGAAAAGTTATGGCCAGAAAAAATCTGCAAATACACATTTATGGCAGATATGTTCATAATCACCAAGCAATCAAGTTTTCCTTCAATAGGTGAATGGATGAACAAACTGTGGTAGATCCATATAATGGAATATTATGCAGCAAGAAGAGTAAATGAACTATTGAGCACTCAAAAGACATAGAGAAACCCTAAGTGGATATTACTAAGTGAAAGAAATCAATGTGAGAAATCTATATACTATAGAGTTCCAACTACAGGATACTCTGGAAAAGATAAAACTGGAGAAATAGTAGAAAATCCAGTGATTTCCTGGGATTTGAAATAGGGGTGGTGGGAAATGAATGAATACATGAAGGTTAGGGGATTTTTAGGGTGGTGAAGCTATATGATACTGTAATGCTGAATACTGACATTGCACATTTGTCAAAACCCATACAACTATACAACAAAAAGAGTCAGCCTAAGGTGTATTATTGACTTTAGTTTATAATAATATGCCAATATCACTTAACTAGTTGTAATAAATGTACCATCTTCATGCAAGTTGTTAATTATAGGGGCGACTATTGGGAATGGGGAACTGGTATATGGAAACTCCCTACTATTCCATTTTTTAAATAAATTAAAATAAAAAAATAAAAACATTTTGTATTGAGTGATTTTGTTTTCTAATAAAATAAAGTATAATAGCTGAGTTGAATTTTGGTTCTTTAATGTATAAATAGTATTGCACATAGGCTCTAACTAAATTTTTCTTTTAGCTATAAGATCAAATTAAGTAGATCTTACTTGATGCTATAGTATTATAACATTAGTGTGTGTGTGTGTGTGTGTGTGTGTGTGTGTGCATAACAGTATATAGTATTATACAGTATATGCAGCTGAAACATTTCTACTGAGGTACAGGTGATAGAAGTAAAGCATTTGATAGATAGGACTCCATTATTAAGATAGCTATTTATAATATACATTTTAGGAAACTTCTATTTCAGGAAATCTATTGTTAAGCAACATTATCCTTCCAACTATTTTCATTTGATTTGAAAAGTCATTTTCAAAAATGGAAATGACATATCCCACCAGCAATCTTTTTAAAGTTTTGAGACATTTTTTCTACAATATTGATTTAATAAGGATTAACACATTTCAAAAATTCTTTCAATATTTTCATTGTGAGAGTATTTATTTTTGTTGCTGTAACAACCAGAAACTGATGTGAGAAGACAGATAGTGTTTCTCTTTCTTCACACACAGTACTTTAGATGACAATTACTATTCCAACCTTTAACTACAGAGTTGATATTCTTTTATTAACCTGTGATCAAGCTGCATGGAGTTGGGTCAGGCCAAGGAAGACTAACAGTGATGTTAAAATGTTCCGCAGGTCTCCTCCTACCTCACTTCCCCTCTGCTCCTCCATGGCTCACACTATGACACAGTTGGTTCTAATCTCCCCTGGCAATTCTCCATCTGCCCCAATCCTAGTTTTTAAGATTTCATGGCCTCATTTTCTTTGCTTCAAGACTGTGCTTTGAGTTTGAAAAATGACAGATTACGTGCTAATTCAATTTAATGCATTAGTAGTTGAAAATAGCCTAAACCAAATCTCCACAGGGGGATGTGGATTTTAATAGTGATGTGGAAATACATCTTATCTTAAATAAACTTTGAGTGATAGAAATTTAGTCAGCAGGTCAGGTCAGAGGATGTATCACCATGGCAAGGAGGATTTCCTCTAAGCTCACCTAACCATAGGCTGCTGTTGGTGTGTCCTGGGGATTAGGAGTGGAATATGAGGGGAGATGGAAGAGAAGCTGTTAACTCTCAGAGTTTTCTCTTAACTGCGTTGAACCTTGTGCTTAGGATTTTGTAATTTTTTTTCTTATTCCATCTGACATAATTTTAGCAACTTTGGAACAAATGAGTTCTAAGGTGAGTGGAATGAGTTTGTAGGTTGAATAGATACTTTTTTTAGTTACCTGCTAGAACAAATGGATAACGTTGGATATATAGAGCTAGAAAATGCTTTGGGCTAGGTAGAAAGATAAAGAACTCTTTATGCAGAGTCTCAGCTCTAGGGACAAATGCTTTGGGATGTTGTTAGAAATTAAAAATAAGCAGAAGGCTTAGAAACAGCCAAACTTATTGTTATACAAAACAAAATTTAATGTAAGCTCTGTTTTGAAGACAGCAGATTTTTTTTTAGTACCTTCTACATTCTATCTTCTTAATGCTTGTGTGTTATTTAACATCATCCTGACAGCCATGGAAGCAATGGACAAAGCAGAAGTGGAATAGATATTAGTGGCAGACAAACTGAACATATCAGAAAGTTTCAAGTGATAACATTTAGAAAAGTTACTGGTAATATAGTCTTGTTCTCTAATGAGAAACTGAGAAATTCTGCAGCCCACACGACTGACTAGTAACCTCAAGCTTTTGCCTTTTGCCTTATACTGTGATGTCATCAACTGCTAAGAATATTCTACTAGCATGATCCTAGAAACTGGGGATGGAAAAGCCTTTTAAGATTCCAGTTTATAAGTTTCATTCACATCTTTTCATTGTTTTCTTTTCTTCCTCCCTATCAGAGTGTTTATTAGGAAAAAATTGGTTCAAGCTACATCATTTATCTTTACAGTGCTTTTCATAAAAAGATGTGATCCTGTGTTTTCTTTCCACAGATCCAGGACTACATAGGCAGCTGTATTTTTTGCAAAGACCATCCAATGTAGTAGCCATTGAAGGAAAAGATGCCATCCTGGAGTGTTGTGTTTCTGGCTATCCTCCCCCGAGTTTTACCTGGTTACGAGGAGAGGAAGTCGTCCAACTCAGGTACTACACATTGAAGACTTCTGTGAAGTATATGTCACTGTTTATCTTTCTCATTTGCTAAAGGTACCTAGAAATACTAGGGTTTTTAATGATAATTGATTTCCTCCCACATTCCTTGACATTATACAATATACGGAAGATTTTTTTTTTTTTTTTTTTTCTAAAAGGGACCTATGATCGTCATTTCCTAATTAGCGAAGTTATTGGTCCCGGTTAATGATGGATTCTTTTTTTTTTTTTTAATTTTTTTTTTCAACGTTTTTTTTTTTTTTTTATTTATTTTTGGGACAGAGAGAGACAGAGCATGAACGGGGGAGGGGCAGAGAGAGAGGGAGACACAGAATCGGAAACAGGCTCCAGGCTCCGAGCCATCAGCCCAGAGCGTGACGCGGGGCTCGAACTCACGGACCGCGAGATCGTGACCTGGCTGAAGTCGGACGCTTAACCGACTGCGCCACCCAGGCCCCCCTATACGGAAGATTTTTATCCACTGGGATAAAGAGATGGAGGACAGAGTCAAAATCCATGAGATCAATTCAGAAAAGAAGTTCAGAAAGCCAGTGTTGCTGTTAAAATAACACTGTCCAAAAAATATTCAGCGAAGATACCTTGGAGAATCTCATCCTAAGGAAGTGGTATAGTGAAATATTTATTAAGAAATTAAAATTTTCTGATTTGAAATATATAGCATGTCATTATAGGGTCTGTGAAATTTTTTTCAGGTCCAGTTATACCTTTCATATTCCAGATGTAACAAATATTTAAAATAAAACAAAAGGAGAACATGGCTGGCTTTGAATTAGTAGACGTTCATATTAAAGCGTAGTTAGAAAGTAAACTCTTAATAGAATGGAGCGCTTAGTCTGAAACGTTTTGATTAAATGGATTTCACTTAAGAAATTAATTTTATTGATTTGGAGGTATGGTGTACTCCTTTTTAACACTTCTGTTTTCTATGATGAGAGAGGTTCATAGACCATAACTTTCACCTCCCACCTATATTATAACAACACTGTATGGTGTGGTGTCACTATACTTCTGAGAATATGAAAGCATGTGAGAAATCTGTTTGTAGCTTTAGTATGTCAAATGTGTTCTCTGAATGTAGCCAGATATTCCTGGTACACAGTGAAATGTGGCTTTGTACAAAGATTACTAAATTGGATGTCAGGACACAACACATTGCCTTCCACTGTGGGGAATCACTTTTCTGGTACTTGTGGTCCTCAAATCCAAAATAAGAGAATTGGGCCAGATTATCTGTAAATTTCTTTTCAGTATTAAGCTTGGTTCCAAGTTTAATCTGTTTAATTTCTTTGATCACTGCCTTCCAGTGGGATTGGTTTACCTTGAATCAATTTTTGATCAATAAATGTGATGTTATCAAAGCCTCATAAAATAGACTCTCTTTCTAATTTGATAATTTGATCTTTTGTGGAGTTTATTTAAACCTCTGAGTACATTGCCTGGTATACACCTATATATCCCTACATTAATCTGCTCTCTAATTTTATATGCCTATGTCTTTCAGGTCCAAAAAGTATTCTTTACTGGGTGGAAGCAATCTGCTTATCTCCAATGTGACAGATGATGATAGTGGAACTTACACCTGTGTTGTTACATATAAAAATGAGAATATTAGTGCCTCTGCAGAGCTCACGGTCTTGGGTAAGTCAATGGCTCAAGATTCATTTACACTGCCCTTTTCAAAATGCATCACTGTGACACTTTAAATGCTTATTCCTGAATTACCTCTTGTGCTTATTAGTATGAAATTATGAAGTCCCTGGGTTTCACACATGTCCTTTCTCTACTTTGATTAATTGCATAGGGATTAAATGCAGTGTTTGAATACTTGCTCATTGACTAAAATCCAGATGCATCACTCTTTAGTCCAATTATTCCAATGATACAACTGAAACCTATGGAAAATTATTAATAAACAAATGTCTTAAGCAACAAAGGAGTTAAATATAAAAGGGGAGATTCCCAAATATTTTATCTGGGGAAAGTAAATGAAGGGATGAATGAGAGAAATTGTATAAACAATATGCACTGGAGTGGAAAAGTCAGATATCACTTGAGATGACAGGGTCCCTGATATTAAATTCAAATGTCTTGGTAAGATTGTTTTGTTAATATGGAAATACTGTAGATGTGATGTTGAAAGTGAACCATTAAAATCAAATGCATCTAAGGAAAATTTGCATAGAAAGAATCTTTAAAGAAATTTAAGAGGCACGGATGTTACATATTATTCAGAAAGATAGGGTTACGTCATACCATTGCAAATTAATAATTGTTATATAGGGTACGTACTCAAACACCTCTTTTATCATCTACCCCAGATTGTTTTTAGTCAGTTTCATTTGAATCATGTAATTTGGAGAAAGTGCTTTACCATTGGAATTCCAATGCTTTTTCCTGTAACAACAACAGCAAAAATTGTTTACCAGTCTTTGGATTTTTGCCTCTGGAATAAATCTTTTTACCTTGTAAAAAGCCTAGGAAAAATCACAGACTTTTTAAAAGTTATTCAGTAGAAATGAAAAGATATGGTATGCCTAGTGCATCTGCTAACCTGCATCATAATATTATTCTATCCATTTTACTTTTTGGCTTTAAAGTTTATTCAGAAAGTGCTTTCATCTTCAGATAGGGTAATGATGTATGTGAGAGTGAGACAATGGAGTTGTTTGTTCTTTGATCAAACTGTAAATATTAAACTAAGAATAAGCAAAGGACTTTAATTCTTTGGTTTTAGAGATAGCATTATTCTAACTGAAATATCAGCTTGTCTTTAAAATGGTAGCAATTTAATGTAGTCATTTCATGTGGAAGTTTTTTGGTGAAACAAAGAACTTTTACATTTGTAACATCAAAGTATAGCAACACATGATGGCTATATAGAAATTATATTGTAACATATACTGCTGATCATAAGGCAAATGCAGTCATAGAATTTATAACGATTATAGGTAAACTTATAATTGCAAATATATGAGATCAGATTTTATATCAAATTAATACACAGTATTTAGACACATGATGCTTCATATTGATATCTAAGCCAAATGCATATAAATTAGGATTTGTGAGAAATTAGCCAAAGAATATATGTAGGGTCATACATATATACACACACACTGACATTCATAGCTTCTTCTTTTGTGTGTTCCTATGTATATGTGTATGTTCTCCAGTTCTATATTGTTGAGCATTATCTTGTTTCCATGTTCTATTTAAACACCCGTAGACGCACAGACACACACATACACACACACACACACACACACACACACACACACACACACCCCAACACCAAAAACACTTTGATGATTATTCTTCTGTATCTTTGTCAGTTATTTGCTTATATCCTAAGGAAAATTATCACAAAAAATGTTCATACCCACACCAGCAGTGCAAGAATTGCCTGTCTCTGAAAGAATACATTTCTCTCCATGCCCCAATATTTGCCTAACAACTTTATAAAATGGAGTCTCTTTGTTCTAATTTGCATCCGTATTAAATTTGTTTCTTTTTATAGTTTTACTGGACATTTGCATTTTGCATTTTGTGAGTTACCTATCAATCTTTTTGACCTTCATATATTTATTAAAATATTCATCTTTATTTTGTTTATTTGCAGGAACTCTTTATATAGGAAGAAGAGTAACTGTGCTGTGTAGTCTCTTTGTGTATATATTTTGTTGTTTCTGTTTTTTTTGTTTTTATTTTACATTTTGTATAGGGTATCACATAGTTTTCTTTATGGATGCTGGCTTTGTTGCTATTAGACTCAAATTTTTATTCTAAATAAATCACTCTAGTTCCAAAAATCACATTATAGATTACATGTTGAATCTATAAATTAGAAGCATTATTAATTTAAAAAATGCAGTTGTGTTTATGTCTTGGGAATTTTTTTTTAATTTTCTTGGTAATGGGCATTCATTTTAAATGTTTATTTATTCTGAAAGAGAGAGAACGTGAATGGAGAAAGGGCAGAGAGTGGGGGAGAGAGAGAATCCCAAGCATCCACACTGTCAGAGCACAACATGGGGCTTAATCTCATGAACCTTGAGATTATGACCTGAGATAAAATCAAGAGTCAGACGCTTAACCAATGAGCCATCCAGATGCCCCAGGGTATAAATTTTAAAGATCTCCCACAGACCTAGTATGATCTATAACTATTATAGAAGGCATGCCTTAATTCAGGAGATAATCATAATTCTATTTAACTCATCTACCCAGGCTAAAAATAAATGTTGATATAATAAAACCTTTGATATAGTCATTGACTATTCTGATACAAAGTTAAGCTCATCCTGCAGGACTAAGTTTATATAGAAAATGTAATTTATTACTTTCCTTTTTTAAGTAAAAGATGAAAAGAAATGAACTTCATTATCAGTGTTATCCAAATAGTTTTCATCAGTTTTAAGAATTTAACCATAATGTAAATTATTCACAGGATAAAATCCCGCAAGAAATCCAAGCTTGTGCTTATAAGCTTTAATAATGCATTTTATCAGGCTTTTGTTTTGCCTTTCAAATCATGGTTCTTTTTTGCACTTAGACTGGCTTTGAATGTGAACCTGCTTGAACTAAGACTATTTAAGTATGATATCATTTTGTACACAACAAGAGAAACTCTGTGGTCTTCCTCAAGAGTTTCAGAGTTAATAAACATTAAATATATTTAAAGAATTTACACTATAAAGTGGATATTAAAAGTTCCATAATAGGGGGGCCTGGGTGGCTCAGTCAGTTAAGTCTTGGACTTCAGCTCAGGTCATGATCTCACAGTTTGGGGGTTTGAGCCCTGCATCAGGCTCTGCACTGAAAGCATAGAACCTGCTTTGGATTCTCTGTTTCCCTCTCTCTCTCTCTCTCTGCCCCTCCCTGGCTTGTGCACTCTCCATCTCTCTCTCTCTTTCTCTCTCTCTCTCTCTCTCTCTCTCTCTCTCTCAAAAATAAAAAATAAACATTTTTTAAAGAGTTCCATAATAGTTAAACCTCTTGGGGAAATCTGTATTAGACAGGATTAAGGACAACTTATTTGAAGTGCATATGAATAAATTAAATAAATAAATAAACAAACAAACAGATAAATAAATAAATAAATTCCTAATAATAACCATTTATGTTAATGCTTATGATCTATTAGAATATTCATCAATTAGCATTGGTGGATGCATTTTGAGTACATGGACTGCACTAGGTTCTGGGAAACCTACAAAAGGTTTGAGGTCTGGCTTCATTAGGTTTGTAGTGTAATTACAAATTCATACAATTAATTGCCCTAATTGCCCCCAGTGAATTGCCTGCCTTTTGAGTATGTTTTTTTTCCCTCAATTTTGTATGTTTACATGGAATCTGTGAAGATATGAAGAGTTGATAGTCTTTGCTCTCATAAAAGACAGAACCTGAGTAAGTGGTGGCAGGCAAAGTCTTAAAAAGGAGATTGCAGAGGGAGGAATTCTGAACAGTGTTATATTCTGTTTAAAGCACTAGTGCTATGATTATTTTTTTAAACTTTGTTTTTCAGAAAAGAACTAAAGAATGGTATTCTTTCCATTATTATTTCCCAGATAACTAGCTTTCTGGCTCAAGAATTATAATCACCTTTAATAAACATTCAGGAGATTTGCCTGATTTATTTTCTAAGCTTTACCTTATGTCTAGATTGATTCAATGTCTGAATCAATGCAGAAATGCATACTTTAAAAAGATATGGGATCTTTAACCAATGAAGTGTCTGGCCTTGGACAAACCCTGTGCATTGTCCATATACATGCAGAAGGAGATGGGTAGAAAATTCACTCTTGAGGAGAAGCCATGGGATCTAACATTGGTGACAAAATGAAAACAGTCTTGAGCTTTCTCAAAAGGATTCTAGAATTCTTTTTAAAGCTGTTTGCAGCAATATAAACAATATACACTATTAAAAGTTGACCTTTGTGTACAGGTTTTCTCAATTATTTGCCTTATCAACTTTCTAGAGAAATGTTGGTTAGAATTAGCATAATCTGGCTTTGTAGAACACAAAAAAGTCTGTTAGGTCAGTCCTTTGCACATAATTGATAACCTGTAACCAGATCTAAGAGTTCTCATATCCTCTTCCCTGCCACTGTAAGTAATACATATCACTCCATGTGGTGCTTGACTTTATACTTCTCCCAAGAAAACACCTCTGAAAAGAAATCCTTTGGGGCAGGTGTTTTGCCTGCCTAAGACTTTTGCTTTGGAGACAGAAACCTATGGGTTCATCCTCTAGGAATGTGTTCAGAATGGTTCTCTACTGACATACAGCATGCTAAGCTCACACAGATATGTTCTTTTTTTAAAAATTTTTTAAATGTTTATTTATTTTTGAGAGACAGACAGACAGACTGTGAGCAGGGGAGGAACATAGAGAGGAGGAGACACAAAATCTGAAGTAGATCCAGGCTCTGAGTTGTCAGCACAAATCCCCAGACATGGGGCTCGAACCCACGAACCGTGAGACCATGACCTGAGCTGAAGTCGGATGCTCAACTGACTGAGTCACCCAGACACCCCTGTACTTTTTTTTAAATGCCATGATGATAATAAATTTATTAGTATCCTATAGTCAAAAAGCTGATGAACAAAAAGTTATTCTACAGTATCATTATAAAGGCATTCACATTTTTATTCCCTAAATTACATAAGTCATAACGTTTTGTATATTTATATTGATCAGACATTAAATAATAGTCATTGGTAAGAAATTATGGGCTACTGAAATGAAATAAACAATGTTTATGACCTTTAGAATTAAAAAAATAGGGGCGTCTGGGTGGCGCAGTCGGTTAAGCGTCCGACTTCGGCCAGGTCACGATCTCGCGGTCCGTGAGTTCGAGCCCCGCGTCGGGCTCTGGGCTGATGGCTCGGAGCCTGTTTCCGATTCTGTGTCTCCCTCTCTCTCTGCCCCTCCCCCGTTCATGCTCTGTCTCTCTCTGTCCCAAAAACCAATAAAAAACGTTGAAAAAAAAAATTAAAAAAAAAAAGAATTAAAAAAATATTTTTAACGTTTATTCATTTTTGAGAGACAGAGAGACAGAGTGTGAGTGGGGGAGGGGCAGAGAGAGGGAGACAGAATCTGAAGCAGGCTCCAGGCTCTGAGCTGTCAGCACAGCCCGACGTGGGGCTCAAACTCACAAACTGTGAGATTATGACCTGAGCCAAAGTCATATGTGTAACTAACTGAGCCACCCAGGGACCCCGACCTTCACAATTTTTTGCTTTATACCATTTATTTTCTTTTTTCTTTTTTTTTCCTTCATTTTTTTGTATTTTTTTTTAAATTTAAATCCAAGTTAATTAACATATAGTGTAATAATGATTTCAGGAATAAAATTTAGTGATTTATTGGTTACAAAACCCAGTGCTCATCCCAACAAGTGTCCTCCTTAATGCCCCTTGCCCATTTACTCCATCCCTCTACCCCAACCCTCAGTTTGTTGCCTGTAGTTCAGAGTCTCTTATGGTTTGTCTTCCTCTCTGCTTTTATATTATTTTTGCTTCCTTTCCCTTATGTTTATGTTTTGTTTCTTAAGTTCCACATATGAGTGAAATCATAAGATATTTGTCTTATTTGACTGACTTATTGCACTTAGCATAATATACTCTAGTTCTATCCACATTGTTGCAAATGGCAAGATTTCATTCTTTTGATCACTGAGTAATATTGCACCTTTTTTCCCCATTGAGTATATTAGCTGTGGGTCTTTAGTATATGGTCGTTATGATCTTGAGGTATGATCCTTCTATCCCTATTTTCTTGACAGTTTTGGTTTTTTGTTTTGTTTTTAAGAAATGAGGCTGTGTTTTGTCAAATGCTTTCTCTGCATCTATTGATAGGATCATGTGGTTCTTATCCTTTCTTTTATTAATGTGATGTTCACATTTATTGATTTGTGGATATTGAACCAGCCTTACATCCCAGGAATAAATCCCACTTGATTGTGGTGAATGATTCTTTTAATGTATTGTTGGATCCAGTTTGTGAGTATCTTGTTGAGAATTTTTGCATTTGTGTTCATCAGGGAAATTGGTCTGTAGTTCTCTTTTTTATTGGGGTCTTTGGTTTTGGAATCAAGGAAATGCTGGCATGGTAGAATGAGTTTGGCAGTTTTCCTTCCATTTCTATTTTTTGGAACAGCTTCAAAAGAATAGGTATTAACTCTTCTTTAAAAGTTTGGTAGACTTCCCTTGGAAAGCCATCAGGGTCTGGACTCTTGTTTGTTAGAAGATTTTTGATTGCTGATTCAATTTATTTACTAGTTATGGATCTGTTTAAATTTTCTATTTCTTCCTGTTTCTGTTTTGGTAGTTTATATGTTTCTAGGAATTTGTCCATTTCTTTCAGATTGCCAAATTTGTTGACATATAATTGCTCATAATATTCTCTGATTACTGTTTGTATTTCAGTGGTGTTGGTTGTGATCTCTCCTCTTTCCTTCATGATTTTATTTATTTGGGTCCTTTTCTTTTCCTTTTTGATTAATCTGGCTAGGGGCTTATTAGTTTTGTTAATTCATTTAAAGAATCAGCTCCTGGTTTCATTGATCTATTCTACTGTTTTTTGTTTTGTTTTGTTTTAATTTTGATATCACTGATTTCTGCTCTAATCATTATTTCCCTTCCTCTGCTGGTTTTGGGCTTTTTTGCTGTTCTTCTTCCAGCTCTTTTAGGTGTAAAGTTAGGTGGTGTATTTGAGACCTTTCTTCCTTCTTTATGAAGGCCTGGATTGCTGTATACTTCCCTCTTATGACTGCCTTTGCTGCATCCCAGAGATTTGGGCCTGTCATATTTTCATTTTCATTGGCTTCCGTTGACTTTTTAATTTTGTCTTTAATTTCTTGGTTAACCCATTCATTCTTTAGTCTCCAAGTATTTATGGTCTTTCCAATTTTCTTCCTGTGGTTGACTTTGGGTTTCATAGTGTTGTGGTCTGAAAATATGCAAGGTATGATCTTCATCTTTTTGTACTTGTTGAGGGCTGATTTGTGACCCATGTGGAGAATGTTCCATGTGCACGCGAGAAGAATGTCACACAGATAATTCCTTTAAGCTCAATGGCACTGGATTAAACATATTAAATTATATTTTAATGTATATAGTACATATACATACATTTACCTTGTACATACATATACATGTGTATATGCATATATAGACATGCAATATACATATATAATACATATATATTTACTATTTCTAAGAAAACTTTTCTTCAAAATCCCGTCCCATATTCTTTCAAATGCATATGATTATCTCAACCATTACACAATGTACTGATTCTGCAAATAGATAATAGACCAATCTACTCAGAAAGGTTTAGAAAAGTCATCTTAAAAGTGAGTTAAGAAGACAGCAGATTAATATTTCCAGTAGAAGTTAAAAACCCTTCTTAAAAACTATCATTTTGTAACATGGTGGGACAGGAAAATGCCAACAGTAGCTTGCTTTCTTCTGAAAATGCTTAAGAATAATAAAAATGATGGCTAGGTGTATAATGACCTAACCAAGCATGACTAATAGGCCCAGATATACAACTAAACCACGGCATCTGTAGTGACATGGCCACTGACAGTTGAGTGCATCTTTCGTGCTCTGTCAGGCACTCTTTGGGCATAGAAACATGCATATGACACCAGTCCTGGCCTCAAAGACTAGTTAGGTAAACAGACAAGAAGTAGGCAATTACCAGAAAAACCAAAGAAAAGTTGGAAAAGAGGGAGGTAAGGGACCTCAAAAAACGGTTCAACAACAATGAAGGAAGGGAGTTGGGGGTTGGGAGGAAGGATGAGGGGAGAGATTCTGAGCAGAGGAAGTAAGCCAGCAAAGGTATGGAGATAAACCAGGGATGGGGAAGAGGAAGTCATCTAATATGACTGAAAATTGTGGGTCCAAAGGGAGTCTGATAGTGGAAGGGGAAAGTGGTATAGATAGTGAATGGTTTGCTCCTATGGTTAGGTTTTTATCTTGAGGGCAGTGGAAAGACACAAATTGATTTTTGGGTTGTGCCTTATTGGTTATTTCATATTGGCCATTATTTAATTCCCTAATCCTCAATTCCTTCATTTATAAAGGATGATAATTATTTCCTTGTAGGGCTTAATGATTGCTTAAGTATGAAATTTGAGAGAGAAGGATTCTGGAATAGGAGGCATGGTTTGGGGAGCTGTGGGAAATAAAAGAAAAATAAGATGTTCTTCCAGCCCTCAGCAGAATCCTAAATCATAGTTGCAAAAATTAAACAAAAACAAAACAAAACAAAAACGAAATGCCACAAATATTAAAACATCTTATGCAAACCTCCATACCAATTTTTCCTCACCTACAAAAATGTACAAAGCAACAACGGGTCCCTATATAATTCTCATGAATCCTGGAGTTTCCTTGTGGCACAAGGACGGTATCCAAATCTGTAAAGCATTTTATCTTTTTTAGCTTCCTCTGTGTCCCTACAGCCTACTATCCATGCTTTCTTCCCAGCTATATTGTGAGAATAAACAGACACTGTGTCTTGTTCATCTTGGCCACTCAAAACCTTGGTTTGTTCTCTGACCCATCTGAGCTTTAAACATAAACATAAGGAATATAATTATATATGCGTTGTATATAAGTTATATAACTTTCTATGAAAATATTTTTTAAGCTCTTTATGGCGACTCATGTGCTTTTATAGGACATTGCTATAGACTGAATTCTTTTCCCCCAAATCCATAGGTTGAAGCCTTAATCACCAATGTGACTGTATTTGGAGACAGACCTTTTATTAAGCAGGTAATTAAGGTTAAATGGAGTCCTAAGAATGGAGCCCTAATCCAATAGGAATGACATCTTTATAAGAACATGAGGCATCAGAGCTCTCTCTCTCTCTCTCTCTCTCCCAGTGCAAACACACAGAAAATGGGGCATGTGGGGACACAGAGTGGGTACCATCTCCAAGCCAAGGAGTGATGTCTCACCAGAAATCAACCCTGCTGCCACCTTGATCTTAAACTCCTAGACTTCAGAACTGTGAAAAAATAAGTTTATGTTGTCTAAGCCACCCAGTCTGTGGTGATATTTTGTTATAGCAGCCACAGCGGGTGAATATAACCACAGAAAGAGTAGTTGTACTGTGCATTATACTGCTAAAAAGATTCTTGATTAGTTTTATAGAAGCATAAACTACAACAAAGAAGTATATTACCAACACTTATATACTGTTAATACCAAAGATCTTAAATTTCCAAGAGTGTGAAAAAAGAGCAATGAATCAAAAGCTATTTCTCTGTTTATATACTAGGTTATGTGTAGTTCAAAGACCTAAATATCCCCTGGCTTATTTTTTCTTTAGTATCATCATCTTTTTATTTAGTAATTTATAAACATAAGGTATTACTAACATTTTAGATCCTATAATTTCGAATGATATGTCCCAATTTTAATAACAAATACATCACTAACTATGAAGAAACTCTGTTTTCTCTTTTTTAACTCAATTCTTAGATATGCTCTATAAATTCAATTTGCTACAGCAAGCATGCAGATGTTCACACTCCATCAACTCTCAGATATGTCTGGTAATGGAAGGAAATATCGTAATTAAAAATGGATATGAAGCTGTGTCCTTTTATTTTTTTGCTTATGCTTTAGTTTTATAATTTTTTACTGAAACAAACGTGATGTGTTGCTACTTTATGAGCACGTACAATTGGTCAAAGAGAGAACTGACCCATTCCTTTGTTTGGAGAGTAACTGGGACATCCACCTCCAGTCACGTGTTCAGTTGCTGCCTTTCTAAACTTGCTGTTGGATCACCAATGTTGGGTTTTGGGCTTATGTTCTTAGCTATAAACAGAAAGTAGTTATAGAATATATTAATAAAGATAATATTTACCCCTCTATTATAGTGTATAACTCTTTGTTTGAATGGAGTTCTTCTGAATTTAGAACATCACTGCTTCTTCCCAAGTAGCAGTGCTTAAATTTCATGTCTATCTATAATTGGCCTTTATGAGCAGTGACCCCCTCACCCATATGCATTTAATGGTTATAGTCATAAAAGCAGTGTCTTAGGTAAGTTTCTATTGATTATCTTTCATAGGGTAATTGCCAAATGGATCCTAATGAAATTAGTTAAGAGGCTTTTTTTTCTTTTTCATGTAGGGATATGATCCCAAATGTACATGATAAAAATGCATAACATAAGGAAGAATTAAATTAAAAAAAATCAAAATAATCTATTTGCTGTTTCTTCCTATACTATGTTGATTTCTTATTATAGTTACTTTTGTTAACCTGAAATCATAGCCATTATTAGTGTGCAAAAATTCTATCCAAAATAGTGTTTAGGAGATCCTGTTGAATGTATTAGAAGAAACATGGTATGTCCAGGCTGTTAGTGTAAAGTGATTCGGTATTTAAATTGCAGTTCTACCATCTGTGGAAATACTGGTTGCATTTGTGACAGGATTTATTTTTCATCATGCCGATATTTGTTTAAAGACCTACTATGTGATCTCTACTTCCTTCCCTCTTTCACTGGAAAAACAATTTGAACAGTTTTTTGCATTTATCCTTGAGATGGCTATGAATCTAATTTTTTTTCTTTCTTAGAAAAAGGAGGAAGTTAGTAGAGGCTCCAGGAGAAAGGCTAAGGTGATGTAGTAATTCAGAGCATTAAAAAGGCAGTCTAAGGCTATGATTTTAATTAGCCCTAACAGTCTAAGCAAGGTGAATTGACCATCTGTGATTTAGAGGGAGGGCTGCTAATAGTGGCAAAAAGCTGCCCAAAGGGCATTCCATGCCAAAGTTGTCCTGAGGTACCACATGTACAGATTATTCCAGAAAGGGTTGGACTGTGATAGGACTCAAACTGCATTAAGACAGGAGTGCTTTCACTAAAGTTAGCAAGAGTTAGCATCAGTCGTGCCTGCCAATTTTGAAAGGCTGGAGAGCAAAAGACATTTCTTTCTGTACTTTCAACTTCTACTACCACTTGGTGGCAGTGAGTGTGCCTAAAGGCAAAATGCACCAACTTGAAAACATGTCTTTAAATGGTAGACTCTATTAAAGTAAAACATTTGGAGTTCTATCTATACATTTGTTGACTTATTTATCCACTTGTTCAACAAATATGTAAAGTGTGATAAGTTTCTTGCCTAATGCTTTAAAACAGCTTTATAGAGATACCATTCATTGTAACTCGCATACTAGACAACTTCACATTTAAAGTCTACAATTTAATGGTTTCAACATAATTATAGATGTTTACGACCCTGTCTGACCACAGTAAATTTTAGAACACCTTCATCACCTCAGAAAGAAACACGGTACTCTGTCATCCCCCATCCTCCTGTTCTCTCTTTTCCCTCTACCTTACCAACACCCTCAAGCAACCATAAGTCTACTTTCCATCTCTGTAGATTTCTCTATTTTGGAAATTTTACAATAATGGAATCATAGAATATATTGCGTTTAGTGACTTGTTTCTTTAACTCAGTAAAACATTTTCAAGGGTCAACTTTGTTATAGTGTGTATGAGTAGTTCATTCCTTCTTATGGCCAAATGATATTCCATTGTGTAGATATACCATGTTTTATTTACTCATTAGTTGATGGGCATTAGGATCATGTCCACTTTTGCCTATTGTTAATAATTCTGTATAAACAGAAAGTTTTTGTGTGGACCGATGGTTTCAGTTCTCTTGAGTATATACCTAGGAGTGGAACCACTGTGTCATATGGTAACTCCATGCTTAATCATTTGAGGAACTGCTGATGTTTTCCAAAGAGACTATACCATTTTGCATTCCTACTAGCAATGCATGAACATTTCTATTTCTCTACATCCTCATCAATACTTGTTATTAGCTAACTTTTCTTTCTTTTTTTTTTTTTAATTCTAGCTGGCGTCATGAGTGTCAAGTGGTATCTCATTGTGGGTATGATTTGCATTCCCCTGATGTTGAGTATCTTTTCATGGATTTATTGGCCATTTATATATCTTTCTTAAAGAAATGCCTTTTCAGATCCTTTGTCCATTTTATTTTTTTAAGTTTATTTATGAGAGAGAGGGAGAGTGCACGCACACCTGGGGGAGGGGCAGAGAGAGAGAGAGAGGAAGAGAATTCCAAGCAGCCGCTGCACTATCAGTGCAGAGCCCAACCTGGGGCTCCATCCCATGAACCATGAAATCATGACCTGAGCTGAAACCAAGAGTCGGAGGCTTAGCCGGCTGAGCCACCCAGTTGCCCCCACCTTTGCCCATTTTAGATTGGGTTGTTTGTCTTTTTATTATTGAGTTATAATGGCTTCTTTCTGTGCATATGTGTGTGGGGTGAGGTATACCACTATCATAGGAACAGGCTAAATGGAATGCCACACAGAGAAAGTGCTGAGGGCAACATGAAGTCACCAGCTATCTGGGTGAAAACATTTGAGTTCAGAAAGACTAATTTTGTGTGTGTGTGTTTTGTTGTTCTTTTAAACTGATGCTGTATCACGTATGCACAATGCTTTTTGATCTTTGGATCATGTGCACCCATGCAGCGACCCTTCTCCCTTCCCTGTGCTTCCATATTTTCCTGTTAATTCCACTGTTACCATACAACACACTGGTTAGGCAGTTTCTCAAGGGAGAAGGGTTGTATCTTAGCCATTGTCATGTCCCCAATGCCTTACATATTAGTTGGCATGAATTAAACATTTAAGAATATGTAAGAAATGTACATTTTGTTTCTTCTAGAATTGAATCTGGATTTTCATCCTGAATGTCGAGCTTCAGTATGTGGGGAAAAAAAAGCAAACAAACAATTCTCATTCATTTAGTTCTTCTTGTGACCAAAAAAGAAAATCTTTGTACACAATGCTCAGACTGCAGGTGTTCTTTCTCATTTTATCTATATTCTTGTTGTTCAGAAAAGCTGTTGCTATGCAATAGTAATAAAAATTTTGCTTTTCTAAACAGCAATAGCAATATGTCAGTATTTAATCCCTGTGAAACACATTTTGGGTACAAGTTCAGAATGAATAAAATGGACAAAGTTAAAGTTGCAGCAACGATACAGTTAAGTGAGGCATCTAATACAGATGAAGGCTAAAAAGTCCTGTTCACCAACATTCCCAGAGCCGTATGTGTATTATTGTTAGGTATTCCTAATAAAAACGAAAAAAATAAGCAAAATAAGATGAAACAAAAAAAAATCATCTGTGATTACCTGAGTTTGGAAAGTGTTGGCTCAAACAGAGTTGAATTAAATAGGTATATACTTCAGGACTTGTCAGAATCTCTAACAGGCTAATTTTTGAGAAATACTATGTGCAATTAGGAAGGAGTGTAAGGTTGAAAGTTGTTTTTTTTCCCCCTGTATTTGGAGACTAAAAGAGAGCTTCAGGTGAAGAATGTCCTGCTATCAGCAGAAAAGCTATTCCACTTTGGCCTATAGGTAGTGGCCACTTACTGTATACATTTTTATGGAGACTGCCTACCCTATTATAAGAGGATTTTTACCATGATTAATGGGTGTACCTGATTTTTTATTCTTGCAGTTCAGACCCATTACACATTCTGTAAAAAGCAACATGATGATGCCACTTTAATCACAGCCAATGCTTCTCTCCTGCTAAGAAAAATAAATGTGATATTAGTGAGTTTGCATCCACTGCTTCTTTAAAGGACCAGCAAAGAAAATAATTAGCCCAAGTGATTACATTATATAATTCAATTTTCCCTTGGTATGTTCTTACTGACATTCAAAAAGTAGTTAGTGAATCCAACTGCCAAATGCTCAGTAATAACACTTTATCACCAATTTACAGTGCATGAAAACAAAAGAAATTTTAAATGAGCTGGGGGATTGTGGTATGTGTGTGTGTGTGTGTGTGTGTGTGTGTGTGTGTGTGTGTGTGTGAGAGAGAGAGAGAGAGAGAGAGAGAGAGAGAGAGAGAGAGAGAGAGATTGATTCTTAAATGGTGGTTAGCCAGATAGATGTGGGGATTGTGCACATAATACTGTTTCTCCTTTGGAATGATAATTTAGCTTGCAAAATATCTAGGGAACTAAGACGACACAGGGTCATTATGTAGATATATGTAGGAAGGAAAAGTGTCAGCAGGGACATTTTCCTTGTTTGATTTTTAAGACAATAATAAAATAATAAATGAAATTCTGGCCTCAGAAGAAGATATCGGTGAGCGAGTTTTTCTCCTCATCACCTCTTTACTCTCTTCCATGTAAACAAAGGAGCAAATTAGTTCTCATTTTTCACTTCCACTGCAAACTGCATTTTTCTTCTTTTTGGATGAACATTGTATAGACAATTTATAGCACCTGCCCTAAAAGCAGGGGCATTTGTGTGATTATGACTCTTATCTTTCCTTTTTTTTTAACGTGTTTTATTTTTATTTTTTTTAAATTTACACCCAAATTAGTTAGCATATAGTGCAACCATGATTTCAGGAGTAGATTCCTTAATGCCCCTTACCCATTTATCCCATCCCCCCTCCCACAACCCCTCCATCAACCCTCTGTTTGTTCTCCATATTTAAGAGCCTCTTATGTTTTTGTCCCCCTTCCCGTTTTTATATTATTTTGCTTCCCTTCCCTTATGTTCATCTGTTTTGTCTCTTAAAGTCCTCATATGAGTGAAGTCATATGATTTTTGTCTTTCTCTGATTAATTGCACTTAGCATAATACCCTCCAGTTCTATCCACATAGTTGCAAATGGCAAGATTTCATTCTTTTTGATTGCCAAGTGATACTCCATTGTGTGTGTGTGTATGTATGTATATATATATATCTATATATATACACACACATATATACATATACATATATACACACATATATACATATACATACAAACACACACATATATACATATACACATATATATACATATACATATAAACACACATATATACATATACACATATATACACACACACACACACACATATATATATATATATATATATATATATATATATATATATATACACACACACATACCACATCTTCTTTATCCATTCATCCATCAATCGACATGTGGGCTCTTTCCATACTTTGGCTATTGTTGATAGCGCTGCTATAAACATGGGGGTGCATGTGTGCCTTCGAAACAGCACACCTGTATCCCTTGGATAAATGCCTACTAGTTCAATTTCTGGGTCATAGGGTAGTTCTATCTTTAGTTTTTTGAGGAACCTCCATACTGTTTTCCAGATGGCTGCACCAGCTTGCATTCCCATCATCTTTCCTTTTATACACACCTCTTCCTTCTACCATTTTGTTCCCCTTTCTGCTCCTCCAACCTGCTCCAGTCTAGGCTTGAGGACACCACTGGGGGAGTGGTTATGAACACATCACTCCACCTCTAAGCATTGTCTGTGCAATGGGTCAGTGGCATCTAGCCTGAAGAGTTGTTAGAAATTAGACTAAGCAAAAATGATGCATGTTCTATGCAGCTCCGGGACAGTGTCTGGAACATAGCAGACCCTTGGTAAGTGGCATTGTCATTGTTACTGTTATTAACAGGTGTCTGTATGTTAACATGCAATCTCCATGATTACTCAAACTCAGACCAGTAAGTCTCATTAAGATCTTACATTGTAAGTTTGACAGTTCTTACCATCTCCTGACATTTCAGAGAAGCTCAAGGAGAAAGAAACTGTTAAAGAGGCACACTAGAGTTGACTCTGAGAATAGTAGAACTTAAAGCAGGACAATTTATCATAACACATAGGAGCACGGAATGGAAGTTGTAGAAGTGGGACTTTGAGAGATATCAGCAAGAGAAGAGGAGTAAGTTTTGTTGGTTTGGGTGGGCTGCAAAGTCTAATGATTTGGGCATGAACCAGGGTCTGGTACATATGAAGCATTAAATAAATATTAGCTATTATTATTTAAAAAGATAAGTTGAGCTAAAAATATTACAAGGTTTCTGGAGAAAGCTTAAGAAGTATGCTACCATTATTTACATTTTACCAAAGACTATGAAAAAATGTCAACAACGTAAGTTATTAGGAAAATCATGCAGAAAATAAGTATTCATAATTAGATTGGCTTCAGATAAGAATGAATATTTATCATTTACATATACAATACAAATTAAAACTGTCAGGGGCGCCTGGGTGGCTCAGTCAGTTAAGCGTCCGACTTCGGCTCAGGTCATGATCTCACAGTTTGTGAGTTCGAGCCCCACGTCAGGCTCTGTGCTGACAGCTCAGAGCCTGGAGCCTGCTTTGGATTCTGTGTCTCCCTCTCTCTCTGCCCCTACCCCATTCATGCTCTGTCCCTCTCTACCTCTCAAAAATAAAGAAATGTAATTAAAAATTTTTTTTAAAACTGTCAAAATAAGTAGAGAGATTTTGATTTACTGAATATAGTCTTAGTGTTGTGATATATCAAACCCATTCATTAGCTTTGAGCCCTGTTTTCCTTATACCTTGCATTAAATTCATAGCAGTTCAACCTCCAGAAAACTTACCAACTTCTGTCCATGCTGACCTCCCTCACTCTAAGTCCAACCCCTCTTACCTGTTACCTGGACCAGACCTAGAACCTCCTAACCATCTCTCTTGCAGTTTTGCCTTACTGCAACCCATTCTTACCTGGATGATCTTGTTAACATGTAATCAGAACATAGGGTGCCCTTCTTAGAAATTAAAACCTTCAGAGTCTTTCTGTTTTTCTTAGACTAAACTAAAAACTCCCTACCACATCCTACCAACCTCTGTGGGATTTAGCTTGTGTTTATTTCTCTTCTGACTTCAGCACATTCTACCTCTGTTTATTAGGTTCCACCAATGTGGCCTCTGGCCTTTTCATTGAACAAACCGAACAATTTCCTGTCTCAAAACATTTGCTTAGGTAGTTACTCATGTCTGCAGTTCTCTTCTTTTAGCTCTTCACATAGCCACTCCTCACTTAGATCGTATTGCAAATGCTATCTTCTTATGGGGTTTGCCCTTGTGCATTCTGACAAAATCAACCTCTCCAAGTTATTCTGTTTCTTTTTCTCTTTTCTTTGTAGTACTTATTGTAATCTGTTGTTATCTGTGTGCTCATTCACTGTTTCTGTCTCCACCAGAGCAGAATCCTTACCTGTTTTGTTCACTGTTATGTTCCCCCAAACTAATCAATCGGTCAATCTCTTGAGTTAATGACATGTTGCCATCATCATCTACGTTGATGGCTTCATAACCCACATTTATGGGGGACCTATTACATGCCAAGCACCATGCAAAGTGCTGTGCTTTCTCATTTAACAGTTTCAGAAATCTATAAAGGAGCTACTATTTTTATCTCCACCTTAAAGATGAGGAAATGCAGGCTCATTTTCATTGCCATTGTCGTTGCCATCATCCTCACTGGCATCGTCATTTCAGGAAGCAGAAATATAGAATTGGTATTGTTTACCTTCCTAATACATGGTCAGAGGAAGGAACAGCGCCCTTTGACGTAGGAAAGCCCCTCAGGACAATCCAAATGAGCTATCTAATGGGATGGATCATCGAGGGATGCTCCTGGCAGACAAAAAACAGATGGAAATCATGGAAGTTGTGTGATTCTCCAAGTGTAATCTCCAGGCCAGCAGTTATTGGCATCATCTGTAAGCATGTTAGAAATGCAGATTTTTGGCCTTGCCATGGTCTACTGAATCAGAACTGCTAGGGTTGCAGCCTGGAAGCTGTAGCCTGATAAGCCTTCCAGGTGATTCTTAAGCACTGTTTTTGGAGAAGGAAGACTGACCTGGCAGTTAGCAAAGGAAGCAGGATATTAACAAGAGTAAGGCAAGACATCCTATTTAAAAACCAGACCAAACAAAAGTAGGGTGAGCAGGCTGCATACAGAGACCTATTATTATAAGTGGAATATAATGGAGGGGCTTGGCCATAAGGAAGAACAGTCAAGGTAGGGAACAGGATGGGAAGTACAACTGGGATTAGAAAGCATCCAGGTAAACATGATCTTCTCACCCATAGCATTTGTTCAAGTTCTTGAAATTCCCCACTGGTATACAGGACTAGTATCGGCACATGAGGTTGGACTAAACCAACAGTCAAGTAAAAATGGCTCCAGTTATATAGACTGGAAGAATGTGGGCCTGAGGAGAAAGGTGGGCTGTATGACTGTACTGAGACGGATCTGTAAGTTTGCAGATGATTATGAAGCTGTTCAAAACTGGTGAACAGCTTGCAGGGATGGGCCCTGCCAGATCATTTTGTAATGCTGTGTGAATAGGCAAAATAATAGTGGACGATCTTCAGGTGTGGAAGGTAAAAGGTAATATATTTGGGGAAGTATAATCCAAGCGATGTTGATAAAATGGATTACTCTCTCTCTATTGTGTCTAGAAAAAACAATAACTGAATCTATGTCAACTATTTCTTGAAAACAGTCCAGTATAGAGTAGCAGTTCAAAAGTTCAACCAAATGCCATAGATAACCATGATAAAATTGAAAAAAAAAAAAAACAGTACTATATAATTTTGTTAAGTCTTTGAACAGAACTAATAATATTTTTGTACTTGGAGTAGAGTTCATAGTTTGATTCAGTGTATCCCATTAAGGCCATAAAACAGTTAGAAAAGCCTGAAAGGTTAATGGCAATGATCAAAGGAATGAAATAGCAAGACTGGATGGGAAATTTTCTGTTCAGAAAAATTATGGGTGAAAAGGGACACAATCAAATTCATATCCATGAAGGATATTACTAAGTGGAATGTGGACATATTCGACAAATTCAAGAATACTATGCCTAGGAGAACTCTCTTGAAGCTTGAAGGTAATTTTAGGACAAAAAAGAAAAAAAAAGGAAGTATAGGATTTAGGTATAAAGAAATAAAAATTATATACCCTGGTGGTAAATTTATTGGTGTTGTTCCCCACAAAAGAGTTCACAAACTGGAAAGATAATAACAAACACAAATTAATATTTATGGAAGATGAGATTCAAAGTGGTTTATAAGAAGGAAACTCCTAGATTATTTAGGATATCTCCTTGATGTTTAAAAAAGGCATTATCCAACCTCATGAAACAAAGTCCAGGAATAGATGACTGCTACAGTATTATAGTTTTAAAATATTCTTTAGCATATGTGTATATGTGTATGTATATATGCAAATACACTCATGCACACATATATACATACACATGAATGCATTTATACTTGCTTTCTTTTAAAATAAAATCTGGTCATTATGAAAGACACAGGTACATATTAATTACAGGTATATTTGAAAATACAGAATAGTAGACAAAAATCCCAACATAACTTTATTATCCATAGATAACTACTATTAATATTTTACTGTTCTAATTCTCTATGTAGGTTTATACTTTTTTGGGTTGTTTTTTCTGATTTTTACTGTATTTACTGACTGTAGGATTTGCCACTATGTAGACGTGAAAATACTAATATTCTGCGAAATTCAGTTGACCAGTGTGTAGAATTTTTGCTTTATATGCAAAAGGAATTTAGAATATGAACTTTTTGTTTTCTTGTTAAATTTGGTTTTAGTATTCAAGTTTATTACACTCATGAAATTAAATAGTTTTCTAATTCTACATTATTTCCATTAATAACCCATTTTATTTCTAATGTATTTTATGTGTTTTAATACTATTCTCTTTAGTATATAGAGCTTTTTAGGTGTGTCTTTTAATGTCATGGGGGTGTCTCCTGTGTTTGTTCATATCTACCCAGTTTGAAATATTTTGCTTTTTCCAAAGAGGGTTTCATTTATTCATATTACACACAATTTAAATTATCATCATGAGATAATTGAAACAAATACAATCTGAATTTGAATATTGGCATTGTTTGCTAGCTATATTACAAAATTGTATGAATACTGAATTAGATAGTAGATTTAAAACAGTATAATTCCTGGCACAGAGTAAGCATTTAATTATTACTGTTATGATTATCTCCTCTGTCTTATTTTATACCTCTGACTTTCATTTTAATGCCATTTTGGTGTTTTCTTTGCTTATATATTCTGCTGTGTAGATTTGTGGTTTGATTTAATTTTTGTAGTGATTCAGAAGGTAGAAACATTGCACATTTTACAGGCGATTGACTAAATTGATAAAAATAGTTATATTAATCTAGACTTCCAAAATATGAATGTCTGAGGGGGAATTTAGAAAGCCATCACCTTTATTGCCTCTTTCCCCCTTTGGATCTGATTGATACTGGTATTTTGGTGCCACATAAACTTTATGTATCTAAAATTGTTTTGGACATTTGCCTTTGATTTTTAATCCTATCTGCTATAATAATTGTGCATATTTAACTATATCCATGTAAGTGTTTTAATTGTTCAGTGGCAGACACAGAAGTGACATGTGAAGGCAATGACTGATGTGTAGTGAAATACATGGGAAGTGTGGCTGAAAGTTCAGGGTACAATTAATAAAAACGTTAGTAATCTATGTTTATATCATCATGATCTTTTAATTGATGTGTGAAAGCATTTTCTGTGTCACTTACACAATATACCCATATATTTCTGTGTCACTTACACAAATTACCCATATATATTTTTAGTTAAAATTTAAATTATTTGAGAAAAGAAATGAATGTTTCTTATTTGTTTTTATTTTCTTAGCATTCAGCAAAACAGGGGACTTTGTCTACATTGTTATTGGTAATTTTTTTAAAGGACTAGGATGTGACGGTTAGAGAATATCAAAGTTTGACATCAAGGCTGGGTTTTATTTTTTTTATTTTTATTTATGTTTTAATGTTCATTTTGAGAGAGAGAGAGAGAGAGAGACAAAGACTTGTTTTTTTCTGTGAGAGTTTTATAAGTAAGAGCACATGGAAAACATTGATAAGTCATAGGTGAAGGAGTGGGAGTTAGGAACACCATTATAAAAAATAGATGGATGAATGGATGGATGGATGGATGAATGGCAGGCAGCTAGGAAGGAAGGAGAAAAGGCCTGTAGCAGTGCTAATTAAAATATGAATTCTGGGCCATCAACAGCAACATCACCTGGGAGTATGTTAGAAATTCAAAATCTTGTTCTCCAGTCCAAACCTACTTAAAAAGAAACTGTACAGGAAGGAAACCAATAATCTGTGTTCCCATGGGTGATTCTGATATTGGAGAATTACTGGCTTGCAGACTAGAATATGGGCCATTTCATATATGGCTCAACAGCCCCATCTCCTACCCTAGACATGGAAAGCAGCATTGCAATATAGTAAAATATGCTATTCATGAGGATAAACTTAAAGAATTCAAGGTTTTACTTTGCTTGTCTGTTTATTTTAGTCTAGTCTGTTTAAGAAGGCAGATAAATTATGTAATAGATCTTAGATAGCTTCTCATCAACTTTTCTTAGGGGCATTTGAAGTTGTAACCTCCAGCTATCAAAAACATTTGTGTTCCTAGAATACAAAATTTCTCTGCAATGCTAGATAAATATCATGTTACCATATTGTAATGTATTATTTATAAATGAAGATGACTTACACAATCCTGCTAAATTTGACATTTATCCTCCTAACCCCCAAACCACCTTCCTCTGTTGATGCTATTATCTATAAATAGGAATTTAGATTTTGACAAGAAAAAAAATACCTTTCTAAGATTTATACAAATAATACTGAAGATAGATGATTTTTATACAACAGTACTTCTGTTGTAGTTTTAAAATATTTTTCCTCTATTACCCAGATTTTAGAGTGAAAATATATGAACATAATCTGCTTTCCTAAAAAAATATTATGAGTTGTTATTATTCCTAGACTGAAATGTGCATAGTTGGTAAGGGAGACGTGCTATCTGGCATATTAGAGAGAGATAATGTTTCAAATTGCAGATAATTAATAGTGCATTTTCTATAACTTTAGATGTTTTCATTATGTCTATTATTACTTTGTTGTTGTTAAGAGACAGAAATTGATGAAGAAACCGTGCCCTTCAGTGACTTTGAGCAAATTGAAAAACAAAACAAACAAACAAACAAACAAAAAACAAAAAGGGAAGAAAGAGGAAAGAAAAATAGTGCCTATTCCTCAGAGCTGCAGCCAGAATGCCAAGAGCATTGGCTTGGAGAGCTGAGCTGAAAGCAAAATCTCAGCCCTGCCCGTCCCTCCTCCTGTGTCCAAGCTGTGCCTGTGTCCAAGCTGGCAGTCTCCTAATACCCACCTGCTCAGTCCACCTCAAACTAGGCATCCAAGGTTTAAATATAGCCTATGGTCTGATTATTTCTTTGGTTCAGGGGCTTCTTTGCCTGTATAGGAACAGCCGGGGACTTCTTTAGCTGTGTAGTAGGTAGGAACAGCTTGAATTAATGGCCGCTATTTTTGAATTATAAGATTTTTTTAGAATAATCTAGATTTCTCTTGATAGCTTGAAGACAGGGATACATTGAGCTTCCATTTTTTTCCCTAATAACAATTAGCTAGAGCTAAGGCACTTCTGTCTTTGTAGGTAACATGTGGTCGGTAGTAGTACTGCTGGGTGAGCATCTGGGTTTAATTCCATGTAATGATTAGCTCTTCCATTAAATCTTTTCTCTCTTAGTAGGCTTGATAATTTATGTAACTCTTTGCCTACTGTACCAAATGCATATTTGCCTTTTAGCATTTTTTTTTTTTAATTTGAAAGAGAGAGAACATGAGCTAGGGAAAGGGGCAGAGAGAGAAAGAGAGAGAATCTTAAGCACCTCCATGCTCAGCACAGATCCTGAAGCAAGGCTTGATCCCATGACCCTGGAAACATGACCCAAGCTGAAACGAAGAGTCAGATGATCAGCCAGCTGAGCCAGCCAGGCTCAGAATTTTTAGCAAGTAATTGCACTTTCAGAATTTTTAGCAAGTAATTGCACTTAACCTGTTCATAGTCTTTCTCCTAGTAGACAATAAACTTCTGAAGAACCAGCATCTTAATCCATCTCTGTAATTCCAGTGCCTATCACATTGTAGTTGCATAATGAATGTTTGTTAATAAATCAAATGGATTATTAGTTATTAAGAAGTATGAGAGGTAGTAAAGCATATTTCCTACCCTCCCTCTCTACTACTCAGGGTTGCTACAGTAATGCTATATAGCAAACTACCTGAAAACCTCACTGGTTTAAAACAATAGTAATAATGCCTTAAAATCATAGGCCTATAGGTTGGTGGATTCAAATTGCAGGTTGGGTTCAAGTTTGCTCCACATATTTTGGGTGTAGTTATCATGGGTTGCAGCTACATAAGACATTCTCTGTTGATGTCTGACGATGATGGCAGAAATGCAAGAAGGAAAGCCCTGTCCTACAATTTTAACCTCTGCTTACATCCTGTCTGCTAACATCCATGTTGGCCAAAGCAAGTCCCGTGGCTGAGCCCAAAGTCCAGTGGTGCCAAATACCTTTTGCTCAACTTAAAATAGCAGAAATGTTGATCTGGGCATGTGAAGAATTGCAGCCAATAATCCAACCCAGGGCCAAAATTAGGATCAGGCAAATGAGGCACTTGCTCGGGTATAAAATTTAAGGGGAAGCCAAAAAATTCAATAATCAAAATAAATAATAATATAATACTATATTTTAAGGGATCAAGTTAATGCAAAAATCTATGATAAACAAAATAGCAAAATATTAGGAAAAGACAGTATGTCACATTTGCATGCCTTACCTCACTTGCCTCACCTTGGTCCAGGTCCCATTGGATCTTATTCCCACCATTGAGCCCATCAAAAACACTCACCTTGGCAGCAGTTATCTGACTGTTGCTTGTCTGTTGGCTGTCTTCATAGGCATGAATATTTGTATTGAAATATATGAGAAATTCAAGTCTCTAGGAGATAGATAGATTAGATAGATAGATAGATAGATAGATAGATAGATAGATATAAAACTTATCCCCAGAAAAGGAGAATTTAGGGCAAGTAGCTTTTAACATAAAACATCTTTAATTGGAAAGAAAATTATGTAAAATAACAAATTCCATCAGAAACCTTTTATATTAGTTTAGTAGAACAACATGCTTTGCTATTAAATAATGCAACATGTCTGCAAGTTTATATTAGTTAACTCCTTATACTGTCCAAATCTTGAATTGGGTTGTCTAATCAGGAGCACCTTGGCATCAGACTGCAGAATGATACAAGCAACTGAAAACCCTCCATTTTTTGGAGGTTATGGGAGTAATAAGAGAGCTAATACAATAACAATTTTATGGTCCACTTAGGGATTTTTTATTAAGCTTTTCAGAATGTAACTGACCTCATTAAGTGGAGGTACAACCACAGATATTTGTCCCTCAGGTGAGGGAGACAAATAAAAAAATAACAATTATCTAATATGAGTCTTCAAACGTTTTATTACCTTTCAACCTGGAGTTGGAAACTGAGCTCAGGCCCGCTTATGGGAGGATACTTACGGAATTTATCTTTTGGAAGAGGCCATCCAATGCTATGCTGTCATGGTATGTCTGGTTACCTGGGTCCCAGGAATCCCATGTCCAGTTTGGGACAACATTTTGGCTGAAGTCACTGTTCACAAATCTGTAAAGTATTCCTACTACATTTCAAATTCAGAGTGTATTGTGGTAATGGTTGTAAGGAGATAATTGGGACATATTTAAAAGAGATTGATAAAGGTAAGACCTGTAAAATAAGAGTCAGCAATTCCAATTTCTTGCAAGTAGAAAAGCATCTAATTTTCTTTTTTAAACGATTATTAAGGAGCAGACATAGAACTCTATATCTGTAGATATTCTAGCTAAATTAAGTAAAATAATATTGCTAGCAAGAAAGTCTTTAAAAGGAGGAGAGTAAGTTCTAATAGATTATGATTAATATTATTATTGATTCAGGATATACAAAATGTTTTTGCTGTGCTGTGATTTTATGTGCTATCATGACTGTTCTGTTTTAGTGCACAATAACTTAGAAAAATCTCCTTAGAAATCATTCCTGATCCATATCTTTCACCAAAACCATTGTATTTAACAAAGTCTTAGGTTAGTTTCTCACCCTTTAATTCTTCTATCGTGTGTGTGTGTGCGTGCATAACATTCTGAGCAATTAGGACATGGAATGACTTGGGAGAGCATTTCTACAATTGTGACTGATATTGAGCGGTAGCTGCCCTTTATCAAGCACCTTCTGCACACCAGGCATCGTGCTGTGTATTTCACACGAATTCATGCTTCTCTTGACTACAACTCAATAAAGTATGCATCCTTATCCTTATTTTACAAATGAGCAAGCTGAAGTTGAGGAAAGACTAAGTGGCCTGCCCACATAGCTAATAGCTGGCCAAATCAGAATGCACATCCATGGTCTTTCCTCTCCCCCACATGAAGCCCATACGGGACAGACCTTCCTGCCACTGCGTTCAGCCTCATGAGTCTGTCCAGATGCTGAGCAGCTCTCCTCTTATCAGCAAACTAACAAACTATGTCCATTGAGGGATGATTGATACTAGACCTGTATTTAACAGAAACCTATCTCCTCTAATCCTCACATGAGATGAGGTATTATTGTTGCCCCCATTGTACAGGATGAAAACTAAGGTCTGAGAGCTTAAGTAAATCACCTTCGGCACATGTCCAGGAAATGGCTGAACCAAGTTTCAAATCCACATCAGTCCACCTTTGAGGTCCTGCTGTTAATCATTATGCAAAACAGACTCGTATCACACCACGCTTCCACTGTGATGGGAAAAACATTTCCACAGTGGGAAAACCACTAGATTACTTAAGAGTCACAGACCTCAGGTTTCTATACCAGATGTGGCTATTGTCCAGTCCTGTTTCTTCATCTATGAAACTATGATGAATAGTTCCCTGCCCCATATAAGTCATAGCTCTGCTGTGTGCGAGGGCCACATTCTAACTGCAAGTTACTGCTCCGATACTTCTAGCAACCTGAGAGACTGAAACTTCCATTAATGATGTGTGTTGTATTTCACACAAGCCTAGAAGAACTCCTTGACTCTGAAGCTTTTCAGGACCTGGACAGAAAGCAAATGAACATAAGCTGTTCTAAAAAGAGAGGAGTCAAGGGCATTTCTTAGAAGTGAGCAAAGGTGCCTCTTTCCTGCTCTTCTTAGGGGCAGAGTCAGCCCAAAATATAATTAAGAAGGTTCTGAAGAAGAACAGATAGGATATTCAGGAAATTATTCCTCACTAATATGTTTCCTATTATATGTTTTAGTTTATGTTTTTTTCCATTTTCCTCCTAAATATGTTGTTTCTTAGAGTGAAAAGGAAGCAAGTAATACCAGTGGCTAACACCAAAGTTCAGATGACAGTTTTCCTCTGCCTTCATGGTGGTTTTCAGCACAGTGCTGGCCCAAGGTTTATTGAACCTGCCTGCTGAGTAGTCGGTGGCAACGTGTATGTTAAGGAGGCAAGAATCTAAGATTCTATAACATCTTGGTAGTAATAGATTTTGCCTTTCTTATTCCAAAATGCTTCATTTAATGATTTCAGAACTTTCAGATACACAAACATATACAGATATTTCTGGCTTTGCTTTTTCAAACTCCTTCTCCTGTCTCCTTAGTCTCAATTTAGACTTATTTCTTCTGATAGAAACAAGATATAGAAGTCTAAAGCCCCATCAGTAATAGTTACGGACATTTCCTCCATTTGATAGGTATTTCTTGCAAAACGACTAGCATAGATACTCTGCCAAGTATTGGGGGAACAATTTGCTGGTTTCTGTCCTTGAAATCTTCAGTTTGCTGGCTTACCTTGTATTGTTCAGAGGCAAATAGTTATCTTCACATTAATCTACACAATACTTGATATTTTCCCCCATCAATCATTTTGCATTTCTCACTTCACCCATCCTGTTCCATCAAGTTATCCCCTGAATTACAGGCTTTAAGGGAAATTTCACAGGAAGTTGAATTTCCTACTCTCTTTGTATTATATTTAAAAAAAAAAAACTTATTATGGTCAAAACACTTAACATGAGATCTGTCCTCTTCACAAATGTTCAAGTGTACAATGTATTATTGTTGCCTATAGGTACAATGTTATCCAGCGGATCTCTAGTGCCTACTCATCTTGCTGAAACTTTATGCTCATTGAGTATTAACTCCCCATTCTAACCCCTCCCCCCAGCCCCTGCCGGTCACCATTCCATCCTTTCATTCCATGAATTTAACTATTTTAGATGACTCAAGTAAATGGAATTGTGCAGTATTTGTCTTTCTGTGGCTGGCCTATTTCCCTTACTATGATCTACTCAAGCTTTATTCATGCTGTCAAATACTCTTTTATTTGCAAACAAATTATCTTGTTTCTGGTGTTACACTCTGGCTATGTCTGCATAAGCTTACAAATAATAGTCTTTCTGTTGTCCTGGCCCATGTCATACACCTGGGCTAACTGATCTTTCCTTTTAATAAATCAACTCTTTGAAAACAGTTGCCACATTGTAATATCTCAGTATCAGCTTTCTGACCACCAAATATAATTTAATTGCAGAAGGCTCTAATCAAGTTCCTTTTGGCTAAGAGATATATAGCTTACATAACTTATACCCAAAGATGTTTAAGGCAAAATGTGTGGTCATGACACTGAATCCACAAAGTGGAGAAAGTTTACATCAGTTACTTAAAAACTTCTCTTTCACTCTGTGGATATTGGCATATCAAGATCAAATCCATTCCCGTAGCTATGGCTACCTTGAAATGGATAACTAGCTTTTTTTGCTTAAAATTTCAGTTTTTTATGTCAAACTATTACCTTGTTTGTTGCTCATGCCTCCATTGCCAGTGAACTAGAGGACAGTGTGCATCATTGCTGCAGGTGAACGTGCATGGACTTAGAGGGGTTAAGTAGTTGGTCCTCAATCGCAGTGGGTGGGTCTGCCACCAAGATGGGAACCTCTGTTTTCAGAGGGCCAGCCCGAGACTTGCTTGCATACTAAGCTGCCTCCATAGGGCATATTTACTTTACAAGTTGTATGAAAATAAATCTATATTTTCACAGCAGTATGTAGACTCCAGAGGGGAAACTATCATTCAAGTTGAAGATAACTCTGAGAATTTTGAATACGTTGATTAAAATGCTTCATTATTCTCCAAATGTGTCATTGCATTTCCATAGTAGTGTTTCCATTGCTCAATGTTACATCATTTTACTTAAATTGCAAAATATTTTACAATTTGTTATTATTACTAATTACTAGTTTTGAACATAGTTATTAAAATGTTTTATTATTGTCCAAACATGTCATTACATTTCCATAGTATTATGTTCAATGTTATATCATTTTACTTAAATTGGAAAATACTATTACAATTTGTGTTATTACACTGTATTACTACTCATAGTTGTAATAATAACTTTTGTAATTATTACACTAATAGGTTATTCTAATTACTAATAATTATATTAATATTATCACTAATATTAATTAGTCTTAATATTACTAATATGTGCAGAGAGGCACATGTGCTTATTCCCATGATAAAGAGAAAATATCCAAGTGGGGGAATTTTCAGTGAATTGGTTAAGTATACCCAGCTAGTGCACATGATATAGGGTAGAATTTTCCATGAGTATATGCGTATTTGCTTGGACTGTAGATTTAGATGAATATTATTTGGAGGGTTATTCAATTCTGCATTGAGGGTGATTTACCTTTGAAGTAGATCAAACCTATGTATTCTAATCAAGTGATTTCTTCATCATGTCTCCCTGAACCTGAGATAATTTTTCATATAATGTAGTCCTTTTATATTCCAGAGGGAATATACCTTTTCCTTTTCTCTATATCTTAAATTGTCTATATCCTTATTTTCCCTATTTTATGCCTTTTCCCCCCTGGATAGTTTCTCTTAGTTGTTTTTAATTAGAAAAGTAGTATATAATCACTAAAAAAAAAAAAAAAAAAACTTCAAATATTTCATCACTATGTAAAGTGAAGTGTAAATTCGTTCCCTCTAATAATGTCCTGTTCCCACTGGCTAGAGACAAACACCCTCACAAGTTTCTCACATCTTTAACAATCTTTTCTAGAGACTGCATGATTAGGAAAAAGCCCCTGTTGTACCTGAAGGAAGACCCTAGTTCAAAATATCATTTTCCTTAATACCATCATTAGATATCTCCAGGAAAGTCAGTTTTTAGTTGTAAAATTGGTTATAATTTCCCCCCTACACAATTGTGCCCTGTCTGTTGTGATAATCACATAAAATGGGTATATAAAATTGATGGGGAAGTAAAAAATCCATACAAATGTTACTGCATTCATTGTATAAAAACCATCCTCAGCTCACATAGCCCTTTTACTCTGTATAGCTTTAACCTTTGTTGAGCTTAGTCTCTTTCATCCTCATAAACTGAGCCAATGTACCCTGTATATTAACAATCACTTTTAATCAACTGGAAGTAGTTTCTCACTTATTTAGATCTCTGGTTTGACACACGTCCAGCAGCTCCCAACATTCTTTTCAAAGACAATATGCTCGTCAAATACTTAAGTTTTTTGTAAATGTTTATTTATTTTTGAGAGAGAGAGAGAGAGCACGAGCAGGGCAGGGGCGGTGGGGGAGGGTCGGGGAGGCAGAGGATATGAGGCACATTCCCTGCTGACAGCAGCAAGCCCGATGCGGGGCTCAAATTCCTGAACCATGAGATCATGACCTGAGATGCTCAACCAACTGAGCCACCCAGGTTTCCCCAATACTTAAGTTTTAATAATATGGCTATTCATTCTCATCACTTAGATGACAAGCCTTAATGACAGGAGCTGAAGTTGTCTATACATCTTCTTAGCCCACCCTACCAGTTGCCACTGCTTGTGCTAGAACAGTCAGAGTGGGACATTGGGGCACAGCATCGACTGACCACCTCCTCTGAGTTTGCTGCCTCTGTGACCGGGCCCAAATTCTCACACATAATATGCTGAGTGATCCCTGTTGTGTTCAGCCTCTATCTGGCAGTTGCATTTGCTAGCGGAGTCCTTTGGCCTTTCCAGAGCAGTGGCCTCTCTGTGCCCACTGAGCCATTCTGGTATAGCACTGAAGACAGGACATCTAGCTTATCCATTTGTGTCACTGACTTTCAAAGCTGCCTAAACAAATGTTTCTGGCTGGACTTATTTCAAAGCATTGACTGAAGCAGACAGAAAGCTTCTTGCCAGGCAGTTATATTTACTACACAAATTTGTCAGCTTAACCAAACATTCCAATGTGTTAGAAGCAGAAATGTGAGCTGATTGATCTAAAGGGCTCCAACACTAGGAAAGAGATGCAGGTGTATCAGACTATATAAGGATCTGCATGACTCCACAATGAGCACCAGCAAAACGTTGTTTCTCAGAGAAATTGTGCTATTGCCACTGCCCCCCCCCCCCCCACCAGCAGCAGCATGCTGGGTTCGCAAGAGCAATTAGGAACTTCCGTGAGTGTTGGCGTGTTTAGGCCAAAACACAATGGTGGTGTTAGCAGCAATCTGGAGATGTCATAAGTGCTTAAATTACACAGCAAAAATGGGATTATAAACCCTGAGCAAAATGAAGGTATACAGTGGTCCTTGAATTCTTATTTTCAGCTTTAATATCACGTCCATCTTGCATGTGTCTGTATTTAACTTCTCTTTCTGTAAAATGGGAATCACTTTTTTTTGTCATACTGCATTCACAGTATTTTCATAATTTAACATTAGGCTTGCAACAAAAATCTTCACAACTCAATGCCACAAGAACCTCCTACATCTAGGGCTGTAAACCTAATAAATGTAGCAAAAACTGCTCATTCAAGAAGATATCACAATTCTGATATGCTGAAAAAATATCATATCACTAGTTATTTTGTTAGTATCTTTTAGAGATAAGATCATCATACTGGTTGTAATGGTATGTTACACAAATTACATAAAGCAGTTACTTGCTTTATGTAACTTGTCATTTCACTTTTTCCTACACATGTAGTTTAATTTACTCTGACTTCTTTCATTCTGTCAGTAGTCTTTTGGGGAAGAAATTAAATAAGTAAAACAATTTTCAAACATTTAAAACTGTATTCAGGTAATTAACCTTTATCTTGCAGGTGGGTCTGGGGACACTCTCAGAGAAAAGTGGGGACATATTTGAGGAAGGTCTGATGTTCTCTCATGGATTTTGCAATCTACAAGGCAGAATAATGGCCCAATTTTTTCCAAGGGACTATTGCCAAATTTTATATATCTGATCACTCAAGAAACAATCTTTAAAGCTACATTACTTTAATAACAGTATAAAAGCAGCAAATGGAGTTTGTTCTTTTCTTAATCTTCTATAAATCTATTGTAGTTTATTCATTATGTACAGAGAAGAGCTGTATAAATATTTTAATTGCAATTTCTCTAAGCTATAACTGAAGAGCCACTTAAGTTAAGCCTGCATGTTTTAACTACATTGTTTTCAATTAATACACTTCATGTCTTGGAGCAGTTTTAGGTTCACAGAAAAGTTGAGCACAAAGCACAGAGGGTTTTCATTGACCCCCGGCCCCACACATGCACATAACGTTCTCATTATGGACATCTTCTACCAGGGTGATGCATTTGTTATAGCTGACGAACATACAGTGATAACATCAAAATCATCAAGGTCCATGGTATATATTAATATCATTCTTGGTGTTGTACATTCTGTGAATTTAAAAAAAATGTATGATGATTTGTAGCCATCATTATAGTATTATACAGAAAAATTTCAAGGCCCTGAAATTCCTCTGTGCTCTGCATATCCATCCGTCTGTCCTCTCTGACTCCTGGTAACCACTCATCTTTTTACTGTCTCCATAGTTTTGCCTTTTGTAGAATGTCCTATAGTTGGAGTCACACAGTGTGCAATCTTTTCACATTGTATTCTTTCACTTAATAATATGTATTTAAATTTCCTCCATGTCTTTTCTTGGCTGGATGGCTCATTTCCTTTAAGTGATAATTAATATTCCATTGTCTAAATGTACCACAGTTTATTTATCCATTCGCCTACTGAAGGACAGATTTGTTGCTTCCGAGTTTGGGTAATTGTGAATAGATCTGCTTTAAATATCCTTCTGCAGGGTTTTGTGTGGACAAGTTTTCAGTTCCTGTGGGTAAATATCAAGGAACACAGTTGCTGGATCACATGGTAATAGTAAGTTCATTTTTCTAAGAAACTGTCGAGCTGTCGTCCAAAGTGTCTGTGCCACTTTGCATTCCCATCAGCAGTGGATGATTATTCATGTTATTCCACATCCCCACTAGCATTTGGCGTTGTCAACGTTTTGGATTTTGGCTGTTCAAATAGATGTAGTGGTATCTTGTGGTTTTAGCTTGCAAATTCCTAATGACATAGCATGTTGAACATCTTTTCATATGCTTGCTTGCTGTCTGTATATCATTTTTGGGTGAGGTGTCTTAAGTCTTTTGCCCATTTTCAAATCAAGTTATTCATTTTCTTATTGTTAAGGTTCTAGACCTATTGTGTATATAAAATTATTTTATCTTAAGTGTCTTTTGCTTATGATTTCTCTCAATCTATGACCTGTCTTTCTCATTTTCTTGATACTGTCTTTCATAGAACAGTTTTTAATTTTAATGTAGTCCCGCATATTAATTATTTCTTTTATGGATTATGCCCTTGGTGTTATATCAAAGAAGTCATTGCTATAACCAAGATCATCTAGATTTTATCACATGTTATCTCGGAAGAGTTTCATAGTTTTGTGTTTTACATTAAAGTCAATGATTGCATTTGAGTCAATTCTTGTGACGGTTCTAAGAGCTACATCTAGATTCTTCCTTTTTTTTTTTTTCTTTACATGCCCAGTTTCTTCAGCACCATTTGTTGAAAAGATTGTCTTTACTCCAATATATTACCTTTGTACCTTTGCAAAGATCAGTTGACTATATTTTTGTGGCTTTATTTTTGGACTCCATTCTGTTCCACTGATCTATTTGTTCTTTCACCAATACCGCACTGTCTTCATTAATGTAATTTTGTAGTATGTCTTAAATTCAGGTAGTTGTCAATATTCCAACTCTGTTCTTCAATACTGAGTTTGCTAATCTGGGTCTTTTGTCTCTTGATATAAACTTTAGAATCACTTTGTCAATATCTGCAAAATAACTTGCTGAGATTTTGTTTTGGATTGTGTTGAATCTACAGATCAAGTTGGGACAACCTTACATCTTGACAATATTGACTCTTTTATCCATGACCATGGGATATCTCTCTACTTATTTAGTTCTTGCTTGATATCTTTTACCATATTTTAAATTATAATTTCATGCATAAAATATTTATTTATAAAGTTATGTTTTAGTTAATAGGTGATGTTTCCTCTATAAAACTTAAATTTGATTATAAAATGATCAGAATTAGAATGGACTTCAATGAAAGAAATAGGTATTAGTGGACTGTAATATGTTGGTTTTCCCAGTTGAATTCAGCTTATCTTTAACAAGGCGAAAACAGCCATATGCTTTTGAATCTCTTGTGACTTCAGTGCCCAAGGATTGTTGGAATCATTCCTGGATGCAGATAAGTTTCTCAACAGAGGAGTATACTATTTTTTTTTTTCTTTTGAGATGTAGTTTGTAAAGGTGTTGATGTAAGCATGGAGAAAAGAGAAAAAGAACAATCCAGTGGTGAAGATTTATAAGAGGATATGTTATTCAAATTGAAATGTAAAGGTTTATTTCTGCAATAAAATTGGGAAAATGTAGGGTTTTTTTTAAGGATCTTCTTTTTGGGCATCCTAGCAAGGACCTAATATCAGTCATTTGGTTGTTTATAGTCATTGGATCATATATCTAGTCATTAGACATGTATTAAGAACTTATTACATGTCACCAATGTAGTAGATTATGACTTTGCTGGAGAGATAGCCATTTATAATTTAAGATAATGTGAGAACACTGGAGCCAGAATAGTTGGTATTTCAAAAAAAATAAAAGTGGTCATGTGACAGCTCACCCTTACAATATGACCAAGGTTTTTTATCAGCAGAGTGAAGAAGCTAAGGAGATGCAAGGTGATAGTTTAATGTTCTCAACAAATATTTATGGAACATCTGCTAAATATCACTTATATAATTAACAGGTTCATACTATCTCAGATTTTATAGAGGTATTATCTAGTGATCTCACCCTTCACAATTAAATATGGCAAATGTGATTATAAGAGAAGAGCATAGAAGTAATTGTGCACAGAGGAAAGCTATCTCATTTTAATGTGGGCTTGCAGGACCCTCTGAGAAATTGGAAATTGGTTTCCAGGCTAATGTCTGTGGGAACAAGAAGAGCAAAGGCCAGGAGGTGTGGAGAGCGCTATGTGTTCCAGAAGCTAGGGGCTCAATAGAATGTGAAGGGGATAAATGATAGGAAATGAGGCTGAACAGGCAAGATGGGGCACCACGCAGAGCCTTGCAAACTACATTAAAAACAACAGGATGCTTCGGGATAGTTATATCAAGGAAGTAATGTGCTCAGATGAGCATTTAACATGAGGACACTTACTTTATAATGAAGCGCAGATTGGGAGAGGAGACAAGACAAGCGCAGATGGGAGCATGGACGCCAATAAGGCTGTTGCCTTGATTCAAGATGTCATGATTTTTTGAATTAGAATAGCGGTGTGGGAAATTGAGTTTGGTACAAAGGCAGGCAGGAAAAAGTGTGATTTTTAGAAGCACAGGATCTAGTGTCAGAAAGCTTGGTTTAATTCTTTGTCAAATCAGCTTGTTCTTTTTGTTATTGTTGTTTTGTTGTCTTTTAAAGTTATAGTTTATATTTCTTTTATCCTTTTGTTATTTAGCCCTTCTTTATTTTACAGGGTCTTTTAGGTTTTCTATGTTCTGCAGTTTTTATGGTGCTACTCTCCGGTTTGTTGAGTTTGTTAACACTCGTATAATGTTCCTTAATAGTGAGGTCGTCTTCAATGGGAAATATTTTCTTCTGTGGTAATGTCCTATGTCCTAAGTTGTGAAAGTTTCATAGAGAGTGGTGTTTTATTTTATAGGCCCTAGGGATTCAATGGGCTTTGAATAATTTTATATTAATTTCTCAGTTTCTGGTTTTTGTATTTCACAAATACAATGTTTTTTCCGAATATATTTGCCAAGTTAAAAATCTTAGGACAGATTGCCCACTTCTTTGGCACCTTGCTAACAACTATACTATTATTCAGATTTCTTTTCTTTCTAGTACCTGATATTTTTTTTCGAAGTATATGCATATATGTATTCATTCCTGCAGATATATTTTATCTAATAGCGTTATGTATGTTCAACAGCTGGAAGCAGTAAGCATTTGACATGACCTCTCTGCATCAGCAGAATTTACTATATTATCAGGAAGATACCTACTGGGTTGGAACCATGGCTTTTCTTTATTGTTAGGTACATCCTCTGTGTTGGAATGTAGAAATACATTCAATACATGTAAGTTTTTTAAATTAACATTATTCATTTGTGAACTGTGTAACTTGGAAATATGTACTTGGGCAGGCATTGTGAGAGAGACCTCTGTAGTGAGGGCAGGACCATAAAGGTAAAAAAGAATCAATAATAGTTTTAATAATTAACATATTTTCAAAAGACAGCTTTGAAGAATGGCTAAGATACAGGTTGGTTATTAGGATGCAGAAGGGAGGAGAAGTTAGGGGAAATTCCATGTAGGAATCTATAACTGATGACCTAAACTGGGCAGTGATGATAAAAAATGGAGACAAAGAAACATATCAAAGACATAATTAACAGGATGTGGTGACCATAGGCCTTCAGGATGAATGAGGATGAAGATTTACAGATGATGCACTTACGTGACAGAAGAGGGATGATGTAATCTGCTGGAGAACAGGAGGAGAGATACATGGGCATGAACAGACAGTAACAAGTTCATTTGTTCACACTCAGTATTAGCTTCAGAGTTTCAGAAAGAGGTTGAAGGTAGAAATAAGGGTTTAGGGGCGCCTGGGTGGCTCAGTCAGTTGAGCAGCTAGCTTCGGCTCAGGTCATGATCTCACGGTCCGTGAGTTCAAGCCCCGCGACGGGCTCTGTGCTGACAGCTCAGAGCCTGGAGCCTGTTTCAGATTCTGTGTCTCCCTCTCTCTGACCCTCCCCCGTTCATGCTCTGTCTCTCTCTGTCTCAAAAATAAATAAACGTTAAAAAAAATTAGAAATAAGGGTTTAGAGGTCTTCAGTTTTGTTTAATTCATAAGAATAAATATTATTTGCCTGGAAAAGACTATGTTGCTGAGAGGGTTGAGAATGGAATACTAAGAATTAAAGTAAAAACAGAGTGTTAAAGGAGTTTGGTTGACTGTATTTGATCTGACAAATCATGGAGAAGTAAGTAGGTAGAAGCTGGTTTGCTTTTCTGAACACTCATGGTTAAGCCATCCCCATAAAAATGCCTTGTTTTAACCCAACTTCACAGGAGATTGAAAGTCACTTAAACTAATAAATTCACTAGCTCTGTGCTCCTGGATGGGATATTGAGCACTCTAAACTTAAGTGTTTTTAGCTTTTAAATGTAGAAAATAAAATTATGTGTGTAACTATTTGCAAGCACTTATTATAATTTATTTTTCATAATGCCTATCACATGGGAGGTACAAAATAAATGCTGTTATTAATAATAGTACTAATGATAAAATAACTGCCAAGCAGAACAGGATATGTCTGTTGGCTTCTCTAAGCATCTGGTTTACTAAGGAAATTAATATGCTATTAGAAGATTAGCATGGGTTCAGAACATCATTGGCATTCGTTGAGTGATGAAAAAGTTTAGCTAAGCTGCTTGGGTGGTGATTCTCAATCCTGGCTGCAGCTATATACCTTCTCTGAAACTTCGAGTTTTATGTGCACAGATTATTGAGCCTTACCTGGTCTCACTGACTTCAGGCTTAACTCTGAAGAAGTTACCAAAAACAACCAAATGGAAGGCATTTCCTCTGCTATCAAGGACTTTACTCAGGCCAGGATGTATGGGTAAAATGTAATATTGATGAGAAGACATCAGTCATTCAAGGGAGTTTTCCCTATTTGATGATTCAAGACTCAGCAGATGTTTCAAACAATGCATAGTTAGAGACTAGCTGTGTTGTCCAATCCTAATCTACCTCTTTTTTCCACATCCACATCCTCAACTCAATCTTTATTTACCATGTCCTTATACATAATGTAAGTGCTCCTACACCCATAGATCTTTGAGTGTTTCTAGGGTGTTTTAAACTATATATCTATCTATATCTATATATATGTATATAGATAGATATAGATACAGATACAGATACAGATATAGATATAGATATAGATATAGATATATACATTTAAGTAATCTCTATACCCAACATGGGCTCAAACTCATGACCCAAAGGTCAAGAGTCACATGCTCTTCTGACTGAGCCAGCCAGGTACTCCTGAATGTCTCTAGTTTTTGCATATAACATTTCTCCCATAGTGCTACAGAATGGCCAATTAAGGAGGGAAAACTTTTATCAAATGAATATCCCTGAAGCCTTTTTCTGTAATTAACAATTTTTAACATTTGTAATAAATTACATAAATCATCACACTTTATATATTGCCAGCAGAAATAGGTTTAGAGTTTTACAGCTTCCAACTTCTAGGTCTGTCCCATATTTTAACTTCTACATTTTTAATGGTGCTTTAGGCTTTCTTGTCTCCTCTTTACTAATCGGCATACTTTAATTTTTCTTTTTTCTTTTATCCACTTGATAAGCTCATCTGTTTTTCTTCAATCCTCTTTCAACAAACTCACCATGGTGTAGCACAGTTCGTTATCCAGCTACTCCAAAATCAAAATGGCATGTCCAGTGTAAATGATATCACGTTTCAGCCACCCTTGGAAAACACTCATAGAGGATTGAAGTATACCCAGCTTTATGACATTATCTAATACTCTTAAGTGTCTTTATTGACAAAGTGAATTTTGTATTGTGGCTTCTTTACTTACCCCGTTTTATCCCTCCAACACAGTTACTCTTGCAAGACAAGTCAATTCACGTTTTGGGAACTCTAAGGGATTGTTCAAAATCAAACATGTATTGATTGACTGATGTTGGAAGTAAGTGAATGACAGGCTTAAAAGTATTTTTGTCTCACAGTGATAATATTTTATAAAAGTCATATTTTAGTGGTAAGACTAAAGTAGGACAAAAGCTGAATTTGACGACCCTCCACAGAGAACAGTGAAATTTCATGAATTCCTACAGTGAGAAACAATGCTACGCATAAACATATGTTTATATTAATCAAGGACACTTAAAAAATCTGCTAAAATAAAGTGTGAGAGCACACTAACATGCATATGAAATTTTGTTGTGTGCAAAGAAGTTATTTCTTAAGAAAGCCTCAGTGTGAAAGAGATTCCCTAGGAGAATGACATCAAGTTGACACAAGTATTAAGTCAGCACAGATTTCTTTAAAATATACAAGAAGAATGCAAGACTGTGGAACAAAGCCCTGCACTTGAAGTACAATCTGATGAATGAAAGAGAGGTGGAACTGCCCAAAAAAGCAGAGCAGTCTGAAGAAGGCAGGCCTAGGTATACAGGGAATGTGTCCCAGGAAATAATGGAGCAGAATGAGGGCATTAGGGCACCTCTCGAGTAGGAGGATCTTGTGAAGGCAGGTTGAAAGGGGCAATGTGGAAATGCACGAGGGAAGATGCTCAACACTTAACCCAGTGAGCCAGCGTAAACGCCTCTAATTTCAATCATGATATTTTTGCCTTGGAACCATTGCTTATCTAGTGCATAATGACAGCTATGTCTGATTGTCTTTAGTTTTTTAATTTTTTTTTAAGATTCCCTGAGTACTCTCAGTTACATTATAATCTTAGCCTATGCAAAGATTTATTAATTCTAAAAACATGTATTCAGTGCTTACCTGGCATAAGTCTTGGGAGATAAAAGGGATAAAATGATTCCCAACCTTAAAAAACTCATAGTCTAAGTAGGCTCTAATGTACAGAAATAGCCTTGTAAGTAGATAATTATAATATAATATGGCAAGTACAAATTAGAGAAAGATGTCTATTTAGAAACTACAGAGCATAGAGGAAATAGTCATTTTCATCAATAGCAGATTCCACATTACTTTTTTAGGAGCCAACTTAAGGAGAATTGGAAAGAGGGACAAGAATGCCTTCTAATCTATCATGAGCGTACTTCAATTCAGGAAGGATGTCCAAAAAAGGGGGAAAGTCAGAAATGGTTTATCAATATCATAGTTAGCAACAACAACAAAGACAGTTAATGATATTGAATCTAAAAATTAATTTCTGCCTTGTCCACTGATATTTGTTAATAGAAAAAAATGGAATGATACAAAATTCAACAGAAAGAGTACGGCATTCTTATTAATTCAACAGGGTGTCTGCAGATGGTGATAGAAACCTCTGTATATTGTTTTGCCTGTCTGTTTGAGACTATGATTTTTTTAATTTCAGAGTTTTAAAAAAATCATATTGTTGTGCTTACTACTTTACAAGTCAATGAACAGATGACTTAGTAATATGTGGGGGACTGTGAATATGATTTCCTATCTAAACACTTCACAACTTGCTATGATAGGATATGAAATTATCAGAGCAGTATTACATAATTATATGTTTATTACTTTGGTTAATGAAGATTTTTAGGTCTTTCCAGAAGACCCTATTTAAAATACTCTTAGAATTTCTACTCACTACTACTGCTGTAAACAAACTGCCATAAAATTAATGTCTTGAGACAAAGTAATTGTATTATTTTATAGTTCTAGAGAACAGAAGTCAGAAGCAAGTTTCACTGGACTAAAATTAAGGTATCAGCAGGATTGCCTTCTTTTTGGAGACTCTAAAAGAGAATCTTAATTGACTGTTCCAGCTTCTAGAGGCTGCCTATATTCCTTTGCTAATGGTCTTCTCCATCTTGAAAGGCAACAGTGTACATCTTCTCTGTTCTCTGACCTCTGCTTCCGTCTCTACATCATCTCTTTCTCTGGCTGGGATCCTCCTGTATCCTTATAAAAATCATTGTGGTTACATTTTCCCACCTGGGGAATTCAGGCTAACCTCTCCATCTCAAAATCCTTAGCTTTGGGGCGCCTGGGTGGCTCAGTCGGTTGAGCGCCGACTTCGCCTCAGGTCACGATCTCGCGGTCCGTGAGTTCGAGCCCTGCATCGGGCCCCTGTGCTGACAGCTCAGACCCCGGAGCCTGTTTCAGATTCTGTGTCTCCCTCTCTCTGACCCTCTCCCATTCATGCTCTGTCTCTCTCTGTCTCAAAAATAAATAAACATTAAAAAAAAAAATTTAAAAAAAATCCTTAGCTTAAACATATGCAAAATTTCATTCACATAGTCAGCGGTTCCAGGGATTAGAAGGTGAATATCTTTGGGGGAAGCCATTATTCAGCCTGTCACAAAAGGTAATGTTTATACTCTACTGTAATCTGTGGATATTACCTTGTAGAAGATCTTTATAAGGAAAAAGTTTCCCAGACAGACCCAATAGTTATAGATTGAGAAAGAAGAAACAAAAACGATTAGACAGAAAATGCTTGAATGTTTAAAGAAAGAGAAACAGGAAACCACTACAAAAGGCTAAAAGGAAGATCTCCCTCTAAAATAAAAAAATCCACACTATACAAATGTGTCAGAGGAAAAGTCCAATAGCATTGACAGGACCAAAGCTCCACTGTTTTTCTTTAGCTGATGCTCTCTGTACACTTTATGTATTTAATGGTTATGGCCATATAGCTGTGACTTCCAAAGTCAGATTTCAAACTATGGCCAGAAAAAACACATAGCCAGAGAAAGGTAATTATTTTATTTATTTTATTTATTTGTTCGTCCTTCATTGCTTATTCTTCAGAAGGGTATCTGATTGTTTCAGTGAATGCCTTTTGAATTTAGATCTAATTTTTAAAAGTTATTTTGAGAAGGACATTGGAAATAAATGAACGCAGACTTTTACAGAAAAAAAAACAGTGTGTTACAAAGGATTTATGTTTCTAGCCTGAGATCATATTACTAGTTTAGTGGTAGACCCAAACCTTGTTTACCAAACCCAGGTTTCCTGTCTTCTAATTCAGTTCTCTTTCCACTAAATCTATTAGCTCAGTGATTTGCATTTGAGTTTAGATCTTACTGCAACGTGCAAACTACCCATGAGTCTCTTCCTTTCATAAACCAGTTAATCTGTGAGCTAGGAGCATTTTTTAGTACATTCAATAAAATATATTGATGGGCTCAGATCTGTGGGGAGTCATAAAGGAAGATCATGCTCGTCATACAGAAGTGCTTCTTTCCATTGCTAAAGAACTTCAAAATACCCGAGATAGACTGTTAGGAATTCTTTCCAAAAAAAAAAAAAAAATCCACAGATCATTTCCCATAGTAAACAAGGAAGCCTATCTAACTTGTTTCCCTTGCTATTATGAAGCTAAAATTTGCCCTAAAGCAAAAAGTTGTTTAAGCAGGGGGTTATTCCATGGCCACGAATAAAGAGACATTGCTTATATACTCTGACAACTTGAACGATTTACTTTCCAAAAGTGAGGAGCAGAAGGAGAGCATTTATTTATTTATGCTTTAAAACACCCAAGAGAGCAAAAACTAGTTTTTGTACTGTTTTTGAATTGCTCAGGCATTCCATACACTTTCGAGAACTGGCTAATATCCTGAACAATCTCAATTTATTGTCCGTCTACCCCACCTCAAAGCCATTCTTTGTTCATCTCTGCCATGCAGCATGTCCCAGGAGGTTGACCCCTTGGAACTGCATCAAACAGGTGCTCTTGTCAGCTAGCTTCTCGTGTGTTTGTCCAATGAGAGGCAACGGTAGGAAAAATAAGCAGGGAGCTAGATGGAAAGATTGTTGGAGCTTTTCTTTTGCACTTCCTATTGGGCTGTACCCTCCATGAGTACAGCTGTTCCAAGACCCAATCCTCATGTCTCTCACTGTGAAAGAAGTAATGATTCATTCTGACACTTGTTAAAAATCATAAAGACTTTATTAAAGGGGGTAGGGGCTGCTACAATGGAGCTTGTATTAAGGGGGAGAGATCAGTCTTAACTTTGAATGCAACAAGGAAAAGTGAGGATTTTATAGCCAAGGAGCAGAGTCAGGCCCAAGCAGTTAGAAAATTATGAATGGGAACAAAAGTGGTGAGGGAATTCTGGCTAACCTGCCTTCACAGGCTTCGTGGTAAGACAGCTCACCTGGGAGCTGGTGGAGGATGAGGAACCTAATCAGATATGGAGAGTAAGGATTCTGGCTAAACTGGATTCTTCCTATTTTTACACTGCTGAGACTAAGTTGGGAGCCCCAAAATCAGGGCCTCGTTGAGAAGTGAGTTCAGAGGCCCCTGACTAAAGTTTGATTAAAGAGAGACTTTGTTATTGCTCTTGGTGGTCTCAAGATGGGAACTACTTTTCCTCCCTTTGTTCCTTCAAGCTTAACAGTTTTATGACTGCTCTGTTTCTAATCTCCAGGTATGTCCCTTGATGCAGCCCTCACATCTGTAATTAGTCTCTTTATTAAACCTTTACTTTTAAATCACCTTAATTGTGTTTTGTTTCTAATAAACCTAAGTCATTGATGAGCATTTTTCCCTCTGCATGCAGGGAAACTCAGTTGCCATCTGAACATCTTTATAGCCCACCTGTGCTCTGTTACGAGTCTACTCTGGTCTCTGACTGGCTCAGCTTGCAGTGATGGTGGGCAGGGAGAGGATCACAAAATCTCTCTGAGATTAGTTGAGTCACTGTTTTTTCCCTAGTCCAGGATCCCACATTTCTATGGTTTTAAGATCTGGTGAATAGAATAATAGCACAGGCGGTGTGGAAATAGCATAATTTATTAATTTGGCTGTTTAGACCAGAAGACCAGAGTCACCAGGATAGAGAGCAGGTGGGCAACCCTGGCCATATTTTAATCCTTTTAACATCAATCCTATTGTCTCCTTTCATGGCCTCATTCTTTTTCTAGGGAGAAAACCCAACCCAAACTGCTCTACACATCTTCCCTGAACACAGTTAGCCCTGCTTTCAGTGTTGCTTATTTGATTTGCAAGTGGTTTTCTTGATGACAATGTGATTACTCAAATGTTGGCAGGTTTTTGCCAAGGCAACTAAGTGTGGAATATTCACAGTAAAGTTTTGAACAGGACTTTGACTCAATTTGTGATTGTTTTTCAGTCCTCTTGATAATAAATAATTCTTGCAGCGAAAAGAATTCATACCATTCCAAGGTTTTGCCTTAAAAAAACATCCTCTTCATATTGTATATCTCTTTCTACAAGGCCTCTCTCTTCAAGTTCTAGTGGATCTATAATTTCTCCTACATTTACCACCTTAATTTTCTGCTGCATTCCCCTCTTCTTATATATTAGATATTCCTTTAAACAATCTTTTCATTCCATATGTTCACCCCCTGACAACTTCAAAAAATTCACCTGGTGTATTTGTGAAGGTGTATCCCATAAGTAACAACAACAAAAGGGAAATGCAGGAGACTGGAGTTTTCAGCAATATAACTGAGGTACTATTCCCTATCTTTTATGAAAGTAAAAACTAGGCAATGTCAATTATGAATGATGTCTGATACAATATATGTCTATATGTTTGTATAGCTATTTAATGTGTTTGTACTTGGGGTTTGAATAGATCTTAAATTTATTTTGTCTAGTAGGCATTAGATTCCTGATGTTCTTCTATGTGTGGTTATGGTGGCCAGCATAAATAAAATAAAGGAAGCTTGTGGGGGATACATTATTCATCTATCATTTATTAAGCATCCACACTGGTCCAAGAATTGGGTTAGGCTTCAGGATTATAAAGTTTGATACAGCAGGATCCTGTCCTCTCTCAGCCCCCTGAGGAGTCAGAGATATCTAAAATAATTACAATATATACAATATATAATTACCATATAAAATAATCACATGAAGTTGAAAGCATCATAGAAGTTAGAGTGACAAAATGATGAAGACTGACAGGTGTGTTTCCTACAAATGATGTGGGTGAGGAAGGATGAATGGCAGCTCATCAGTGATGAAGGGAAAGAGTTACATTGTAAAGGGGCCCAAGCTTAAGAAGACATACAGACAGCAAAGAGACTTGCCAGGGCTTGGCTGTGGGTAGGTAGGAGCAGTTGTGTTCCTCACTCAGCACCCTACCATTTCCTGTTCCATTGGTTCTACCCTTTCCCTCTTTCCCTCTTGTATTCCCTAAAGAGGCTCTGGGTCCCACTCTAGGTGTTGCGCAATAATTTCCCCCTTCCCATCACAGCAAAGACTTCAAAAGAATATTTTGAATTTAGGATTCAATTATTTACTCTTCACCCATCCACTGCTCATCCCATAGCAACTAGATTTTAAAAATCCAACAAAATTATTTTGTAAATATGTTAATGAAGGTTGATCTTGCCAGAGGCAATGAAATCTGTACAGTTCTCATGTATTTTGACTAGGGTTGCCAGACAAAGTACAGGATACCCTGTACTTTAATTAGTTAATTTAACTTTAATTAGTACAATTTAAATTTCAGATAAAAATTGATATAATTTTTTTAGTGTAACCACATTCAGTGTACTATTTGAGATATGCTAAAATTATTTGCTGTTTATCTGAAATTCCAGTTTAGCTGGGAGTCCTATATTTTAACTTAACTAAATCTGGCAACCTTAAAATTTCCCTCTGTGCAGATGAGACTGTGAGCCACTCAACCCTCTCTTTCCTTGGTTCATAGTTCCCCATATCTATCTGTGATGCTTGTCTGATCTGTCCACTACTCTTCCTGAATTGTTATCATTACCTAGGGCTCTATTCTTTGTCCTTCCTTTATTCCAACACAATTTTCCTAGGCAATCTGGTGTCCTTTCTTGGTGTTAATTACCATACACCTATGATTCCTAGTCTCTGCCAAGAGACTCAGCCAAGACCTCTTCTTTGACTTTTAGATCTGTATACCTACTGGCCATTTTCTTGTGGATATCCTAAAGGCATCTAAACTCCACAAACCCAAAGTAAGCATGTCACCTTTATCCCCGAACTGCTTCTTCCATGAATGCTTCATGACAACAAAGGGCACCCCCACCAACCCAATTCCAAAGGAGAAATCTGGGTATCGTTCTAGACTCTCTCTTCCCTCCCACTTCCATTGCCAACAATGACTCATTATAGTTTTCCTTAACAAAGCTTAATTTGCACCATCTTGTGTAAGATCCTGGAACCTTCCTAGTTTACTTCCTGGTCAACCAGAATATTAGAGTAGCCTACAGTGCAAACCCCTGTTTTATGTGTACACACACACACACACGCACACGCACACGCACACACACACACACACACACACCTACCTAAACTCACCTGATATCTCTAAAACTTCAAATTTGAATGTATTTTTATTGCCTAATGTTCTTCAGTGACTTACTATGTTCTGTAAGAACATAGGCTTGAGACTTTAAATCTGGACCATACTCTCCAGATTCTGACCCCTCCCAACCTCTTTTAAGTCTTAGCTCTGAGGGATAAAGAACACATATGGTCTGGCTTCTCCATTGCTTCATGACTAGTGTGTAGTAACCATCCAATGTGTTTATTGTCTGAATGAGAAAATGATAGAATTTTCAGAGTGAAATCTGTTTCTAATATTGTCAGGGAAGAGAATATTCAGTGTGCACTAATGAGGTATTTTTTACATTTGAGGGACTTTATATGACACATGGTATTTCAAAAAATTATACAATAGGGAATCAGGATTTTGTGTTATGAATGTCTATTCATATATGTATGAATGTCTATACATATAAATATTTAAACACATATAAGCATTTAATGTCCCTAAGAAGGCATATGTTTAAATAAATATTAAATACATTGAACCTGCTTTACTATTTGGTAGTCAAGAAACATTGACATTCTGATTGTTTGGTCATCTGAATAATTAATCACCACTTTTATAACATTTAAAATAGATTGGCATACAAACCACACTCTGATTTTGTGGAGCTTAATGAAACTTTTGTTACATCATCCTACCCACAGTTTAGAGGACTGTACATTTTATTTATCTGTGATAATTATTTTTATTTATGAGAAAACAGAGAAACCTGTTTTCAGACTAAGGTGTTCATTCGGTGTCCCCCAAACTCAAAGATACCATACAATACATAAATTAATTTCTAAAGTACATATGTCAATATTATTCTCAATGATTTTAACTAATATATATATTTTACCCAGTGGTAAGCCAAAAACATTTTATTTAGAGTATGATGGAAATAAATGCCTCTTGTAAAGTTTCGGGACTGCTCAAAGCATTGATATCTCTAAACACGTGTGGCAAATTTAAGATAACCTTCAAGATAATGTGTGTGAATGAAAAGAAATTGTAAATGGACTAGGAAGGATTACTTGCCATTAATAAGTGAATTCCTTTTGGCATGCAGTAGCCTAAGCACTGGTGGAATTCATGTTGGATAACACACTTCCATTGGAAGCCTCTGTAGAATTATTTCTATTTAGTTAGTAACAAGTGGAGCTTGGGGTATTATTAGGCAAAATTACAATAGCAGTGCACTGCTGTGCAGAGAAAGATCAGGGCATTTCCTCTAAGTAGCATCTTTAAAAGTCTGGCTTCTAAAACTAATGTTGTGAAGCTTCAGTTCTTTTGAATTGAGACTCCAGGGAATAAGAAAGGGTCATAATTATTAGCTAGGAATTGATGCTAAATTTGTTTATTCACTGATTTCCCACCACTTTCTATAGTATGTAAATGAGATTTTTACTTAGAAAAAGCATTCCCACTCTGAGACAGATGACAGCTGTTCAAGCCCAGGGGAGAAAGAAAACACAGCTTTTTCCTTGGCCTTTTTCTTCTTTGGCAGAGAGTCTAAATTCTCGCTGAATTTTCCCAGAATTCTCTGAACAGGAGCTCTCACTTTCTGATTGATTAGTCATCATATCAGAGCTTACCACTTTGTAGCTCCCTTGCTACCAATTGAACATTATTAACTGGGCCCAGAAAATCAGCTTGCTCAGCACCATTGGGATTGTGACCTGTTTAGCAATGGATGTCTAATTCCCTAGGACTCTAGTTAGTAGAATTGGCATCAGAGTGATAGGAATGTAATGACTTCAGAAAGGAGTCTGAACGTCTTCCCAAAGTTTACAGTACTATCACAAGATGCAGGGAAACACACACTCTTCCAGACCAATAGCAAGGGAGCTTACTTACTGGAGGGAGTAGGGGTCATACCCTCAGATCTCACTCTTACGAAAAGCTCCTTAGGCAGAGAGAAGTCAGGTGATCCTGAGAACTGACACTTGGCAGTCATGATCAGTTGATCAGTTGCAGATGAAACGTTTGTCTCCTCTTTTATCCCTGTAGTACCTTTTCCAGGTATGCAATCCCCATATCCACAAACTTTAGTGTCCTGCACAAGTTTCTAAAAATGCCTGCGTCTCCCCAACAATGTCAGAAACCCATTGCCCTCTGTACGTGGATAGAAGGTGAGCTCAGAAAGTAATTCACATTAAGGTACTGATGGCTAATTTGAAGTTAATATGTGACCTCCCTCAAAGTATTGTGGAGGGGCACCTGGGTGGCTCAGTCGGTTAAGCATCTGACTTTGGCACAGGTCATGATCTCATGGTTCATGGGTTTGAGACCCGCGTGGGGCTCTGCTGACAGCTCAGAGCCTGGAGGCTGCTTCGGGTTCTGTGTCTCTCTTTCTCTCTGTCCTCCTCCGTTCATGCTCTATGTGTCTCTCTCTCAAAAGTAAATAAACATTTAAAACAATGTTAAATGATATGGATATAGTTTTAATTTTTTATTTTAGAAAGAGAGGAGGGGGAGGGAAGAGAGAGACAGAAAGAGAGAGAGAGAGAGAGAGAGAGAGAGAGAGAATCTTAAGCAGTCTCCATGCTCAGCATGGAGTCCAATGTGGGATTCAATCTCATGACCCTGGGATCATGACCTGAGCCAAAATCAAGAGTATATATATATTATATATATATATAAATATATATAATATTTATAAATAGCATTTATAATTTATTTATAATAAATAAGTTATATTTCTAAATTAAGCTGTTCAGTTGTGCCTTCACAAATAAGTTGCCTTGGGTGGATGCTTGTAACATGGCGCTAATTAAAATACAATTAAGTAAACATAAAGAGGCTAAAACTCTTACTTGCCTTAAATCGCTGCTCCATTTTAGGATAAAACAGACCTATAGGCAGATAAGTCCCACATCCCCCAAATCAAGAAGTGAACGTTTCATCAGCAGTTTTAAACGTATTACTGAATTATGGGATACATACGTATGTGCACATGAAGACGTCCCTGTGTTTCCTTTAAAAGCAATCCTGTGATAGATTTCATTTCATGTACACATCAAGATGGCCATGACTGTGCCATGCAAAGCATATTGATACATTAGCCTATACACGTATGTAAATACTGGGCCAAAAAAACTGGAATTCCAACCCTAAGAAAGAAGGTCTGCCTGTATGTGTTTTCCACACCCTTCAGTGGTCTGTTAGCACAAATGTGCCTTCTGTTTGAGGGTACATGGTGGGCCAGCTGCCGTCTTTTCTCAGTAGTACTTGATGATGTTGGAGAGCAGACATACTACGTACTTGGTGCTCAGGGTTAGGCTTGCTTGGTATCCGCTGCTGCATTACCCTCAGACACATCACTGAATGGAGTTTTGAATGGTTCTCTGCTCTACATCATCTTTATGTGGGTGCACTGGGCTGTGCAGCATGGGGCCACTGCACTCCAACTAGAACCCAGCCAAAGAAATAGGCTTGGTGCCAACGAAACAGGGCAGGTTTAACATCCATGTGTTGCTTGGCCACTTTGCCGGAATCTTCATGCTGACACAGTGCTGGAACCTAGTAGATGTTCAATAAATGTTGAGTGGGTCAATGAGTGATGAGTAGATGAATTATGTGTCCTCAGTTGGGTATTTCTTTACCTGGATCTTCAATATAATGTGGTCTACATAGGATAGAGGGTATGCAACAGACATTTTTCTTAATTGCAAATGCTTAACACTTTCAGTTAAAGGAGTAACAAAATCTTCAAGTTAATAAAAGGTAAAGTTTTATTTTAGCTTTTTAACACACACTAATGTGTGATTTTTTTATATTAGATATAATTTATTGTCAAATTGGTTTCCATACAATACTCAGTGCTCATCCCAGCTGGTGCCCTCCTCAATAGTGTGAATTTTTAAGTCACTATTGAAGCATATTAAATTTGGATTACATAATAGTATCTGCATTTTATATATTTTTTCCAAATTACGGCATGCAAAAATACAGACTCTCTATCCTACTTCTCCATTTACACGTGGCCTCGGAAAGTAGGCCTTTGTTCTTCCTCTCCCATCTTTGTGCTCTCTAAATAAAAAAGTTACTTCTCTGTACCTTTCCTTTCCAGAGCTCCAACTCTGTGCTCATCTCTGGTTAGGCAAATGTAGGATTTCCTTTCTTCTCACATGTATTGTGTTCTCTGAGTTCACAGAGAGACACATCCTACTGTCCCAACAGATGTTGCAATCTGTAGTGTGGCTTGAGAACAGTAGTGAGGAAGGTATGATTTTCACTAGTTTATAGAAGAAATCCTTAGGAGGCCTAGAGAGAAAATGTGTGGGATTCAGAAGCTCCTAGGAGTGGAAAGGAGAGGAAGCTGGAATTTCAGGACTTTTATCACTGTAATTATTATTTTAACAACACATGTGTTTTAAGCCCTCTTTGTTTTTCATTTCTGTAAGTGACAAAACCAAGTGTTTAAAAATTCATTCAGTGGTTCAAAAACTTGTTGAGTGTCTTCTCCTGGTTTAAGTGTCCGTGCATTCATGTGCTGTCATGTGTACTTTAAATAACAGCAGATGACCCTTTATAATCGATACAGAAGATAGAGAAATACTAAGTTTAGTGTGCTAAAACGTTTTATGCCTATGAAAATATTTTTACGTTAAAAAATATGCTACATTCTAAGGGATATTTACGTATATAGAAAGGGTTTTATTTTTATTTCAATAATAAAGTAAACATTTGAGATACTAAGATGTATTCAATTAAGGACAAGTCTGATGCGAATTTTAATGCAGCTTGAGATTCTGGTCCACTTAGAAATCCTTAGTAGAATCTGGCAGTGTGCAGATTTGGACATGAAGAAAGCATCTTCTAATTTTGTTCATTTCGGTAGTAGCATGATGTCTTGAAAATCAAGACACCCAGGTCTTTTATCTGTTGCTAACGCTAACTGGGGAGGAGATGGGGGGTGCAAAATAGGTGGTCATTAAGGTCTGTTCCAGGTTTAACAAGCTATTAATGAAATGTTGATTGTCAAACAGAAAATGTACGTTTTGTTTTTTGAAGGAGCTACATTTGCATGAGGCTGCCCGGAACCACTCTGAATGTTAATAAGTGCCAGAGGACTTGTGGCAAATCAAAACCCAAGTGCTGCTAAAATGAATTTATGAGAAAAAGAATAATTATTTTACTTGAAAAGCCACAGGGTGTCCTGTAGAATCTAATGCAGGGAGGCTTGGAGAATATATGAGAATCAACACGCATGGTGTTATCTGAGCCTACGTTGTAAGGAGAATCCAAATGATCCAATATGTTCCCCTGTCATTTTCCACTTGCAATGGAGACAGCTAATTTTTATTTTTCAGTTTTCATTTTAAAACCAAACTGAGAAGTGATGGCTGCAGGAGAAGGGCCCACGGCTGTTGGGAGGGGATTACAGTGTGGCATCTCGTCTTTAACTTTAAAAAGGATAATTGAATTGCAGTAATTTTATGTTAAGTGATATTTTGCTGTGAGTGAGATCACTACACAATACTCCAGGTGTTTACCACGGGTGTGTGAAAAGTTTGTTGGGTTTTATTTCCAGGTAATTCCTTTTAACATATTTCTAACCTAGGTCATATTCTGCCTCTGGAACAGTCTCTGTTGGAAGCAGAGGAAGAGTCTTGGGAATTGTTTGGAATTCTCTGCTTCCTTCATGCTGTCTCATTGTTGACCTTAAAAACAAAACAAAACAAAACAAAAGTTCACCTTTATATTAGTCTGCTAAGGTTGCCATAACAGAATATATAAACAGAGCACAGATTCTGACATGGGGCTTGAACCCATGAACAGCAGGATTATGACCTAAGCTGAAGTCAGAGGCTTAACCGACTGAGCCACCCAGGCACCCACAGGCATTTATTTTCTCATAGTTCTTGAGGTTGCAGTCTAATATTAAGGTGTTGGCTGGTCTTGTGTGTGGAGTTTGGGGGAGAGTGGGGAGGAGGGATTCTGGTGTCCTGGTGTCCCCGTGTCTCATCCTCTAAGAATGCCCATATAACTTTATATGACTTCTGACATCATGTAACTTTAGTTACTTCCTTAAATATCTTGTCTCCAAGTACAGTCACACTGAATTAGGACTTCAGTGTGTGAATTGGGGAGGGGAGAGGGACACAATCCAGCTTATAAAAAAACTTTATATTTCAGTTACAATCCTCACTCTCCTGAAAATCTCTTAGTTCAGTGACTGAAGGTATTTTCCACATTTTCTTTTTTAATCTGACTCTAATTGAAAAATAAAACATAACACAAGAGAATTTATTATATTTTTTCCTGAGGGAATCCTATTGTGGTATTGAAATTTTAAATGTAAGTTCACCTCTTTTTTTAAATTTTTTTTTTTGTTTATTTACTTAATTCTGAGAGAGACAGAGAGAGTGCAAGCAGGGGAGGGACAGAGAGAAAGGGAGAGAGAATCCCAAGCAGGCTCCACACTGATAGTATAGTGTGAGCTCAGATGTGGGGCTGAAACTCAGGAACCTGTGAGATCATGACCTGAGCCGAAGAAAAACAAGAGTCAGATGCATAATAACCTTGAGCCACCCAGGACCCCCAAATGTAAGTTCACCTCTGAATCTATATTATAAAGTTCTTCATATGAAAGCTATACAAAGAGATACAATTTTTCATATTACTCTTAGGTGTTCTTGGAGGTTACCCTTTGAGGTTTAGTAAACTTTGATTTATTAATTCATTCTGATACATTTTAAATAAATATTTACCATGTGTCAATTTCTAATCTAGACATTAGCATGACAATGGAGAACAAAATTTGTCCCCTGAAGAAGCTCAAAGTACCCTCGACTGGATAATTAAATGCATGGTCATTCTTTCTCAGACAGAATAAACTTTTCTGTTTGCCCATGGTTCATGCTTTATGCCATCTTTTTGCTTAGCACTCATTGCTAACCTCAGTCATTTTTCCTGAGGCAAAAATACTGAGGAGAAAATAATTTCAATAGTCTTATAATATGTTCATGTGTAAAATGATGGGTTAGACTAGATCAATGGTTTTCAACCTTGTCTATCCATTATAATTGCCCAGGGAGTTAAAAAATATGGACCCCAGAGATTTTTATCTATTTGGTCTGTAATGGCTCCTGACCATTGATACGTTTAAAAATATCTCCAAGTGATTCTTATGTGTAGCCATCTGAACTAGATGATTGCTAAGACTCCTCACTGATGTAAAATGTTATATCTCCATGGATTCTCAGATTTTTCTGCCCAAATCTACAATTATGCTCTGGAATAAGTTGGGAAAGTTATTTATATTCCTCAGCATTTGCATATGGAAGGGGCTGTTGATGCTTCTGTGACCAAACCTCTGCTCTCAGATTGAATTAATTTTGTGTAAATTCAAGTTGTTTAAATGTAGTTTAAGTGTGGAGACCACAGAGAAAGTGAAATAATATTAAACTGGACAGGTAGAGAGGACCTTGTCCAGTTTGCTAATAAGTTTGCCTTGAAAGTGACGTTTTGTCATTGAGAAAATATCAAGCAGTGGATAGAACTAAAAAGGTCAGTGATTTAGAAAGATCAGAAGAGAAAACAAGTGGAGAGAAATGTATGGAAATTGGCAAAAGGCAAGACAGTAAAAAATCAGAGGGCCATGACAGCAATCCAGAGAAGAAATGATGAGGGCCTAAACTATAGTGGCAGGATGGAGACAGAAAGATTGAATTTGTATTAAGAGAAATTTTGAAAGAATTGATAGAATTTATGACAAATAAAGTGATCTCTGCCTTCAATTTTGGCAAATGGGTGGTTTGATGAAACTTTGTTGACAAAAAAAAAAAAGAAATGGCAGAAGAAGATAGGAGGGGCAGATCTGGGTAATGATTTTAAAACCTGCTGAACTTGTAAGGCATTCAAGAAAAGTTATTTAGTATAGTCAGACCCTTAGGGAAAGAGGTTTAAGCTACAGAGAAAAAATGTGGTGTTGTAGTCATATTGGAAACAAAGAAGATGGATGAAATTGCTTCCAGAGAATGTGTAGTTCAGGAGGAAGGCATGGACAAATCCCTAGTTCTAGAGAGGTATGGGGGGGAAATAAGAAATAGACATCAAAAGCAAAAAGGTAAGCACAATCTTGAGCTAAGTGATATCCTGGAGGTTGAACAAGAAGAGAATTTCAACAAGGAGGAGGTGATCAGCAGGGTCAAACTCAGCAGAGCAGCTGAGTCATAATGGCTACATGCTTTGGGTGCCAGTTTTCTGTTTGCTTTGTGTGTGTTGATTCACTTCATCCTCCTAATAATTCTGGGAGGTAGGTATTATTATCACCTCATTTTCTAGATGAGGAATGCAAAGTGCACGTAGTATTTTGCCAAAGACCACACAGTTAATAAATAGCACTGTGAGGGTGCGAATCTGAGCAGTCTGATTCCAGAAGTCAAGCTCTGAATGACCCTGCTCAACTGGTGGTAGAAGGAAGAGTGAGGACCGCACAGTATCCATTAGAACCTTGGCAGTGAGATTGGCAAGATCAACGTTCGGTAAATGGTGTGGATCTCACACTGTGGGGATGGAAGAGAGAGTTAGGGGTAAGGAAATACGTGCTTTTTAAATTCCTCATGTATGAAGGAAGGCACACGAAAAGGTAATACCTGAGGGTGACTTAGTGTAAAAGAATGATTGTATTGAAAGATGGGAGAAGTGGGATTTCCTTATGTTCTGTTAAGAAATAGCCAAGAAAAATGGAAAAGACAGAGATATAGAAGATAAATAATGAAGTTTCACATGAAGGTGAAGGTGGACAGAGGAACAGAATACTATGAGGGAAAGAATCACTGCAAACTATCTCTTCCTGTGAGAGAGGAAGAGAGGAGAGGGTGTGAGAAGTAATAACACGTAAGGGCAGGAAAGTGGTGAAGGAGTATTTACTCAAGGACCACTGTCATTTGACACCCAAGGAACAAGAAGTAGGGGTCTGCTCAGAGTGGGTGCCAGCCCTTTGACTGTATACATTGCCGTGCTCTGTCTTCTTGATGGGCATCGATGTTGCTAACTCACCCACTCAGCACAGAGCCATCTTTCTCAGTCAGCACATTCTTCAAGTTTTATTATTGAACTCAGTTAATATTTCCTCTTCTCAGTGCAGAGGAAAGGCAATACCAAACAAAAAATACCTCTCAATCAAAGAATAGCAAAGGAGAGGATCTTGTGTTGCTTCTCTCTGGAGTGACCCAAGGAGTCTGAGAATGATTTGCACTTTACTGCTACCTCACAGTGAACTGAATTAGAGGAGTACCAACGGGTAACACATCCAGTTAGATTGGCAGTGATCGGCCTGCCTGTGGAAAGGATGTGGACTGAATTAATAATGTTTCAAACTTAAGCAGAAAGAACCTTGGAGAAAGGATGTCTTCAAATGAAATCCCAAACGCAGACTTTCTCCCCCTCTCACTGAACAGGCAGAGTGGTTGCAAAGGGCAACTGCAACGACTTTGCACGGGCAGCCCAGTCACTGTCAATCTAACTCGAAAAGGAAAGGGGATGTCAGTTCTCCAGAAAGCACATGTCCCCGGAGACATAGGCACAGCTTTCGTGTTCAATCACTGTATTTAATTCAATTATCTGCCCCCGCCACCCCCAACTGTCTGCCTTACAAGGAAGGTTGGGAAGAGAGTGATGCTTGATGCTTCTGTAAGTCCCAAAAGATGTGCATTCTTTATTAGGGAATTCAATAAAGGATGAGCTCTTACTCACCCAGCTGCTTCTTCTGGGAAGTTGTCATGGGGCTCCAGCTGCCTGAAGCAGGAAGATGACCAGGTCTATGCAATGAATTGATTTTTTTTTTTTTTAGATTGGATTCAGCCAGTTGTCTTTTTAAAAAAGATGGCGTATTTCAACTACACATAAAAATGTCATGTTTCTGGGTATGAAAACAACCACAGAATCCGATTCAGTTCTAGAATGTCCAGAATCTAGTTATCCAGGTGGAGCTATAATTAGGTCTTGCGATTTTCTTTTCTTCCTGTTTTTGTCTTGTCTGTCTTCCTGTTTACCCACTCCAAGGGACTATTTACATTCGAATCTCTACCAGAAGTTGAGAAAGAGGAGAAAAAGAATTTGCCATTTGCCCAACTGTGTTGATTTTATTTTAACAATGATTCCAATGAAACAACGCAATTAAAAAAATCAGTGAGGTTAAAATTGCAAAAATTGTTATAAAGCAAAATAAGTCTTTTAAAATTTGTAAACTTTTGTGTTTTCTCAGAGTAATGAATGCACACCCTTGGCAAGAAATGAGTCGATCAGTGGTTAAACTTCTCTTGACTAAGCTAATCAAAACTGGTTGGTTGGTTAAGACAATTGCCTTTCCATGTCATATGACAGGTAACTGGAAGTGAAGAAAAAGAATGAATAGGACATATGAAATACCATCAACTGAAGAAAGCTGGGCTAAGCTGGTTTTAGCATTAACAAGTCAGTAGACATTCTAATTGTTTCAGAGTTCAAATACCTGCTAATATTTTTGGTTAAGATAGACCAGTAATTGTCATGAAGATGTATCATATGCCAGTGTTCCCCAATTTGAGGCTATATAGAACCAACCTCTTAAAATAACTTCTCAGATCCTCAGTAACATGTGCTCTCACAGTTTTAAGAAATGTTGGCTAAGGAGTCTAAGCGTTAGTCCATGAAAATATGTTTTAACTGCAAAGAATCATAGCAAAATATAACATTTATCTTTATAATGGTAAAATTCATTTTGGATTCCAATTGCAATGAAAACTAAAAAAAACAAAGCAACCATAAAACATAAAACCCTGTGGCCCTTCAAGTTTATGCCTGCAGACTCAGTTTGAAAAACACTACCTGAATCACTATTTAACCAAAACTTGAAACTTTCTAAGGATTTTCTTTTTCATATATGTGTTAAATCGCCAACTTTCTCTGAGCTTTATATCTAATGAAGTCTGAATCCTGCTCCCAAACTTTCCCCAGCCTTGTAGGATCTGAACAATAATGAAAGGGTTGGCAACAAAAATGAATATCTTCTGAAATTCTTTCCCCAAGGGGTTGTTGAGCCTCTTTTCTTTTTTTTTCCTCCAATTCATACTGGGGGGAGAAAGTGTCTCCTTTGAAAACTGATCTCATTATGAGCTTATTTAGTCACAGATAAGTCTCTGTGTGTGTTATCCACAACATGCATTTATTAAATATCAGTTAATGTGAGTGGGGTGGCACAATTACTGTTCTAGGTGAGCAGTGAATAATATTTTTTGAACATCTTTGTGAATGACTTACCACAAGTTAGTTTACTATAAGAAGATACTTTGTAAAATGTAAATTCATATTTGTCCTGAAGCATTTTCTATATCGATTAGAAGATTAGGATTATGCAGATCAAAATATAATGATCAATGCGAGTAAATGAATAATGAAGTCAACAGATAGCATGAGGGTACAAGAGAGATGCTTTTGATGAAACTGAACTTTAAGCAAGGACATGGAAGAAAAGTAGGAATGGGATAGACAAAATGGAATCAGGAAGGTTCTTCCAGGCAGGACCCACCAAAGAGTTAGAGGCGGAATTATATTTGGAAGAAAGAAATTAGAACAATATGGCTAAAGTGAGGTGCTCCTAGAAAGAACTTTCCAAGACAGCTTCAGAAGGTCTCAACACTTAGATGCTGGAGGTGTTTGAGCAGGGCAGTGTAATGAAGTGAAATGAATTAACTTGGCAAGAAGGATGTAAAAAAAATGGAAGGAACTGGGAAATTCCATTCAGAGTATTTGCTTATTTTTGCTTATTCTACAGTAAAATGGTGTAGACATAGAGTCATACCTCATTTGTAGCCATTTATTCAATAACAAGTACTCATGAGAGCAGCATGCTCATGAAACACCAAATCGAGGATGACTGTGAAATTCTGCTTTCCTTACCAAAGCCTTGCTTCTCCACACGGGGCTGCGTGGTTGACACTGTAAGTCTAAACGCTTCACGTCTCCGCTGCCTTTGTTCTTTGCCCTCTTGCCTGCTCATTACATCACTTGCTTGGGGCAATGATTTCTCAGCATTGGCACTATTCACATTTGGGCTTGGTTGACTCTTTGTTCTGAGAGGGTGTCCTATCCCTGGCCTCTACCCACTAGATGCCAATAGCATCCTCTCTTGCCTTCCCTAATTATAACAACCAAAATCATCTCCAGACATTGCGAGACATCTCCCAGGGGACAAAATCACCCCCTATTGGGAACCACAGGTTTAGAGAAACACAGATTATATTGTTAAATGATAAGCATCTGTGGCAGGAAAAGAAACTTTATCCCTTTGCCAACATTACCAGGCTGTGGGTTTTGTGTGGACCGGAGGCGTCTGAGAACCACAAATGTCAGCCATGTAGTTTGATATGGCTTCCCCACTAGCATATCCCAACGTACCCTCTTCTCCCACCATACAACAATAACGTCAAGCTGTCCAAGTAACTAATGGATTGACTGTATGTCCTGGTTTTCCTGAAAGAGTCTGGCTTTACAGCTGTTTTGTTTTTTGGATGGTAAATTATATGGTCATCCTAATATAGAAGTTACTAGAACTGTGAAGGAGCAAGCAGGGGCCACTGAGGGTAGGGGAGGCAAAGAGGCAAATGGACCCTCTGGCTGCTCCAGGTAATGTCTCCTGGAGAAGGCACTGAAGTTAAGGCTTGAAAGGGCATTAGGAATGAACCAGGAAAAGGAGCAAAGAGGCTTACGAGGCAGAGGCAACAGTAAGTTTTATAGGGTTGATCCACTGACCTGGATCAATTGAAGAGTTAGACCAACAGGCTAATATGAAAATCCAAATTTCACTTTGCAGACTTCACTTCCATTTTGCATCTACCTACCAAACTGTTATCCTATCCGAAAAAGTGGGCAGTGGCATTTTGAGGCTATAAATTCTAAATGTAACAAACATTTATCTTTTAGGAAAGAAAAAAGGATTGATTGCTAGGAATTGTCCAAAAGGAGTGGAGGGTCAGTCTCCTTGCTGTGGGTTTGTGTATGTGATGATAATGCACCCATCACCTTTTCCTTCTTTCTTTTCTTTCTTTCTTTCTTTCTTTCTTTCTTTCTTTCTTTCTTTCTTTCTTTCTTTCTTTCTTCTGAATGTAGCTGAGACATAACTACAGAGGATCCAGCATACATGACACATATAGATTTCAAAGACTTGGGAAGAAATCTTATTTCAGCATCTGTAGTTGGTTTTATTAAAAGCAGTTTAAATTCCCCTGCCTAGAGCAGTTTGGAATTATAGAGATGGGCTGCAGAAATTTACATTTTAATTGAGGCAGAAGACAAAATAGGGTATGGTGCAGTATTCACACATTACAAGGAAGAATAAATAAGATATGTATCAGCTGGGAGAAAAGAAATGGCTGGTCGTTTTTCACTGCCTCCTGCACTTAATTTTTTTTTTCATATGGCAGCGAGCTGAGTTAGGCTTGTTCTGCAAAGACAGTTTTTCCAGTCAAAATGTTTACCATTTCAGAGTTTCCTTTGCATTGAAATATCTTCACACCGTGGAGTAATATGCAAATACTCAAACAGACGTGGGTGTGTGTGTGCCAGTTTATATGGTGATGTCTATAAAAAAATATTTCAGATATCTGTAAATATAAATAACATCTCAATAAACTACATAGGAAATGTTTTAAAGTGTGGGATATAACTCAGAATATTGACAACTATAATTGATTTGTTAAGTACTATAATTTGATATGTTGTTAATAAGTTTTATAGAAATTTATAGAATTTTTCTCCATGAGAACTTTTTGTCTTGTGATCAGTGTGAAAGTCTGTCTGAACAGTGGGAGGACTCAGGTTTTCAACCTTGAAGATTTACCTCTGTTTAGCAGTCCCCTTCAGAAAATGCCCAGTTAATTTTTTTTTTCCCACGCTCGTCATACGTTTGACTCATTCGTAGAAAATGAGTTTAAGCATGCAGTTCTCATAAAGGAAAAACAACCTGTACTTAAAAGTCATGTTATAATGGCTTTTTAAAAGTGATTTATTGTCAATAATTTTCAGAAAATTGCTGTAATTAAGCATATTCACACATTTCCTTAAACCTTCATCATTTTTATGGTATTTTCCATCAACTGCACATGTATTTTTACATTCTTATATTCTCTTTTTAAACCATAATTATAATTTTGGTTTAATTACAGATTATGTATTAATTATAAAATTGGAAACCAATAAATGACACAGTATTGTATCATGCTTATGAGCTAAATAATGTAACTGGACCCATAAAAAGGAAATGTAATTCTTTGTCCCCAAGCATGTGTCTCTCAAGCATGGAAGTCAAATGAATGCTCTACTTTTAGCCAGCAACTCTTCTTCATTTGCCTTCTATTTTGACTATAAATTTCCTTTTTCCTTTTCCTGAAATTTTAAAATGACACTTTGTAGTCTTTAAAAAAATAATAGCATGCTTCCATCTTGTTGCTAAGATCACTCATTAATCATGTACTATTCTTAAAGTAGAAAAGACATTTTTCTTAAGGACACCATTTTTCCCCCCTTGAAACTATCTGGATCACTATTCTAATTTGTATTGATATTTCTTTTAGTTCTACCCCATAACTGTTCTCTCAGGATTTTTTTCCCCTTTAACACCTACTCCTTTGTTGTCTGGTTATGCCTGTTATGCTTTGATGTATGTTTGTCCCTTCCATGTTTGGGTTCCCTTTTCAGTTTGTTGCCTTTCTTTCTTTTGGATATCCATAAGCAGTGTTTTAGAAGGGATTTGGAAAGTGAATGTTTTAAGTCCTTGTATATATGACATGTCATTAGTTTGCCATCATAAGTGTAGTTTTATATAATAGTATGGCTGAAAGTAGATTTTGAAGTTCATAATTATTTTTCCTCAGAATTTTGAAAACATTCCTTTATTGTCTTACAACATTCAGCATTGCTGATGAGAAATATAATGCCAATTTGATCTCCATTCCCTTGTAGATGGGCAGCTTTTGCTTCTGAAGGCTTTTATAACCTCTGAATCTTTGGAGACTTGACATTTCATTGAATAGGTGTGGGTCTTGCTGGGCACTTAACCACATAACAACCACTTTATTCTGAAGAGTGTTGTAGTTTTGTACTTCTGATGGTTTTTCCCCCTATTGATTTCAGTCCTTCCACTTTCTATGCCCTTCTCTTAAAATTGTTATTAGATGGATGTAGGCATGCTGGGTTAATTCTCTATGTCTTTATGTCTCTTTCTTTTTTTTCTAATAGTTTCCATTTATTCACTTTTTTGCTCAGTGCAAAAATGAGATTTCCCAATTTACAGATTTCTAATGTTTTAAGAACTCTCTACTCTTGGATTTCTTTTTCATATCACTTTGTTCTAATTTATAGATGTAACAGTGTCTCAAAGTATTGATAGGAATATAGTAAAGTTCTTTTCTGTTCCTTGCATTAATTCATTGCTTTGTAAGGTCAGCTGTTACCTTGGCTCATTTTGGATCTTTTACATTGTGTTGTTAGTTTTCTCAATGTATTTGCTAATCATTGATTGTTCATTCATATTTATAAAAGATATATGAATGGATGTTGAGTAATGTTTCTATCATTACATAAATTTTGATCCTCAAAGGTCTGTCCCCTCCAAAGTAGGGCTGACCAAGTCGGGTAATGACCTGGCTGGTGTCACTACAGATTGGAAGGAGAGCTAACAGAAAGAGATGTTAGAAAGCTCACAAAATGAGAATGGTTTAAGCCTCAACCCTAATTATGAAAATCATTAAATTTCTTTAGAGATTAGTCTTATAATTTTAGAAATTCGAGGACATCTTACTGCTAATGGTCCTTCAGCAGATACCAGACAGTGGTAGGTGGCAAATGGCATAGATATTCCTTAGACACACTTGCCTCATTTTCTTGCCTCACTTTCTATACTTACTCTGTGTATTTGAGTCTTTTTTATAAAAAAAATAGCTCCCACGGGGCGCCTGGGTGGCTCAGTCGGTTAAGCGTCTGACTTCATCTCAGGTCATGATCTCACAGTCTGTGAGTTCGAGCCCCACATGGGGCTATGTGCTGACAGCGCAGAGCCTGCTTCAGATTTTGTCTCCCTCTCTCTGCCCCTCCCCTGCTCATGTTCTGCCTCTCTCTCTCTCTCAAAAATAAACATTAAAAAAAAATAGCTCCCACATCCTTGTAGGGTTTGTCTTATAAATGTTTCAAGTCTTGGTTTCACTTGTTTTGTTTAAAACATCAATATCATCTTACTCATTTTATCTCTTCCAGATATTTATCCAAAAAAGCTGCTCCATTTAAACCCAACCATCTCCTTAACCTTTTTTTTTTCAGTGCTTCTGTGGGTTTATTATGTTTTGATTTATCTCCTCTAATTTCAGTAGGATTTTTGGAAGGCAATAAAAAAAAATCTTAATTCTGGTATTTTGTACCAGAAGCAATATTTTCAAGGTAAAAACAAAGTCCAAGGACTGTTCACCCTCCTTTCCATCTATGCTGACCCTCCAATTAAGAAGCAGTGCAGGCAATCAGGATTTTCCGCAGAGAGTGACCTCTATGTTTTTCAGTTCTGGTGCATTTGTCTATGCGCAGTGGCTACCAGATAGAATACTTAAGGCAAAATGGCAAAACAATGTAGAGGTTCCAGACCATCAAGGAGTGCTGTCTGCATAATTTGTTGACTGCATAATTGTGGCCAAACTCTACCTCAAACAAGGTGTAACTTAGGAAACGTTTGTTTCTTGGTTCTTAATTAGTTTCATCCATTTCCATGTAGGTTTCTCATTGTAACACTGTTAATGTAAAGCACAGTGGGGTATAAACCTGAGGAAATGGGCATTGGGGCCCAAATGATCCAGTTTTAATAGTTCTGCATTCCAGTTGGTTAACTCCAAGCCCACCACACTCCTGGGTTCACACTCATCTAGACAGTGCAGTCCTCATTGGTGTTTCCATTTTCCCCACTGTTCATTCCAAATTCCTTGACTTACCACATTCTGTCTCCATGTACATAGCATGCAAAATATTTCTAAACTGTGTGAACAAATGCATTTCATATAATTATTACTTACACTAATGCATTTCTTTCTGCCGATATAATAGTTTTCCCTTCTTATCAATATTGTGCAGCAAGAAAGCTCAGGCTATTTAACCAGCCAAACTGCCAATATTTACAACCTTTTAAGTCAGTAGAGGAATTTAGGTAATTTGTTTTTTAGTGTTTACTGGTTACTTAATGAATATTGTGCTCAGGGTTTTATTTATTTATACTTTACCTCATTCCAAAAATAATTTGAAGTGTCTTGCACATTGCAGCATATAAAATGTAAAGAATTAGAATCTGAGCACTGTATAATGAAAGCAAATTTGACCAAAATTAGTTTACCAAATAGGTAAACCCTGGAGGTTTATATAATGTTATACATGTTTTAAAGTTCTGGGTATTACTTTAAAAAAATCAATCCTTCCTTTTTCTTATACAATTAAAGAAAGATAAAACAGAAAGTTTCTATACTGTAGGTCTATCTAGTTTATACTTGAAACATTCAGATGATCGACATTTTTTATTCTATTTATGAAAGGATTGCTCCTCTGTAGACATAACTAAAATCATGTGAGAGACGTCCTATGAGAAAAATACACACATACTTAAAAAAATGAAAAACTTGAAATTAAATGAAAACTATAAATGAAATTATCTTAGTCTCGTTTTTATTCAGTCTTTGATTATTACACATTCAACTGAAAGTCTATAATAAATTAAGATTCTTATTTAAAAAAAACAAAACATGATATGGGGCACGTGGGTGGCTCAGTCAGAAAGCATCCGACTCTTGATTTCAGCTCAGGGTCATGAGATTGATCCCCTCCCTCTGGCTCCACATTGAGCGTGGAGCTTGCTTAAGTTCCCTCTCTCCCTTTGGCCCTCCCCTATTAGTGCTCTCACACTCTCTGTCTTACAAAAAAAATAAAACAAAACATGATATAAACATTGGAGATGATAAAGCATTTTGTACTCAAATGTTTATGTTTTTATTAGCTTAAAAATTGTTATTCCTACTTACATATTGTGCATGTAAAAGTTTAATCTTTCTGTTAGGAAGAAGATACATATGAGTTGCATGTGAAGAAATTCCCAATAATATTTCTATGAGTTCTTCTATACACATACATACATACACACTTGTGTGGGTCATGTTCTATCCTCATAGCAACTTACTATTCACTGTTAGGTTTGAGTTTACTTATAAATGACAAAACATGAGTTTTTTATTGGTGGTGGTAGTGGTTTTTTTTTTGTTTTCACATGACTATTTTAAAAAATTCAAGCAGGCATCCCTTTATCATTCATAGGGTTATATAATGTTGACTACCTAGAAAATTGACTTTTTTAAGAGACCACACAAAAAAGAACATTCTTTTTGGGACCTCTTTTTTTATTTTTTAAAGTTTATTTATGTATTTTGAGAGATAGAGACAACATGAGTTGGAAAGGGGCAGAGAGAGAGGGAGAGAGAGAATCCCAAGCAGGCTCCATGCTGCCAGTGCAGAGCCTGACGCCAGGCTTGAACACATGACACTGTGAGATCATGACTTGAAACTAAACTGAGTCAGATGCTTAACGAACTGAGCCAACCGGGTGCCCCTCTTTCAGGATTCTCTTAAAATAATGTGGTCCTAAATTTTAGAAATATTTTTCTTGAATTAGAGTGGGTACAGAGACATAGAGAAGAGTTTCATTCATATAATTTCTCTCTCTCAAAATTATTATACTTTTGATTGAAATATATTGTTTTAATCTTCAGAATTTTGACCTTAATTTTATTTATTAAAAATTATGACCAACAAAATGGTTTTTCTGATGTGATTTGGATGAGTATCTCTTCTCCCATCCCTGGCATAAAGAGTAACAGGAATGATAAAACTACAATGAGGTGGTTTGTATTCTCCACAAATTATTAAATTCAATGATGGAAACCTTTTCATGACTATTACCATGACTGGGGAGTAGCAGAAAAATTTCAGACTATCGGAGACACATAAGGATCAGAGATGTAGGCTGTGTTCACAGCACCAGCGCCCAAGTGCCCATTCATCCTACAGGTAGAGACAAGTCTGTAGCCAGTTGTCTATGATCATATAGCACCTGAAATATTGAAAGATATTGCCTAGACATTGACCAATACTTACACTTTGTAACAGTGAATCATCATTGTATCCATAATACAAGTTGCTTGGATAAGAAGAAAAGAAACTACAATCCCTCATTTTATGGTTAGAAAATTAAAGCTGAGAATTTTATCTATTTGTCCAAAGTCTCACAGCAAGTTAATTGTGGAGACCTGAGTAACATCCAGAGATCCTAATTCTTAGTCTATCAATCTTTTCTCAACACCACCTCATCCCCTATGTGGTAATTAAAATAAAATTGCAGAACAAATCAGTGCATTTAGAATCCAAAAAACTCCTCTTGTGTCCTCAACTACAAAAATTATCAAAGAGATTATGTTAATAATAAAAATATTGTTTTTATTTTCCCACCTACATGTGATGCCCAATGTCTATCTTATCTACCCATACACATGGTGCTATTTGAAGGCCATAATTGGAAAAACTGCTTATTTATTTGTGTTAAATTATGTATACAAGAGAGTTCTTTTAGAAACTCACATGGAGTAAATATGAAACAGGCCAAAATATGCCTGATTCATAGCAAAACAATTATTTGAAGCCAATAGGAGAATACTAATAAGCATAACTACCATCATTACACAGTTTAACATACCATGTGCTCCTTTAAGCATTCATATTTAATTCAACTAATTCTTATAACAGCTCTTTCATAGGTATTGTTATCTCTCCTAGTGTATTGATGAAGGTTTTGATGCCTAGACCAGTTATGTTGCCCCCAAGAGGAGGAAACAGGATTCAGTGATTAACATTTGTAAAGGTGAAATTTACATGTCAAAGCTTATCTATCTATGGCTCCATTGTAGACCCATCTCATCCATAAATCTTTCTTGATTTCTTAGTTCTACACTGTTCTATTGTTTCAATTGCAATTCCAGAGCCTGTGGCATATAGTAGCAGAGTTTAAACATACAATCATGTGGCTTACTTATCCTCGTCTCCTATATTCTTTGTTTCTTGTTTTAACCAAGTGTTGTTTATTCAGGAAACTAAAAACTTCTTTTTTTTTAATGTTTATTTATATCTGAGACAGAGAGAGAGAGACAGAGCATGAATGGGGAGGGGCAGAGAGAGAGGGAGACACAGAATCCAAAGCAGGCTCCAGGCTCCGAGCTGTCAGCACAGAGTCCAACATGGGGCTCAAACCCACAAACTGTGAGATCGTGACCTGATCGTGAAGTCGGTCGCTCAACCCACTGAGCCACCCAGGCATCCCTAAAAACTTCTTTAAGAATATGGATTTATTTTTAAAAATATGGATTTTGTTTATTTTTTTCTTCTATACATCGTAAAAATACCAAGTTACATTGGACAGACAGTAGATGTTACCACATACCTATTGATTGTTTGAAGGGCATTTTAGGAGAGTAAAGTTCAAGTAATAACAGATCCAGTTAAATAAGGTTGTACTTGTTAGGGCTTTCTAGATGTTTCTTCTGCCAATGCCAACCCTTAGCGTTGCCCCAGGTTTTAAGTTGAACTTCTTCTCTTTTCTCTCTAAAGGACGCCTCTTGTTTCTTTCCCTACATTTCACCCATTCTTTCTTTGTGGAGACTTCCAAAACTTTACATCCAGCCCTGTCTTTTCATTTACCTTTAGATCACTTCTGCAGGATGCTTAATACTTAAACTTATAATATGGAAAGTGAATTCATTATTTATCATTTTTTTAATGTTTATTTATTTTTGAGACAGAGAGAGACAGAGCATGAGAAGGGAAGGGGCAGAGAGAGAGGGAGACACAGAATGTGAAGCAGGCTCCAAGCTCTGAGCTGTCAGCACAGAGCCCGACACGGGGCTCGAACTCACGAACCGTGAGATCATGACCTGAGCCGAAGTCGGACGCTTAACCGACTGAGCCACCCAGGCACCCCCATTATTTATCTTTAAAGTAAAGCATTCCTGCTTCTAAACTACCTGTGCTGTTTACTAGTATCACAATTTGTGAGGTCCCACAGTAGTACTCATTTGGATTAATTTACCAAATACTATATACCAGGAACTATAGTAAATGTTCAGAACAAAAGGGGAAATATGTCACCATTTCCTGCATAAACAGCAGGTAAATAAGGTGATTGTTATAGCCCAGGGTGAGATGTTTTGCCCTAGAAATCTGCATAGAGATTCATAACAATCACCATTTACATTTGTTTAAATCCCACAATTTGCTAAACAATTGTGTCAGCAAGTTTAATCCTTGAAGCGACCCTTTGAGGTACTATAACTGTCTATACATTCTGAGGAACCAAGTGACTTGCCTAAGTGCTCCCCAGTCTTAGTCTATTCAGGCTGCTATAACAAAAATACCATTGACCAGATGGCTTATAAACAACAGAAATTTATTTCTCACAGTTCTGGAGGCTGAGAAGCCCAAGATAGAGATGCCAGCGGATTTGGTATCTGATAAGACCTGCTTGTTGGATCCTCACCTGGTGAAAGGGAGGACGGAGCCTCTGGAACATCTTTTATAAGGGCATGGATCCCATTTGTGAGGGCCCCACCCTCATGACCTAATCACCTCCCAAAAGCCCTCCTTCGTAATACCCTTGCCCTGAGGATTAGGATTTCAACACATCAATTTGGGAGGACTAAATATAGAGTATGTAACACTTCCTCAGTGAATGGTAGAAACATGACACTCACCTACCTCTCAGGGATTCTCTGTTTCCTGGGTGCTCCCTTTACTCCTCCACAACATGAAAGAAGGAGAAGACATGTTTCATATGTTTTTGAATACCACTACAATACTCCGTACAGGCTGGTGCATATGAGTTCCCCTCCCCCAGTGTTTGTTATTTTAGAAACAAAATTAAATTCAGTGTGTTGAAACTGAGGACAGATTACAGTTTGTTTTACATGAGAATTTTCAGCTACCTCATCAAGAAGTAGAATGGATTGCCTCCTCTGTAGAAGTCTTAACTAGGTTCTGGATGAACCCTTTTAGGGAAGGTGGACAGGATTTATGCATATGGTAAGGTACTTGAATATATGACTTCTAAGATTCCTTCCAACTCTGCATTTCTATGGTTTATTTCTTAATCTAATGCCTCTGCCTCTATAGACTGAGATTTGTTTTGTCTTTTTTTAAAAAGATGCCTAATACCTCTTCCCTCAGCCACTAATCTCAAGAGAAAAAGAATTGCTATTTAAGACAATTGTGCAAACTCATCATCAATCAATACAACTCAGAGTACATGATGTTCTTGAACCCTCCCTCTGACAACTTAATTTAGGACATCTTGAGTGAAATGAGTTCATTACCATCCTTGGCATGGTGCAGTATCTTGTTAGAGGATTGAACCTGGAAATCAGTGTCTTTTTTCCTAATGATTATGCCAGTTTCCATAAAGGTAAGTTAAATAAAGCTAAAATTAGAAAACATCCCCGGCAGAAAAGGACAATTATTTTATAATATCTAACGAGACCCATAAAACTTTGAAGAGTTGCTGTGAGGCTTGATGGATATGAGGCAAGAAGGCCTTGTCAGAGGCAAGAAGGATATGAAAAGTTCTTCACTGATTTCATTTTCTATAAGGAGTTTTAAGTAGGTTCTGACTCCAATGTATAAGAACATTTGGCACATGTGCAAGAATATGCTTAGCAATGGAAGAAGTAAAAGAGGAGCACAGTGTAAGTCTAAAATATTCTAACTCCTGAATACGATGGAATAGGAGTATTCTCTTTCATAAAAACAGTGGCAACCTGTAATGTTAATATACTGTCTCTTAATGTCAAATTTGAATAAGAATCCGAGGTTCTATCATTGTCTCATGTAGTAATGAATCTTAATATAAGTGTCTGAATTTTCTAAGGAATTTGGGATGGAAAGGGCTACAATCTGGCAAGTTTCAAGGTCAAATGTGAAGAGATAAAGGGATAGATTAGGTGAGTTCTCAGGGTACCCAAGAAATAATATGGATTGAGGGTCTACAGTACCATTTTCCTGGGTGCATTTTTCTGTTGTTACAGTGACAAAATTAAAATCACTACCTTGCAGAAACAAGTAAGTGGTAGCTCTCATTGTTATAAGTTCTGAGAATTTCCTACCATTTTCCATGCTGCCTGTCAGAGGGACATTCCTTCCAGTTTGTGTAATGTTTGAATTAGGATAAATGAGGAGTTTGCCTTGTTGAAACAGGTGAAGTTTTTAAAGACCTTCACTTACTTTTCTTTGAACAGGAATTGCAACATGAAAAATGTATTGTCACACAGGTGGCCAAGTTGACAGTTCTCCACACTGGCAAAACTAGTCAGCTTCGTGTGTAAACGAAAAAGAAATCTTAACCTGGGCGCATGTAGCCAGTATGTACCAGGAGTAGTCATACCGCTCCCATGTCTTTCAAAATGCTAAAAGTAACATTGCCCATCAGATTTTCTATAAAATGCAACCATGTGGTTTCATTGCTTTCTTCTTCTTACTTGGATTTATTGACAGAATATTCTTTTTTTAAGACTATCTTTGAAAAAAATGAATAAAATAGTGGATTCTTGGCAAATCATTCTCAAAATTTCCACAGATATGAGGGAAGGGGGAGAGGAAAGGTAGTTTTTACTTCAATTACTTGCTTCCCTCGAGATTAAAATGTCCTTTTTAAAATTATTTTTTGAATGAAGAAGAAAAAAGAATCCATACATTAAAAAAATTGGAATATCCTGGGCATACTATATATTTTATGCTTAGCTTTCTGGTGAGGCATGAACTCATGATACTCAAAGTTGCATTACATAAGCATGACCTTAGTGGCAATTAATATAAAATTGATGGTAGATATAGCTTTTGCTTTACATAAAAGAAATTAGATTTAGTTGGAAAAATAATTGTAATTAAATGTTTTAATTAGAAACCTTTTTTGCTATTCTGTAATTTAAGAACCAGCACACTTCTGGTAGGCAGGGTACCAAATTTATTTTAAGAAAGGTTTCAACGGATCAGATTTCTCATTGCAAACCTAATTACTCCATGCAGGCCTTTATTTGTTTGTTTGTTTTGTTTTTATCATTCATTGGCAAATGAGTTCTTTCTAGAATTGGGACTAGTTGAAAAAGGTTTTGAGATTTTTTTGGGAGGGTCCCAGGCCTTGTCATTTTTTCATTAATAGTCACACTAACAGAAAATTATAATAGATATTCCCATAGCAAATATCCATGTCCTAAACCTGCTTCCCAAATGTATTTTAAAATGGTAACATATTGAGACATTGGCCTCCTATAAACAAAATGGCTTTTAAGTAGAAACAGAATTAATATGAATTTAATTAGCTATCTATGAAAATATTGTTTAAGAAGACAAACACCTCCATTGTCAGCTATTGGTTACTCAGCATCTAATGTGGACCCAGAACTCCTTAAGTGAATATATGGTAGAGAACTCCTTGGTCTTTTATGGCACACTTCAGGCTCTTTCTTAACCAAAAGTCAAGATAGGAGGGTTAGAGAAAGTAGCAAGAGGTAGTAACCTTGGACCTGACTTTTATCTCAGCTTAAACTACTAACAGCTTAATCTTCAGAAGAAATTTAACTTTGTTGCATTTCCATTTCTTCTTCCATAATGTGTTGAAAGTAATATCTACTTTGCATAATTGCTGAGAACTTGTTTTTGCAAAGCTTCTAACACAGTGCTCACTTTGTTCAGTTAATATTCTCTCTCTATTGCCTTCCCCTTCAACTTCGTCTCCTTATCACCTAGTGAAGATCAGAAGACAATTTGGACAAGCAGAGCCCAGTTTCTCTATCCACTTAGCTCTGAACCCTTCTCTATAGAGACTGATCAGCTTCTAGAGAATTCACATCCACTACTTAAGCTATACCGTTCTTCCTCTGCTGCCATATATAGATATATAGATATAGATATAGATACAGATACAGATATAGATATAGATATAGATATAGATATAGATATAGATGCAGATATAGATATAGATATATAGATATATACATATAGATAGATATATAGATATAGATATATAGATATAGATATAGATATATAGATGAATAGATATATAGATATATAGATATAGATATAGATATATACATATATACATATATCTGTATCTATATCTAGATATATACATATATACATATATCTATATCTATATCTATATATCTATATATATATATATATATATTCATTCTTCCACTGAGGACTACAAAAGAACACTTGGAATATAATGACTTTGTCCAGATTCTTGTACTAAGAACCTTAAACACTAGCATAGTCTCTAACAGCTCAAGGTCCAGAACCTGTCTATTGCAGTCAACAGGCGAAGATAGGTCCCCTGTCTCCCAGTCCGTGTGGGAGGATGGGAGCTTAACTTTGGTTAACAAATCCAAATGGCCTAGCCACAGGGACCAAATTGCCTTTTGTCCTCCACTGTCTTTCCCCAAGCATATCCCAGCCTTTTAAAGTTTTTTTTAATGAAGTTGAGTTGATTTCACACTGGACCCTCTTCCTTATTGCAATAGTTATTACTGGGTAGAGTTTGTACATAGCACTTTAGTGTCTAACTTTGATTACACTGCCCAAAAATATTTTCCATGTCATTTTTGTCCCCATGTCAAATGGAAGCTAGTTGGGCAGAGGAATAGTCAGAGAGATTGTATTGTTAGGGGAACACAAGTTACTACTGTATAGCCATGTGTCTCCACTTAAAACTCACAAAACACATGTTCCATACAACACCATTAAAAGACCTCAGTATTTTAAATCTGTACTTTAAGAAATTTTATTGTAATTAATAACTGGATTGTTTTCCATAATTATATTTTAGTCACATTTTTATTTAAAAGAATGATTCTGGCAGCACTTGCCATAAATTGCATGTTCGAAGAAAGGCTTCATGAACTTTTGGGGGTTTACATTTTGGTTTAAGGAAACTGGGGTTTTGAAGTAAGCTGACAATTGTTTAGATGACTTTTTTGGGGATATTTATCAACCCAACTTAACTTCATGTTCATTAAATATTTTTTTTATAGATGCTTGTTTATTTTTGAGAGAGCACAAATGGGGGAGGGGCAGAGAGAGATGGAGACAGAGTATCTGAAGCAGGCTCTGTGCTGATAGCAGCAAGCCTGATGCGGTTTGAACCCATGAATCCCAAGATCATGACGTGAGTCAAAGTTGGATATTCAACTGACTGAGCCAACCAGGTACCTCCATTATGTATGTTTGAGAAATTGTATGCAAGCAGTTATTCTTAACTGATAATTCAAATTCGAGAAAATTTTAATACTTAAAATTTAATAATCTTCCATTATTTTTCTTGACACCTTCATGTTATTTCATGAAGATACTAATGCGGGCACTAATAGTTGCTAAAAGAACCATATATAAGTTGATTAAATACTGTCAGAGTCAAATATTTAGGAAACAAAATAAAATCTTGCCAATAATTTCATATTTTGAAAAGGTAAGTCCTGTCCCATCACCATCTGCCACATTCTCCACTTTATTTTCTTTTCAAATACAATCACCTTTTTCTTGTTTTGACTCTCTGAAGTTAGAAACACACACACACACACACACACACACACACACACACACACACACACACCCTTCTTTTTCCTTGTATATCTCTCCATTCTTCTGAAATCAAAATTTATTTGTCTCATGGTGTTCTAAGCTGTGAACATGTCAGTAGAAAACAAATGTTTTATCATTTATTTATTTATTTATTTATTTATTTATTCAGAGAAGAGAGAGAGGGGTAGGGGCAGAGAAAGTGGGAGAGAGAGTATCCCAAGCAGGCTCCACACTGTCAGAGCAGAGCCCGACGCAGGGCTCGATCTCACAAACCATGAGATCATGACCTGAGTGGAAATCAAGAGTCAAATGCTAAAACCACCTGAGCCGCCCAGGCACCCTCTAGACAACAAATTTTGAGGAAGACACGTAGCATTCAACTATGAACGAGGCTGTCCATTTGTCCATGTATACCAGTCTCTTAGGCTGTTCAGAAGATGAACCAAGTCTCATCTTTACACTTCTGTATCCCAGAGCCTGTGGTAGCACCTGGTTAAAAAATAGAGAAGCCAAAAGCCAAACCAAAAGAAAAGCATCAGGAAATATGTGTTCTGCTGAACTAAAACAAATACACAGTGTGCTCATTGAGTATGTAAGGAAGACACAGACCAAATCTGTATACTTGAGAAGGAAGCCCAGGAATCTTTGTCTTGACGACTCACCGTGATATTCACCTTGATACTCAGCCATCTCTGACAGCTCTCAGCAGGGCTCCAGCCCTTTCCCATCCTAATTATATTTTTGTCTGTTAACACTGATGTGGACAGTTTTGCATACTTCAAATATGTGAATACAACACAGAGTTGGATAGAAAATTTAATCCAAAGAGTTCATCCAAAGACTTACACAACATTTGAAAAAATCTTAGAAGGCTAAACTATGTGGTTTTTTGTTATTATTATCTAGACAAACTGTAATAGGCACATAAAATCCTACATCTCAGTTCAGAAACTCACATTTCCAATTACTATAGGAGAAGCTTGACTTGTTAGCAGTTAGGCTGAGTACTTATAGAATTCTTTTAGTTAGATGTAAACTTAAATTCAGCCATTTTTTTTTTTCTGCCAAGAATGTCCGTAGGAATTTCAGAGGCACATTTTGAAGTATAGTATTCAAATAAGGAAAGAAATAGTCTCACATTTTTTTCTACAGATCAAAACAAATTGTGTACACAGTGTGCTTTAAAAACTAATTTTATGAAGGCCATGAGGAAAATGGATTTTATACCCAATGCCAAACAGCCAGATTTTGTGTACAAACTGGTATTTGAATTCTTTGTTCTCAGGAGGTTCCTCTGTGCTTGTGTGTCATGATGTTTTGTTTGCTTTTTTTCTTGAACTCTTTCTTCCATTCATCACTCGGCTAATTTCAGCACCAACACACACAAGACAGCTCAGATATCAGCTCCTCAGGATAACTAACTTGGATACCACCTGGTCTCTCAGTTCAGCTGTTTTCTGCCAGGAATAGTTCATGTCTGAATCTGGCTATTTTATCAAACTTGCACTGTCCAGTACAGTAGCCATTGCCATATGTGGCAATTTAAATTAAATAAGATTACAAAAAATTAAAAATTCAGTTTCCCAGTTGTCCTATCACATCTCACATGTTCAGTGGCCACGTGTAGCTAGAGGTAGCTATATTAGCCAGTGCAGGTATGGAACTTTTCCATTATTGTAGAAAATTCTATTGGGCAGGACCTTGCTAGACTGAATTCCTTAGAAGAGACTTTCTCTCCCTGATCTCTATATCCTTATCATGTGGGGTGGTATTTGGTACATGGAAGATATCCACTAGCAAACTACTGAATTCAACTGAACTGAGAAATAGTGGGTGTGCTAATGTAGAAAATGGAATCAGACTGAGTTTGTATTGCTCAAGACAGAAGGATAGGATTTCTAATATATGGAGGTATCGTGGAGGCAGATTTGAGTTCAGATTGAAAAGCAGCTTTCTCTCCATAAACCTATTGGAAAATGAAATAGGCTTCCTTGTTAGACATTTAGCTCAGGCCCAAAAGTCATTCCAATAAAACTGGTGATTATTTTTCAGGACTCCAGTACAACAGATTCTTGCTTTGAGGGGTGGGAATTGTCACCAGAAGAGAATAATTGAGTTTCAGTCATTGTCACGAACAACATTTTGAGAAAGTTTTGTGAAACTCTTCAGAAACTTTGATTACCTGTCACACTGCAGTCCCTGACTGTCAGCAATGATCCCTGATTTAGAGTAAACTAAAGGAACACATTCCCTTTTCCTATGACAGTGTTTACTACTAAACTAACGTAGCTCTAAAATTTTCCTAGCTTTTCTTGTTTTAAGGAAATCTGAATTAGGAATTAAATGTTTGTCACAAACACTAACTGCGATACAAAGGATAATTGAGAAAACAGTATCATGTCAGACTTCTGCATCATTGGCTAAAAGTGGACGGGGGACAGACAAGTCATTTGAATTTTCCAAATATTTGAACTCAGCTGCATTTGGGGACCTTGCACATAGGGGATGCTCAATAGCTATTCGGTGTGATGAGAGTGTAACTGGTCTGAGTTTTCAAGCCCATTAGGATGTGGGGGGTGAAAGCCCTACCGATTAATTGATCCATTTAAAAAAACTTGTTTCCTTTTTTGGAGCAGCAGCATTTTTTTTTTTTTTGCATTTTTATTTTTTTGGCTTCAAAAATAGCATGCTTCTAACTATAAAATAGGCTTAAAATCTTAAAAAGTTAACTGAGAAACAGTGGATGTTTTGTAGATTAAAACTATTTGTGTCACTGAAGGCATCAGGCAAAGTGAACTTTTTTATGCATGAGGTTAAGTGATCTTTAGGGTAAGAACATTTCACCTCATTTGTTAGGGGATGTATGTACTTTCTTGTATTTAGAAGGGGCTTCTGCGCTAAGAGAACATACCAAGAATGGAATTGAACAAAGGGCTTCAGTGAGGAAGAAAGTGAACGTGGGCTTTAAAAAGAATCGTAGCTTTAAATCTAGCAAAATGCTAGCCTCTTCTATTGCTACGCTGAATAATTTGGGGCATTTTTTTCTTCTATCATTAAGTCGGTTTCTTTCTGTCTTATATGGGAATAAAAATCTCTTCCCTTTCAAAACAACGAAATGGTGACATTGACCTAAAAATTCTTTTGGGGAAAAAGGCCTCAAATGTAGGAGCAATCATTATCATCCATAATTTATTAAACTATTAACTTTAACATCTGTTAAGGTATAAATTGTGTCATCCAAAAAAAGATATGTGGAAGCCTAATGCCCAGTATGTCAGAATGTGACCTTGTTTGAAAATAGGGTTATTGCAGATGTGATTTTAGTTAAAATGAGGTCATACTGCAGTAAGAGGAGCTCCTAATCCAGCCTAACTTGTATCTAGTTAAGAGGACAAACAGACATATAAGGAGAATGCCATGATGACAGAGACAGAGACTGATTAAAGTGATGAAGCTTTAAGCCAGGAAATGCTGAGGATCAATGGCCATCAGCAGGAGCTAGGGAGAGGCCAGGAAGGATTCTACCAAGAGTCTCAGAAGGAGCATGACCCTGTCATCCACCTTCATTTAAGACTTTCCTTCAGAACTTTGAGAAATGCATTCCTATTGTTTTGAACCATCCAATTTGTGGTACTATCTGTTGGCAGCCCTAGGAAACTAATTCCACATCCAAATGGATTAGCCAGTCAGTCAGATACTGAAAAACTAATTGAGTGGAACTAATTTTGTAAATTTTGTAAGATCATGTAGCAATGTCCTTTGATGAGGCTCCCCCTTCTCCCTTTTTCCTCTGATGGCTGTGTCAGCCATTTCATCACTTGCCTGCTCGAAACACAGTGGGAGTAGGAGAGGGGAGGGCAACAATTCCTTCCAAACATTAAGCAAAATTTGGTAAATATTTTCATATGTACAAGTTTCTGGGGCTGAAGTTCAATAGTTTTTATCAGACTCTCCAAGGAGAGTCTAAGAACTAGGAACCATCCTCTCTTTTAACACTGCAGATCCAGAAACACTCATCTTGTTGGTGGTAAGCTGCCTGAATCGATTTTAACATCTAGAATCCACCAGACCAATAGCTGAGGCACAGGAACTCAGTCAGAGCCAGCATCGTGCCACAGCCATCTGATAACAGCTCGTGAAAGCCAACTGGTAAATTTTCAGGATTTTTGCAAGCTGGTAGTTAAACACAGCCATTATAAAATTAAATTACATAAACTTACACCTCAATTCATTATCTTAAAATCAGGGAAATAAATACTTACAACTCATTATTTTCTAATTATTTTTGCTATATTGTGCTATTACTTATGTTCTTAAGGTTACTTACAAATATTAAATCTCTATGATAGACATATAAGATGTGTTCCTGTATATCTCTTCCTAATTCCGTGTGTCACAAAGTTGGTAAATTGAAATTAATCATAGTAGGACATCACCAAGGAAATTGGCAAATGCTACTGATGGGAGCTTTCACCTTCCCAACCCCAAACCAAGGTAGTGAATAATATTTACCAGATTGCCACTGGTTCAGAATTGCCTGGATGTCCATTTCTTATATCTCTGGAGTTTTTATTACTTTGGACATTATATAAGAAATTTGAGCTAAACTATAAGAGAGGGACCTTGAAAAAGGTTAAATAGGGCCTTTTTTTTTTAAACATATGGAATTTATTGTCAAATTGGTTTCCATACAACACCCAGTGCTCATCCCAAAAGATGAATAGGGCCTTTTTTAAATAAGACAGTTCACAGAAGATTTGACAACAGTGCATTTAGTTTAGACGTGACCTTTATGAATATAAAGGATTTGTCAGTTTTCCAATACAAATTTTTCAGGGAATGAGACGCCACCATCTTTCTTATGACTTATCATGACCACGTGTTCTCCTAAGAGATAAGAATAAAAATGTTTATAACGTTCTGAAGACTTTTTCCATTCTGGATCCCAAATTTTGCATGATTGAGTAGCAACTTATGAAAACAATGAATCACACTTTACCTTTGAAATATGACCCTTTTTTCTTGGGTGACCTTTCTAAAAACTTTCAATACTATCTCTAACCTACAAGAGATTATTTCTTGATTCATTATGTTACACTGATAAATTTCTCTAGGTTATTTGAAATAGACTATATGCTTGTTTTTTTTTATATTTTGTTTTGTTATTTTTTTTTAGTGTCTTCCACTCCCCTTATCTGGGCAAGATCTGGGGGAAGTCCTCCTTTAATTTTAAGTTTTCTTTAGTTATTTTTCCTGGGATTGTCCATGAATGTGACCACATGATAAAAAAAAATTCACCCTGGTCACCTAGTGCAGCTCTTTCCAAATTGTTTTTCTGTAATTTCATTAACCTGTAGTGTCCAACAATTGTGTATCACAATCTGAAAAACTTACCAGAGTCATCATAAATATGTGTATATTTATGTGTGTGTGTGTGTGTGTGTGTGTATATATATATATATATATATATATATATATATATATAGCTTTTATCCAATGAGAAGCAGTTTTTGAAAATATACTTCTTTTATTTTCATGGTGCCATCCAAAGAGAAAAGCAGATGAGCAGATTTTCTGAGGTGCAGTTATTTTCTTATTAATGCCTAAAGTCCAGAGTTGGCAGAACTATCGATGCCACAGCTAATTTTGCTCATCTATTCCTGTGTAAATGTTTAGTTGCCCAGCTCATACACATTTTGACACTATTCCTGTACTCAAGCCTTCTGTAGTACCCGATATAACAGAGTGTTTTCATGAAACATGAATGAATGCTTCTTCTGCATGATAGACAAACGGCAGTGTCGGGGACATAAGTCATATCATTATCATGATGAAATATTACATTTTAAAATGAAATACTTTTGCTCACATTCAATTGACATTGCCAAGAATTATGGATTTACTCTTTAGATCGTCCAGCTTGCCTTCTTTTGTGGTCAAGATGGCTTCACTCTATTGCTTTTGCTTGTTGTAGGCAGAGACCAGGCAATCAGGGATGAGTACATAAATCACAATAGACCAATGATTACTTTTGGCTTTTGGTGAGATTCAAAATCAACTTATTTCTAATGAAACACCACACATCTGCTCATTATTTCTTTAATTACATACCTTTCTTGTTGTTTTTCTCAGAACTTGATAACATGATAGATGTTTAAAAAGCATTTATTTTTGAAGTGGTGTTACCCTTGAAAATACAATGGGAGGGACTGGGAGGATAGAAGGATACATTTGCCCCTGATGTATTCACAAACAAAACTGAAGACTGTCCAGTGAAGAACTATGTTAGCACATAGTCTTTATAAAAACTAGGAATGGAAGTGGTCAACTTTCCTTTGTTTTTCTTTCTTTGTATGGCACCAACATATAGAAAGGCTGTGTGTCAAGCCCTCTTGGCAGAGAAATGAAACTCTGCCCTTCGGATACATCTTGTGTTTTACAGGAGAAAAAAGGTACATAGCCTTAGGGACAAGAAAATTGGCATAGGCTGGAAACAAAGCTGTATAACCAGACCGTGACTAGATTTAAGTATAGGGAATGCTGTCAAAGGTGCAGGTGTGAGAGCTGATATGGCAGCATGCTCCCCACTGTGTTTTCCTTTCCTGTTTCCTCAGCAACTTTGTGTCTTGATGGTCAGACCTCAGATAACTAATTAAAATGCTGGAAGAAGTCATTATTCGTTAATTAAATAATTGATTATTGACGACAAAACATTGAATACATGATTGAAAATGCTGGTAAACTAAGAGATCTCTTCCTCTCAGATCTGTAATACACATTGATTCCAATAATACACCCCGGGGCTCAGTGGTAGAGCTCATGTGTATGTGACGGGAGAACTCTGTGGGTACAATAAAATAGATCAAATGCTATCTCTCTTGTGATGTACATGCTCTCTTTAGGATCGTTCAGTGCTGTTCATAGGTTCTAGGTATTATTAGTTATGCAAGCTGTAAAGCACTGGGAAATCATGGACACACTATTCTTCATTTTCTCAGAAAGAGAAAGAAGAGAGTAGCCATCACTAAGAATTTCTGTCTCTAACTCTGCTTGTTGTAGACATTGGACTTCAGGCTCCAATTAATAGTGATAGTCCAAGGCATGGGGGGAGGTAATTTTTTTCATGAATGGCTTTAAAAAGCTATAAGAAAAGAATCACAAAAGTCACCTGTAAGAACACACACACACACACACACACACACACACACACACACATACATACTTCTGATATTTACCTCCTATTAGTAATTTATGAGTTATTAGTGTCCATATTAAATCCGTTCAATGTCGGCTTCACTCCAATGTTTGTATCAAAGCTCTAAAAGTATATTTGTCTCAGCTTTAATTCTTCTATATAAACATGGTAATACATATATTTTATATAACTGATATGTATATTTATAGATACATACACATTTCACTTAAATATATATATATAGAAATTGTCCTTTGCCTTTTCTTCCTTCCTTCCTGTCTTCCTCTCCCCTCCCTTACTTCTTTTCCTTTCTTCCTTCCTTTTTTTTTCTGCACACACCAAAAATGATATATCAAATATTACTGATCTATATCTAAATATTAGAAATATAGAATGTTAACGATTACACATTAAAGTTATTTTAATGGGATTTGAAGGGCAGACTCTTGGGGACATAGCAGAGTATGGTGATTGAGACTAGGACTATGGTGTCAGCACTGAATCAATGTTTGTCTTAGTTACTTACTACTTAGAAATGTCACTTAATTTCATCAGTTAATCACTTAACTTCAGCCTCAGTTTCCTCATAAAATGGAACTAATCATACATTGTGTCGTATAAAAATGAAATGACTTGACAAAGTATTTTAAAATGTCTTTGACTCATTTTAAGTGCTATTTTCAAGGATCTATCCTGTGGTTTAGGAGGTTGGTGAAGCCTCTGAAAATATATGTATGATATGCATGTCCAAAGTACATTTTATATGAAGCTTTTATCATATTTTCAGAAGATCTTTCACATATTAGTTAGCACTGGAATATAATACACATTCAGTTAGGTAATCCATTATTCTCTTTAAATGAATTAACCTGTGTGTGTGTGTGTGTGTGTGTGTGTGTGTGTGTGTGTGTCTCCAAAATTGGTTTGGGGGGGGGGGGCATTTATGAGGTAGCTCAGCTTGTCACACTCTATTCAAGCCACTTCTTTGGGTGGCAGATTCATTTTTTAAATGTATATTTCTTTTGTAGTATGAAAGATTTTTAAAAATGCAACCGAGTTTAGAAGTTTTATGGCAGAACATGGTGCACTCTTCAGTTAACCACCTCGTAATTTAGAAATTTGTAAGGTGAAGTAGTCTGTATTGCATATGAACTTGTATAGTCTGGCTTTTCAAATTATCCCCTGAGGTCTGTTTAATGTGTTCCTTCCCTAAAAGGTAGTTCCCTATACTGGTGCCAACAGATGCCTGTATGTGCATGATCTGCTTGCTCCTTTTTGTAGCAAATTAGGGAGAAAGTGCATTAGAGAGATTAATATTTCACAGTATGTCCACTAACAAATAATTGCAACACTTATCTATTTAATTGAAGAATATGATTCTGTTGATACTGGGATTTTTTTTTTTAAGGAATGATTCATCCCCACCTTCTCAACTTTTAACTTTAATTATACTATAGGTAAGTAAATCAGTTGTCTCCAAATTTTCCTACATGGATGCCTCTCTGATTGAGCTTATAATTATGAGTAATAAAGGATGTGTTTGGAAGCTGACTGCTTATAAAGTACCTTTACCTCTGTGTGTTATAATTGCTTTTTGGTCAGCCACCCCAATCACCATTTAGGTCTGGTGCATATTAATACACACACAACACTTCATACCTTTGCTTCACTTTCTAGGGTCAACCCTTACTAACAAAGCCTGGTGCATCTTTTTGCTGGAACATAGAACTAGATCAGTGAATTCCATGGCATCTTCCTCTCTAGTGGCAGTTTATTAAGGATGAGTCCTGTATGCTGGATGAAACAATAATGAAATCAAGGAAGACCACTCAGAAAAGCTTATCTCTGGTTGTAGTTTTGGCGTTTTATCAGCCCACATGTATATACCTTCAGTCATTATGCAAAAAGAATAGCCATAGCGTTTTTATGCCCATTTTCTTTGTGTTCTTATGTGGACATCCAAAAATACTTTTGCTGATGCAAAAAGCAATGAAAATCCAAACTGGCTACGTGTCTCATGATAAACAAGTAGAGTTGTCTTTTCAACTTTCTAAAATGAGATTTGTAAATGGTATAAATAAACCAGATTTAAAGTGTTCAATCAGGTGTCTTCTGTGTAAGTTGATCATTAAAGAGTAATTTTTAGGGATGCTTGGGTGGCTCGGTTAAGCATCTGACTTGGGCTCAGGTCATGATCTCGTGGTTTGTGAATTTGAGGTTCACGTTGGGCTTTCTGCTATCAGTGCATAAGCTTCAGATCCTCTGTCTCCCTCTCTCTCTGCCCCTACCCTGTCTCACACATACTCTCTCTCACTGTCTCATAAATAAACACTTTTTAAAAAAGAGTAATTCTTATTAGGCATGGCAATGCTTATCTCAAATCTATCCCTGTCCTCTGAGTTGATGTTAACTAGGAAGCAAGGGTATACATTTTAACCAGTGAAAATGCTATCTAGGAAAATGAAAAACGATGGCAGAAATGGATGGACCAGCAAAATAAGAATGACTTTGGGTGTGTGTGTTTGTGTGTATACATAGACACATATACATATATAATTTTTATTTTTTTCCAGCTTTGTTAAGATATAATTTGCATATAACATTATGTAAATTTAAGGTGGATCCTGTAATGATTTGATATGTGTGTCTATTACAAATGATTACCACAATAAGGTTGGTTAGCACATCCATCACTGGATAGTTACCTTTCTTCTTATTATTTCTTATGAGAACATTTAAGATCTCTTTTCTTAGCAGTTTTCAAATATAAAGTACAGTACTGTTAACTATAGTCCCTATGTAGCATATTATATCCCCAGTGTTTATACATCTTAAAATGGAAAGTTTGTTTCCATTTTTACCACCTTCACTCAGTTTTTCTGCTCTTGCTCCCCTACCCAATCCCTGGCAACCACTAATTTGCTTTTTTATTGTTGTTGTTTTTAGAATCTACATATAAGTAAGATCATACAGTGTATGTCTTTCTCTATCTGGCTTATTTCACTTAGCATTGTACTCTCAAGGTTCATTCATGTTGCCAGAAATGTCAGTTTCCTTCTTTTTATGGCTGAATAGTATTTCATTACACACACACACACGCACACACACACACACACACGTTACCATAAACATGGGGTGCAGATATCTCTTCAAAATTGTGATTTCATTTCCAGAAGTAGAATTGCTGGATAATATGGCAGTTCTATCTTTAGTTTTTGAGTAACCTCCATACTGTTTTCAGTAATAGCTGTACCAGCTTACATTCCCATCAGCAGTGCACAAGGATTCCATTTTTGCTATGTCCACACCAGCATTTGTTATCTCTTCTTATTTTGATAGTAGCCACTCTAACAGGTATGAAGCAATACCTCCTGTGGTTTTGATTTGCATTTCACTGATGATTAGTGATGTTAAGCCCCCTTTTCATGTAACTGTTGGCTATTTGAATATCTTCCTTGTAAAAAATGGCTATTCATTTTTTGTTGATTTGTCTATTTTTAATTGAATCATTTATTATTATTATCATTATTATTTTTGGTGTTGAGTTGGACTTTGCAATAACCTCTGGTCAGGCAAAGTCATAGGCTGTGTTTCTTGGCAGTGTGGTGCCACTGGTTGGACTCCATGACTGAGCAAGGCTGCAGCCTGGGCTCCACAATTACTTCTGGTTGGGTGGGGTGTCAGGCTCCCCAGCGGGATAGTGCCACTGGCTGCATTCCATATTCAGGTGGGGGCACAGGCAGAGCTTTGTGGTCTGATGTGGCCTCTGTCTGTGCTCTCTGAGCTGGCAAGACTATAGGCTATACTCAGAGTAGGCAAGGACACTGGTCAGACTGTCTCATTGGGAGCATCCTTCAATTATATCCTACAGTTGACGGGGGTCAGTACTTTGTGGTCAGGCAGGGTTGCTATTAGGGTTTCTTTATCAGGTAGGACCACAGGGTATGCTCTGTGATTAGGAGGAGTCCTACCTGGGTTTCATGCCTGGGTAAAGCCACAGCTGTGTTCGCAGTTGAGCAGGCCTGTAGGCTGGGTTCCTAGGCTATCCAGGGGCTCTGTTTAGGCTTTCTGGTTATGTGGGGTCAGAGGTTATACTGAACATTTGGGCAGGGCTTCTAGTTTGTCTAGCAGGTCTATAGGATGGGTTCTATGGCTTCCAGGGTTCTCTGGGTAGGCTTCTAGGTTGGGTGGGACCAGAGGCTATATTCAGCAATTTGTTAGGGCTGGAATGACCTTCCCTGCCTACGTCAGGCTATAGAACAGGCTCCATAGTCAGTAAGGTTCCTTGGCTGGGGACTCAAATTAGAACTGCCAGCTGAATTTCCTGGCCACATGGGGCCACTGACTCAGCTCTGCAGATGGGCATATTCACTGGCCGGGATCTCAGAGTGGGTAATCCTGAAAGCATAAATGCAGTCTTCTAAGATCTGAGTGTTGGTTTCTATTAGCCTAGTCCCCTTCTACATCTCTACATAATGCCTTGTGTTTGAGTCCCACAGATTCCTCCAGTGATTTCTGTGAGGTGAGACCCAACTGGGCTTCCCAGAAAACATGCTAATGACAAGGGAACTGGATATTCACCTTGGGCTTCTTTTTCCCTCCCTGGGGAAACTATAGACCCAGGAGCCCTTTCAGTGTGGCACTATGTTGGCCTGAGGAAGGGGCAATATGGTCAGAATGTGGTCGCTTCTCTTACCTTTCTAAAGCATTACCTCCTCATTCTCTGTGGTCCAAGGGGTTCTTCAGCCTCACCACAGGTTTCTGGGATTTTCGCAATGGTGTTTTATCTATGGATAGTTGGTAATTGGTCTTGTTGTTAAGGGAACTGAAAGGAAGAGTGGCCTATATTGCCATCTGGATGATGTCATAGAAACACATTTTTTAAAAATACTATTTATTTATTTATTTATTTATTTATTTATTTATTTATTTATTTATTTATGAGAGAGGGGGGGTAGGGGCAGAGAGAGAGGGAGAGAGAATATCAAGCAAGCTCCATGCTGTTAGTGCAGAGCCCGACTTGGGCCTCGAACCCATGAACCATGAGATCATGACCTGAGCCAAGTCAAGAGCTGAACACTCAACCAACTGAGCCACCTGGGTGTCCTATAGATATTGGACATGATAAAGATATTTCACAGGAAAACATAGGCTCTACCTTCAAGACAGAGATGTTGAATTCAAGAATACCAGATGGATGTAGGCTGTATGCTGATATCAATATAGTAGTCTGATAAAATGAAACTGTGCCATGGTACATTGTTCATCTGGGCCTGTACAGAGGTTGGTCATGCATATAAGCCAGGCAGGAGGCAGAAACAGATGTCAAACCATCATGTAAGCACAGCTGTTTAAATTAGTTTCATTATTACCTGTGAGCTGTTCTGACCTTGTCAATTCTGGTGAGTAGAGCACTTAAGTCTTGAGGCCTGTCAATAAATATCTGGCAGCTGATCCACTTCCAACAGGGCATTACAAGGTCATGATGTTTTGCAGTCTACTCTTCCTACAGACAGTGATGTCCATGGATTCCAAAGAGATAGCTTTACAACATGTGATGTTACCATCAGAATGGTGTATTCGACTGGAACTTGTTAATCACTTTAGGCTGATTTGAAGCAGATGATACACCCAGGTCTGTAGGAATGCCAAGGAGATTTAGAAACAAAAACAAAACAAAAACAAAAATCTCTAGCTGAGGTGAAGCAACTGATTAAGTTGTTTGTATGTGTTCCAAGCTTCATAGTTAGAACAAAATTAGGTACATCTGGCATTATAGAACTTAACTGTCTAGCCTCAGTTGAAAAATTCACTGAGGTTGAATTATAATGGCTATGATAATTTAGAGAGTTGTGGTTACTTGTGGAGAAACCCAAGTTGACAATGATAGATTTCATAATAAATTTATGGAAAGTTTGGATGTGGGTGTTAGCCAATTAAATGAGCAATCAGAATCCAAATAAAATTACTTTCCTTTGAACTGCCAACTCCATGGAGAGCCCTATTACTTGGCAAAAACAGACAACTTATAGAAGAAATCCATCAAAATATATTGTCTGGAACTAAACAAGAGCTGAGGTAGCAACTGTGTTATAGGGAAAATAAACCTAATTTGGAATCAACATCAACTATTAAGTTTTAAGTAAAATATGCTGAAAGTCAAAGGCAAGTTAGAGGCTTGAAAGTAGAAACTGCATCTCACATCTCACATCATATTATTTTTTCTTAATATATACATATGCATATATAATATTTTATACACACATACACAAAGTAAGGTAATTATTGGTTCCCTGTATGGCAAAATTTAACTCTAGAAGTTGTAAATTAAAGTACTCATAGGACCAGGAAATTAACATGCATATTAACATAAAGTGCCCAATGTCATTAGTAGTGAATTTTAGGGACCATGACCAACTAGGGAGCTCGTGACTTATTTAAAGTCATTTCCATTCGGTTTTCTGATTTAGATACCTTTTTGACCAATTCAAATGCTGGTAATTTTGACCAGTATAACTCCAGATGTGGGAACTCATTCTGAGACTATTAAGTAATTACCTCAACCAAATTTACTTAAAGATATATTATGTTAAGATGATGGATTTTACTATTCCAAGATTGAAAATATGAAGTAGCCCCAGACTTTGTGCAGAATACTATTTAAAATACATCCGAATCACATATGTAGAAGCGGTTTTGAGTTCTCACCTAAGAATTCAGGTGATAATATTAACATTTTAGCAACGTGCATTGAATTTCTTGGTTAAAGTTGCTTGACTAACACATTTCACTCAATTAACTTAGATCACACTTTTATGTTTATTGATAGCTAGCACTTCACTTTGCTTGGTTTTTTTGGCTGACTCGTGGGCCATTTTTACCATTGATCATTAGTATCTATTCTGCTTAATTATACTTCTGTTGATATCTCAGTAATTTCTACTTAATTTGCTTCCAAGGAAGTATTTGGAAACTGAAGCCTTTAACTATTTCTATTGCTCTAGGATGTGCTTCTGTCTGATACTATTTATCTATTTTCAAAAGAGAATATGTTCTATAGGAAGAATAATTAGAATTCTTTCCTATTCAACCTAATGAGTACTTGGAATACAAAACTTTAATTTAGTTCTGAGTTCTCGGGATTTGAAATATATCCATATTAATTAAATTGGTAATAAACTCATTGCATAATTGTAACATATTTTAAGCTATGTCACATTTTTTTCTAAATTAGCCATTTTACTACCATTGTCTACATTTCTGGAATGTGCTATTATTACTCAATAAATATTTATAAGTAAATGGATGAATGGATGAATATATTATACTTACAGCTATTATTAACAAAAATTGTAAAGTATAAGTTTAGAAGAAATTTTTCAATAAACACTATTAGTACTGAAGACATAGCATTGACTTTGATATGGGCAAAGGCGAAAGCAATTTCAAATAACACTGGTAACTCTTAAATGAACAGGTTACAAATGAATCTTTACTTGCACCAGTAATACCAGAAGTAATGATTATAATAAGTGGTGTATATTAGAACTCACATCTCATATTCCTAACCCTCAAATTCAGAATTACATTGAAGGAATTTTAACAGACCTGAATAGATTAGATCATAACATATAGGTTAGGGTAGTAGAAGTAGAATGCTGGAGTCCCCTAATAATCCTTTTGCCAGTCTGGATTCTTATCATCTCATATAATTTGTAGGTACTAAGAGAAATTATTTATATCTGAACTGACCATATTTTTGAGCCCATTTACTGAAGCATTCTTATTTATTTAGAACTGAGCCAGAAAATAAAATACAAGGTACAAGATATTACTCTGTGATTCTTTTTCTTTTTAAGTTTATTTATTTATTTTGAGAGAGAGAGAAAGAGAGTGTGTGAGTGGGATGGGACAGAGGGAGAGGGAGAGAGAGAATCCCAAGCAGGCTCTGCACTGTCAGTACAGAACCTGCTGTGGGGCTGTAACTCATGAATCACAAGATCATGACATGAGCTGAAATCAAGAGTTGGATGCTTAACTGACCAAGCCACCCAAGGCACCCTTATTGTGTGATTGTTTAAACCCATTGTTTTAAGTAAAAGATGGTGGTGATATAATAAAAAAAAAAATTCAGGATATTCCTCAAATCCAGTCCTTGGTCACTATATTAAATTGTCCTTGACATTACCATTGGAGGCTTTGGGATCTGCTATGTATATGGTAGGATATATAAGACACCAAAACAGTATATTCATTATGTTGATTGTGTGGTTAGGGAAGTGGTGCTGGTGATTCCATAGGTAGGGTAAAAGGCAAAAAAGAGTGGAAATCAATATAATAAATCTTTAAAAACTCTGAATTCAGATTTGGCAATTAGGTGACTAATTTTTAGATCATATGTTAAAGATTTGTACCTCTGAATATTTCTCCATCGTATAGTTCTTGGATGGTGGAGTAAGTTCTTCACATGTACTGGTAACAAGGCTAACCCATTTGAAATCATCTGCCCTGTTGGCTCTCAGAGTCAATGGCACTGTCACTGGTCTAATCATGTCTTAAACTTTATTGTTGAACACCCAGAGTGGCTTCTCTAGGTAGAGGCAATGAAGCAGCAAGAGTAACTCTGGGAAATATATGTGACAGATGTTCTAAAAATCAAATCCATCAAATATTACTACTTTAAATTCACTCAAAATTGATTAGACCCACTTGTGTGATCTTGCCTCACACTGATTTTGTTTAGTTTACTTAATGCTGCAATTAATCTTTGCAAAAATCTAATTCATCCCCAAGCTTCTTTCATGCTATGATCTGTTTGTGTAAATCTTCTGAAACAAAATACCCTGTCTAATTTGATCTGTTGTCATGACTGAAAATAGTAGGCTGATATTGCTTTGTTTCTACATTGATATAATTAAGATGCCCACGCTTTTCTAATTAATCTAATCTAAAATTGCTTTGGCTATTAGATATCCTAATAGAACATAATGCATTGTTTTTCTTTCTTATCTCTGTCATTAGTCAAGAGAATTAATTTTACCAAGTTTGAAACACCCAATGTTTATTTGCATATTCAGACTTTAAACTGAGCCAGACTTCTTTGTCAAATACGATCCATCACTTGCTAAGTAGTATTACTCCCAAGAATTATTTTTAACAATGCTTAAAGTATGATATATGATAATAACTAACACTATATAATTTGTAGTTATATACTTATTTATATTTAGCCTATTGTATGTATCTATATATTTATAATATGAAGCCTAATAGATATAATTAGGGTTAGGTAATATAATGTGTATATAATACATTTAACGCATGATCTTAAATAATACAATGTATATAATGATATATTTAGGGTGTGTATATATATATATATATATATATATATATATATATACCCTAAATAATTATTTATAATACTTATAATATTATCTGTTATATTCTAGATAAGCAAATAAGCACACTGTATACTGAACATTATAATGAGACAACAGACAAAAAATAAATACACATCTCAGGTAGCCAAATTTGTAAATGGCCACTTTATTTTGAATATGTTAATGGTTATTATAGCTCATGACTAATTTTTAGAAATAAAAAAAGGAATGTTCACATTTCATCAAAATTATTTTAGAGTGTAAGACTGCAAACAGGAAAAAGGAGTTGTGTATTAAGTCTTCATTACAATTGCTTATATAAATAATTCATAAAATTTGCAAGTAAAATTAGCAATGGGATAATGGGATATTTATTATAAATATTTCTAGGAAAAAAATCAGATTCAGTATTCAGAGAAAGAGAGATATATTCATAGGTAGACATGCACCTAGAAGTTTTAAACCTCAAATTATCCTTTATATTAATAAAAAATAGGAAGAGTGAAGGTTTTAGAAAACCATGAATAATTTCCTCAGAATTTTTCTCTTAGTGATACATTGTGCAAATCAGAATTTCTGTCTTCTAGCATATGGCAAACATTATTTTTAGAAACAGACAACACAGAAATTAGAATTAAAAGAGGTGGTTTTTTTAAGCGAGTAAGTCACATTAGATTTGTTAATGAAATGATTTAGTAATGAAACTAAAAAGGCAAAGTCCATTAAGCAACATTAGAATGTAGCTCTACTGTCTTCAAAGAAAATTGGCCTGATTATTACTTTGTGTATGTTCAAATCTGATATTAAATAGTTGCACTTACATTAAAAGTCTAAATTTAATTAGAAGACTCGTAGTAATATTAAATTCACGCTACATATTAATATGCTGATGAAACTATGCTTTAAAAAAATATCCCCAACCTCATTTTGCTAGTACTCTGACTGAAAGCGTATGTAAGAGTATATAAATAATAGTTCCTCAATATGTCCGTTGTTGATACTAAAACATTTTAATAGATTGCTTTGATTGTTTGCATATAATCAAAAGAAGCTGGTATTATGATACTCAGAGATGCTTGCATCTCATGAAAACTCTTTATAAACATTATATTTAAAAACGATTCTGTTTTAAATTAATTTTGCACATTTTTGTCATGTATTTCAATGCTTAAAATACTCCTTTTCTAAAAACATAATCTATTCTCCATATGTTTTCGGCTTTGACTATATTTTCCTCCTTTGATATCTAAATTCAGTATTTTAATTTTATTTCCCAAGGATATATGTATATTTTTAATTTTGCAAAGCAGGTTATATCTTCAGCTCAAAAACAAGCCTTGCATGACTAAAGACTGTTAAAAATCAGTCCCGTTAAATGCTTTTAATGAAAATTTTATTCATAATAAATTACATGAAGAGAAAAACTTGTAATAATGAGATAAAATTTCTATGGAAAAGCATTTTTGATGAATAAATACATTTCCTAATTACATATGTTTAGGACAAAATTTAGATTAATTTGAATTAAAGGCATTCTGCAGCTTAGTAGGAATGGATGAAACCCTCCTTTCCTACTAATTAAGCTCATGGAGACTACCTTGACTTTTTTCTGAGATATTCCAACTTTCACATATTTTGCACATTAACTTATATACACAGATTTACTCTCTCCTTGACAATGTCATATATTCCTATTAGGATAAATATAAATATGTATAATAACTATTTTTTAAAGTTTAAAAAATAATGTGGACTCTTGATGCTATGGAAAAAAAAATATGGAAAACTGTTCAACATCATTAGTCATGGAAATGCAAATTAAACAACAATGAAATCCCCTTCCATCCACACCAGAATGCTTAAATTAAAAAGACTGACAATACAAAGTGTTGGCAAGGATGTGGAACAACTGATATACTCACCCATTGTTGGTGGAAAAACAAACATGGAACTAACAATATGGAAAATCGTTTGGCAATTTCTAACAAACATATGCCTTTGTTATGGTCCAGCAATTCCACTTCCTGTTATATATCCAAGAGATATGAATTTATATGCTCACAAAATGATTCACAAAAGAGTATCCATAGAAGCTTTATTCATAGTAGCACAAAACTAGAAACAACCCAAGTGTGCATAAAAAGGAAAATAAACAAATACTTGTTTTAGAGTCCAATAGCAGAATATTGAACAGCATTAAAAAATAATGTACAAACTGTTACACACAACAATGTGGATAAATCTCAAATCCATTATTTTGAGAAAAAGAAATTTAAAAAGCATATAGTGTATGAGTTTCTTCAAATGAAATTCAAGAAAAGGCAAACTTCTTGATCATGATAGAAGTCAGAGTAGAAGTTATCTCTGGAGGGCAGATTTTGATTAAAAAGGAGTCCAACAGAAGTTTTGGTAAAAGGAAATGTTTTATATCTTAATTTTGCTAGAGTATAAATATAAGTATATGCACATGTAAATATATTTGTGCACACATAAATATTGATCAAGCTATACAGTTAAGTTCTGTACATTTTACCAAATGTAAACTATACCTTAAGAAAGAAAAGAAACATGGTGCTATTGATTATTGCTATATAGAAGAACTTAGGATGTTTCCACTAGTATTGATTAGATTAAAACAAAAATACATAAAGGCCTTAAAATCTGAATTTAAGTCCTCTTCAGCCTGACTACCCTTGTTTTCTACCAAACCCTTATCCATAGCTTTTTTAAGAATTGTTTTTGTCACACCATGCCCTTAATCAAAGCTCAAAAATCCACCAATATCATAGGGGGAAAAGGGAACAGTCTATAAGTCAGAAATTACTTACCTCTATAACTGAGTTATTGTATTTGAAAAATGGTACAAGGGTTAATGACTAGAACAATAATCATAGATACATACTTGTATATGCCAAGACTGTGCCAAGTATCTAACATGTACCATTTCACTATCCCTCATAGGACGATTGATGAAAAGGGTACTGCTGCTTAATCTTAGTGAGTCCTAGTTCTGTACCTCAAACCTGGGCACAGTGAGTTTAGAGAACCTATCCTGAACAATGCATTATTTTTATACTGGATATCCTAAGTGTGATGATTATATGACCAAAATAGCCGGTCCTTTGTGAGTCACTCTACGTTTGGACCATTGTAAGGAATGAGATGGATCTCATTGCTTATTACCAGGTCAACTATCGCAATTTCTGAAGCATACATTTGAAGTTTAACCAGTTATTTAGGAAATGTAGATGATTTTTTATGCTCTACATACTTTAAGATATAGATACAGATACAGATACAGATGCATTAAGTAGAATGTTTATTTTTAAATGAAGTAGATTAGCATTATAGGATATAAATGGAAGATGCAAGAAGGCACATATAAAATGGGTAATATATTCTCAGATTTTGGAGAAAAGATCATTGGATTTGAATTTGAAATTACCAAGGGAGATCTTAAAAAGAACTGCTGAGGTGCTGCATAAGCATATGAGGTTGGAAAGAGGAAATACTTGGAAGATCAAAGTGAAGGTGGCCCAGAAAGTACTTTCTGGTGAAATCTGTATGATGCAGAATTGTGAAGGAATGGATTTCTCCATTTAATTAAATTCCCCAGGGAATATAAAAAAAAAAGTTACCTTATAGATCTTATTTAAATTGTTTTTCCCCAAAATAATTAAGTTAGAATGTAACAAATCCTCTTCTAAGGGAAGGAAAACTCATATGTAAAATTATCATTCTTTCAATTCCCTTGGAAGTTTGAATGAAGAGAAGGAATGTCAACAATTACACTCAGATTCTAGAGTATCGCTAGATTTCTTCTCTCTGTAATTTTCCTGAATTCCGGGATAATGATTGATGATAAATTTAACAAAGTGAGTTTAAAATTCTTTTTAACATTTATTTATTTTTGAGAGGCAGAGAGAGAGAGAGAGTGCAAGCAGGGGAGGGGCAGAGAGAGAGGAAGACATACAATCTTAAGCAAGCTCCAAGCACTGAGCTATCAACACAGGGCCTGATGCGGGGCTTGAACTCACAAACCGTGAGATCATGACCTCAGCTGAAGTCGGAGCTTAACTGACTGAGCCACCCAGGCGCCCCTACAAATTTTTTTAATTCATTTTTAAATTTTTAAATTTTTAAATTCATTTATAAAATCATGTACAGTGAACCGCAAATGTGGAAAGAACTGGAAACTTTCTGATCTGTCAGCTAGCCAAACCTGAGAACATAGAGTTTTAGGACGAACATAAATTTCATTTGTTTAGCTGAATCAAACAACATTCAACTTGGATAAATGTGATTAATCTTAGGCTCTTTTAAGTACAAACACAATTTCAGATTTTCTCTAACCCAAACTTATTGACATTTTTTCTCTGCCAATTGACCTTACTTATTTGGTTGTGCTGAGTTGCTGTTGGATGGATTTAGGTGTCTCTTATGTCAGAGTCATATTTAGGGTGTGTGCATGCATGTGAAGGGAGGAGGTTTGTAATGTTTTATCAGCTACCTTAGATAGACCTATTTTTTCCCTGCAAAAGAGAAGAGATTATATACTTATACAAGCATTGTGTTTACAGTGTTTTTTTAAGAAAATATTTATTTTTTTAAACAGTACCATTAATGGAGATACAGAAACTTACTCTATCATATGACAGACACAACCTAAAATTATTACTTGTGAAGGTATCACAAGTTTAAGAACTTCACTTTACACAAACCTAGACATAGTCACAGATGAAGAAAGTTCCATTATACTCTATAGATAAAGTTATTTCATTCATTAGCATATGTTTTAAAAACTTACTGAGGCATGTCTCCTTCACCAAAACACATGAAAATGTATGGGGCATAATTGTCTAAAACTTGTAGAATTAGTTGAGTATGGGGATCCACAGAATCAAATTTGTCACTGTTTAATTTCAGTCTATGTTTGGATAGTGGAAATAATTGAACCAAAAAAATTGTCACTCGTAAGAATATCTCTTCAAAAAAAAAAGTCAATTCAATTTCTCCTTATCTTTTTTTCATCTTCTCAAGCTCCATTAAAGGAGAGAATATATGGAGGTGAGTGAGAATTTGAGGTCAAACTACTCCTTTTGTGTAGTTGCAAATAAGTTCTTAATTCAGATCTTGTTCAGATTTCAATTCAGTGTTTAAAACTATTCAACCAGAGAGGCAAACATTTCTCAGTGAAAACATTGATAAAGATGCTGCACCCCTACAAAGCAAAATAGGACTACTATATTTGCAGATAACATGATACTCTATGTAGGAAACCCAGAAGACTCCACCAAAAAATTGCTAGAACTGATGCATGAATTCAGTCAAGTCGCAGGATACAAAATTAATGTAAAGAAATCACTTGCATTTATCTATATCAATAATGAAGCAGCATAAAGTTATCAAGGAATTGATCCCATTTATAATTGCACCAAAAATCATCCTAGGAATAACCTAACCAAAGATGTAAAAGATCTATACTCTGAAAAGTATAGAAGACTTATGAAAGAAATTGAAGAGGACATAAAGAAATGGAAAAACATTCCATGCTCATAGATTAGAAAACAAGTATCATTAAAATGTATACACTACCCAAAGCAATCTACACATTTAATGCAATCTGTATGAAAATTCCAATAGAATTTTTTCATAGAGCTAGAACAAATAATCCTAAAATTTATATTGGACCACAACAGATCCAAATAGCCAAAACAATCTTGAAAAAGAAAAGCAGCAAAAGAAAAAAAATCACAATTCTCTACTTTAAGCTAAATTACAAAGCTGTAGTGATCAAGACAGTATGATACAGGCACAAAAACAGATACATAGTCAATGGAATGGAATACAAAACCCAGAAGTGGACCCACAACTCTATGGCCAACTAATCTTTGACAAAGCAGGAAAGAATATCGAATGGAAAAAAGACAGTCTCTTCAACAAATGGTGTTGGGAAAATTGGACATCAACATGCAGAAGAATGAACCTGGACCACTTTTTTATGCCATACACAAAAATAAATTCAAAATGATTGAAAGACCTAAATATGAGACAAGAAACTATCAAAATCCTAGAGGAGAATATAGGCAGTAACCTCATTGACATTGGTTGTAGCAACTTCTTACTAGACATGTCTCTGGAAGCAAGGGAAACAAAAGCAAAAACTGGGACTTCATCAAGATAAAAAGCTTCTGCATGGGGAAAGAAACAATCAACAAAACTAAAAGGAAGCCTTCAGAATTGGAGAAGATATTTGCAAATGACATGTAAGATAAAGGGTTAGTACCCAAAATCTATAAAGAGCATATCAAACTCAACACCCAAAAAACAAATAATCCAATGAACAAATGGGCAGAAGATATGAATAGTCATTTTTCCAAAGAAGACATCCAGATGGCTAACAGACACATACAAAGATGCTCAACATCACTCATCATCAGGCAAATACAAATCAAAACCACAATGAGATACCACCTCATCCCTGTCAGAATGTCTAAAGTTAAAAACACAAGAAAAAACAGATGTTGGCAAGGATGCGGAGAAAGGGGAACCCTCTTTCACTGTTGGTGGGAATGCAAACTGGTACAGCCATTCTGGAAAAAAATATGGAGGTTCCTCAAAAAGTTAAAAATAGAACTACTCTATGACCCAGCAATTTAACTACTACATATTTACCCAAAGGATACAAAAATGCTGATTCGAAGGGGCACATGCACCCTGATGTTTATAGCAGCACTATCAATAATAGCCAAATTATGGAAAGAGCCCAAATATCCATTGACTGATGAATGGATAAAGAAGAGGTCACACACACACACACACACACACACACACACACACACACACGATGGAATATTACTCAGCCCTCAAAAAGAGTGAAATCTTGCTATTTGAGATGGCATGGATGGAGCTAGAATGTATTATGCTAAGTGAAATATGTCAATCAGAGAAAGATAAATACTATGTGTTTTCACTAATGTATGGAATTCAAGAAACAGAACAGGTGAACACAGGGGAAAGAAAAAAAAAAGGAAGGGAGGCAAACCATAAGAGACTCTGAACTATAGAGAACAAATTGAGGGTTTCTGGATGGGAAGTGGGCTAAATGGGTGATAGGTATGAAGGAGGGCCCTTGTGATGAGCATTGGATATTATATGTAAGTGATGAATCACTAAATTCTACTCCCAAAACTAATATTACACTATAGATGAACTAACTATAATTTAAATAAAAACTTTTGAAACATAAAAAAAAAAAAAAACAATAGAATATGTTTTTGAAAAAGTAGATCTTCTATTATAGCTAGAAAATGCATTTGAAAATTGTTCCCGTGGAGCACCTGGGTGGCTCAGTCAGTTGGGTGTCCTGACTTCAGCTCAGGTCATGGTCTTGCACCTTGTAAGTTCAAGCCGTGCGTTGGGCTCTATGCTGGTGGCTCAGAGCCTGGAACCTGCTTTCGATTCTGTGTCTCCCTCTCTCTGCCCCTTCCCCAGTTTACACTCTGTCTCTCTGTCTCTCTCTCTCTCTCAAAAATAAATATTAAAAAATTACAATAGAAAAGATTAAAGATTAAAAAGATTAAAAGATTAAAAATTTTTTTATTAAAAAAAAGAAAATTGTTGCCTTTGCTTTGTCTATATCTTTAAAAGTTATGTAATTTTAATAATTGTGGTCAGATTTTAAATAAGAACAAAAACGGCAACCATTTGTTATATAAATTTCCATTGTATTACCCATGAGAAATAATGGAATAAAATATGTGGCCTCACATAAAAGTCATGACCTGGCAAAATGGGGCAAATATATAGTGAAAACTTAATTCTTCCATTTGCTTAATTGCATAAAGGAGTCAGAGTATTTGGCTTATTGAGACCAGAGAAATATTATATGGGAAAATGCTGTAAAGTCAGTTTTGCAACTGTGTCAAATTATAGAAGCAATGAGCAAAGAATGTTTGTTTTCCAACTATTTTTCACATGTGTGCTCTTTAATATTTGGAGCTTATCAGCAACTAAAAAATTGAGTCAAGTATTTATGGTAAACTGGGTTTTACTGAAGTATGTTTGCTTGTTGATAAGGACTTCCTGTACAAGAGGCTAAAAAGTAGTTAGCCCTCTTCAGCCAAAGGTATTTTTTATGTCAGTGTGCAGTGGATTCCTTTGAAAAGAGGTTTATAGCAGTTCTTACTTTAGTTTTACGAAAGGCAATGTGGCATTCAACACTATGGTGTTAAATGTTCATTTTTTTAAGATTAGTGGGAAGTTTACAAATGTTCGCTTTACTATTAGAGTTCATAGCATGCAAATATATTTTACTTATATATAATGTTATGCATCAACTGCTTCCAATAAAAATTCAAATTAATAATGCCATTAGCCATTCTAAAAGATTTAAGCAGGAAGCCTAACTCTTTATTTCAATATTTATTAAAGTGTAATTTTTTCCAGTGGTTTTGTCTCCAGTTATCTAATTGTCATTATAACTCAGTATAGTTTAGGAATAGATAAATCCAACCTTAGAAGTTTTAGAATTACTTCGATATCCAGAGTAAATACTCAATCTCCAGATACTGGGTACAGTTAACAACCTAAAATTAGTACCTCCATTGATGATATATTCAAGGTGTATTAAGAGCAATGGTTCATAAACTTATAGGGAACTGATAAAACTAGGCTCATCACCACCCCATCCCAGCAAAAATATACACATGCGTATATATACATTAAAAATAAAGCTTAATATAATAGTTAATATAATCGTTTAACATAAATTCATCCATTGCTGTTAGATGTAATACCATGGACTCTTAGTGTGCAACAAAACCAATTGTAATATTTTTTCCAATACTATAGGTTCCCCAAAGTTGTTCGTAATGCACTTACAGGACTTTTTTAGTTTCATGTTGCTTGAGTTACCTCATGTTAATGCCTGCACGGCAGTGTTTCAGTCTGTTGGCTTTACCTGTTCTTAATCCTGTGTTTAGCATATTTGAGTTGCAACATGCATTTATGCACCCAGAGACACAATCTGTATTCCTCTTATGTGTGCATATTCCTGTCTTGATCTTTAATGTTAAATCTGACTTTTAGGTCTCAATAAAATTGTTTAAGAGTATCCAAGGGATTGAAAGGTATCATTATATTATCCTACCTAAACGCAATGATACCAACTCTTGGCTAAAGAACACATACACACAAATAAATATTGACATTACAGTGTTGAGTACACCACAGCATCAAGCTTTCAACTACATTGGCCTTACCCAACCTCTGGATACAAGAATTAACTTAGTTGTTCCTAACCTGGCTTTAAGGGATAAGCATTTTTCACTAACTTCTTTGCCTTCTCAATTTATTTTTTCCAGGGTGTTTACATGTTCTATTCTCTCCATAAGGAACACTCATATCTTGCCAACCATAATTTTGTGTGACTTGCTTCAATTTATCCTTGCTACCTCAACATAAACATTTATTCCTCAGAGTCACTTTTTCTGAACACGTCCTTTTTTTATCATAGCATGAAATTCATTGTTCCCATAAAATTCAAGAGAACAGAGTAGTATGATGCCTAGAATATTTTGTGGGCTCATTAAATGTTGCTGAACATTATGTGTATGTATGTGTGGGTGAATGAATGAATGAATGAATGAATGAATGAATACCTATACCATAGTGTATATTCAAAATATACTTGCTTGATAAGTGAATAATGTCTTTCACTTTTGATTTTAGAGATGTTCACGTCAAAAACTGAAATAATTGAATTTGGACTTTTGTCCAATTAGTTACAAGTCATGTTATAAGTCATGTTATATTCTACCAAATCATAGTTGTATATTTTTATACAGTGTCTTTTAATTTATTTTCTTTATTTAATCTCCTTCCTTCTTACAAACATTTAAGACTAGAATTCAGACTCATGAAGAATCTCAAGTTGATTTGAACCAACAAAGAACCTGATGCCTGAATTTTTCTATGTGAAAACTAGTAACTTACTGTAATCAGTGTATTAAAAAGCACTGTTCTTGGCCTTAAGTATATCTTACACTATCTAGAACAAATCTTCCAAATAGTTTAATTTTTACAAATAAGATAGTTGAAATCTTTCAATAATCCAAGAACAGACTTCAAAATTCAGGATCTTTTCCCGTAAGTCATTAACTCTTTGACACCTATCTGAATCTATAGCTCCTATAACTGGTATCAAGGCTAAATTTCTCTTTTTTTGCCTGTATGGCTCATTGCCATTTAAATTGTCAATACTTACAATATTATGCTAAGCAAAATAAGTCAGTCAGAGAAAGACAAATATCATGATTTCACTCATGTGTGGAATTTAAGAAACAAAACAAATGAACATAGGAGAAGGGAAGGAAAAAGAAGATAAAAAAGAGAGGGAGACAAACCATGAGAGACTCTTAAATACAGAGAACAAACTGAGAGTTGCTAGAGGGGAGGAGGATGGGGGAATGGGCTAAATGGATGATGGGCATTAAGGAGAGTACTTGTTGGGATGAGCGCTGGGTGTCATATGTAAGAGATGAATCAGTGGGTTCTACTCCTGAAGCTAACTTGAATTTAAATAAATAATTTTTTAAAAATTCAATACATCCTTGGCACAAAAACAGACACTGAGATCAATGGAATGGGATATAAAACCCAGAAATGGACCCACAGATCTATGGTCAACTAATCTTTGACAAAGCAGGAAAGAATATCCAATGGAATAAAGACCATCTCTTCAGCAAGTGGTGCTAGGAAAACTGGACAGCAACATGCAGAAAAATGAACTTGGACCACTTTCTTACACCATACACAAAAATAAACTCAAAATGGATGAAAGACCTAAATGTAGGAAAGAAAGCCATTAAAATCCTAGAGGAAAAAGCAGGAAAAAACGTCTTTGACCTTGGTTGCAGCAACTTCTTACTCAGCACATCTCCAGAAGCAAGGGAAACAAAAGCAAAAATGAACTATTGGGACCTCATCAAAATAAAAAGCTTCTGCATAGCGAAGGGAACAATCAGCAAAACTAAAAGGCAACCAATGGAACGGGAGAAGATATTTGCAAATGACATATCAGATAAAGGGTTAGTATCCAAAATCTATAAAGAACTTACCAAACTCAACACCCCCCTCCAAAAAAAATAATCCAGTGAAGAAATGAGCAAAAGACATGAATAGACACTTCTCCAAAGAAGACATCCAGATGGCCAACCAACACATGAAAAAATGCTGAACATCACTCATCATCAGGGAAATACAAATCAAAACTATAATGAGGTATCACCTCACACTTATCAGAATGGCTAACATTAACTCAGGCAACAACGGATGTTGGCGAGGATGCGGAGAAAGAGGATCTCTTTTGCACTTCTGGTGGGAATGCACACTGGTGCAGCCACTCTGGAAAACAGTATGGAGGTTCCTCAAAAAATTAAAAATAAAACTACCTTATGACCCAGCAATTGCACTACTAAGTATTTATCCAAGGGATACAGGTAAGCTGTTTCAAAAGGACACATGCACCGCAATGTTTATAGCAGCACTATCGACAATAGCCAAAGTATGGAAAGAGCCCAAATGTCCATCGATGGACGAATACATAAAGAAGATGTGGTATATATATATACAATGGATTATTACTCGGCAATCAAAAAGAATGAAATCTTGCCATTTGAAACCACGTGGATGGAACTAGAGGGTATTATGCTAAGTAAAAGTAGAGAAAGACAAATATATGACTCCACTCATATGAGCACTTTAAGATACAAAACAGATGAACATAAGGGAAGGGAAGCAAAAATAATATAAAAACAGGGAGAGGGACAAAACATAAGAGACTCTTAAATATGGAGGACAAACAGAGTTACTGGAGGGGTTGTGGGAGGGGGGATGGACTAAATGGGTAAGGGGTGTGAAGGAATCTACTCCTGAAATCATTGTTGCACTGTATGCTAACTAACTTGGATGTAAATGAAAAAATAAACTAAATTAAAAAAATTCAATACCTCCTAATTTTGCAGAAAATGTTGGAATTAGCTTTGTGATTTGAGAGTAAGTCCTGGGATAGGAAAGTTTATATTTTAAAAATTCAAGAGAAGCTGGTGACTTTGTTATGAACCACCTTCCCTGAGTTGTAATCTCTAGAACAGTTACAGTTGTATGTATCTATGCTTCTAATCTGTCATTTCTTTGTTCTTGGGATCTATATACTCTTAATAATTACTCCTACTAGCCTTATCCCGGCATCTGCCACTTCCTTTATCCTTAAGCCTCCTTCCCCTGATGTTAATAAAACATCAGATCCCCAAATGAAATTCCTAGGACACATTATAATACCTGGTGCCATGATATACTACAGATTATCTGATTCCTTACATGAGGGGTTGGCAAACTATGACTATGGATCAAATTTAGCCCACCACTCATTTTGTAAAATAAGTGTTATTGGATTTCAGCCATGCCCATTTGTTTACATATTATCTATGGCTGCTTTTGTGCTACAATAGCAAAGCAGAAACCTTATGGCTTACAAAGCTTAAAATATTTACTATCTGGCCCTTTACAGAAAAGAGCCTTTACTGATCCCTAGTTTGGACACAGGGAAATATTAAGTGCAGTTTTCTATAACATATTAGAATAAAATTTCCTGGGTCCTAGGAGTCACAAACTACAAAAACTGTGGCTGCATGCAGGTAAACTAAAAGTGAATCAGACTTGTAAGTAACAGACAATGATAGAGACTTGGAAATTGTTAGGTGCACACTTTGCTTAAGAAATGCAACCTCTGGGGAGCCTGGATGACTCAGTCGGTTGAGCATCTGTCTCTTGATTTTGGCTTAGGTCATAATCTCATGGGTCATCAGTTTAAGCCCTGCTGACATCTGTGCTGACAGCATGGAGCCTGCTTGGGATTCTCTGTCTCCCTCTATGTCTGCCCCTCTCCCTCTCATGCTCTCTCTTTCAAAAACAAATAAATACATAAATAACATTTAAAAAAGAAAGAAAGAAAGAAAGAAAGAAAGAAAGAAAGAAAGAAAGAAAGAAAGAAAGAAAGAAAGAAAGAAAGAAAGAAAGAAAGAAAGAAATGCAGCTATCCCAGCCCCACATCAATTTGCCCTACTGGGTTGTGGACCATGTATCACCAAACCTAATTTTTCAAGAGATACCAGACATTTATATTCTTATGTGAAAACTTAAAATAAAATAAAATAAAATAAAATAAAATAAAACAAAATAACCTGAGTAAATATTTTAGGACAATTTGTGTGAAAAACATGATAAAACTTGAATTTGGCTATAGATCATCAGTTGTAATCACAGCTTTAAAAAATTCAAATTTTCCCCTATAAATCTAAGATTGAACTATATTACAGCACCAGTGAGATATTAGTGAATTATAAATATTTTTATGAATCACCCTTAAAAATTTATAATAGAATTTCCAACACTTAATTTAACATGTTTATAAACTAATAGAAGTGTTATTGATCAAGGTTATGAGGGTTTTCGTCAAAATTGAAACCTACACAAAAAGTTATTTAGAACCAGCAATAATCAAAAAAAGAAAGGTCACATACTATTCCTAATCAATGTGGTATGCTCCCCACACCTTATTAGTTCTTAACCCTCAGTGTAAATGTTAATGAAATCTAATTAGCCCTGGGTGAACACCTGCCAATATCTATTGAGGCAAAGAGAAAACTGTAACAAATACCTTAATTGTGTCTTGCATCTTTGCTTTAAAAAAACTTTTCAGGACAACATGGGGTACCTGGGTGGTTCAGTTGGTTAATCATCCGACTTTGGCTCAGGTCATGATCTCACAGCTGTGAGCTTGGGCCCCATGTGGGGCTCTGTGCTGACAGCTCAGAGCCTAGAGCCTGCTTTGGATTCCATGTCTCCCTCTCTCTCTGCCCCTCCGCTGCTTGCAAGCTCGCTCTCTCTCTCTCTGTCTCTCAAAATTAAGTAAACATTAAACATTTTTTTTAACTTTTCAGGACAACAAAATTTCCATTTAGAAGGATATGAGATCTAGAGGGTAAGAGATATCTAGAGATAAGTCAAGATCCTAACACTTTTAGCTGGGAATTGAGTGAAATTTAATAAAGGGGCTGTTTTAAAAAAATGGGAAGTTGTTTGGGGTATGAGAGAGAAAGAGGCCATGGACTTAGTTCATTACCACCTCTAAGGCAGTGGAGGTAGGAGGACCATGTAGTTCTCTGTCTACCTAATGAGAGATTTTGGTTGAGGGGCATAACCAACCAGCTGTGGCTTAGACGCCAGGGAACAGGGAGAAAAACATTCCTTACTTCCGCCTCCCTCTTGTTCTTCCCATTGCTGAACTCACTGGAAGCCTGATGGCAAGGCAGCCTATAGATACAGTCCATAAAGGTCAGCCACCTGCAATACAGATTAGAGTGAAGAAGGCTAAGATTGGCCATGAGGGGCAAAGAAGGATACTCAGCTCAGTGGTCTTCCTTTCTTGTTGCATGGTGTTCTCTCTAACCTTTGAAAATTGTTAAGTCTTCTAAAGCTGAAAACATAGTAACGTAGAACATGAATTGGAGGTTTCTATAAAGCAATTGAAGTGAATGAGCTGTGAGTGAATACTTGTACAGAGAGCATCAAATGTGTCTGTTAATGACTATTATTATATCTTGTTCTATTATGTGTCTGGCGAGCTGAGAAGTCAAATGAGGGTGACAGACACAGTGAAAATTGAAATGCCGTACCTCTTCTAGCATCCTCTGTGGGGAAGTATTGAGCAGACAATTGCTATTCTAAATGAGCTTACATGTGTATGCTTTGAAGGAAGGATTTCCATGGAGAGTAGCATAAGAAGTTGTGTGGTTATATATTGGAGCATTCCCCATTGCCGAACTCAACTGACTAATTTTGAAGTTCAATTAATTGCTTTAATCAGACCATGTTGTTGCAGGTGTTACTATAATCCAGGGAAATAAAGCACTTCACCATTACTTCTAGTTGTAGGCTGGCTTGATAAGGAAAATAAACTTGGATGACTTGATGGATGTTGCACAATTCTGGAAAACCTTAATTAGTGTTTTGGGAAAAGCAAGCATTTGGCTACGTTTGGCTTTATCGGGATTTTAGTTAACAGCCCTGGCCTAACCTACAGATAAGTACATGGAATATTTGGCTAAAATTCTCAAAATTGGTTTTGGTAATTAAGCTGCAATTGAAATAGTGGGAAAGCTATATTTTTTTCCAGTTGTTTCCAGGTTATATTAATATGAATGATATTTTGGTCTTCTTTTATGTGCATTAGTGCATTCCAGCATATCAATTTATCTGAATGCTGTTTTTGTTCAAAATCTCTTTTTATTTATTGTAATACATACATTTAAGAATATCTTTTAAGGAAAATAAACCCAAATATAAAGGATTTGGCATGAATATAAATTTATAATAATAGTTTTTGAAAAGGGTTAACCTAAAATTGGATATTCTTATTAAAAGATGGGTTAAGAACATAGCTTTAGAGTCACAATATCTAGGCTTGATCCCTGATCTGCCACTTATTAGTTCTACGAACTTGTCTCACTTTTCTTATCTGTAAAATGAAGCTGATAATACTACCTCTCTCCTGAGATTGCTGTTAATAATTACTAAGTGCTTAGAACAGTGCCTGGAACATAGGGAACATTCATTCAGTAAATCTTAGCCACGATTATATGTTCACGAGGAAGGGACAATAACACAATTGTGAAAACCGGGAACTATAAATTTATTTAAAAAGTATTATAGTGATATGAGTGAAAATATGAGGAAGTGTCACTAGGATGCAGATTACTTTGGTTTTTAGTTTTGTTTGGTTTCTTTGCACTGTTGGTAGAACCATCCAACTCTATTATTAGAGATTTGTAAAAATTGTTAGTAAGCTGAATATTTATTGATAAGTCTTTTCTGGTGTGCTGAATTTGTAAAATTCAAATTTGAGAACTATAGGAAATCCTGAGCATGGAAAAGAAAACCCAATAATAAATTTAATTCTTTTTTCAAAACTCAAAAACATAAATTGCTTGTCCCAATATTTAAATTTAACTGGACAAACTTTATATTAATAAAGACTACCTAAGTTAAATATTAAAGAGTAAATGTTTCCTAATATTTTAAAGTTCATTTATTTATTTTGAGAGAGAGAGAGAGAGAGAGAGAGCAGGGGAAGGACAGAGAGAGAGGGAGAGAGAGAATCCCAAGCAGGCTCTGCACTGTCAGCCTGGAGCCTGACACAGGGCTCAAACCCACAAACTGCAAGATCATGACCTGAGCTGAAATCAAGAGTCTAATGCTTAACCAACTAAGCCACCCAGGTGCCCCAAAGAGTAAATTATTTTAAATGTATATTGGATTGTAATGTCCTATATCAAAGTTCAGCAAAGAGGGTTTAAAGGAAATCACCATCTACCTTTCAAACAACTTGTTGCAAGAACAATATTTATTCTACCTAAAAAGTGTTAAAATTTTATATAAGAAAAAAATAATAAAAGATAAGTATATTTTAAATTCTCAGATTCATTGTTTATCTTTGCCCACGCCAAGAAAAATTATGAATATTTCAGTTATTATATAATTTTGAGAACAGATATGAAAGACAGATATTCTTAGAGGTGCATCCCATGAAATTGCATACCAATGACTGCAGCGTGCTAACTTTCAGAGACCTGCCTTTTATTTTAAAAAGTTCAAGAAAGGGGTGCCTCAGTGGCTCAGGTGGTTATTCATCTTATTCTTGATCTTGGCTCAGGTCATGATCTCGTGGTTTGTGAGTTTGAGCTCTGCATGGCGCTCTGCACTGATAATGTGGAGACTGCTTGGGATTTTCTCTCTCTCACCCTCTCTCTGTCCCTCCCCTGCTCTCACTCTCTCTCTCTCAAAATAAATAAATAAACATTAAAAAATATATGAAAAATATATATAATAATATAAAAAACGTTATATTTTTTAACGTTTATTTATTATTGAGAAACAGAGACAGAGCATGAGCGGGGCAGAGAGAGGAGGAGACACAGAATCCAAAGCAGGCTCCAGGCTCTGAGCTGTCAGCACAGAGCCCAACGTGGGGCTTAAACACATGAACTGTGAGATCATGACCTGAGCTGAAGTCAGACACTTAACCGACTGAGCCACCCAGGTGCCCCTTTAAAAAATATATTTAAAAAATTCAAGAATTTGTTAAATCAATAAAACAGAGTGAAAGCAAACATATTTTGTAGGAAGAAATCATTACAACAATCAAAAGAAAATAATACTTCTTCTGCTATGAAAACACAATCGAGTTAAAAGAATTTTTATATTTAGTATTTTTATAATAGTTTCACTAAAATCTCCTCTTAGTTTTTCATAAACAATTCAAATGATGAAAATTTTACATAATTGGCTGTTCCAGCACATGAGAGCTGAATTTGCACCTCTCTTCCAAAGTCCATGTTCAATGGCATCGCCCCAAAAATTTAAAGTAGGCAATGAGGGGAGTATTTATATAACATAAATTGGCTAATGTTATCCATCTGGGTTATTTTTGAGAGCTAGTCATTATACATTTTATCAACATACCTCAACTTTATCAACACATTCCTCACACTTGAAGAGTCTGGTTGAATCCCACTCTGTTTTTATCCTTTGTTCTAGTTTTTTAAATAATTAATGCACTGTATTAATTACTACAACACAATACAGAAGTTTTTACTGGTTAATGAGAAAGCTGTCGACATAACCACAAAAAGAAAACCTTTGGGAAAATAATTTCAGGATTTTTCAAAAAATTTACAGTCTTACAGTTGATCTTTTATAGTAGATTGTTTCTAAAGAAAAGTTTATAGGATTCTGCTAATGCATTCCAGACTTTGGCAATATGTTTCCAAAGTTAAAAATTTGGAACCTGGAGCTAGTCAAAACTCTCTTTTTTTTATTTTATAAAAAAATTGTGTTAATATTTTTTTTTTGAGAGAGAGAGAGAGACAGAGTGCAAGCGGGGAAGGGACAGAGAGAGAGGGAGTTGCCCGATCAGAAGCAGGCTCCAGGCTCTGAGCTGTCAGCACAGAGCCCAATGTGGGGCTCGAACCCACAAATTGTGAGATTATGACCTGAGCCGAAGCCAGACGCTCAACTGACGGAGCCACCCAGGTGCTCCTCAAAACTCTTTTTGAAGTGTGATTTGCATTGACCAGCTGAGTGACTTTCACCAACTTTTAGTCCTTTCTGATATTTTTGTGTTTACATTGGATGTGTAATAACAATATAGAGCTTATGAGACATTAAGGCAATAATACCTGTAGAGTTTAGCACAGAGACTGGCACTTCAAAAGCCTCACTTATTTGTAGATTGATTTGCCAACAGCTATATAATAGAAAACGCAGGGTTGTACATGGCTGGGTCAACATTTACTATTCTGACTACAAATGCCCCAAATTCCACTTGATCATCTAGTTAATGGAATTATTTTACATCTGCTAACCTGTAAATTCAGTCAGTAGTGTGTATTTTATGTTATGTATCAGTTATAGTTCAGATGAATACATTTAAAAGGTTGTTTTGATTATTAAATAGGTGAAATCAAAACTTCCATAAGCTGATTGGGGAGAAGGTAGGGAATTGAGTGAAAACATACTGAGGTTGGACACGATAGACCCTCAGAAAAGATTTCTGTGAGTAAAATTCATCATTTGTGCCTTGAGCCCATCATGTTTAAATATTTTTAATAAAGAAACAGGCTATTTTTTTTTCTTAAAAGATTTAACTCCAAAGAGTTTTATAAAAGATATATAAAAGATGAGGATCACATAATAGTAAGAAAACTCTTAGGAATTAGGAGAAATGGATCTGTTGGGGCACAACTTTGTGCAGGCCACTTCACCAATCTGGACCTCCTTCATAATCTTGAAAGTGCATTTCCATTCTGAAATTCCAAAGAATTGTCTTATAAGGATAATCTGTGAAGTCACTGTTAATATACTGCATTTGCATAGCTCTTAGCACCTTTCAAATGCTTTTCACCTACATTAGCCAAGGGAAATTGTCCATGAGCCAAAGAGCTCATCAAAGAAATAAAGGAGGAAGATAAGCAGAAGTATCATCTACTGAATAATGAGGAATTCAGCAAAGGAAACCCAGGAGTCCCTGGCAGCTAAACCAAGAACTATTCCATTACAACTGGTCTCCAATGGGTTTCTAGTCCTTTGATTAGCTTTTGAGTAATAACACCACTGTCACTACCAGTCTAATTTAAAACTCCTAAGCCTTGTGAAATATGTAAGTGTTAAATGTTAAATTTTTATCAGCGATGTGTAAAGGGACTGCAGTTGTTGTTTCTTAATAGATATAAGCTTGGTGTGTCTTTTGTGGTTAATAACACAACTTGCTGTAGTTTACAATGCAAAAATAAACCACTAGACACTCTTATCTCCTTCCTTTTATCCACCATCTTCATAGAAGTAAGGAAAAATTATCATTATGGTTTTTTTCTCCCTTTAAGTGTGTTTTTATTTATATAATATGTGGACATATTCAACTTGTAGTAAAAAAATAAACATTACAGAGAAGGTCTTAAGACATTCTTAAAAATGTCTTGATTTCTCTAAAAAGAGCTTCAATCTGTGACCTATGAGTTTGGCTTTAGTCCGGTTAGCACTTTTGGAAAGACATAATCAACAAATAATGTGTGAAAATTTACTAAGGGATCATCTGGAGCAGATGAAGTTTCATGAAAAACAAGCTATTTAAAACTAGTCTTCTGTCATTTTTAAAATGATATCACTAGGCTAGAAGATCTAGAAGATTCTTTAGAAATCTCCCCCTAACTCCCAGCCCTCCAAAATTCCTCATGCTATCGTTTAGGAAAAAATGAAGACAATGGGCTAATATGGTGAACATTTAATAATACATCACTATAACCTGAAAGGGAAGAGTGATGAATTGATATCAAATGGAATCATTGTTTGCTTCAGAGCTCTTATCTTGGCCCTTCTCTGTTTAACACATTTGTTAATGGCTGGTATGATGTCACTTAGGCAGCAGTCAACTACTACACATAAGACTGAACTGGTGGTAAAGGAAGTATAGTTCCCAGTAGTGGGGGAAAGCCAATCCTTATTTATGGCATTTCTATTCCAAAATAAGGTTCAAATATTTGACTCTGATGCCAAACTTTAGGATGTTTTACTCCATAATATATTTAGGATGTTTTGCCTATGATAGTGGATATAAACCAAAACCATGCTTTTGGTTTGAGGGAAATAATTAAGGATGTTTAGATTGGAGAATTGGAGATTAAGTAGGGAAAAGGTATCTTATATATAAAGAACTTCTATATTGAAGAGTATTAAACTATAAAATATATCCTTCTTGGTGAAATAAATTAAGACTGAGTATAGGATATAAATAGCTTATTTGTTTGCTTAATATAAGGAAAAAAATCTTTATAACTTTCAGAACTAAAATAGTTCTCTTATTAGGGAACAATTTTCTCATCACACGAGATCCAGCTCAGCTTTGGAAGATAACTTTTCAGAGTGATTGGCCATAAGATTCATATGGGTTAATTGAATAATACCCAGGGATTTTGAAACCCTGAAGTCACCCTCCACCCACAGCCTATGGAGGACATACATTAAATTATTATAAAAGGTGGATGAAGTTATTGACTAATTATTTTAAGATGGACTCTTAAACATAAGTGAGAAAATTGGAGAAGAAAGAAGAGAAAAAAAATAGCCCAGTAACACCAATACTATTTTATTTTATTGCATTTTATTTTTATAATGTATAAAGGCACTTGTTTAGTCTTTTATATTTCATCCATGTTCCCTTTAAGGATGCAGTCTTCTTAGACATCACTTAAAAACTGTATGGTATATAAAACAAAAGAAACATGATCAACTTTTCATCTCTTTGCTGGGAATCAATTTTCCCCCCAGTCCTACAATTCAACACTTGGTTATATCTTAATAAAATCCCCTTTAATTTTATAAAATGTAGTCTGGATTTCTAACTTACATCTGGGCAATCTTCATTCCATTCTACCCTAGCCCACTCTTTCTTAAAGACAAATTTTGAAGAAGTCTTATAAAAATGTGTAAGGTTTTTTCTCTTTCTAATGACATCCCATCCTTGAAAGAATTGTTCTTATCTCTTTCAGTCACCAGAGCTTATCTAAAAGATTGTAATTATCCAAATCCTGTATTACTCACTGAAAAAAAATCAACAACAAATCATGCTTATCTTGGCATTTCTAAGCTAATAGAGTGCTGTTTGTCTTTCGTCTGTATCTTGTTCTTGAACATAACAGCCTAGAAAAACATACTGTCCTCCAGGGTGATTAGGTTCTCCCCTTTTTCTAGCAAACCACATACAGCTTCTTTTTCTAGCAAACCACATACAGAAGTCAATAAACTGTAATGAACTTACCTGGAGTAAGTGTAAGGACACTGGAATGAATCCACTGTATATAATGGATGTGGAAGACTGTCACAGCTCAGCCATGAATAGGCCTCAGAGAATCCATACTGATGAGAAATATTGTAAAGACCCATCTAGTTCAATAACAACATTAGCATCAAAAGACAATGATATAGTCCATTATTGTTTGTAAAAAGCTCTAAGTGTATTAAGTAATGTTATTTTCAAAACCACTCTGACATTGTGTATAATGTATAAACAAATTTCTGGACAGGAAAGCTGGGGTTCAGAGAGTATCAGTGTTCTGCCTGAAGTCACACAGCTGTAAACTTGGGGCAGAAAACCACATCACTTTATGCCAGATCACATTTTCTCTTTATGTTTGATGCCATTCTCCTCCTCCACACCAATCTGATACTGAGTTTTCCAACAGCTAGACTCCCAGGTCTATGCTTGAATCCCTCCAGTCTTTGACAGCAACCAAGCACCTTAGCTCTGGTTAATGCTTTATGGTATTGATTAGACTGGGAACAAACAAACTATCTGTGGTTTTTTCCCTTTGTGTGATTTGAATGAGGTTGCTTCTAATATTCTCTCTTTAAAGAATTTTGTCTATTCGCTTAAGAAAAAAAATTTTTTTTCAATCATGATAGTTTTTAATTCCTTAGAAATTACTTAAAATACATTTTTATATCTTCTGAAATGGTCATATGCTTTTTTCTTAATAAGAAACCATCCTTGTATTTTGGTTTTCATACATAATTTTAATTTCATCATTTTTATCATTGTCTTTCCATTTTAATTTCAAGTTTATGCTTTAATTAGATAAATTAGGAAGATTTCCATTTTTTTCTTACCCTAGAACAATTTTTATATGAAAACTGTTTCATGAAAATTGAAAGTAAGTCACTTGTAGAGATAGTGATGGTTGGACTAAGTGGCATTTTGTAGGTAAACATTGATAATTTTCTCAATTTCTTTAGTTTTGCACTTCTTACGGCAGTTTTATGATTTATATTTTTGTGTCTAAACACAAATTTTGTAGAGAGTTCTAAAAATGTTTTAGCAGCATTATTTATTCCCTCATGCCTCATCCAATGTGCTTCTATATTCCATGTTCTCTCTCTTGATTCAACTATTCATTCTTCAGTTTCTTTCCTTTTTTTTTAATGTTTATTTATTTATATTGAGGGAGAGAGAGAAACAGCATGCAAGTGGGGGAGGGACAGAGAGAGAGAGAGAGAGAGAGTGAGAGAATCCCAAGCAGTCTCTACACTCTCAGTGCAGAGCCTCATGCGGGACTGGAACCCACAAACCATGAGATCATGACTTGAGCCAAAATCAAGAGTAAGATGCTTAACTGACTGAGCACCCAGGTGTGCCTCCTTATTTTTTTTTTTCTTATAGTCTAGTTAATTAATTTTTCTACAACTGTCATGTTTCTTCACGGTTTCCTTCAGTCCTCTTGATGGTTATTTTTAACTTGAATTAAACTTAAAGATGGTTAATTTATCTTTATGCTTTCCTATAAAAGGTAGACATTTGAAACTATGAATGCTTTTTTCTAAGTGCAACTCTGATAGATTTCCATACATTTTGAGATGTGTTATTCTGACTGTATTTAAACTCTAATATACATAATTATATCTTCGATAATCTTGAATACAATGTTTGTTTAGGAGAGTGAATTTTAATCTCCAGGTATTTTTTTTATGATCAAATTAAATTATATCCCTAGAATGTATCCTGTATATTTTTATCTTTGTTTAAGTTTTTGAAGTGGCACTAACTTTAGGAAATTCTTTAAGTTGACAAAATAAAGGCTTACTTTCATGTCTTCTAGGGACTGAATTTATTCTGCATTTTGTGGTCATCCAGACGCTATCCTCCCTTCAAATATTTAGATGCATCATGATTTCCTCATTGTGTCTCATTTTCCCCAAACTAATATTTCTTTTTTGTTTTTTAATTTTTTTTTCTTTTTTTTTTTTGAGAGCAAGAAAGACCGAGCATGCCTAGGGGAGGGGCAGAGAGAGAGGAGGAGACACAGAATCCTAAACAGGCTCCAGGCTCTGAGCTGTCAGCACAGAGCCTGACACAGGGCTCGAACTCATAGACTGTGAGATCATGACCTGAGCTGTAGTCGGACACTCAACTGACTGAGCCACCCAGGTGCCCCCATCTTTTTTGTTTTTTATAGGCTTTCTCTTATAATACTATTTTGAGTCTCCTCTCTTTCTAAGCTGCAGTATAAGATTTATTTTCTTTGAAATAAGAGATTATTCAGTGTTGTAAAACCCATATGTATACTCTAAATATGGCAACAATGTGGAGTAGTCTTTATAAATGGTTGTAGTCTTATTTAGAATCAGATAATCATGATAAGAGAGACAGAGACAAAAAGTAATTAGTGTAGCATCACCTCTCTCTTATTTGTTCTTTGTCTTTCTGTTTTTTCTTAAATTAAAAAGTATCTCTTGTGAGCAATTAGTTATTTCTGCATGCCAAGAATAACTTCTAATTCCATGATAGTTAACCTATGCCCCCTGATAAAATTACCATTTGTTGAATCCTGAACTGTATAGTTGGTGCTATTCTAACATTCCTTGTCACCCCCTCCACACCCAAAGATACACCCATCACTCTGCAAGATCTCTGTAACAGGATTTCCTCTCATTCTGGAAAGTGGGAAGAAAACTGAGGCAGTATGGCATAGCATTTATGAGATTAGTTCTGGGATTATGTTCAGGGGGTCTGACTCTGGTTTCTCCCACGCGTGGCCTAAGTGACCTTTGCAAGTTATACAAATGCAGCTTTTTCATCCATATACTGGCAATATTAGTGACACCTCTTTGGTATGAGTAAGTAATGCATCAAAGCGTTCAACACATCATAGGCACTCTACAATTATTAACAAATTTTTTTGTGGTTCTGTCATTTCAGGTACATAGTTGATGTTTATCTACACAGCACCTAAATGGATTTGTTAAACTTTCTGATTCCTTGTGATTTGTCTTGATGTATTTTAAACCAGTTCTTGAGAGATAAGCTTTGATGGTTTTGTTGTAAAGAAAAAGGAAATTGATTCAGCATCTTTGAAGCCAGCATTTCCCTAGGTATTTAGGAAAAAAGAAAATACCATGATTTTCCCCATCCTACAAAAAACATTCATTGGGAGAATGATCCTGCACAAAGTTATTCACACCTAGTTAGCAAATGTTCAAAATGAATTGATACTTTTTGTGTGTTTTCTGTTGCTACACTGTTTCTGGCTGCTAGGCCTCCAATATTCTACTTCCTCCCCTAATCATAGTGATGACTGCAAAATAAAAATATAGAGAAAGCTGATGAGTCTGTTCTTCTAGCAAAGGGAAAATGACAATGTGCTAAATCCTGGAGACTTTATAATTAGCCCCAAGGTAAGCAAATTGTGTAGCCTGGATGAGTAAATATTGTCAAACAGAAAGTAGATCTATAATTACAACATAGTAATACTCTGGCTGATAAAACACCTTTTTTTTTTCCTCAAGTACTTGTAAGTTTATAATTTAATTTTAACCTCATGACTCTGCCTAATAGTAAGACCATCCACATTTTACATATCAATGCTAATGGACAGTGTATGATCATGGGAACAACTGAACATCTCCAATGGGCAGTGATAGACCCAGGCTTTAAATCCTGGGATAAAATCACTGATTACTAATTAAATATTATAAATATTTTATTATAATACCACGCATCAGAACTATTTAATAATGCTTGGTCTTAGCTTGAATACAGGTATAGTTCTCTTTGTATGATAAATTTTAATCCAGAAAGTTATAGGCAGATTAATCCTTTTCAAAATATTAGATGGTTTAAATTTGCTAGACTGTCATGTTATTTAACATATTTATACCATAAATCTTTCTGCAAAATAAAGACACATTTTTATCATTCTTTTGGACACAGATTTTCATGTGCAATGTTTGCTTTAAGCAAGCTCTATATTCTAAATTACACCCCAGTCAAAACATTGCATTGGAACCCAGTGTTTGGGCTGAGCTCTCAGGATTTTCAAAATGGATCTTTTCCTCTGTTCATTCTCCTTACCTTCTTATTCATAAAGACACTTACCATTTCTCCATGAACCCAGAAATATTGTTGTTATAACTCCCCAATGTTCCCAATCACATTGGTAAAGTAGTAATAGTTTTCATCTCATAGAGATGCCATGTGCCACACAAATTACACATGCCACAGAAATTATTAATTTTAATTATTAACTTATTAATTTTAATCATTACAAAGTACTGTGTGCAAAGCTCACTCTACAACCACAGGTTTACGAAAATGAAGCTTGCTTTCTTATTTCTGACCTCAATTACTCTTTTGAAATAAGCTTCATCTTATTGAATACGGACATGTAATCTCTCTTCACCCTGGGGGTGGAAACACGGAAAGGTTTATGTAATGCCAAGGCCAGGGTTAGAAGGTGGGATAATCATCTCGGTGTTGTCTTCTCTGTGTTCCAACATTCACAGAAATTGCCTTGTTTCTAGCTGTTTGTCTGACTGTGATCTCTAAAGGCAACTGCTGCGTTATCCTTCTTTAATATCCTAATGGCCTCTTCAGGTCTAGTGACTATGCAGCCTTGACCAATGTACTTAGGACAGGTAGACGAGGATGGAAGATAACCTCACTTGCCCTCTAACTTTCTTTTCTTCCCACCCGAATGGAGAGTCGTTATCCAGTAGTCAGTGTGAGAAAGAGACTCATCATGGTTGTGTGTGTGTGTGTGTGTGTGTGTGTGTGTGTGTCTGTGTGTGTGTCTGCGTGTGTTTCCTCTGTTCAGAATCCCATGAGTTTCTCGTCTGTTGAAACTCCAAAGCCTTTTCTTTGCTTTTCTTGAAACATCCCTTCCCTGAAATAATGAATGTTTTACTCTCTAGCTAGGCAAACTTGGAGAGGATCAAAAGATAATGGATGGGGGGGGGTGAGGGAAATCAATTAATGTTACAAAGTACTATTCTTCTGCACTTTCATTATAATTCCTTACTTGTAGGAGTGTTTCACATTGACTCATAAGGAATTTCGATTGAGATGTTTGTTCTGATGTTGATATTGTAGAATTTTACATGGCATGTTCTCTGAGAAAACATTTCAAGAATGTAGTTTATATAGAATGTTCTCTTACTTTTACTCCTTACACACACACACAGCATACCCCAAACCCAAGATATCACTGTATATCCCAAAGTAACATTTAAAACTTAAATGTGATGACATCTGAAATAATTAAAGTGATCTTTGCTCAGTACTAGTGAGATACTCAACTACACTTTGAAGGAGAAATTTGCATGATTTGGTCTGTAGACAGGTGGTAATTTCCTTTTGAAGGCAGGAGGTTTATAGTAAGAAAGGAGTAATGTCCAGAGAATGGAGGACCAGCACTGAACAGGCACAGTAGATGCCCATCTACTGGAAATGGCTGCATACCAAGAGGACCTTAGAGGAAATGAGGCTTCAAGAGCATTAGGAAAGAAAACACAGGAAAAATCAATGTTCTGCAAAAGTTTAAGGGTTATAGATATTTGGGGACATCCAAGGGAGTCCCACATAAGAGCCTTTTTCATTCTTTCCTCTTCTCTTCTGTCAACTTTTCTTCTCCCCACTCCCCTCCTTTTTTTCTCTCCTTCAGTTCCAGTCTCTAATTTTTTTTATATAACTGTACTTCTTCCTTTCTTACTGATGTTAGCATTAAACTGCATATAGCTTTGACTCATGGCAAAAGCAGTTTGTATTTTTCCATTCAGTCTCCTACAGGAATCTGGTCAAGGAGATAGCAAGCATTATAAAGTGAGGAATCATTGACTTTGTATGAGAGAGTAAGGTGGTCTTAGAGTTGAGGTGAAGACAGAGTTTAACATTATCAAGGGAAACCATGGAGAGCAGCATAGTGGTATACTTAAGAATACTGATAAAGATATATGAAGGAACATTTAAAGGTAATCTCTTAGTAACGGTAAGTAAGGGAAATGGACATTTTTATCAAAGTCCCAGGTAGCCAGTCTGAAATACATTGTGCCCAAGTAATAACATTACATAAAATGCATTGCCCATGTTGTCTACACAGCCAAGTTCAGCTCTGACAAATAATGCTGTAAATGATCATTGGAAATGTTATCAGCCAAATAGTAGTATGCCTGATGTACAATTAACAACAGCACTTTTTGCTTTGTTTTGTTTTGTTATTTTGCTTTCTCAACTTTAGAATTTACATTATTTTTATTAAGATTAGTCTTGCATTAAAAAATATCTAATAACCACATTTTTCTGCTAGTCAGTTAATGATACCCCTGTCCCCCAACTAAATGCCCTTGGCTCTTTTCCTTACTTAATTGGTAAAAGTAGAACAAAATCATACAAATAGCTTTTTCACTGCATAAAATTATTCTATGCATGCATAATATTCAAAGACCTTTGCCAGAAACAATATAGCTGTACTGTTATCAATCATGTAAGGTAGTGGTTAATACTCAAAATCCTTAAACGATTATTCCAATTTAGGCTGACTTAAATCTTCCATAACCTCTAAGCCTACAAGTTCTTTTATTAATCACGTATAAAGTTGATTTTTAACCCTTCTCATTGCAGTTACATATGAAAACTCCCAACAATGCTAGGTCTCCATATTAAACAACAGAAAATAATTCCAAGGGAGGTTCTGTGATATCCAAGTGCCCCTGGTGACCCACTGTGCCTGCATTCCTACTGTTGTGATTGCAGTGTGTAGCAATGATGAAAACAATTACTACCCTGCAATTAAATCCCAAAATGGCTCTCATTATACCACATTCTATTGAGCCATTTAGTGTGGAATTTTTGGAATTAGAAAAAATAACTTATCCTGGAAAGAGTTTCACATATTTTTGCTCTCTATCATTTGGGTTATAACTCAGTTGAGTACTAGGAAGGGGAAATGTATATGAGCCACACTGTATCTTTTTCAATTAATTTATAAAGAAATAAACTGGAGCACCTGGGTGGCTCAGTTGGTTAAGTGTCTGACTCTTGATCTTGGCTAAGATCATGATCTCATGGTTCATGGGACTGAGCCCATATAGGGCTCTACCCTGACAGCATGGAGCCTGCTTGGAATTCTCTCTCTCACACTCTCTCCACCCCTCTTCCACTCACACTCACTCTCCCTCTCAAAATAAATAAATATTAAAATAAAAAGAAATATACCAAAATTCCCCCAAATGTGGACTTTTAGATAGCTGTAAATAATTAGCAGATATTAGTACTTGGTTGAGGAAAGAGATGCAGATATGGATTTGTGTGTAATAGAAAATTTCCTGGATGGAGTAAGCATAAAATAAGCTTCTGCTGATGCTTTGTTATAATAGTCACCTGTCAATAAGATCCTGAAACTTGCCTTAATTTAACACAATGGCACAAAATAAATATTTATTATTTGTCTGTCATACGTAAAGAATTTAGCTGAGGGGCGCCTGGGTGGCGCAGTCGGTTAAGCGTCCGACTTCAGCCAGGTCACGATCTCACGGTCCGTGAGTTCGAGCCCCGCGTCAGGCTCTGGGCTGATGGCTCAGAGCCTGGAGCCTGTTTCCGATTCTGTGTCTCCCTCTCTCTCTGTCCCTCCCCCGTTCATGCTCTGTCTCTCTCTGTCCCAAAAATAAATAAACGTTGAAAAAAAAAAAAAAAAAAGAATTTAGCTGAGACTTTTTCTAGGTACACTTGCCATAGGAATAATCATTGGACAGAGTGTATCATACCTCCTCCATTAACCTAGAGCAGCCTGGAAATGCCTAATTTGTAGCCTGTATCATACTCAGTGGGAATTATCTATCTCTAATCAGTTACTGTCATTAGATTGTGAATAATGTGAAGGCAGGTAGTATGTCTGTGTCTTCTTCATCTTTGTGTACCTACACAAAGTCAAAGGTACAACAAATATGATATTTATTTTGCTCAAGTAAAATTAACTTTAAAACCCTCTTCTGTTAGATTGAGGAGGAGATGTTTAATCTATGCCATTAATGGGCCTCCTTCCCTCTTCCAGGGTGACTCAACAGCTCCAAGGAACTTGGTAAGACTGAATATTTAGACAGAGTCCCATTATTTGCCCCATCCTGATCACTGTGGCTTATGATTGCCTAGACTCTTAAAGGTGTGTGCCCCCTTTGATTTTGTGCTAAATTTCATACTGGAATATTTTCTGAAGTTGGGAAACCTGACATCTAGAATATAGCGTATCTAATTATTTTATGCAGCCATTCACTTCTCAGATATTTCCATCTTCCCAGAACAGAGGAAGGACTTTCTGATATTAATGAATCTTAAATCCTTCTTCCTCAATCCTCTTAGAATGTCTAGGACAATTCAGTCAGGTTTAGGTTTTAAAACAGAAGACAAGAAAAGAGGTAGTCTTTAGAACATTTATACTTTCAGCCAGTAATTATGCCCCCTCTCTACCTTCATTGAAGCAGTGACCACAAAGTTCTGGCTGCCTTCTAGGGGAGGACAGACAAAAATAGAAGAGAAATAAGCACACACTGATATCTCAATATATTTCCTAACCATCTTAGTGTCTCTAGTACAAAGAAGATTCTTCTACATAATAGATACTCAATAAAGAATGTTGCATGGCTGAGTAAATGAATGGGACTCTTTTTGATGTAAAGAACAAGGGCACTTCCATTTTCATTTCCATTTTAATATTCTGTATAGTCAGGATTAATATCATGTATAGTTGACAGGAAGCACTCTTTTTTTTTTTTTTTTTTTTTTTTTTTTTTTACCTGGGAATATTATTCTCTTAATCATGTCAAAACTTAGCAATGCTTGGACCAATTTTATGGGCCCCTACCCTCTCTTAGTAATAGCCAGAGACTATTTTATAATAACTGTCCTCAAATTAATATATGTATTTTCTTTCTGGATGAAGTTACATTGTAACTCAAGGAAAAAATATTCCTGTGGGACTTTTAGTCATTATAGGAATGGAAAGGATATTTTGTAGCAAAGCCCAATATTATTGCTCCATTCCATCTCTCCATTGAACCTACCAATAGCAACTCTGTTGAAATGTATGAAGTAGGATACATGTATTAGCATACTAGAAACCAGGTGACCTGGATTTAATCTATCACCCCCTTGAGCAATGGTATCACATCCACAAATTAAGCTACATGACCCATGTATTGGATCATGGGTCTCTCTTGAAATCCCTTCTGACATGTTATCTTTTAGAATCTTGATAGAATTATTTCCTAGGCTAGAAACACTGTGAACGTATTTTTGTGTGGTATATTATATTAGGGTTTCCCAAATTTTATGATTAAAGTAGTTTTGTTTCACCCTGAAATGTCATTACTTGGGGAGTCAAAAGTTTTAAAAGTGCAAATCTCTAGAGTATTAGAGATGAAGTTCCATTTTGTTAATGTTGTAAAAGTGACGACTGATTTGCTGTATATCTTTAGACCCCCAAGCATTTGGCTTGTTCACATTTTGCATACATAATAAAGTTTGAATTAAGAAAAAGATAAGATTTATAGAATAAATATTTAAAACAGAGTTTTAGGGTAAAATAAGACAAAGTTGAGATTTGCCAAAATTATGTGCTCTGGGTATCAAACTAAAATTACTTTTAAAGAATTTGAGTTTTTCAATAGGTTAAATTATTCTGGAAATATTTTCCTGAAAAGGACTCTTAAAGGGTCTTAGACTGTTCAGAGTATGTGTTTTACTTCTGTTGAAAATTGTAAATCAGTATATAGGTGTGTGTGTGTGTGTGTGTGTGTGTGTGTGTGTGTGTGTGTGTGTGAAGATTTAACTAATTTTAATTTTCTGTTAAGCTGTTTTTTCAAAAAAGGACAATTCAATGTTCTTTGTGGAACTGCTTTGGGGATATAAGAATGTGGTATTCTACTAAATATACAAACTGATGGCATACAGTGGTATTTTGTAAAATACATACATCCTGCTCTGGAGATCAGCCACAGACTTTCCTATTGTTTGGATACCAGAAGAAAATATTATCATAGAGAAATGATATTAAAAAGAAAACAGCCAGAGAGAGAAAGAAATAGAAAGACATAATTGCTTTTGATTTTTTTTGTATAAATTCCTTTTCAGGAGGAATAGAAAGAAAAGAAAATATATTAGAAGCCCTTTTACTTAAGAGACATAATTTCCTGGCCAATAGTTAGACCAAGTGTATATTTTTCCCATTTGATTTCCCTGTTGTCAGTTTTTTGGATGTGATACAGGTGCTTATTGATCTAACCTTTTGCTCATGATGTAGGGGGTTATTTGTGTTTTGAGAAACATTTTGCATGCATGGCATGAATTCATTTTGAAGAATAGTTGAATTTATAGGTACATTGTCTTTGATGCAAAAATATTTCTAGGAGTTAGGAATCTATAGTCCTATTTTATATTGATGGAAATAGGGAAATCTCAAGCTCCCACATATAATACTTTTGCATTCATATGGAAAAATAGGTCAGAAAAATGTGCTCATAGTCACCCTTTACAGACTAAGATCTAGTGTTCCATGGGCTGTTGAAGGAGCTTCAGGGTACAGAGTGCACAGAACATACAGGATTCTTTTCTGAGCAGAATTTTGAGTATTGAAGCTGAATGCTGGGGAAGGAAGTTAATAATAACAAAGCAAACTTGCAGTTCAAGTCAGAATTGAGGAGGAAATGGTGACTCTTCCAGAAAACTTCCTCTGGCTCTAAGTCTGATTTTTTTTTTGGCAACCCACATAAAAATCTTAAAATGTATAGTGGCATACCCAGCTCTTCACACAAGGCCTCTTAATGAGTTGAGAACTCTCTCCTTTAGTATGTCTTATATACCAGTTATAAAAGAGAGTCTCCATGAAAGTTAGGACTCATTCTGTAGCAAGAAAGTGAAGATTCCCAAACTGTTACCCAGAAGGGAATTTAATGCCTTATAGAAATAAAAAGATGATGGGTGGGGAAAGCTCCAAGTGCAGCATGGTGAAGGAGCTTAACTGGCAAAACAACCCCAGTTAAACCTGATTTTTACCGAAACACTCTAAATTCCTGAAGCCAAACATGACTGGGGAAAAACACAGGACCTTGTTGACTCATCCGTCTTAATTAAGGTGACTGCCAGCTTCAAGTGGACTTTAATGGTGCTTGGCAATCTGCCTACATTTGATCTCCAATGTGTCTGTAAAACTATTTCATAATGCAGCCTTTATCCTTATTCATCCACTATCTCTTCCCCATCCTCAATCTCATTTAATGATGTTGCTTTCCATTTCACTAATAAAACAGAAGTGACCAGAAGAGAGCATCCATGCATTCTATATTTATCAGCCCAGCATTTATACTCCATCCTTGGCGTTCCTTCTATATGAGCAGACCTAACACTCACCTTTCCATCCATACATTGGCTCCATCCCTTCTTGGGTACCTAAGGGATTGCTTCAGCAATTGTCCTCCCTCTTTTCTGCATCATCTATTTTGTACCCTCTCTGCTAGATCATTTCCAACAATATTTCTAACACGTAAATATTCTGTAAGTTTCTCTACCTTAAAAAAAAAAACAAAAAACAAAAAACTCAGTGAACCCACATTACCTTCAGGTATCACCACATTCCTCTGTTGCTTTGTTTTACCATAAAACATGGCTGATACACACTCCTTCCTAAAACTCAATCTCCATATCTCTTTTGGGACACCTCACCGGCCACTCCCTTTCAATCTTAGTTTCAGCTCATCTCCCTGATGCCAAATGATGAATTTTTCCACCTCTCTGTTATCACTCCTCTTCTCTTTTTTTGCTACCTGGATGATATCTGCCAGTCTCTTGGCTTTAGATACTATCTAGGTATCGATAGCTTTTTAAATGTTTATTTCTGTCCCAGGACTCTTCCCTAAGCTTCAGACTTACACATACTCCCCTTACATATGTAACAGACATCTTGTAGGTAACATGTTGACCACATTTCTCACTTCTCCCCACAGCCTGCCTATCTGGAAATCTTCCCATCTCTGTTTATAGCAAATGTATCACTCCAGTTGTATCGGCCAAAAAACCACAGTCACTTGCAATATTGGTTTTGTGTGTCTTCCCTCCAATTTATCCACAAATCCTGTTACTGCTAACTTGGAAATGTAGTCAGAATCTAGAGCCACCACTGCCACTGTGCCTACCTGGTCTGCTGCATCAGCTCCTAACTGGCTTTCTTATTTTTACCCCTAGTCCTTTACATTCCATTCCTAACTCAGAAATTGTTGTAATTTCTAAGACATATTTGGTTACTCCTCTGCTTGAACTTCTTTGATACTTTTCTCAGTCTATCAGTGGAAGCCAAAGTTCTTAAAATACTCAGCAAGGCCTGAGAGATCTCATCTCTGTGAGCTCATCTCCTGTTCTCCTCCCCCTTGCTCATGCTGTTCCAGTCACACTGGCCACCTTCACTGTCAAGCACATGCCTGTGCTCAGTCTTTGCTGTTCCCTTTATGTCAAGCGTTATACCCTGTAAAAACCCCCTTCTCGCTAAACTAGCTAGTCTTTCCCATTCTCCCACAAGACTCTCCAAACTACCTTTCCTTATTTACATACTATTCTGTTTTGTTTTGTAAAACTTAACCATCATTCATTTTATTTTCTATCTCACTGAAGTAGAATGTAAGCTTCCTGACAGGAACTTTGTTATTTTTTTCTTTTTTTCTTTTTTCTTAATGTTTATTTATTTTTGAGACAGAGAGAGACAGAGCATGAACGGGGGAGGGTCAGAGAGAGAGAGAGAGACACAGAATCTGAAACAGGCTCAGGGCTCTGAGTTGTCAGCACAGAGCTGGACGCAGGGCTTGAACTCACAGACCGCGAAATCATTACCTGAGCGGAAGTCGGACATTTAACCAACTGAGCCACCCAGGCGCCCCTGTTATTTTGTTTTCTATTGCATCTCCAGTAGCTAGAACAGTGATGAGAGCAAAGCATTAAGATCTGCTCTGAAGATTCTTGATTGCACTTTCTGCAGTGTTATCTGGTCAATATTGATATAATTAGACTTTCCAATACTATATGGAAAATGGAATGAAACATATCTTATAATTCAAAATTCAGTATAGTTATAATTTAGGGATATCAAAAGCTCAAGATTTGTCTCTTAAATATGCTTGTATTCTTTCTCAAAGAGAAACATTCTGATAATATAGGGGAAGCTGGAAACAACATAAATGAACAACAATGGGGCTGCCTCCATTCTTTGGTACATTTGTATAATGGGATATTAGGCAGCCTTTATAGACAACACTATAATTTTTAGTGGCTTTATATTCATCTGTAATTGATTTAAGTAATCTAGTCATTGTAACATATATTTGATTCAGTGTTACACCTCTATGAGTGATAGTAATGAACACTCCTATACATAGTTTTCCTTGCATTGACTTAATCACTTCCATGGTATCCATTCCTAGAGATTTTGCCACAATTGTATCCAAGCTTTTAGAAAAAATATATCATTAGCCTGAACTTTTTCCTGTAAATCTTTTTTTTTTTTTTTTGTCCTAGTTTAGTCATGCTTTACTTACAGGCTTTTCACTGTTACAAATAATACCTCAGTGAACACACATGTTCATAAATCATTGTCTCCACTCTGCTTATTTCCATAGCCTACCTTCCTAGATGCTGGATTACTTAGTGAAAGAGAATGCACATATATCTAGTCCTAAAAAGGACTCTTTATACACCTTACAAAATCACCTTATAAGAAAATAGTATCAAAGTATCTTTCTTTCAGAATTATATAATGGGTCTGTTTCATTTCAACCTTACAAACACTTCATGTTATCTTTACAAAAGAAAAACATGTTTTTAAGAAGATATTGAAGAATCCAAAAGTCTTTACCCAAATCAATCAGGAAATATATCTACCTAATTTCTGGCATAGTTGTGCTATAATGCTTACTTCAAAAATGTAAGCTTTATCCAAGGTAGTCGATATATTGGGAGGCAATCTGAGTATAAAGATTTTTTGTTTTCCCATATGTGATTTCATCTGCAAAAGACAATAGGTAAATAGAGAAAACTGTGCCCAGCTGAACCAATCTGATCCAGGAATGCAAAATTCAGCAAGTTCCTCCTATCTTAGTTCACCACATGTGTTATCAGCCACATCTACCCATGTCTGATTTTACAATCTTCTATCCATGGGGTACCTGGATAGCTCAGTCAGTTGAGGGTCCTGCTCTTGGTTTTGGCTCAGGTCATGATCTCACAGTTTGTAAGTTCGAGCCCACATCGGGCTCCATGCTGACAGTGCAAAGCCTCCTTGCAATTTTCTCTCCTTCCCACTCTTTCTGCTCCTCCCCTTCTCTCTCTCTCAAAATAGATAAATAAACTTAAAATAATTTTTTCTATATGATTTCAGGTAACGCTCCTTCTATCCCTTCATTACAGAGTGGCAATTTTTTATGAGCACTTATGTCTCATTATAGCAAAACTGACTATATATAAATTCAACATATATCAGAAGTTACATCTACATTGGTGTTATTTGTGTTTGTTAATAGCCTACGTAAGTAGTATTCTATTTTAGAAACATTCTGGATCACTGGTGAAGACATTGTTGAATCTGTTATTCAGTATGTGTCCCTAGCCTCCTATCTGCTCCTTAATTGTGCGTGGAGAAGGAAAACTTGAAACAGCAGAAATTGAAATGCAAAAAGAAATGTTCAGAGCATTTGGTGTAAGCAATATTAGAACTGAATATCTCCATTTGAAAAATATGCTTTAGAGTCTGGGAGATGAGTTCTTTCAAGCATTGCTTCCCATCTTGGGTACAATTGAATCCTTCGGCTCCTTGGAAAGATAAAGATTAGTCCAAACTTGAATGCATTTTCAAGGTAGCAGGAACATGAGTATTTTTCAAGCAGGTAGTAGAGCAGGGTTCATATCAGTCCTTCAAGACTCAGCAAACAGGGTTATTTTTACCAGTTTTAAGCAACAGAGCTGACATTCTGTTTAGATGGAGTACATGATTTGGGGGACATCAGAAAAGACCCTTTGCTCAAAGAAGCATTGCCAACCCAATCAATGATGTCTAAATATTCCCATGCTATAGTTAGAGCTTAACTCCAAGTGCAGCCATCCTTAGGCTTGATCTATTTGCACTCCTATTTAGATTCAGATGTACCTGGCAAGTCCACTGAGGAATATTTTGAGGATAAGGGAATGGCATTGAGTTGAAGAAAAAAGCTGACAGGGATTCCATTGAATACAGAAAGAAACAACAAATATTGCCCACTTAACCAGCAGACCTTGATCTGCCCTTTAATATAGCACTATATCTGCATGAGGATGCCAGAAAAATATGAAACCTGAGATGACTTTGTTTTTTTGATCATGAACAGTATTTACACAGTCTTGTTCTATTATTACTTTGTGTCTTCCCCTCCTGGTTTCTTAAGAGTCTTTATCATATGCCTTGAGTTGAAGAGTAGAGGAAGGTGTTACTTAAAAGGCTAAACTAAAATTTACCAACTCAGAAAGAATGAGTAAGTAACGACAAAGAGTAAGTAGCAACAAATGTAATGTCTGATAAAGTAAGAAAACCACCTGGTGCTATTTCAAAGCATGATCTTTGAAGTCAAAACCTGGGCCTCATCCCAGCTCCCCACTTATGGGTTCACAATATGGAGGAAATAATTCAGCCATCATGAGCCTTATTTTCTTCATCTGTAGATTAGAATTGATAAGAACACTGGAAGGATTTTTTGAAAGATTAAATGAAACAAAGTTGTGTTCAAATATTCTATAATGTTTGGCACTTAGGGTAAGAAATAGAGGCTAACAATGAATAATTAAAAATATATATTCTCAGCATCCTACCTCTGGAAACAGATCTGTCTCCAGAGATGGGCAGGTGGTGCAATCCCAAAGCAAAAACAAACAAACAAATTAGAGATCATTCTCAACATTTAGCACTATTATATTTTGATTTGTGCATGCACTCATTTACTTGTCAATAAGTATTTCAGTGAATATAAGGCACTAAGCTAGGTTCCAAGGGATAAAACAAGGTAATAGACAAGACCTTGTTCTCCATATTCTCATTTGTAATGTTAGGAAATTGGGACAAGTGATCAAATAGTTCTCTTTCATTTTTGATATTTTAGGATTCTGATTATTACTGGTATTAATAATATGTATATAATAATTCCTATTGTCTTATCTTGACAGACTGTAACAAAATGCCATAGAATGAGTGGATTAAATAGTAAACATTTATTTCTCATAGTTTTGGAAGCTAAGAAGGTTCAAGATCAAGGTGTCATCAGTTTTGGTTCTTGGTGCAGCTCTCTTCCTAGCTTCCAGATGGTCACATCTTCCTGTGTGTTCAAATGACCTTTTGTGTGTGTGTGTGTGTGTGTGTGTGTGTGTGTGTGTGTAGAGAAGATCTCTCTGTCTTCCTCTTCTTAGAAGGCTGCTAATCCCATCATGACTATTTCATTCTCAGGACCTAATCTAAACCTAATTACAGGGCACCTGGGTGGCTCAGTTGGTTAAGCTTCCAACTTTGGCTCAGTCATGATCTCACAGTTCATGGGTTCAAGCCCCACATTGGGCTCTGTGCTGACAGCTCAAGGCCTGGAGCCTGCTTCTGATTCTCTCTCTCTCTCTCTCTCTCTCTCTCTCTGCCCTTCTCCTATTTATGCTCTGTCTCTCTCTGTCTCTCAAAAATAAATAAATGTTAAATTTTTTTAATAAAAAATAAAAATAAAATAAATGTAATTACCTCCCAAAGTTCCCATCTTTAAGAACCATCACTTTGGGGGTTAGGGCGTCTAAAATATGAATTTGAGAGGGTACAAAAACATTCAGTGCATAACACCTATATACTATAATTAGGGCAGAAGTTTTATAGGATTTTCTCTTACCCTCAAAATAACTTCCATTAGATAGCTATTAGTACGCTCATTTTACAGATAGAAGCTGAGACTCAGGAGCACCTGTGTGGCTCAGTCTGTTGAGTGTCCAGTTTCAGCTCAGGTCATGATCTCACGATCCGTGAGTTTGAACCCTGTATCAGGCTCTGTGCTGCCAGCTCAGAGCCTGGAGCCTGCTTCCAATTCTGTATCTCCCTCTCTCCCTGCCACTCCTCTACTTGTGCTCGCTCTCTCTCTCTCTCTCTCAATCTCTCTCAAAAACTAAATAAACATTAAAAAATTAAAAAAAAAAAAAAAAGGAGCTGAGACTCAGAGAGGTGAATTAATTGACCCAAAGTCCCATAGCCACTAAGTGGCAGGGCAGAATTCTGACCTACATTTGCCTGCGTGATTACTCGGCTTGGCCTCTTTGAACCATCCAATACTGTGCCTTTAAGTACCATTAAAGTAAGATTCACAAAGCATCATCCAGATGAGATGTTGACAGAGGTCAATTGGTGAAAGCAGGACAATTTTTTGCATCAATAGAAACACACTTTTAAAAATCCAAACATATAAAAAGGACAGTTTGTATTAGAAAATATGGCATTTCTGAGGACACAGTTGTTTCTCGCCCAATCAGCTTTCACTTCAGGGAAAAAAATATCTTGAAGAAATGTTGAGGTCACTAAAACAGATCCATTGTAACTGATCCATTTCATCCTGCATGCATCCCATTAGTCATATAGGCTTTTTGATAGATTTATTACAGAATGTCTATGTCTGTAGCTTCCAGAAATGTGGACTTTTTTTTTCTTCCAAAGTCCATTGATCAAACTCTTCATTTATACTTTTACTAGTGTATCATATTTTAACATTCAGGTCTCTGGATAATACCAAGACTGTGCGTTTCTAAGGAATTAACTTATAAATTTTGTTCTCACATATGTATTCTCCAGTTACTAATTTTCCATAAAAATGGGAATATTTATTCAAACTCTGCTAGTTTTTATGGCTTCAAAAGAGGAATCACAAGGCTCCATCTCTGAATTTTCTGTGTTACTCAATAAGGAATATTGGCAAGAGGAAGATCCATAGTGTGCTTTCCCAACGAATTATTTTTTTAGAGGGAGTGGAGATGATATGTAGTTCATATTTGTGATTTTTGTTTTTTGGGAGTTGGACTGGGGTCCCAAACTATTTATTGTGGTAAAGATTGGAAAGGGTCTTTCTGACCCCACTTGTGCCCATGCCACAATGCAGGCTTTTTTTGCTGTGTCCCCTTTGGTCTCACCTCCACATTTTCCTATCTTAGGTATGGATTATCAGTCATTCTGTCTTCTCTTATTTGGTGGGAACTCAGAGAATGTCAAATCCTAATCATGGGCGAACATCAAAATTGTCGAATTCTATGGATCATTTTTTTTTTAATGTTCAAGAGTACGTACCACTCTTCTGTTCTAGCAATGATCACACCATGTGGATTTTAAAAATATATTCCTCCTCTTTTCCACTGGACTGTCCATTCCTTGAGGGCATATCTGTTCTCTTTGCATCCTCAGTCCCTAACACAATTCCTAACATGTAGGTGCTCAGGGAGCATTTGCTAAAGTAAGTTAAATTGTATTGCCAAAGTAATGACAATAACAATAGAAACAGCAAAAAGACGCAGATATTACTGAGATGGAATGGTAAAGCTTGACAATGATTCAATGTAGGGTATGAAAGAAAGAAAAAAGTATAAAAAATATAGGTAAGCTGGATGACAAAGATCAAACACACCAGTAGATTTAATAAGATATAATAGCTACAGTTTACTAAATAATTACTATGTGCTAGACACCCTGCTAAGTGCCTTACATGTATTATCTCACTAAATCTTGATGCAAAAGCCTGTTTTGCTAATGAGGAAATCAATCAAAATGCTAAGTAATTGGTAAGGCCAGAATTTGAATGAAGGCCTAGTCCTCTGTATTTCACGAAACCAGAGCTTCCTGAAGTGTGATCTAAGAACTCACCAAATCAAAAATCATATAGAGGCAGTTGTTCAGAAATATTCCTGGATCTCACTGCAAACATGCCACTGTTAGTGTCAAGGAGCTAAGGAACACGCATGCTTAAAAGCACACCAAGCAATTCTTATGGCAGCTAAAGCTTTACAAATATTGTATTTTATTCAATTCGGTACACATTTAGGTAGCTGCTATAATGTAAAACTTGGCCCAGACTCTACAGATACAGAAACAACATAATTCCCTCTGGGAACTACTAAACTAATGAGAGAGAGAGAGAGAGGTGGAGAGGGAGAGGGAGGGAGGAAGTGAGGGAAGAAGGAAGAAAGAAGGGAGGGAGGAAGGGACGGAGGGAGGGAGGGAGGAAGGGAGAAAGAGGAGGAGAAGGGGAGGAAAAGAAGACAGATCATGAAAAAACATTGTGAAAAATGCTATGGGAGCACCTAGTAGGGGAACTAGTAATGCTGGCCATAATTATGTTTAAGGTAACAGACAGAAACACAAATTGGAAACAGCAACCAGTTAGTTGTAAATGTGGGACTCATGAGATAAACCAGGATTAAATATGGTGGTCGTCTATTTAGCAATGAAAATAGAAAGGTTCAGGAGGTGAGAATGCCCAGGAAAAGATTTAAAAAGCAGGAAAACCAGAAACAAATCTTTGGAGACTAGTTTTCATCTGACGTGTTCTTCTTTAAAGCATAGTTCTCTCAATAAGCAAACCAGTTATTCACATAACCAGTGAAATTACACTTTTGAATGGCCTAGAAACTTCAGAATTACTTTGTGAGTTTTCCTTGCCAAAGGAGAATTTTGAAAGTAATGTACCTAACTTAACATTCAAGCTGACTTTCCTTAAGAAGAATATACCACTGAATGACAAAGTTACATTTTAGATGGTTTATTCCCAAATTGTGTGCATTAACAGTTTCATTATCCTAATGTAACTTGATACTAGATGATTTTGCACTGTCAAGTTCTAGTAAACAATCAATGTGGATAACTAAGATTTTACCCCTGCTATTCCTCTATATTACCCTCATCTACTCAATTCTATGATGCCATTTAACCCCTCCATCACAGTGCAGCTCCTATGCTCCTGATTGCCTAGCTGAAGGCAGGACACACTTGAACTGAACTAACAAATTCTGAAGTTTTTCTGAACAGAATAGAGAATAGTACTGACATCTTCAAATATGTTGCATAAAGAGCTCAGTATTATTGTTCTCATCTATTCATATTAGTACATATTGAAGAATTAATAAAAAAGGAATTGTATTTAAGAACAACAACTAGAGACATAACAAGTAAGATTGTTGGGAATCCTTTCAAAGAAACAAAAGTAGGTAAAATTGCTGGAAGCATGTATCTTAAAAACATGACAGTGGAGAATTTTGGACTTGATATCCCTTGCCTTCCATGTCTGCTTACTGTGTAAGGCAAAGCAAGATAGTCTGTTTCTTAGGAAAACAATGGAAAATGAACAGTTTCCCTGTCCTGAAAACCTGAAGTGATTGTATAGGCCATTGAAATACTTTCATAGCTTATTTGACATGTATTTTTAGGTTTATTTTATTTTAATTCCAGAATAATTAACATACAGTGTTATATCAGTTTCAGATGTACAGTATAATGATTCAACAATTCTATGTTAGTGCTCATAAAAATAGTTGTACTCTTAGTTCCCTTCACTTCTTTCACCTATTTTGCCCTCCCCTTCCCTCTGATAACCATCACTTTGTTCTCTATAGCTAAGAATCTGTTTTTCAGTTTGTCTCTTTTTTCTTCATTTGTTTTGTTTCTTAAATTCTACATATACGTGAAATCATATGGCATTGGTCTCTCTCTGACTGACTTGTTTCACTTGACATTACACTCTGTAGCTCCATTCCTATTGTTGCAAATGGCAAGATTTTATTCTTTTTTATGGCTGAGTAGTATTTAATTGTATATGTGTGTATATGTATACATATATATGTATGTATTTATATGTACATATGTATGTATATGTGTATAATATATATGTATACACACCATATCTTCTGTATCCATTCATCTATCAATGGACACTTGGGCTTGCTTCCATGATTTAGCTATTGTGAGTAATGTTGCAATAACATAGGAGTACGTGTATATATATTTTTTTCCAAATCAGTGTTTTTGTATTCTTTGAGTAAATACCCAGTAGTGGAATTACTGGATCATATGGTAGTTCTATTTTTAAATTTTTGAGGACCTGCCATACTGTTTTCCACAGTGGTTGTACCAGTTTGACTTCTCACCAACAGTGTGTAAAGGGGTTCCTTTTTCTCCACATCCTTACCAACACTTGTTTCTTGTGTTTTTGATTTTAGCCATTCTGATAGGTGTGAGGTGATATCTCATTGTGGTATTAATTTGTATTTCCCTGATGATAAGTGGTGTTGAGCATCTTTTCATGTGTCTGTTAGCCATTTGTTTGTCTCTAGAGAAATGTCTGTTCATATATTCTGCCCATTTTTAAATTTTTTTAATGTTTATTTATTTTTGAGACAGAGAGAGATAGAGCATGAGCAGGGTAGGGGCAGAGAGACACAGAATCTGAAAGAGTAGGCTCTGAGCTGTCAGCACAGAGCCCAACACAGGGCTCAAACCCATGAACCGCAGGATCATGACCTGAGATGAAGTTGGACACTTAACTGGCTGAGCCAGCTAGGTGCCCCTCTTCTGTCCATTTTTAATGAGATTATTTGGTTTTTGAGTGTTGAGTTGTATCAGTTCTTTATATATTTTGGATACTAACCCTTTATCAAATATGTCATTTGCAAATATATCTCCCATATCATCTTCCACTCAGTAGGTTCTCTTAGTTTTGTTGTTTGTTTCTTCTGCTCTGCAGAAGTTCTTTATTTTGATGTAGTCCCAATACTTTATTTCTGATTTTGTTTTACTTGCCTCCAGAGACATATCTAGAAAGACATTGCTCTGGCCAATATCAGAGAAATTACTAGCTTCCCTGTCTTCTGGGATTTTTATTTCAGGTCTCACATTTAGGTCCTTAATTTTTGAGTTTATTTTTGTATATGGTGTAAAAAGGGATTCACTTTCATTCTATTGCATGCCACTGTCCAGTTTCCTCAACATTAATTGTTGAAGAGATTATCTTTTTCCCATTGCACAGTCTTGCCTCCTTTATCAAAGATTGATTGTATAATTGGGGGCTTATTTCTATGCTCTCTATTGTGTTCAACTTTCTATGTGTTTATTTTTGTGCCAGTACCATACTGTTTTGATTGCTACAGCTTTGTAATATAACTTGAAGTTTGGAATTGTGATACCTGCAGTTTTGTTTTTCTTTTACAGGATTGCTTTGACTATTCAGCTTATGTTTTGGTTCCGTGCAGATTTTAGGATTATTTGTTCTAGTTCTGTGGTAAAGGCTGTTGGTATTTTGGTAGGGATTGCATTAAATGTGTAGATTGCTTTGGATAGTATGGACATTTTAATATTTGTTCTTCAATCCATTTCTGTCTGTCATCTTTAATTTCTTTCAACAATGTCTTACAGCTTTCACAGTAAAGGTCTTTCACTCTTTGGTTAAGTTTATTACCAAATATTTTATTATTTTTGTTGCAGTTATAAATAGGATTGTTTTCTTAATTTCTGTCCCTGCTGCTTTATTATTAATGTATAGAAATGCTACAGATTTCTGTACATTTATTTTTGTATCCTGTGACTTTACTGAATCCATGTATCAGTTCTAGTAGGTTTTTTTTTTTTTTTTTTTTTTTTGGTGGAGTCTTTTGGGATGGAGATACACACACACACACACACACACACACACATTCATGTCATCTGCACACAGTGAAAGTTTTACTTTTTGCTTACTTACTTGGATGGCTTTTATTTATTTTTGTTGGCTAATTGCTGTAGCTAGGACTTCCAGTTCTATGCTGAATAAAAGTGGTGAGAGTAAGACATCCTTGTCTTGTTCCTGACCTTAGGGGAAAAATTCTCTGGTTTTTTCCCATTAAAGATGATGTTAGGGGGCACCTGGGTGGCTCAGTCAGTTAAACATCCGACTTTGGCTCAGGTCATGATCTCACGGTCCGTGAGTTCGAGCCCCACGTCGGGCTCTGTGCTGACAGCTCAGAGCCTGGAGCCTGCTTCGGATTCTGTGTCTCCCTCTCTCTCTGCCCCTCCCCTGCTCATGCTCTGTCTCTCTCTGTCTCAAAAATAAATAAAAACATTAAAAATGATGATGTTAGCTGTGAGTTTTTCATATATGACCTTTATTATGTTGGGGTATGTTCTCTCTAAAAGTACTTTGTTGAGGATTTTTATCATGATTGGATGTTGGTCTTTGTCTTATGCTGTTTCTGCATCTATTGAAATTATCATATGGTTTTATCCTGTCTCTTGTTGATGTGATGATGTATAACATTGATTTGCAACTATAGAACCACCCTTGCATCCTGGATATAAATCGCACTTGATTCTGTTCAATGATTTCTCAATGTATTGTTGGATTTGCTTTGCTAATGTTTTGTTAAGTATTTTCATATACATGTTTATCAGAGATATTGGCCTGTAGTCCTCTTTTTTTTTTTTTTTTGTGGTGCTTTTATCTAGTTTTGGTGTCAGTGTAATGCTGCCCTCATAAAATGAATTTGGAAGTTTTCCCTCATCTTCTATTTTTTGAAACAGTTTGAGAATAATGGGTATTAACTGTTCTTTAAACATTTGGTAGAATTCACCTGTGAAGCAGTCTGGTTTTAGATTTTGTTTGTTGGGATTTTTTTGATGACATAGGGTTACAAAATAGATTTAAAAATAAGACTTATCATGCTATCTACAAGAGATGCATGTCAGACCTAAACACACATCTGGACTGAAGCTGAAGGGATAGGGAAACATTTATCATTGAAGATGGATGTCAAAAGAAAACAGGGGTAGCAGTACTTATATCAGATAAAATAGACTTTAAAACAAAGACTGTAACAAAAAAAAAAAAAGAAGAGTACTATTTAATAATAATGTGGTCAACCCAACAAGAAGACACAACTGCAAATATTTATGCACGCAACATGAGAACACCCAAATACATAACACAGTTAATAATAAGCACAACAGGAACTAATAAAGCTTAAAGGAGCTAATAGTAGGGGACTTTAATACCTCACATCAATGGACAGATCATCCAAACAGAATACCAACAGGAAACAAAGACTTTGACATACTAGATCAGATGGATTTAACAAATATATTCAGAACATTCAATTCTGAAAGAAAAGGTTACACATTCTATTCAAGTGCCTATGAAACATTTTCCAGGATAGATCACATATTGTATCACAAAACAAGTCTCAACAAATTCAAGATCAGTGTCATACCATACATCTTTTCTGACCCCAAAGCTATGAAACTAGAAATTCATCACAAGACAAAAATCTGGGGGGTACCTGGGTGGCTCAGTCGGTTGAGCGTCCAACTTCAGCTCAGGTCATGATCTCACAGTTCCTGAGTTCAAGCCCTGCATCAGGCTCTGTGCTGATAGCTCGGAGCCTGAAGTGATTCAGATTCTGTGCCTCCCTCTCTCTCTGCCCCTCCCCTGCTCATGCTCTGACTCTCTCTCAGAAATAAATAAATGTTAAAAAAAAGAAGAAGAAGAAAAAAGAAAAAATCTGGGGGAAAAAAACCCAAAATTACATGGAAGTTAAATAACATGCTGTTAAACAATGAATGGAACAACCAAAACAGCAAAGAAGAAAAAAAATTACATGGAGACAAATGAAAATTAAAATACAAGGCTACAGAATCCCTGAGATGCAGCAAAAGTAGTTCTAAGAGGGAAGTGTATAGCAATACAGAGCTACCTCAAGAAGGAAGAAAAATGTCAAATAAACAACCTAACCTTACACCTAAAGGAGCTAGACAAAAAACAAACAAACAAAAAAGACAAACAAAACCCAAAACCAGCAGAAGGAAGAAAGGACATAATAAAGATTAGAGCAGAAATAACTGGTATAGAAACTGGGGTGCCTGGATGGCTCAGGCATCCAACTTCAGCTCAAGTCATGATCTCATGATCAGTGAGTTCGAGCCCTGCATTGGGCTCTGTGCTGACAGCTCAGAGCCTGGACCTACCTTGGATCCTGTGTCTCCCTCTCTCTCTGCCCCACTCCTACTCACTCTCTGTCTCTCTCTGTCTCTCAAAAATGAATAAATGTTAAAAACAAATTTAAAAAAATAAATGATATAGAAACCAAAAACAAAAAATAAAATAGTTCAATGAAACCCAGACTTTGTTCTTTGAAAAGATCAAAAAAATTGATAAACCTCCAGCCAGTCTCATCCAAACACAGAAAAAGAGAGAGAGATAGAGAAAGAGGACTCAAATAAAATCACAAATGAAAGAGGAGAAATAACAACTGTCACCACAGAAATACAGAATATGATGAGATTATAAAAATCACATGCCATGCCAACAAAGTGGATAACCTATAAATTCCTAGAAATGTTGCCTACCAAAACGGAAGCAGGAAGAAATAGAAAGTTTGAACAGACTTACTGCCAGCAATGAAACTGAGTTAGCAATTCATATGTATTTTTAGATGTAGTTTGGGAAAAGGAAAGGCCATTAGTTAGAATTGAGGAAGCTTGGGTTCTAATATTGATTTTGGTACTCGTGAGCTGTGTTATGCCATAGAAATTTCATTTATCCTTAATTTCTCCTCTGTAAAATATAAGGAATTGGAATTAGATCTCTAAGATACTTTATAGCTCCCATCAATCAGTCAATCAATCAATTAAATCAGCATTTATTCAGAACTCATTAAGTTTTAGAATATAAATTAGTAAATAATTAAGCGCAGTTCTATTCTCAAGGTACTCATAGCCTACATTTCTACTCTATCTGAAGTTTGGGTTTATTGAAAAAGCAAAAGCAAATTAAAAAATGGCTCCTTCTATGTAACTTATAACTTGACTTGTAACTTGGTATGTTTGCTTTCAGCACAATGCAGAGATTTTGTATCCACTTTTTAAAAATATGCACATAAAAGCAGAATGTTCAGATTTCAGGTTGTACTTTTGTTATAGGCATATCAATAAGTGTAAAAACATTCAAGGCCATGTATCTGGCTATAGTACATAGGCATTTGTAGCTGGTTGTGTGTGTGTGTGTGTGTGTGTGTGTGTGTGTGTGTGTGTGTTACTATATATGTGAGATATATGTTATTTTATACGTTATATATATGTTATTATGTTTATACATATATACACATATATACAAAAAATCATGAAGTAAAGGCTTGTGTTTATTTATATGACTTTCTGTGTTTGTCATATGAACAGGAATTAAATGTATATACAAAAATAAAATGAGAACCATGAAAATATACCAAGAACTTTTTTTAAAAGCTTCTGAAAAGTGCATGCGCGCACACACACACACACACACACACACACACACACACATATATATATATATATATATAGTAATCAGAATCAATGGATGGATTATAACATCTTTTTTTTTATTTTTTTTAACGTTTATTTATTTTTGAGACAGAGAGAGACAGAGCATGAACGGGGGAGGGGCAGAGAGAGGGAGACACAGAATCGGAAACAGGCTCCAGGCTCTGAGCCGTCAGCCCAGAGCCCGACGCGGGGCTCGAACTCACGGACCGCGAGATCGTGACCTGAGCTGAAGTCGGACGCTTAACCGACTGAGCCACCCAGGCGCCCCGAATTATAACCTTTCTAATAACCATTTTGCTTTTAATTAATGAATCATATGGTAAGTAAGAAATGCAAATACTTCTGGGAATGAGAAGAGATAGGAAGGATTCTGTAATATTTGAAAAATACCATAAAATATTTTCTCAAGCTTTGCTTTTCAGCCATTTCCCAGTGAGCTTTTGTGTGCAACAAGATTTTACTATGAAATGCAAGGACAAAAATGTAGAAGCACAGCACTTCTTAGCCTTACATTTGGCCCTTATATTTGGTGAGCAGAGGGGAGGCAATGAAGAAGTATTTTCCTGAGGTTTGAAAAATATTAGTCACAGGAGAGGATGTTTAGGGTAATGAATTGTTCTGTGCCAGCACTGACTGCCAGATCCCAGTGACAAAGCTGGTAAATATTCTTTAATATGCACATTCACATACATGTGCACATGCATATGTGTATTTGTTTATAGTATGCAGGGTAACTTGCATAAAGTGTTAAGACCCAGGGCAGGGTTCCTAAGATTAGAATTCTTGCCAGTCAACAAAATTCCTAGATCCCTTTAATGTAAACTGCTGTTAAATATGTAGTAGATTTTGCTGTTTTTATTCTAATGCATGCCTTTATCATTTGCCCTTAATACATTGTATTTTAATATTTGATAACAGTTCTTTCCAACTAAGATGAATTTTATGAAATCCAAGTTTTTAAATCCAACTTAGCACTAGGAATTGTACACAGACTTTAGTAAGCACTCCTTCTTTGTTATTTAAGTATCAGGCAAAATGTTCAAACAGAATATTTCCATTCACTGTGCAAGAAGGCATTCCAGTTTACATGGGTTGTCTGTGGAAGGATTTTATACATCTTAAAACACACACACACACACACACACACACACACACACACATGCTTTTTCCATGGTTTCTGATATCCACGCTTATCTTTATAAATGAAATTACCATGAAGTTTGGTCTTATCTGTAGGGAGATAGCTGTCTCTTGAGGCCAAAATGCAGGAATGAAAAAGCAGATAGAGTCTCAAAATTAGAATATAATCAATGCTGGAAGTACTCTTTTACCAAGTAATCTTAAAAGTAAGTCATTTCTAAGTGTTAGTATGAAAGGAATACTGTCATTTTGCAGCAAGGCATTGAACTAATTACCCTTGACCTGCCTTTGAGTCACTTCCTGTGATTTTTATGAGACGCTTAGGTTGGTATTTATTGTTTCAAGCAATGCATTAATGCTAGCCAAATATTATTTTAGTGGCAGAATAAAAAGCAAACTGACAACTTTATTTTCCTTGTTCTTTCTTTGCTAAATCAACTCTATATAAACCGTTCATGCTGAACAGCATTGGACTAGCCGTATATACTCTCATGTTAGACTCACAAAATTTTAAGGCTGGAAGAAAAGCTTGGGGATAATTTACTTTGTTTTAGCAGCAGAGAATATTCTCATGCAGCTTTCAGTCAATACAGAAGCTCCACATTTACTGTTGGTCAACATGGAAGTCTTTTCCTTGAAGGTATTACAGGGGTGGGGAGTAACTTCACAACCATCCCCTCCCCAGTAACACTTGAAGGAATTTCAGAGAATTTGAAAATAGAGATTCCATTCAATCCTCTAAATTTTCAGACTAAGAAACTGAAGTCAACAAAAGTTCAGTTAATTGATGAGTGTCCATATGTCCCTACAGTAGGACCAGAGCCAGGAGTCAGAGTTCCTGACTGTTCTTGCTGTCATACAGCAGTTTTCATGGGTCATCCTGTAAATAGTCTCCCTTCAGCAAATTTGTGGTAGAAAACTTTGCATTGCTCTTTCCTCCATATGATTTCCTCAAGAGTTAGTTGATGTGGTCTTGTCACCAGCAACAAGTTCCTCTGAAGTTCTTCTAAGCCCCAGTGGAGAAGTACGACTTTAAAGAAAAAAAAAAAAAAAAAAAAGACAGAGAGTAAATGTGATTATCATGTGTACTATTTATGAAAGCTCTTAGAATTTCCAATGGGGGGTGCCTGGGTGGCTCAGTTGGTTAAGCAACTGACTCTTGATTTTGTCATGATCTCACGGTTCGTGAGTTCAAGCCTGGCATCGGGCTCTTTGTTGGCACTGTGGAGGATTCTCTCTCCTTCTCTCTCTGCCCCTCCCCTACTTTCCCTCTGTATCTTTCTCAAAATAAATAAAAATAAACTTAAGAAAAAGAGAATTGCCAGTGGGTTCTTCTATTTAAAGCGATAGTAGTGAGTCCTTCTGAAGATAGAATGTTTTTAATGCTTATTTATTTATTTATTTTGAGAGAAAGATAGAGAGTATGCATGAGGGGGAAAGACAGACAGGGGTAGAGGGAGAGAAAGAGGACCCAAGCAGACTTCACCCCAAGTGCAGAGCCTGATGCAGGGCTGATCCCAGGATGGTAGGCTCATGACCTGAGCTGAAATCAAGAACTGGATGCTTAGCTGACATGAGCCACCTAGGCACCTCCTGAAAATAGATTTTGAGTCACCTTTTTTAATCATTAGGAATTTTTAACAATTACAGGTGCCTGGGTGAGTCAGTCAGTTAAGTGTCTGACTCTTTTTATCTCAGTTCATGTCTTGATCTCAGGGTCATGAGTTCAAGCCCCACATTGGACTCTGCACTGGGCTGAAACCTACTAAAAAAAGAAATAAATGAAGGAAGGAAAGAAGGAAGGAAGGAAGGAAGGAAGGAAGGAAGGAAGGAAGGAAGAGAAATTTTTAACAAGGAAAGAAGATATATACATACCTCCATAACCACTGTAATGTCTTAAAATTTTTCTTCCAGAGTCTTTTAAAAAAAAATTGTTTTGGAAAAAAAATTCACTTTTTAAACTTTGTGAAAATAACCTATCTGAATTAAAAAATCTCCCTAACTCTCAGTACCCCATATATCCTTCTATGTACAGGAATAGTTGCTAGGTAGAAATACATTTATGACAGTGTGATGCAGCTGTAGATACTGTTTTTAGTCTTTGTAAGTTCATGTTTTATTTCAGTGCGAACAGTTTAAATTCCTGCCATCAAGACAGCACTTCTTCACAGCGGGGTTAGCATCCTCACTCATCCATCTCATTCCCCACCCTCTGATTTTGGTTGTTACAGTGTTAGCTGTCTCCTGTTCAGGTTATAACAATTGAATTCTCGTCAGTAACCATATTTTCATTGTGTCTATTTTATTTCTGTATAGAGATGTTGTCAATACTCATCACACTCATCATGGTTGTCTAACTTTTTATTTTGATGGTACTTTTAATTGCCTGGATTTTGTTGTCAGACTTACTTTAGAAAGTGCTATATTTTCTGAGTACCTTCATAACTGAGAATGTGGCTTTATATAGAAAGGCTCATGTATAATACTCTTGGGTAATATTGCTCTGTTGTCTTCTGCTACATTGGATATATGGGAGTCTGATTCCGCCCTACCTCATATAGAATGATTTGATTTTTATTTTTCTGTCTGGATGTTCAGATATTACTTTATCCTCCAGATTCAATAGCCCAAATGAGATGTCTCACTATCAGGAATCATGTATTTAATTTCCTAGGAACATGGTAAAGACTTTGAATCTGAAAATTCAGATTTATTTTTCAAGGAACATGTTCTATTATTTTATCTTTAAATATATATTTTGTGGGCTTTGAATGTATACATTTTTGGGCTTGCTACATCAGAATTCCAGTTACCTTATTGGATCATTTCTGCTTCTCCTCTTTCTATACGAGCTTTGTGTTATTTTAGACCCTTGGCTTTTTTCATCTACATTCACTGTGATTATCTCAGATCTCCTGTATGTTGGTAACTTGATTTTTAGTAGTGTTTATTATGTTATTTGTACTTTTTAATGTATGTATTGGCGCCAGTCTCTAATGATGTTATTTGGTCCTTGATTTGTTTCTTTAGTTCCACTATCTCCCTTTTTGTTTTGTTCTGCCATTTTATCATCCAGTCTTTGGCCTCTAGTTATATTGAATTAATTTTCATATTCCATGAAGCCATTGTATAAAGCAACTTGAGCAATTTCCTTCCATTCCTGTCCTTATATTCTCTTCTCAATAGGGAGCTTTGTTTTTCTCTCTCCTTTTACCCAACCACCTTTCTCTCTATCTCTATGTCTATGTCTATGTCTATGTCTCTGTGTCTGTCTCGCATTATTGTTGGCTGTAGCATTTCCATATTTCTTATGTGCAAGCTCATACATGGGTAGCTCTGTCCAGAAACTATTTGCTCTAATACAGTACAAATTACATGTAGACTTATTTACCACCCTGCCTTACCCCTCTGGACTCCAGTTTGAAGGCTGGAGATTTGAGGCTTTGTGCTCTTTTTAAGAACCAAGGGGAATGATTAGGGAGTGAGTGCAATTGAAGCAACATACTATGGCTGATGCTGTTCCTGTTCCCTTACAACGTGGAAGGTCTGGTCCTCAGGTTTCCGGCCAAGTCTTCAGCTCACTGTTATCCCAAGAGTCTTCACCTAAGTCACCTCCATCTCCTGTGTATCACTTCAGCAGCCCTCCAGCTGTCCTCCAGGAGGACAACCCTCCTCTCTCAGAAAAGGAGAAGCATAAGGCTGTATTCACAGGTTTTGCACTGATTCGGGTTTGGAGGTATTATTGAGAATTCTTAGGCTTTTCCCCAAACTTCAGAGTTGTTTCTGGGGCTTAAAAACAGATAAGGAATTCAATCCTAATCTGCCTTTCTGCTCTGTTCCAGAAATGTCTGTTTTGATTTTTTTTTTTTTTCATTTAACTATGCTTTCTTTTTTTTTTAATTTGTTGTTGATATTTATGTACGTGCACGAGTATGCTCTGGGACTTAAGCTTATTTCATTAGGTTTTGGGGGCAAGAAATTAGTTATGTGTCAGAATCCATCATTTTTTCAGTTGAAGGTGTTGAAAGATTCCCTCACTGAATATCTACAACTAACAAGCAACTTGAAAAATAATTTTTCTTCTGTAATTTATTGTAACTCTTCAGAGTACATTTGAAAATACATAGAAATAGTTCTCATGCATGTCAGAAACATTTTTTTAGACTTTTAAAATACCTACATCTTTTACTCTCAGATACCAAGAAAGCTAGAAAACATTTAACCGAGGGAAAAATGATAGCTCTAAAATTCCTGTCAGGATGCAGTGTTGGAACTGGATAACCTATTTTATATATTTATTACTTCTGTCATCATACAACACATGTGAATTAACATTTTATCTTGTCAACATGTTTTCATTTCCTTCATAACTAAAGTTAAAAATTGACAAGGATGTTTATAAATTATATATATGTAGATGTATAATTTTATGTGTTTATGTATATACAAGACATTTTAAAATGGTATTCTCTGTGATGATATTGTTTATGTAGAAGTTTCTGGGAACACAAATATATGAATATATAGAAATACATATATTAAAATATATATTTATATTTACATATACATACACATACACGTTTTTATGTGTGTGTGTCTATGCACGCAAACTTAATTGTTGGAGAGTTGCCAGTATCTACTGAAGGCTTGATTGATAGCACACAAATCATTCCAAAGGCATGGCAGTAACATCAGTAAGCATATAGATTGGGACCTTGAGGTAATCCTCGTATTATTTTCAGCATTGGTTTGAGCCTCACAACATCATCTACCAATTTGGTCGTAGGCTCCACAACTAAAGAAGAAATGGAAAACTCAGTCTGGATTTATAGAGAAGGAACCATGATTGCAGAAAGAGCTGGAACGGAGGAAGGGTAATGGGATTATTTGTCTGGATAAAGAAAATTGTGAGGAGAGAGAGAAAATAATTGCCAAGCATATATAAAGGACTCTAAAGTAAAGGTTGAAGATAAGGTGTTCTTCATCCCCCACAGCACGCAGACCAGAATTTTTAGGTAGGAGGAGGAATTTTTTGGTGTATTGTGTTCACAATGAGAAGTACTGATGGTGTAGAAAATGAAAGCAAAAGGTCTAAGTTTTCATTTCTCTAAGGTGATGAAAATAGTGTCTTTGCCAGCTACAGCAGAATAGCTTATAGTTGGTGCTTCTAATGTCCTATTGTAATAAACTTTGAAGAAAAGTATACTCATGTCTTAAATGTCTAGATTTTTCATAGCTATTACTCAGTTGCAGCCAGAAAATGAATGAATGCCAGGGGGTTGTCCTATTAAGCCTGAGCCACACCCAAGCCTAAATAATGCTTATTTGCACCTATCCCATGCTTGTCCTTGAGGACACAGAGTTGGTAACGCAGTCCCCATTCTTAAGAAGCTAGTAGCTTAGTGGATTCACATTCAGATTTATGCCACAATGGAAGAAATTGTTGTTTCATCTGCTGGTTGTTTTTGGTCAGTTAGTGTTTAGTGTTTAGTGTATAGATATATATATAGATATATATAGATATAGATATAGATATAGATATACATACATATATAGTGTCACACAGAAGTAAATATATCATCTATATTTATATATGTATATGTATATATTTATAAGTAAATATAAATATAAGTAAATATAAGTAAATATATCATTTATATATATCTATATATATAGATTTTATATATTTTTATATAATTTTATATTATATAAATATATATTATATATTATATATATTTTTATTTTATATATATTTATAATATTTATATATTATATATAAAATATATATATATATATATATATATATATATATATATAATTAAACACACCATATGTATAATTAAATATACCACTTAGGCTTAGTCAGAAAAATAAAAAAGGTAATGTTCATTCTAGCAGTTGTTAAAAGAACCCAAACCTGCCTACCTATCTCTCCATTCCCTGCCACCCTTTCTCTCTGTCTCTCTGTGGAAATGAACACTGATGCACTAGATTGAAATATTTCTTAAAATGGAAAATGCTAAGAAGAAAATCCATAGCTTAAAAACCCTTTTTTTCCAGAGTGGGAACCCCAGTCAATATTAATAGTTAAAGCTCAAGTGTGCTTTTGTTTCCAATGCAGAAAACATTCTAGTCATTTAAGGTTAGAAACCAACCTAAATTTTTTAGGAGAGTACAGACAGGTATGTGTGAGACACAACTTAAATAGAAAATGAAATGCAAATCTCAACACCCAGTCCTACGGGGGAGGACAGATGTGTAGGAAGGAAAACGCAAACTAGAGAGCAATATTCAGCAGATTTCAAGTCTCTTGTCACATAAGAAAAGACCTGGATAGAAGTGTTGAATTGGGCCAAGATACATCACATAGCTCCTTGTTAAAAAAGGAGAAGGAGGATTATGCATTTAAAGATCAAGTTAGCTGAAAGAAAGTTACTGGCAACAAAAGTTAGTGCAAGAAGAATTAAAACTATGGAATAGGAGAACAATTTCTAATCTATAAATTGGGCAGTCCTTTTAGAAACATTATTCTATAAAACTGGGATTTTTCTGAGGGACGGTTAACAAGAAAGCCTGAATTGATAAAGATTATTTCCCCTCCCCTGCTAGGATATGTTATCTCTAAACCTGCATTCAATCTGGCCTCTTTTGTAGTAATCTACCTCTTTTGTAGTAATCTGAATGTAATTACATAAGAAAGTATGGGTCCTTAAAGTGAAATTATCTGTTGATACAATTGTAATAGGCACTTCAAAGAGCCTATTTGTTTTGGATACTGAAGTAGTCTGATTTGTTGTTAGACATTTGGTGTGGTCTGCCTCTTCAGATATTTGCATTTATGAGAAGACTGAAGGGGTTATGCCCACTATTTCAAGGACTAATTAACTAACTTCAAAGGGCCTGGGAACACTGGAGAGAGCTGTTTGGCTCCAGGGAAACTTAGCTGACTGTCCAGTGTTCTCAGAGTGGAAATGCAGCCACTCAAGGATCATGCTCATTTTTATTTTCCTCCTAATAAAATCTCACCGATCTGTTTTTTTCCTCGATTATTTTTTGTCATTTACCAAAGTAATTTGTGCTGTGTAGTGTTTGTTTAAACCACCTGCCTGGCTTTACAAATGCATTCTTGGGGCACCTGGGTGGCTCCGTCATTTAAGTGTCCTAATCTTGAGTTTAGCTCAGCTCATAATCTCACAGTTCCTGGGATGAGCCCTGCTGGGATGAGGCTCTGTGCTGACAGCATGGAGCTGACTTGGGATTCTCTCTCTCCCTCTGCCTCTCCCCAGCTCAACCCCTCTCTGTCTGCCTGTCTGTCTGTCTCTCTCTCTCTCAAAACAAACTTTGAAAATGCATTATCTGCAATTTCAGAGTTATGATAAATCTTTAGAATGTAGAGAATCTTCTCAAAATCAAGGTAATTTTATTACATACCTAAACAACGGAAAAAGAATAGCCAAATGACTTATCTAAAAATAAAAATACTAGAAGCCAAGGCTAAAGATTAAGGAGTGATATGGGACATTCCCGAAAATACTTATGAGGCATCTATTATATGAAATAAAAATCAAAATGCTGTTTAGTTTATTGCTGATGACTTTGAGGTTGATACTATAAAAGAAATTTTCCTCTACAAAATTTAAATGACAAGTCATAGCATAGAAACTGTTAGGAGGAAACCAAGTAAATTTACAGAAAACTTTTACTCAAATTTAAGATCTACTTATAGGGTCTCCTGGGTGGTTCAGTCAGTTAAGCGTCCAACTTTGGCTCAGGTGATGATCTCGCAGTTCATGTGTTTGAGCCCCTCATCAGGCTCTGTGCTGATGGTTTGGAGCCCCAAGCCTGCTTTGGATTCTGTATCTATGTCTCTCTCTGCCCCTCCCCTGCTCACACTCTGTCTCTCTTTCAAAAATAAATAAACAAAAACATTTTCAAAATATAAAATTTAGTTATACAACTCTAACGATTTCAGGATAGAGGATTTTCTCAAGTATTAGTCATTTCGAAGTATGATAAACACTTTCAAGAACAAATCATATTTTTTCCATATTTCTGTTGCTTATTAGACAATTTGGGTCATTATTCCTTATTCCCTCAGCCACCTAATAAAAATAATTTTTTATATATGTACTGTAAGTACTTTAGAAAATCCTGAGAAACTAACATCTGAGGGAAATTTGAGTAATTTATTTCTGGTCATGAATTTTTATTCTACTCAAAGACAGTATAACTAAAATCAGTATCTTGCCTGAAATTCTTGTAGCATTGTATGCAATTCTCAGGATTAATGGATTAATAATTAATGGATTAATAGATTAGTACTATGTAAATGGCACTATTTGATAAACTTGCAAATTCACAGTACTCCATTTTTATTAATCATTAAGAAATTGCTACCCACCAAATAGTTTAAAGTAAAATTATTCCTTCCACGAGGGTGGAAGGGAGGGGTTATTGTGTAATATTGACATTAAAAGAGATTGCATATGCTTCAGATACCATCTTTAAGAATCCATTTTGTGGTTGGTAAATAATGATATATGTGAAATATATCTTAAAACAATAAGTGGTATAAAAACTGGGCACAGAGAGAGAGCACTACAAGAAGCAGGAAAATCCATTGTCCGATTCACAAAAGACAAAATGTCATGGGAAAAGGAGTATTTGAGTTGCCCTTTAGAGAATAAACAGAAATCGTATGCTCTGAGGAATGTAATTCCAGGCAAGGATCCATGATCAGAAAATGCTGATGACACATACCCACAGCGACTGATAATTCATATTCCTTCTTTCGTCCCAGTTGCACTTTATGTTGAGAATATACAACTCCAGTGCTGTGATCCTAAATTCCAGGCAGCAGATTCTAGTTTGTTCATCAACAGAGAAAGACAAAGGGATCAAATAAGAAGAGAAAAAAGTGGGTAAACTTCTTTTGTTCACTCTCTCCCAGAATAGTGTCATCATCAAAAATATATTAAACAATAGGTTGAATTGATGTTAGCATGACAGAGCGTCTTCCCCTAACAAGTTACAAACTGTTGCTAAGTAACCATATCAAAGTGCCATAAAATCAGCCAAAATAAATACCACTGGGGTTTCTAAAAGGAGATAAAATTTTACAAAAAGAAAAATTAAGGTGACGCTTTTGGAGAAGTGGGTTCACGGATAGGTAGGATGTCTGCACTCTAAGACAAAATGAAAAACAGTTCAGGAAGAGAAAACAGAATGAACAAAGACGGATTAGAAAAGGACCAGATAGGATTGTTAAATTAAAACCGAGGATTTTTGTAAGGGATATGTGGACAGTAGCTTCAGGAAAACAGGTAGCAGTTTGGTTATGCATTATTTAAAGCAAGATTGAAAAACTTTTATGTAATTTCTAATCCAACCTAGGCTTTTTTATTTAGACCTTTTCAAAACTGTCTCCTGAATTCTATATTTATTTTAATTCCTTTTGCCCAAACGAGGAAGAATTTTAGGAATATTTTGAAAAGGTATCCAATATAACAAATACTTAGTCCTTTCTCCAGTTAGCCAATTCTTTGTTCTTTATTTTTTTTCTCATGATTCATTGATGTTTTATTTTCCACGACAATAAAATAATATTTTGTTAGTTATGTAGTTTCCATGACATTGTCAAAACTCCTCCTCATCATCTTATACCAATATTGCCACAGCAAAAGGGAAAGTGTGTATTTTATTGTTTGAGTTCTTATAAGCATCGTCAGCAGATCTTTGCTGAGTGTGTGCTGGGGATGAGGCTCTGTGACAGGCATTGAGATATGAAAAGAAATCATTAGCCCTTGTTCTTACCACAAAATTACTCATGACTGGCAACACTGCCCAAGTTAGACAGTATATTTTCAGAAAATGTGAAAGTTAGACCCATTTCTGATGGTGTGGTATTGTTTCATGTTTCAACTTTCCCATCTAAATGAGGGCAGCTACTTTTTCTTCCTCATTTACTGTCTGGTATATGGTGAAAGTTGGAAAACCTGGTATAGAAATCAAGGTATTAAGACAGCCAGGGAGGACGAGGTATCCAGTGTAATGCTGAAAGCCTAAGGAATAAGAGAAAATCACAGATTATAGATCGTGACTCATGTACATATTTGGAAGTAGGAAAAAAACATTGAGGCATCCTTGGTGTTTATTGTTTTACAATTATAATTATATACTTAAGTCAAATTATTCCATTAACTAATCAGAGTCACTGTATTTTATTAATCAATAAAACAGAAGGTTTTGAAGATTCGCTATGATCCGCTTTGGAAGATCTGGTCCCATCATGTGGGTTCTTGAAACTTCTCTTTCCTTTGCTTTTGTTGAGTATAGATTTAAAATTCTCCTATCTTCCTTTTCTCTTCTTCTACACTGTTTGATTCCTATTCTACTCTTCCTTCCACCCCCACTCCCTAGATAGATATATACAAACATATACATATATATACAAATATTTGTGTGTGTATGTATGTGTATATATATATATATATATATATATATATATATATATATACACACATACAAACATGCATACCTAAATATATATGTGTACAAACACATACATATGCATATCTCTCTGTGTATGTATATATTTTCTCCCAGGTCCCATAATAAAATCGGTAGTGCCATAAAGTGAGTCAAATGAATCTTTTGGTTTCCTACTGCATGTGAAAGGTTTGTTTACACAATGCTATAGTTTATTAAGTATAAAATAGCATTAAGTCTAAAAAAATGATGTGCTACCTACCTTAATCTTTAATGGTAACCATCACCTGAGCTTTCAGTGGGTTATAATCTTTTTGCTGGTGGAGGGTCTTGCCTTGATGTTGATGGCTACCTAGTGATTGGGATGGTGGTTGCTGAAGGCTACAGTGGCTGTGGAAATTTCTTCAAATATGACAAAGTTTGCTGCAACAGTTGATTTTTCCTTTCACGCATAATTTCTCTGTAGCATGTGATGCTAATTGATAGCATTTTACCCACAGAGGAACTTCTTTCAAAATTGGAGTCAGTCCCTTCAAACCCTCAGGCTGCTTTGTCAGCTAAGTTCATGTAATATTCTAAACTCTGTATTGTCATTTCAACAGTCTTCATAGCATCCTCACTAGGAGTAGATTCCATCTCAAGAAACCACTTTGTTTGCTCATCCATAAGAAGCAACTTCTCTTCCACTCAAATTTTATCATAATATTGTGCAGTTAGTCACATTTTCAAGCTCCATTTCCAATTCTATTTCTCTTGCTGTTTCCACCACATTTACAGTTACTTTCTCCACTAAGGTCTTGAGCCCCTCCAAGTCATCCATGAAGATTGGAATCAAATTCTTCCACACTCTTATTAGTTTTGTTATTTTGACATTTTCCCATGAAGCACAAATTTTCTTAATGGCAATCTAGAATGATGAATACTTTCCAAAAGAGTTTCAATTGACTTTTCCCAGATCCTTCAGAGGAGGCACTATCTATGGTAGTTATAGCCTTACAAAATGTATTTCTTAAATAAGACTTGAAAGTTAAAATTACTCATTGATCCATGGACTGCAGAATGGATATTAGATTAGCAGGCTTGAAAACATTAATCTGATTGTGTATCTCCATCAGAGCTCTTGGGTGACCAGGTGCATTGTCAAAGAGTAGTGATCTTTTGAGAGAAATCTTTTTTCTCTCAACAGAAGGTTTAAAATATTCAGTAAACCAAGTTGTTAACAGATGTGCTGTCATCCGGACTATTTATTTATAGAGCACAGGCAGATTAGATTGAATAATTCTTAAGTGTTCTAGGATTCTTAGAATGGCAATGAGGACTGGCTTCAACTTCAAGGTACCAGCTGCATCAGCCCCTAAAAAGAGAGTCAGCCTGTCTTTTGAAGCTTTGAAGCCAGGCATTGACTTCTCCTCACTAGCTATTAAAGTTGTAGGTGGCATCTTCCAATATAAAGCCATTTTGTCTACATTGAAAATCTGTTGTTTAATGTAGATACCTTCATTAATGATTTTAGCTAGATATTCTGGATAACTTGCTGTAGCTTCTACATCACCACCTGCTGTTTCACCTTGCACCTTTATGTTGTGGAGATGGCTTCTTTCTTTAAACCTCATGAAACAACCTCTGCTAGCTTCAAAGTTTTCTTCTGTAGCTTCATCACCTCTCTCAGCCTTCACAGAACTGAAGAGAGTTAGGGCCTTTCTCTATATTAGCCTTTGGTTTAAGGGAATGCTGTGGCTGGTTTGATCTTCTATCCAGATCTCTAAAACTTTATATCAGTGATAAGACTTTATCACTTTATTATCAAATGTGTGTTCACTGAAGTAAAGCTTTTAATTTCCATTGAGAACTTTTGATTTGCATCCACAAGTTGAATGTTTGACACAAGAGACCTAGCTTTTAGGCTGTCTCATCTTTCAGCATGCCTTCTTCGTTAAGCTTAATCACTGCTAGCTGTTGATTTAAAGGAAGAGACATGTGTGACTCTTCCTTTCACATGAACACTCACAGGCCATTATAGGATTATTAACTGACCTAATTTCAATACTTCTATGTCTTAGGGAATAGAGAAGCCCAAGAGGAAGGAGAAATATAGGGGGGGTGGCTGGTCTGTGGAACAGTCAAAACGCATACAACATTTATTCATTAATTTCACCATCTTACATGCATGTGGTTCATGGTACCCCAAAATAATTACAGTAGTAACATCAGAGATCACTGCTCATAGATGACCAGTTTGTATTAACAAACATAATAATAATGAAAACATTTGAAATATTGCAAGAATTACCAAAACGTGACACAAAGACAGGGAGTAGATGTTGTTGGAAAACTGGTGCCAATAGGCTTCCTCAATGCTGGGTGGCCACAAAACCTTCAATTTGTAAAAAAATCTGGGGTCAGGGAAGCACAATAGAGGTCAATTAAATGAAGTACAATAAAATGAAGTGTAACTGGATATATATGTATGTATCTGTATATGTTTATGTATATGTACATATTTACATGCATATATATTTAAATTTTAGTCTCAACTCCAAAAATGAATTTGCCATTCCACGAATGGATGTCACTCACAGTTTCAAAACTCTGAAATAGGCCTAAGTGATATCAGGAATTCTGATGAAAGTGAACACTAAGAATGGGAGGATTCAGGAAGTTTTCATGGCCCCAGGTTAGAAGGTCTTCAAGGGGGAAGAGGAATAGACAACATGGTATTATATATTTTTTAATAGCTCTAATTATTTATCTCCATTATCTTTGAGGCTTCAGGAATGTTAATGAGTTATTCTTCCACCTGCATTTTCAAGTGGCAAAAGAGACAATTATTACAAAGTAGTTCATAATGTAGGCAGGGGAGTCAGCCTGTCTGGCTCTGTGGTCTACAAGTAGCATGATTTGGAGAAAGTTAGTTCAACTCCTTGTACCTCAGCATCTTTGTAAAATGGGAATCACAAAGCCTTAGAGAGGTGTGGTGAATATAATAAATATAAAGTTCTTAGCCTAATAAATTATAAACAGTCAGCCTACAATAAATATTGGCTATTTGCAAGTAAATAAATAGTTGATCAAAATCTATAATAAAATTGAGAACAGAATCCAACAGACAACTGACATATTTGCTTAGAGCGTCATTCAATAAATGTTTCTGATGCCTTTTGGTTCATTGTCAATGAGTTTGGTTAAGGGATAAAAACAGTCTCTTACTAATATTATCAATTATAAATAAATAATTTCAGCTCTGTATATAATGGGGATATGTTCTTTTTAGAAAAGCTCTGACACATTTTTTCCATATCTTTAGTCTGTGAATATTAATGCATCCCAGCTGAGTCATACAAATCAATTTGCGCATGTGAAAGATTAAAGAATTTTAAAGTTGTGTAGTACTAGAGGTCCAAATATTTAGTTAAAAATCAGGAAAATAAGGTAGAGAGAGAGGGAGGAGGAAGAGAGAGAGAGAAAGGGAGAGAGAGAGAAAAGGAGGGAGAGAGAGACTGAGATTTCCAAGATCTTCAGTAGAAAAACTAGGACTTGAACCTGGGACACTTTCCACTGGCTCTCCCATTTTTCCAGAACCATCATCAATGTTTGCAAGTTGACTGTGAAGTCAGTGGTGGTTTGAAAGAGCTGATGGCAGTCAGAGAGAGCAAAATATACTGTTAAATGAGCAAAAATTAGGCACTCCTTACTCACTGAGCATAGCAACAGCAATGATAGAAATGCAATCTAACTTTAAAAATGGCTACTAAAAATGCATGTCCATGTCTTATGTGAAAACAGGATCAAGGCTGCTATTTCACTGTGAATTTAACCTGAGTCTCAAGGCAATATGAATATTCAAATCTAACATCACTTTAAGACTCCCAATGGAAGAGAATGAACATTTCTTTTTACAATTTACCTCTCTTAGGCAGGGTTTTGATGGACCAAGCCTGAGAGATTCATTAGCAAAGGTGTGTTATATTTTATTTGTAATTTCTTTCAATTACAAATTTCCATCATAGAGTAACTAGTATTATGGCAATTAAGACATTAAATTAAATTATTATATCACGTATCATGCTGGGAAAATAATAATGCAGTGCAGTTATGTGCCACAATAGATAATTGCTAAGACAATAGGAATGTGTCCACAGTAAAGGTGATAGTCATTTCTTTGTGCCTATCATCACAGCCAGTTTCAACAGGGAATGAGTCCATCACATTAACTAAATCCCAGTGAAATTCTAGAATTACAGACACCAGGCTTTCTTCTCTCGTGGTCTGGGTTTTCTCAGATTTATCAGCTTCCCTTTATTTACTTTATCAGGTTGTTTCCATAGCTTTATGCACTGTTCAGTATCCTTTATGTAAGTCAATTGGATACAAATACTTAGGTATTCAGAATGTTTACTACCTATATAATATTTTCTCCAAAAGCGTTTTTTTGTTGTTGTTGTTCTTTCCTGCAGCAAAACACCACTAACTACAACTGTTTAACTGTGTTTGGAAGAGGGAAGATTCATTCTACAGTGGTTTCTGTATAACAAACTAAGGGTTTCAGGGAATTATTTGAATTACAAATATTCTCCATTCCTGTCCAGTGCATCTTACTGGGCAAAGACCTTAGCATGCTGGTTCATATTCTCATCCGCTTACTTTTGTTTTCTGTCTTTGCAGTTCCGCCATGGTTTTTAAATCACCCTTCCAACCTGTATGCCTATGAAAGCATGGATATTGAGTTTGAATGTTCCGTCTCTGGAAAGCCTGTGCCCACTGTGAATTGGATGAAGAATGGAGATGTGGTCATTCCTAGTGATTATTTTCAAATAGTGGTAACTATCTTCTTTTCATATTAGCTTTACAATCCCATTCATCGTTTCCTATCTTTTCAGTCATTTTTCTTTCCTGGGAAGAGTGTTCCTGTTTGGAATTTTTATGATGTGTTAAAATTTTTCTAGTAAAGTAAATGATTTTCTAGAGTTTAAAATTGAGTTGAAAAAGAATGATCAAACAGCCCAGCCCCCTTGTTTTACAGACAAGGTTTTAAATAAACAAACAATGGAAAATACAGAGGACCTGAGACTATGTTTCCAACTATTCTCATTGCTGGTTCTTAGGAGAACAGAGTTTAGAACCTACTCCTAAACTATATGAAGCCAAGAATATCTTACTTCTTTGACTTTTACCCTTTATAATAAAGTTTCAACAAGATTATTTGTTTCAACTTATGATTATTGTAGTCTTACTTCCATAATACAGGCATTTTTTTTTTGCTACCGTTCCAAATAGGACAGCTGATCCTACTAGAGCAGTAGAAAAGGATGTAGTGACAGTAACAATGACAGTGGTAGTTGCCTTGGTAGCAAAGCCATGGAGATCCAGAGTTCACATGGCATTGCACTTCTGAACATTGGAAAGAATTGAAGCTGAGAATAACAGTTCTTATAGTTTCTCTAAGTTCTAGTGCATTCTATCCCCTCTGGGGGATAATAGGGATGATGTATTATATAGACTACGTTGTTTTCCTGGTACACAGTGAGCACTCAATACCTATCATTATTAGCTTTGCTTTTGCTGTTACCAGCAGAATTCTTTGTTCATGTAAAAAAACTCTCTATGAAAGCTCTCCTTTAGGTGTAGGTTGGCCTGGGAGGTTCTGAATTCAAGGATATGAATATATGAGAAATATGAAAAGCACTTTCCAAATATCAGAGAACTTTGTAGCTAAAGAAGGAGTGTTTAGGCCTACTTCTCTTAGGTTGAGATGCAGATATGACCTGTCGAAGAAGAGTGTCTAAGCCAGGTCTTCTGGCAGAAGGGTAATAGACCACAGGTGCCCTGCCAATCCAGGCAGGTGCTCCACTTGACCTTGCACTGGTGCTCATTTGTGGATCCACCTCTTTGTTGCTGGATCAGTTGACTTTCAGAAACTTCCATAACCTCTTTATGCATGCATTTTGTCACGCCACGAGGGTTCTTAGGGAATATATCCATAAAGCATATCTTTATTACTTTTATCACCAGTTAGTATTTTCCCCTTTTAGTTGCATTTGTTTAATTGGTTGGGAATGGAGTAAGAAAGAGAGAAAATGTAACTTTTCAGTGCCACACCAATCCATTATTTCCTTTAAGTGTAATACCACTGAATTAAAAATGACCTGCCATGGGGCAACTTGAAATGTGTTGTGTCTGCCTAGAATATATGCTACTTGCATAGAAAGGAAATTGTTGAGTGCCCTTAAGGACACATGATAAAATGCAACATTTATTTTTTTCTACAGTTTGAATAATCTTTCTCCCAGAATGACTCATTACAGCCAACCTATTTAAATGTTTCTTTTCTTAAGGTAAAAAGAAAATGTACAGTGTGAGCTCTGTTCACATTAAATTGTGCTTAAAAATATTTCCCCAATAGCTGCAGAAATCTGAGAGCCATTGTCTGTCACAAAGTAACATTTAGCGCAAATAGTAACTTATATGAGAATTGTTAATTAGAAGTTAGTCAGCTTTATCTAAGAATTTTACATCAGCAGAGAATTGACTACAAGACACTAAAAACAATTAAGAATTCCCCATGAGGTAATATTTATCTCTTAATGACTTCAGGGGAAGTGATTTAACACGTCTCACTTACTGAACTAATTCTTACACTAATATTGAAGAAAAACTGAGTTAGTATAATTAAATGCTATTTCCAGATCATTTTATCATCCATCCTTGAAAAAGATGGTGGCTCAATTTATATAAAATAGGAGTTAACATTGCTGTGTTTAATTTATGGATTTCTGAAGGTGAAGCATTCCAGCCATATAACAAGAAGGACATGGTATAAAATATCCACCATACCACCACTCCAAATCCCCCAAAAGGGCACATGTCAAAGCAATTACAATTTTAAAAGGATTTTCGGACTTTTATTTTCTCGGTAAACACTTCCAGAAAATATCCCACCTAGATTTCTTGTCTTTTAGAAGCTGCAAAAATCAGTGTTTTGATTTCTTTTCTTTTTCCCCAGCAGCTGCTGAACCCAAATTTCCTTCAATAACAAGGGAAGAAATGAAATTTCTTTTGAGCTAAACTTTTTTCTTGCCTATTTAATAAAAGAGCTCTCTGCTGCTAATTTAGATATTGAGGATGATGTGTATTTTTGTGAGAATAGTTTTTATTGCAGAACTAGCTTAAATGGATACACATAGATTCGACAGAGTATTGGGAATCTGTGACATTTTCCAAGTGGCATAAGACATATCTATGAGGCTGAGAACTCTCATGGCCTACCTTGTTGCTTCTCCTATGAAGTTTTATTAAAATTTTATATTCATTTTGTCTCTTTGAGTTTTGTTTGTTTGTTTGTTTGTTTGTTTTTGCTTTGTAAAATATTTCACCTGCTTCTTTCTTCTCCCTAGGGAGGAAGCAACTTACGAATCCTTGGAGTGGTAAAGTCAGATGAAGGCTTCTATCAATGTGTAGCTGAAAACGAGGCTGGAAATGCCCAGACCAGTGCGCAGCTCATTGTCCCTAAGCCTGGTAAGATGAGGGGAACTTTGCTCTGTGACTGGTAGCTGCCATTATGCATAGTCCACTTGTAAAATCCACATTGTTTTCCCTATCTCTCAAAGTCATTTGGAAATTATTTAATTATTTAGTTTATCAAGGTGTGTATTTATGTTTTGATGGCATATTCTTTCTAGAAAACTAGGTATGTATCTCCATCCAATGAGATAGTCATGAACAGTATGTGCCTCTGGTTGTCAAGATAATAACCACTAAATTACTACCTTATTCCCTCTTGTGGCCTGCTTTCTTCTAATATTTCAGGTAAATATAGAATACACACACACACATATATGTATATATATATAGAATATAGAATATAGTATCTCTATATTCTATATATAGAATACTTCTCTCTGTATATATATATATATATATATATATATATATATATATATACACTTCTCTCTCTCTCGATATATATGTGTGTATTTATATATATTCTTCTCTCTCTCGATATATATATATATGTATAATATATATATATTTCTCTCGATATATATATATATATATATATATATATATATATATATAAATACCATATATATATATATATAAATGCCGTGTGTGTGTGTGTGTGTGTATATATATATACACACCATATATGGTGTGTATATATATATATATATATATATGGTCTTGAACCAGTGGAAATAGTAGAAATAATCACTTGACGATTTTTCTATTTTTTTATAAATAGATTTTGATGAAATGTCTTTTGTCTATGATTTGTAAAGGTTTTTTTTTTTAATTTTATTTTGTCCTAAAGTCTTTTGAAAGTTTAATGTGGTGGTGCATTCAAAACTATCATAACTCTATGATAAGACATATTTCTTATCCCCCAAACAACAAAAATTCTGTCAGGAAAAAAGAAAAGAAAAGAGAAAGAAAAACAAACCGGTCAGCTGCTCTGAAATGTTCTATCACTAAAGAAAGTCGAAAGTATTCATTTGTTTAAAAAAGCAGAAATGGAAAATTTGTTTATATAGATCCAAATACTTTAAAATATTAATATCTTCTATGGAAGTTTTCATACCACCTGTTGATTATGTTGCTTTCAACTCTTCAAGACCAATTTCCTCCCTCTTGACATGACTCACCACTCTTGTCTCACTCTTTCCCTGCAGTAAGTTTAATAGAAAGTAACTCAAATGTATGAGACAAAGGCTTTCGTTGGCCTCTATCATTTAAAATATGTCTTGGAAGGCCTTATATTTTGTGCATCCCTAACCAATCATCTGAAGGCTCTTGGACTCTCATAATAATGCTCGATGATGACTTTCCCTTTCTTCCTTGATTGAAACCAAAAAAGCAACCATATAGCAACAGTCCCAGATGAGTAAAGGAACTAAAGGAATTATCTAGGAATTAAAAGGGACAATTAACTCTCATTCAAGATTGCCGATTTCACTGACGGACTATTTATTTTCCCTCCATTTAATGTGCTTTAAGTGTTAGTGTAACATTATTTGTGTGACAAAGTACATTCTCTTATGCTGAAATAGTAAGGGATAAGTAGGAGAAAAGAAACATCTAAAATCAGTCTCTAATGTGAGCCAGGCTTTAAGAACTGTGCACCATCTCATTAGTAATGACAGTATGGCCACAGTTATGCTAGTAATGGGTGCTATCACAAGTCACAGAATAAGAGAATTCTAGTTAAACTTGATTTTCAGCTATGGCCATAAAGCTGAGGAAAATGCTGGATAAGCATTTCTATATTTCTAAAAAGAGGCGTGAAATAGTTTGTCCTAAAACTTGTTGACACTGACCAAACACACCCAGTGACCATTCCCTACAATTGCCCATAGGAATGGAGGATTCTCTGAAGTTCCAGAATTCATAGGATTAGAGATAATCAGGGCACTTTCCCTTCCACACAAGTCAAGTTGTGGAGACACCAAGAAAACCTCTTGAACAGGTTGTGTGTGCGTGCGTGCGCAAGTGTGTGTATATGTCTATCTTTCACTAGGAATTGCTTGTAAAAGTGAGAAATGGGAAAATTACACAAGCTAGAAGCTGGAAATTGTCTGGAACTGTCCACAAGAATGCTGGGAAAGAGAAAGGGGAAGGCGACTGTGGGGAGAAGCTCTATTTCCAGCTTGGGAACGAACAAAGATGTGAGTTGCACTTGAAGATAGCAGGGCTGGAGTCATTTTGAAAAGATTATGCCTGAGAGGTCCTGCCTGCTGAGGCTACCCAAACCAGAAGAGAGACACCACCTGAGAGGGAGCTGATCTGGGGAGCTGGTGCATTGGCCAGCTAGACCATGCAAAGAGTCCAGTGAGGGCATTCCTAAGGGAAGGGTGGCAGTCTCTCAAGAACCCACAGAGCTGCCTCACAAAAAAGAGGCTTGTGGATGCCTTCCTCTTTTGAGGAAAGCATGGATTTCAATGGATTTTGAGCAAATCCATCCTCTCCTAGATGTCTGACCCTGGAGACAGGGGGAGACAGAGGAGGAAAAAATAATAGATCTAAATGGAGGAGAAAACAATAGATCTAAGAGACTGTAAAAACCACTGACAGTCCCACTAGCTCTTCCTCACTTTTGGTCTCAGGTCTACTCTGATAAGTGGGAAGAAACTTTAAATTGAACATTAGATTGGTGTTTTGATTTAGATCTTACTGTCTTACTCTGTGTGTGTGTGTGTGTGTGTGTGTGTGTGTGTGTGTGTGTGGTTATTGTTTGTTGTTTTTATTACCTGAAGATAAGGCTTTTAAGATATTGTAAGCTGACCCCAGGACCAGAGGAATGGCCCATTGCTATCAGGGATAGGAAATAGATCTGACAAGGTGTGTATGAAAGTGGACCACAGACTAAAATGAAACTGTTTCCTCTTAATATTCTAGCAGTTCAGCTCATTCGATAAACCAGTTATAAGCCTCCAGCTTCACTTATCCCAGCAAGCTCTGACTTCAACAGGTAGCCATTTATTACCAGCATCTTGTATTCCATCCGGGCCCTGATTCGTTTAGGTCTAAGTTACCACGTAGAGCAAGCCTCCCCTAGGCAGGTGAGTCGTTTCCCTCCTCACTGGGACGAGCCTCTGTGAATCTGGATAATTCATTCTTCCATGTAGATGGTAAAGTATTGTCAGTAGATTCTGCACTCTTGGTCAGTGTTTAATGTATTTGGCAACAGATTAGAACAGAAAGTAAAAGAAAATGAAGATAAAAATCTGAAAGCATGGCAGGACACTGTTGTGACTGCTGTACACACACACACACACACACACACACACACACACACACCCTTATAAATGATGGACTGCTTTTTCCCAGCTATTCAGTCGGGTCTTCATATAATGCTTCTCCAACTCCTTGGAGATGCAGTGTAGTCCACATGCACAGATGGTGGAGAGGCCAGCTATAAATATAAATTCAGCAATGAGGCTGACCACGGTGGGAAGAACATAGCCCTCTCTGTTTAAGTTTCAACAATAAATGGCTACCATATATTTTGAGGCACATTTTGGGCTCATATGGCCAGCTGTTCAGCTTTGGTCTGTCCACAAGCTTGCGACTGAGAGTTACTCTTGGCAGCCATAACAATCTGCTTCTCACTGAAGCACACACAATGGCCTATTCCAGCCAGTGTCCATTGTTAATGGATATTTACATAAGCCTAATGAAGTTTCCACATAGTCTTTTATATACAGTTAGCTATTCCCACTCTAGCAATTAGTGACTTAGGAAATAGAGTAAACATAATCTACTAAATTAAACTGAGTTAATGACTTGTTTTGCTCTCCAGAAAATAAATTTGGGAAAAATATTGAGATGTGTGTACTCTAACAGGTGAAATATATACACAGGTCAAGAGGATTAAAGGCATTAAAAAAAAAAATCATCTTACTATAGGAAGTCCTATCAATAACAGTATATATGTAATACTGTAATGCCATATACACAGTGCTAGACTGCTGCCTCCCTGCCTCCCCCTCTCTCTCACATGCACACTCACATAATGTATGAAAGCACAGAAAATGTTCTGCTTTCTTAAGATTTTACACATGCATCAGAAAGATTTAGCCATATTATGTAAGTGGTGGTGAATGGAAATTAAAATACTTTTGCTGAATTTGTATTCTTTATCTCTTATAATAGCTAAGGAAAAGTTTTATTGTTGTTTGTTTTAATTTATTTGCTTACTTATGTGGTGGGGGGCGGGGCACATTGGTTAAGAAGCTGCCTTTCCAAATGGAGGAGGCCAACTATAGCTCCAAGGCCACCAGTCAGTGAACACACCAGCCAGAAAGTATCAAGAATCAATGTGTTAGGTGTCACAAGAACAAGGTTTCAGTAGCCAGATTTGCAAACCTGTAAGCAGTTAAATTAGGATCCAGTTGGCATAGCTGATGTTGATGAATTACTTATCCTCAAGTTATCCAGTAAATTGGAGTGTGGGCAGGTAGTAATTAAATTAATAAAACTATTTGATAGCTGGGTGGGAAAGTTAGCAATTTTCTTTTGCTGAGGGGATGCAGGATAGAGAACAAGGCTGGAAAGATAAGATAGATATAAGGTATCCATTATCTCTAAGCTGATTATACTTCTTCCAGCTGCTGGTTGACATTCATTTTCCTGGCAGTGGTCTGCAGTGAAGGACATTGAAAATACATAACTGTTGTCCAGGAGAGTTGAGGGCCAGGGAATAAATGCAGTGATGATTGGGCCATATGCAGTCTGGAATATTTTTAATTTAATGGCAGAAATGGGTAAAGATAGAATGAAGTTACCATGGGAAGAAGTAATATATTCTTCATATTCTAATGTGCACACACAAAAAAAGCTACATGGCCAAAATGAATGCATGTCATTATAAACATTCCCTAAGCATAGGTTTGTTTAGGAAAGGCACCATATCATGTCTTCCATGTAATATGGAAGTATTACATAAAGTAATATGGACTATGTGTCCCATGTTAATATTGAATGTTTTCTAGTGCTGGTTTTGTTTATTTTGTTTTGTTTTGTTTTTTTTCTGCCAACACTTATAACAAAATAGAATTCCCTCCCTGTAGGAGGCAAAATATATTGGTTAAGCATTTAGGAAAATGTGTGCTTTTATCAATTCCCTGTCCTTTCTTGGAAAAGTCTACTGATACAAATAACATTGAATTTTCAAAAATATTAAGGCAGTATATCATATAGCATAAAATTAGCAGAAGTATTTAAGTCTGGTCATAATCACTAAGGCATAAAATCAGAAGCTTTGTTTTATTTTGTTTTGTTTTGTTTGGATCTGTTTTTGTGACTTATTCCCTATTGATGTGAAAAGAATACCTTGAAATCCAAACAGACAAGAGGAATATCTGGATGCTCATCCATATAATTGTATATTAACTGCAACTAATTATAGTGTTTCTTACTAAATATTGACTCTTTCATAGTAAATTCAGTAGTATTATATGAAGCAATGAATAATTTTACAATTAGTCTTAACACTTCAAAATCTGTTAGAATTTGTGAGTGTAATAGCACTTAAGCAACTATGTAAAACAATGTAACCAAAGCTAATAAGAAGTACTTCTCAGTCTCATATCAGTCACTGGTCAATTAAATTAAATTTTTGTCTCTTATATGACAAGGGTTACCATGACTTAAATGCTCAGTTTTATTTAGTGTGGGATCAAATTGTTCCTAGAATTCTGTAGATAATTTAGATGGGCCAATTCCATGTACTAGACTAACATGTTTGTGGATCCAAGCTAGAAACTAAGTCATTAGACAGTTTCCTCCTACAAAGTGAGATGCTCATTAAAACATTCTCTTTATTTTTCCATCATTGAGTCTGAACAAATAAAAGTTAACTTAACGTTTTTGGAACATATTACCAATGTTGTGGTATTATAAGCTCATAAGTTTTCCATGAGCATTTTTCCTTATAAACCTTGGTAATTAACTGTAGCTAATAGGATACACAACCAGAATTTTCAAGGTAGCTTCCAGTGTCAGCATATATGGCCATGAATGTGTTCAATCTGCTGAAATGTTATTTTTGCTTGCCAAGGTAGAGATAAAATAAGAGATGGTTGTCCATGCTATTTTATTTTCTACCTCAAAGTACCCTTTCCTTAGAGCATTGACACTCAAACTAATACTTTCCTGAGGGGTTTAGTGATGGCCTAAGATTGGAATAAAGCAATCATTTAATCTTTTATCATATAGCATTCATATAGTAGATGAGATATGTCTACATTTCATCCCCACATCCTTTTCTAGTTTACCTATAGAGATTTAAAACCTGATGGAATATAGAATATATGTATGGACAGAATCACAGACAATGTTGCCTAACCTTTCGGAGTCTTTATCTTCTCAGCTATAAAATGCAGTAGATAATCATCTCAAAAATTTATTACAATAAAGGTATGTAAAAGAGGTTTGTAGGCTCTAAATTGCTACCCAAATGTTACCCAAATGTTAGTCTTCTGCTAGTTTGTTTGTTCTCAAGAAAAATAGCAGACATTTAATAGGGTGGGTACAATGACAGCTTTCTTCTGGCACGTTCTTCATCCTCCAAGAAAAGAATTAATAAACAAATATTTCAACAACAACATCCATTTGAGTTTAGGTTTTTAGCGCGGTGGACAAGGTTAAGGGGAAAGGTTTGTTTCAAAATGACTGCTAGTGGAAAGGTTTGCTGCAAGGTTTGCAGTATCAGTTTAATGACTTCTCATTCCAGTTTTATGTTGGCAGAGGTTTCTCAGCAAATAAAGGCTTGTCATTCACCTTGTCCTTGGTTCAGCATGTGCTTCAAGTAGGAAGCTAGCTCAGTGCTAATCAGGAGGATATGGCTGTATGGCAGACTTTGAAATTAGAAATGAGTCCTGCGGTAATGTGAAGTATCCTGATACCAGTGATAATTGTAAATCCATACAATATGGAAGACTTGATAGCTTCATAAATATTGATCATATCATACATTTGTGGTAAACACACCAAAAAGTGGTATTCTAGATCTTTTTTTTTTCTTACCTCTATAGGGAGGAAGTAGATAAGAATCTTGATTTTTATGGGGAATTCAAATGATCATGTGCTTGTTATACTTCTGTATTTTACAGGTAAATCACCCCTTGATAACAGGAGTATGTATACACACACATGCAAATATGTATGGTTTTTCTTTCTTATATATATACTTTCTTATATATTATTATTAGAAAATGTTAACTTACCAATGTGATAGTAGGAGGTATATAGAATTGAATAGTTAAAATTATATAGGTATAATTTTTAATTATTAGGTGATAATATCAATATTGATAGAACTATAATGAAATGACATTCATATACACAGGTTGAAGGAATGCATTACAATTACAATACAGTCAGAACAAAGACTTCAAATGATCCCTGTAGAAGCTTTGAAACTGGGAAATCTCCTCAGGCTGTCCTCTCATTTCTATCCCCAGAAATGGGTGTGCCCTTGAGTGGTGTTCTTTTTAGCTAAAGGCTATCACCTGAGATGGCTTCAGTAGGGAGCCATCAGGCACTACCACTCCCTCCAGCAGGAGGAATGAGTGTTGCAGTCCTGAGAGAGCTGGATGGTGTACCACTCTATCTACTGCGGTCCTCCCTTGCACCACTCAGATCTATTTCCTTCATGTAATAAAATTTTGGAAATAACTATTTCAGAATATGAGTTGCTCTCTTTCCCTGGAGAAAACAGGAAGTTTAGAGGTGTGAATTAAATCTCCCTCCAGTGCAACTGCACTGGTCTCAGGGCTACAACTGGTATGTATTGTTTCTCTCCTCCTACCCATTAGGTATTCCTCTCACCCCCAGCTATCATCTCTGCTGGTCCATGTGGCTCATCATGTGGGAAGACTCAAACCCCTATCCCTTCACAGGTCATAGAAACTGTACTAGTGGGGCGCCTGGGTGGCGCAGTCGGTTAAGCCTCCGACTTCAGCCAGGTCACGATCTCGCGGTCCGTGAGTTCGAGCCCCGCGTCGGGCTCTGGGCTGATGGCTCAGAGCCTGGAGCCTGTTTCCGATTCTGTGTCTCCCTCTCTCTCTGCCCCTCCCCCTTTCATGCTCTGTCTCTCTCTGTCCCAAAAATAAATAAAAAACATTGAAACTGTACTAGTCCACTTACCATCAAAGTTGGGGGAAAGACTACCAAGAGACACCTCCAGTAGATCACCTGAGTGCCAATAATTCTTCCCTGTTCCCTCCTCCTCCTGATGACCTGGGTAATAATTCTTGCCTTGCATACTGGCATTTTGGCATAAGAAGCCTGAAAGGACCAGGCAGCAATGATCCCTCAAGTTCAATGATGTCTGCTCTGAGATTAGGACTATTAAGTCCATAGAGTCTAGAATTGCAGGAATAAGAAACACACATATTCCAACTGGGTGACTGGGAGTAATGGTAAGTAAGCAGGATCATACCTACTTCAATCTCTTGTGTCCATGTACTCTACTGTTGAGGACATGGAAACATATACTGGTCATCGGTTTAGAGAATACACTGCACCCTAGAGGAAGGTACCCCGTCTTAGAATATCATCTCTCATTTCTTTCCTCAATTGCTCCTCCAAAAAACTGTACCTTTGTCATAAGTCAAGTCAGCAGCTTCTCAGTGGTTGGTATTTGAGAGGATCAGGAGATTCTATGGTCATATGTTCATCCCACACCTCTTTTGCTATTAAATGAGTTCTTTGATCTTTCACAGTGATATGTAGAATCCCATGTTGATGGCTCAGATACTTGGTGAGCTCTCAGATAGTGCTGCAGGCTGAAGCCCTGAGAACGAGAACAGGAAAGGAAGAACATGTGTATACTCCAGTCAAGATGAATTTCTGCCCCTTCCAGAGCAGAAGGAGTTCAATATAAACAATATGTCACCGATAGGCTAGTTGGTTTCATCAAAGAATGGTGTTTTATTGAGTGCTCAGCATTTGTCTTGCTTGCTTGTATATTTCATATATGGCAGTAGCAGTAGTTGCTGGTAAGCAGTAGCAGCTTTGTTGAGTTTGAGCCCATGCTATTGGGCAATGTGTAGACTCCATCATGACCACTATAGCCTCTTCATTCACATATTTTTGTGCCACCACCAGAGCCTGGCTGATGCCACCTGGCTGAACTGTTCCATCTATTTGATAGTTTAGTGCCTCTTTTTTGGAGGATATAATCTGGTGTTTAGATTCAAGAATCTTTGCATCTGGTGTTCACTCTCATAGGCCCACCCACATCCCTCTTTTCCAAACCTCCTTGACCCTGAACTTTCACTCTCTCTTCAGAACTATAGTCAATCAGCCAAACCATCTGACTTTGCTCATAGTCCATATGTATATTCTTACTTTGCTCCATTTTTCTTTTCACATAAGGTAGATGCCCTGGTGTACTCAACATTCTGCCTTCCGGGGAATGTTCTCTCACTGCCTTCTTTCAGGGTTATATCTGACTGAGGCTGTGGTATAATAGTCATCTATTTTGAGTACACCTACATATCTACATACCAAACTGACAAAGCTTGGTCTTTTTCCTCCTCAGTCACTTGGCCATAAGTGTGAGTTGAGGGGAAGATACCTATATAACAGTGGAAATATGGTTGTTGGGGTTAGCTGCTCTTATGCCCTCTGGTCATGTTTGTGCCTTATATCAGTTGTTTAATCTTTAATCTTGCTACACGTTGATGATGGTGCCAACTGACCTTTTGACTTGATGCATTTCTGAAAGCCCAATTTATGATGAGCAATTATAGGCACTTCTTTCTTAGTGTTTTCTTAGTGTTTCTTTGCTTCTTCCTCAGTACTTAGACGTATGAAATACAATAATCTGTTCCTATTTATAGGACTTGTCTTGCCATGTTCCAAACCATGTGCCCCTAAAAACTTCACTGATGTTATGGGCCACTGTACCTTTATAGGATTTGTCTGCCACCGCTGAAGGATATGTGTTTTACCAAAACCCTCCATATGTTTGCCATTTCACACTCAACTTGTCTGATTAACATGATTGTATTAATGCAATTGACAAATGAAATATGCTACAAAACATCTGCATGGTCCAGGTCCCACTGGACTATTTTATGACAGAACATGGGAGAGTTAACATAGCCCTGAGACATGACTGAAAATGAATGATGACTTCTTATTCCTAGTAAATGAGAAAAAAAATGTTCTGATTGTAAAAGAACACATCACTATGGCTAAATATATTGTACTAGAGGTTGTGTTAATCTGCTCACACAGAGGTATAGGATCTGGCATAGCAGATAGAATAGGAACCACTACTTACGTAGCTGTCTACTGTCATTCTCTAGGTTTGCTCTGGTTTTTGTAGGGATCAGATTGAATTATTATTCCTTAGGGCTCTAAGAGTAACACTAACCTCTTTCTTCCAGGATATGCTACAGTGATAAGTGGAATATTACTGTATAGTGGAATAAATTTATGTAATATATAAATGGTGTAATAAAGTATAAAAAAGTAGAATATAATTATTTTTATACAATATGGGTATGAACCTTTAAAATAAGTTTAAATCTAAATCATCTCCATATCTATATTTATAATTTCAGAAAACTACTATATTATTTTTATTTTAGAAATCAAAATACATGGGTGCAAAGAAAGCATCAAACAACAAGCAATATATACTAAAGTATGCCAAGAGTTTTAGAAATGTGAGTGTGATTTTGTCTGTGACTTCAGCCCCCAAATAAACTACTTGGAGTATTCTCTGCCTCTCAGAACACCAAAAAGGTCCCTAGTAGACAAGGCTTTTGTATTTTGTTATTTTAAATTTAATGAGAAACTTAGAAACATAAGAAAATAAACACCATTTTAATTATGGAGAAGAATATGCCAATAGGGCTCTGGTCAGCCCTGCTTAGAGTAAGATTTATATAAATACAGAAGAAAAAGGGAAATACAGAAGAGAATGGCGTTTTCAAAAACCTACTTGTGTCAGGTTTTGTGTGCTAAGCACTTCATAAGCATCATTCCATTTTCTTCTATGATAATCTGGTCCAGAATATATTACTCTTCTCATTCCACAGACTAGAAGATTATGCGTCAGAGAGGTCAGATAGCATGGTAATTTGAACAGCTCTAAAGGGGTGGGGCTGGATTTGAAAAACACTGTTAAATCTTTATTAGTGGGCACCATGTTGAGTCAGGGCTTTATAATACCATACTAATTGATTCTTCTCAAGAATCCTATGAAGGAAATACAGTTCTTTTCCTTTTACTTTGTGGGTGAGAAACATCCTGCTCAAGGAAGGTAGCTAATTTATCAAGGCCACTCAGCTAGCACAGTTTGACTTTCACACCTGCTGTCTCAGCCACTTTGCCCATAATGTGACTTTCCCCCCCAACACTCAGTCTACCACATGGAGCCTGGACAGGGAAATGGAGGATTGTTAATATTTATTTGAGTTTAGTCAGACTAGTTTGTGAATTACTAATAAAGGAGAGGAGCTTGAAATTAATTAAAATTCCTGAGATTCTGCCACAGAAATGATATCTGCCCAAATTCCCCGTGTGCTAAAAGTCATTGCTGAGGGTGGGCCAGTTGTAGAATGTGTCTTGAGTCTTAAAGGTAAATATTACGTAACTCCTGTTACCCAGGAATCTGTAGTTTAACCAAAAATAAAAATTTAGCACGACTAACCTTAATTGTTAAATGTAATTAGTGCAGCGTGACCTATAATGGTATATTGATTATTTAACATTTACCAAATACTCAGAATACCAAAGGCTTACAAAACTGAAAGGAGCATTAGGGATGGTAGATATCCTTAAAAGAGAGCTTCATTCTTTGTATATTAAGGCAAATTCTTAAATTCTAATACAGCTAGTGCTTCATCTACTATGTTTGTGTCTAAACCCTATTTGAGGAGGATATTGGTATCACTTGTGATGCAGACCGACAAGGTTTCTGTTGTTTAGAAAAGTGCCTTCACTTGTTTTATTTTGTTCCCCGCTTTAAGAGAGAAGTTCCAGGTTCCAAAATAGTTTTTTTTTTTTTTTATCTTTAAAGGAGGGAGGGGAACAGTTTGCTTTACTCATAGGTCTTTAACCTATAATGTAGTTCCATTGAAAACCAAAAAATTAGTTAATAAGCCTAAATGACTAGTATGTGCTATGTATAGCCATCTTTGTTATTTTGTATTGACAAATATCCACCAAGATCCCTAGATAACCTTAACTTTCCCTGACAATATTGACAAAACATATTTCTTTTATTTGGATTATGTCTGAGTGTGATATATTGTAGAATGTAAGAAAATTCACTTGAAATAAAAAAACAATCCATCCTCATAGTAAAGCATGTATTGCAAACCAAGAAAAATCAAGTAGAAAAGCCATCTTTCCATATTTCCTGATACTTTTCAGTTCTAGTTTCTATTTAAATGAAGAGCTACCTGATAATCAGGTAATATATTCTTCAGTTCTGAAAGATGTCAACTAAGTTTATGTACATGAAAATGTACAAAAGCAGAATAGACTATTTTGAGTGGAGAAGAACGATTCTCTAAGTGATCGTTTCCTAACGGCATAGCAGTTACTTGGAAGAAGAAAGAAATGAAAATACCATGTAGCTTATTTTGTATTTTACTCTTGCCTTGTCTTCTTGTTTTCGTAAATAGAAAGAAGCAAGAGATAACAGAATTGGTCGTCCATACATAAGCCTTTGGATCTCATGAATGCCATGTCTGATTTCTGACATACAGACCACCTGCTTTCTTTTTGTACACGAGCCTTACTTCTCATTATTTAACATGAGCCTTTGAGCCCAATTCTGATCAGACATTTTAGGTCTTGAACACACTTGCCTAGAAAGGATAACATGACCCTCGGGGAAATTCAACTGAGTGAAGTGGTAAATACCTTTTGCTTTTTATATCAAGAACAATAACAACAGCAATAAAACCTCATACCAAGTATGTAATTTCTTGCACATAAAATGTTATCCTAGAAGTTATTCCTATTCTGAATGCAGATGCTAAGTAAAATTGTTCAAGCTTCTAGTCTAATAGAGAAGTTGGAAGCAGAACAAATCATTACCATGAGTCCCTAGAGTATGTAAATACACGATGTAGGGGTAACACAATGGAGAGCTTAAGCAACTCTTTCTATGGGAATCAGAGAAACTCATTGCTGAGGATGTGACATCTGAGCTGAGATGGACTTTGAAGTAGAAATACGATTTTGCCAAGCTGTCAAATAAGGGCAAAGAAACGGCTGATAGAAGAAATGTTACACCTAAAGCCTAGAGAAATAGCATAGAAGCAGAAGTATATTTTCAGTGAAGTATGTGTAGCTTAGTGAAACTGGAGAGATATGCAGGATGGATCACAGAGTATCTTTTTTGAATATGCAAAGAAAATTGGGCTTTTTGTCTAGGCTATGTGGGATATTGATGGCTAGAATGTAAAGGATGCTATTGGTGTTTTCAAAAGAGAACTCTGGAAGTAGAGAGGATGATGGCTACATTGGCAGTGGTGGAAATGGACTGGAAATAGCAAAACTAATAGGGAAAGTATATCAGTGTGAAGCTGGGCAAGACAGAACAAGGTCACCTACCACAACAATACAGAAAGAGTGAGCAGATATATTAGATCTTCAATACGTGGAGATGATCTACTAATATATAAAGAATGTTTAAGAACCTGGGATGATTCCTAGATTCTTAATTTAACTGAATAAATGGCAAAGCCATTACTTCCAAAGGTGGAACATCACAAAGAGTGACCTAAGTGTTTTTTGACAGAAAGAGTCTAGATTCTGAGTTCCGTGAGAGCCCCTGTCTTGATCATCTCTGCATTTCAAGCACCTGGTAAAGGGCAGACACTCAATTACTGATTACTAGTTAATTGATAATGCTGAGTAGCGCAAACTATTATAGATTAGAAGATGAAGCAAAAAAGGTAAATATTTTTATTTTATTTTTTTTTTAATTTTTTTTAATGTTTATTTATTTTTGAGACAGAGAGAGACAGAGCATGAATGCGGGAGGGTCAGAGAGAGAGAGGGAGACACAGAATCTGAAACAGGCTCCAGGCTCTGCACTGTCAGCACAGAGCCCGACGCGGGGCTTGAACTCACGGACGTGAGATCATGACCTGGGCCAAAGTCGGACGCTTAACCGACTGAGCCACCCAGGCGCCCCAAAAAAAGGTAAATATTTTTAAAATCTCAAAGCAATATAATTGAAATAGACACAGTTAATAGTCTGACTGGAAAACAATATTCTGTCATGTAAATTCGAAAGACTGGAGCAGAAGAAAATAATAAATGCAGATATTTTGTAATATCCCCAGAAGGAAATAGTTGTGGTGTGAACTGAGTGGCCACTCTGCCCCTAGAGAGAAAGAGAAATTCAAAGAATAATACGGAAGAGGAAATGGTTAGCAGTTTGCATTTGAATTGAAAAGGAGCGTTTGATGCTGACCTGAAATCCTGTAAGTTATTGGCATTGCTGATGGTAATGAAAAGCTTAAGGGAGCGTTGACGGGGCCTTATTATGTATCCTAAGTTCTTTGATAGAATATAAGTGAATCATTCTCCCACTGATGAGATGACTCCTCCTTGCTGAATGTATTTTACCCAGCTTTGAAGAAGGGACTCATCCTGCTGCCATGTTGGAAGAATGAGTTAAAGGGTTATGCATGAACATAAGATAATCATTGAGTACTGTCACTGCCAGGACTGGGACATATTGATTTGATTAGCCCTTAACTATCAGAAGAGCAAAAGTGATCACTTCTTTTTACTCTCTCTCTCTTCTTTGTCTCTCCTCTGTCTGTGGCAGACACAGATTAGAACCAAGAAATAAATCAGAAATAAAAGGACTAACTTGAGCTCTCTGCCATCTGGAAATAAAATCCATTTAATTTACCCTGACTATCCTTGTTATAGTATTAAATATAGACTAAGTAGTTTAATATGGATTTATGTAATGAGTTCACAAATTGATTTTGCGGTATGTATTTGCTCTAGGAAATAAACATCTGCTTACTATGGCTTGAAAGGCATACCTGTGTGTGGACTCACTTTGATATGATGAATATGGATTTTCTTAAAAAAATAAGAAATCTACTCCATGATCATTTTGTCATCCCCTTCTTTTTAAAATGCAGAGTCAAAACCAAAACAAAACTGATTTAGAAGCTTCAGTTATCTCCTAGGGGAAGCAGTCTCTCTATTGGGTGCTGATGCTAATGTCTTATCTCTGAGTGACAGGATTAAAAAAAAAAAAAAAGACTTTGACCCTGTGTTTGTGAAGCTTCCACTTCATCTTTTCCCTTGTTCAAGAAAGTCATATCCACCTTATTTAAATATTAATTATTTAACCTGAACTGTATGCAACGAATTTGTAAAATAAAATCCTTTCAAGTTTGAAGATGAATCCAGAGAAGTGCCTCTCTGAGCCAGGCCCCCACCTTCCCTACCTCTGGTGGCCAAATTTGATGTAATTGTAATTGGTGATGGGACATGTCAGCCAACTATTCTCAGAATGGCTACTAAGATTTGTAATTATAATGTTCTTTATTCCTATTTAAATTCAACAGTATCTTCGCATTACTATTCTTTCTCTTGAAACATGGAAATTTGGGTGTGGGGGTTGGGGGTCATTAAGAGACAGGATTTTGCTTCCTTGAAATCTACACTTTTTCTGTCTGCCCCAGCTCTCTAAGGCACCATAGACAGGGGAGGCCTTCTATCAAGAATGGTAATTTACAATCTAAGAGTACTTAATCTAAAATCTGTCCTTGTCAAAGGAGAACACATTGGTCCCCATGCAGCAGTAATGGGAATTTTATTTTAGCATAAGATTCAATGTAGGCTTTCAATTGTATTTTTTAAACTACCCATCCTTATCAATTTATGCAATGTACAGGCCTTGTGGGTCTTTAACCTCATACTACTTTTAAAATAGAAAACACTGAATGTAGTAAATAGTCTAATCCACATTGAAAATGTATAAACTAACCTTGTAAACTGGCTGTAAACAAAACAACAACTACAAAATGTTATATAGTTTTGACTGAATCTAGCTTTATTATTAACCATTTCTTCTGGTGATTAAAATATAATTCTCCAAAGAGACCTTCTTCTGCAACAGACTTGACTCTCACTGTAACCACTTTATATTCTAAAATTCGTTTCCTTAATTTCCACTTTCATATACATTAGAGTTTTGCCTACCAAGGCTGTTCAAAAAAATTGTAGTTGGGGAATAGAATATTTTAAAAATTGTATCAGGTAGCCAAGAATTAAAATAAATACATAAAATCTGTATAACCATTTTTTTTCTAACAAATCACTAAACAACATGCTAAAATAAACTCAGTATCAATGAATTTTTTAATGTTTATTTTTGAGAGAGAGAGAGAGAGAGATAGAGCACGAGCAGGGAAGGGGCAGAGAGAGGGAGACACAGAATCTGAAGCAGGCTCCAAGCTCTGAGCTGTCAGCCCAGAGCCCAATGCAAGGCTGGAACCCACAAACCACAAGATCATGACTTGAACTGAAGTCGGATGCTCAACAGACATAGCCACCCAGGCATCCCTAATGACATTTTAAATTAGTTATAATGGTATTTTGCTTTAACTCTATGTATCAACCCTTGTTTTTTTTAGAAACCTTTGACAGTGTCATAGTTTCCATGTGGTGTATACAAAATGGTTTGTTTTGCTTCAGCAAACACGTATCCTAATTTTATTGCTGCTGGTTTTCTGGCCTAGGATTAGTTAACTAGCAATATCTGGCTTATGAGTCCTGCCTCACTGGGTTTCCATTCTCTCATTCCTTATTTATCATATTTAAACCTGCTTCTGTGGATCCCTAAATTCTACACCTAACTGATTTCTACATCTTTGTACCCCTGCAACACTGACTCATTCCTTGCTTCATAACAGATTTTACTAGGGAACATTTAATTCTGAAATCGTTTTCGCCTTTACTTTTTCCTCTACTAACTTACCCAAACCATCATGGACCAACAAAACGAAATAAACCCATCATTATCACATCATCATCACCATCATCATCATCATCATCTCCTCCTCCTCCTCCTCCTCCTCCTCCTCCTCCTCCTCCTCCTCCACATCATCATCATCACAACATTTATTTTTCTCTTCTGTGTTTTAACACAGTGTTCTCTCCCAAAACTCAGTTCCTCTGTTTTCCAATTATCCCAAATGGGAGTGACACTTAGTAGGCTGGAGATGGCATATTGATGACTGTGGATGAAATATACATGGATATAAATTCCATACATTCTTACTCTAAGAGAGGGCATATATCCAAGTTGCCTTGGAAATGACTTGATTTCTGATACGTGAGACCCTCGAGGCCTGAAGCGTAGCACAGGTATACGTTAGATGGTTAACAACATGGATGAGCACTGATGATATTAAAAGTGAATACTGCATGTTGGACCAGTTTCTCCTACAGTTTATGATGCTGTCAAGAGTACTAAAACTGGAGGAATATATAAGACTCCTTTTTGTTGACTATTTGTTAGAATCATCCAGGGAACGTTTTGTGTTCTAACAAATACTACTGACTCAAATGTGTTATCCATAAATACCAAGATTCCTTGCACACTAGTTGTTAGAATGACTGCATTTTAACTTCCTTTGCTATTCACAATAAATTTAAAGACATAAAGATACCAAGAGTTTATGATAATATGCCATTATTTAGAGAGAATCATGTGGAAAATCTAGTTTTTGTTTGTTTATTTGTTTGTTTGTTTTTACACCTATGTGTAAAGACTTCATGAAAATTTTGGAGTATTCATGTCGGTAGTCCAATTCACCTACAATGTTTCCAGGTATTTAAGGCTTTGGGGGAAAAAAATGAATGGCTGTAGTGATAGCAGCAGAAATCCTTTTTCTGTGGCACAGACATCTGAATATCAAAGGGTAAACATGGATGTGGTGGATATCAATGCCTCAGTTTAGTCAAGCTAAAGCAGAATTTCTCAGGGTTGCCTCCCTGAATGGTTCTAAGTTAGTGTAGTGTAGGCCCAAAGATAAATTTTGTATAAGATTTGGCAAGCAGACACAAAGACATAGCCACACTTCTTTACGTTTTGGGGGTTGTTGCAGGGCACATGTTGCTGCTTGTCTCTTGGCTCACCTGTTGGTACAAGGCAGCAGTCTTACCTTCTTTGTGCCTTACCTTCAGCTTCGGCTTCTCCAACTCTTGGGCTAGGTGCGTGTTTAGGTATGAGATAGAGATGGTGAAGGATTGATATGGATTCTAGTCTGTCCTCATGAGTTCCATCTAAGCTTAGCAGATTTTGTCTTATCCTTGCTTTCTCTGGTTCACATCCATCTTCCCTTCTCAACTTCCTGCCCTGATAACTTCAAGCTCAAGGACCAGACTCAGAAATAACAGCCTTACATACACTGTGTAACCAGCCCTTAAAACTGTGTATTATTTAATCAAGCAATAGAACCCCCCCTCCCACCCTTTGACTGTAATACTCTTATCAAAATGTGATTGCTACAGTGGAGAAATGGTAGAAGCAATAAGTGCCCAAGAAATTTGGGAAATGGGTAAAAGCCTACCGAAGAGAGAGATGCTTGGATGGTTTTGCTAAGATATACTCTAATAATATTTACTCTTTTTTTCTTTAAAAATTGTTTCAAAACTATCCTTATCTACTCGAATCATAAGCTTCAAAATTCAAGTGTGAATATACAAAGATCCCAGAAAGAAAGGAATAGCATGCTTAATTCAAGAAAGGTTTAATAAAAGAGCTACTAACAAAGGTGTATGAACATATAGAGAAAATAAACTTATTTAAAATCACCTTATTTGGGGGCACCTGGGTGGCTCAGTCAGTTGAGCATCTGACTTTTGATTTTGGCTCAGGTCACGATCCCAGAGTCCTGGGATTGAGCCCCACGTTGGTCTCTGTGCTGAGACTGGAGCCTGCTTAGGATTCTCTCTCTCCCTCTTCCCCTCTCCCCCACTCATGCTTGCTATAAGTAAATAAATAAATAAATAAAATAACAAAATTAAAATAAAATGAAATAAAGTAAAATAATAAAATAACTGGTTCCACAGTGTCAAGTTCTCATTACAATTTGTTAACTTAAGTAAGTTCCCCAAATCACCTAGTCACCTTCTTAAGTTTCTTTCTTAAAGACCCTGCAAGATACGGTTATCAGGATTTACCTGGATTATTTAAACCCTACCTACTCAGCACAATCAAATTCTGGTGTCAGGAGTAGAGAAGCCATTAAAATGTTCCTCTTAGAACATTCTGTGCAACCTGGCTGCCTTCTACATTTCTTTTCAATGAAACAGAAATATGAAGCTAACTTTTTAAAAAGTAGAACAATCACCACATCTCCCTCTAAAACCATGTTGCTCTCTTTGCTGGTTCTTAAGCTCAGATAAGTACAAAGTGATTCACTTTCAGATGTTTGCCGAAATGGTTCTCCTCTAAAAAATTATCTTTCTGGACTCGATGATGAAAGAACAAACAGAATCAGCCATTCAAGCAGGATAAAGTAAGCACTTTATTTTTTGCACCAAATCCGTTATCTATGCCTCCTTAGCTTCTGATAGCATGTTTTCTTACATCACTGCTACCTAGTACCTCTTAACAATGATGCTATTATCATTTCCAGCAATCGTTTTCTGTTCCTTCGCATTGTATTTGAATTGGTTTTCTTAAGAACAAAGTTAACAATTATATAGCTCTCATTTTGAATATTAAATAAGATTGGCCAGCAATGAACATGAATCTAACACTTGAAAAGTTTATGATGCTTGACAATATGAATATACTCTAAGAAGAACTGTATCCAGTCATATGTCCTTTATAATAAATATGGCCAGACTTTCCTCATAATAATATGACCAACATAATCGTTAGTTTTATAAAGCAATGCAATGCTCGTATTTTTATCATTTTTTTTTAATAATGCTTTTTTCCTTTCATGCCTCTGCTCTTCTTTATTTTATTGTCTCTGGAAAAGGGGAGAAGAAAATGTGTGAGATATGAAAGGATATGAAAACATGAAAAATACCATTCTTGGTACCATCCCCTTCTTCACTAAACTCAAGCCTTTTTACAGCTGGGGCTGCACACAGCTTTCATGGCGCAGGGCACTTGGGGCTTTGTTAGTCTCTTTATCCATGAAACAAAAATTTTTTAAGAGTTTTATTTTATAACTGTGTTCATCTAAAGACTACTATAATTTAGGCTGGGTTATATTCCCTGCTGATTAAAAAAATAATGAATAAAGCATCTTATTGGTCCCTAAAAGTCCCATGGACCCTCAATACTGTACCCACTGGAGCCAATAGATATGTCAGCCCTGTTATAGCAACACAATGGTTACGCTTTTAGCAAATTCGGCCTACCTTTTTAAGTGCTCTGAAGTCTGGATACATGACAGTTAATCAATTGTTTCATTAGCCCAATTTTCATCTTGTTCAATAAATCATTTTATCTTAAAATCATTTTTATGTCATAGGTATATTCTGTAAGGTTGTGCCAATTAATTTTTTAATCAATGGAATCATTCTTTTTCATTAATCTCTGTATTACCACAAAGGAATTAAATTTTTATTTCCTATCAATTCCCAATTCAAATAGCATCTATCATTTAAGCTTTGAGAATTTTGACTTCTAATTTCTTATCTCTCCTACTGTTGACATATGATTTTGTACTAGAGCTCCTGTTCTGTCACATGTACTCATGTTTGTGAAAGGTGTTAAAGTTTAGAAAATCTTTTACTAATGAAAATGGTTATTCCTAACTTATATGTGATGTCACCTGTTATACTAGCATATCTGCTTTTTTCTTAAATAAATATAAGAAAATATTTTTAATATTCTTAATATTACTCTTTAGAGGCAAATAATTATCTACATTATTTAAGGAGCAAATAGATCTCTAAATACCAGTTCACGAGGGTAGTGCATGCTTCTTGCTGTCTGATAATTAAAACTGTCTTTTCAGTCTGCTAGAATTTTGTTCAATACTAAGTGCTATGCAGACAAATATTCCAGAAATGATGTTTTGAGGGGTGTTTAAGGAATGTGCAGTGGTTTTTGATGCTAAGACTATCCTAACCAGTTCAACCAAGTTACTAATATTAATAGTTTTTCATAGCTTTTCTAGAATGTCTTACAGTTTAGGAAAATTTGGGTGGTAAACACTGGTGGCATGCTTCCCCGTTAACTTACAGCCTTGTTTAGTTGACCAGATGTGCCCTGGCGTCATCCTGTCCACAGCGCCTATGGACAGCTGCATCTTAATAGAATGTCAGGAGTTGGTGCAGAATTCCGGCATCATTTTCACATCCTGAACCAGTAATTCATTCCTCAGGGTGTCAGTCTCAGCAGGAGTTGAGCCCCAAGTACCTACAGCATGTGAATATAAGAGAGCTGGGCTATCTTAGTGGGTGCATGCTAAGTTGGAAACTGTAAATCAAAGACTTCCGATAAGTTTGATGCCCTGTGTACTTAGAACTTGTATAGCCATTATAAATGCAAGCAGCTTCAGTTAGCTATTCATCTCTAAAATACTGGGAGTGATGTTATGCAAGGGAATAACAAAAAATTATGTCATTTATATATTACATAAATTATAAAATTATGTATTTACTTTGGCCCTTTCACAAAACAACAAAAACCACACCCAAACCAAACTAACACAGAAACCTCTTTCCTTTTTAATAGTCTAAAATTCGGTGAATTCTAAATACCACTGATTAACAAAACTCTATTGGACTGAAATTTTCACTGATTTCTCATTTTAGACTTTGAGGTCATTAAGAACTCTGAACTATCTCTATCATGAAAATTTTGAAAATTCTAAGAGATTTAATACAATAGTAGATTGCTATAGAATAACTCTTTTTGTTATTCATAGATTCATTATTCTGGTGATCAAAGTGATTTCTTAGACTTCAAAATTTGGAGAAGATGTTAGTGTTAATCTTAAGTAGAATACATTTAAAAGGGTTTTTAAGAATTATTTTTCATTAGAATACCTAGTGATTTTTTTTTTAAGTTTAATGTGCCCAGGAACTTGCATTGTTAATAAGTAACCCAGGTGACTCTTAAAATCAAACAAGTTTTGGAGTCAATGCTTTAAGCAAGTGAATTCCATAAATATTGTATTCTGTCTCTTAATTTCTGCTTTGCTTCTGATTCCCTTCCTTCTCAGAGATGTAAATGGATAATAAATTATTAGAGGAATTAACAATTAGTCCATGAGTAGAAAATTGACATTTTTAACCAAGCACACCCTCATACACTTATATCCGTAACAATGTTTTCTTAAAACTCATAAATCTATTGTAATATCAATTTTTCACTGTTTTGCAAGAATCTATTTTAGGAATAAAAATTTCCTAGGTAGATATTTTGACAGAGTAAGAAAGAAATTGAATCTGTAACTAGTCTGTGAATATGTTGGAATTCATGAAACTCACGATCTAACATGTATGAAACTATCTTAGATGTGGCATTAACTGATAGCATTTGGAGGGATTATATTTCAAATACTTATTTTACTTACAATTATCAGTCTACCTATCTATCTCTCTTTGAGGTAAGAGTCCTTAATTTTCTTCCATATACCCATGCCAGTACTCGTCACAGAATCTGATATGTCATAGACCCTGGAACACTTGTTGAGGAAATGAATTACTACTCATTTATATATAAATAAATGTGCACACACAATCTAGTCTTTTTAATGCCAGCAACTGAATCACATAAATAGATTCAAAGATACATTATTTCTCTAATATGAACAGCTCCATTACTGGTAAATGTATGTACTATGACATTACTATATTACTGTTATATTACTATTATTGTCATTGTGAACATTAACATGAAAATAACGTGCTTACACAGGGCTTTAATATTGATAACAAAACATTGTGAAGAACTATTACAGTTATATCACACATCTTATCACTCAAAGTAAGAGCTAGATATACAGCATCTGTCAACAAATATCAAAAGATTGTCAGCCCTGGCAAATAATCGTCAGAAGACTGACTGAGGGTTTTCTCAGCTCAATGTATTTGAGCCCATGACATATTTTGAACCCTGACCTCAGAGAAGGAAGGTTTCGGCACGTTAACAGGATAGATCAGCCAAATCCCATCTGTCTGATCTTATTAGGATATCCTCAGGATTTAGGTTCTGACCTTCTATAATTATTGACACCTATTTAATTTATCTTTTCATCCGTAGCCAAGCCTAGTACAGCTGCTATGGCACATGTAAATACATCACTGTTGCCAGCACAGGCTGATTGGCATTCATGCTTGAGTGTCTTTTTTATTTTCTCCTTGGCTGCTGGGAGTAGCCTGAGCAGCGCAGAAACTAAAGAGCTTCATCTATTAGGCATGACAGATTTGTATTCAGCGGTAAACGCCTGACCTTGCACTACTGCCTCATCCATTCCCATCATCCTCTCGCCAGATGAAAGAGTCTGCTGAACTCCTGCTTCCTGGCTGTTTCCGTGGCAACGATAACTGAGTCAATCTGAGAGAATAACTAATAGAATACCCTGGTAGTGGGATTAAGTGCTAAAATAAAAAAATAAATTTTAAAAACCACATCACCCTCAGAATTATAAATGAGGAATGCGTAAAACTGAGATTAAAAAAAAATAGCCATCAGCGAAATTATGATTTTATTATTAACCTGTTTCACTTTGTGGTAATACAGATTTTCCCCAAGGTATTCTAGCCTGAGAACAGAGTATTTAAGCTTTTAGTATCCATTTGAGTTATATGATGAAAACAGGTTACTTTTGAAATAAAACTTGTATTGTTTTAGATGTAGAATGAGGGGGTGGAAGATGTGTACAGACAAGTGTCTTGATTGGAGGACTGTGCGATGGAATATGCACTATCTCTTTTTCTCCTTTTTCTGAAGGCAATATGCCTTTTTAAGGTATTAAGCCTGAAAGATAATAAACCTGCAAGTTTCATTTTCCTTTAGGATTCTGTCACTTTTAGCCCCAATTCTTGCTATCTGAAAGATTCATCAGCATTCTTGCTTTGTATTACTTTTTTGACAACACATCACAAGATTGTCAAAAGTCTAAGAATCCCTGTGGAATTCTTAAATTTGCAGTGACACTCATAGCATCAGCTGAAAACTAAACTCCTAAATTGGTGAAACTTTGACGGAATTTTATCAAACAATTCCCAGTGACTTTATGTCTTAATAAGAATGAATGCAACTAAGAGATCCATTATAGAGAGACCCAGCAGAGATTGTAGGATATATGGATAGGATACTTTTCATTCTGGACATCCCCAGTGATTCCATCATTCTTTATTACTTTTGTCTTGGGTGCAGAGAAATTTTAAATGATTTCTAAAAATCCATTTTGCTGTTATTCTAAACTTATCTACTGATATTTAATATTTATTAAGGCTACTTAACATCTAGTTGTACTTAACTAGGTCTGATAAGTCGTAGAGGATAGTAATAATATAATAACACTAATTTAGTTACTCTCCTATTCTAGAACCCTATAGTAAAGCTTAGCATTATTTGTACTATGGTTGTGTAGTGCTGTTACTACAAATTCTGAGAGTGCAGTTAACTTCTATAATATAAGTCATAATTACAGTTGGCAACAGGATTTAACAAAGCTTATTTATCTGTTTTCTTATTAAAATATAGACTCTTCTATTCATGTGTAATTCTCCTGATTAGAATGGACATTTTGCTTTGCAGTCTTTCATAAAGGTTAAATATAAGTATATCCCAATTGTCATTGGTGGCACTCTTTTTAGGAGCTCTGATTACTCACAAAATAAAGTATGAAGGAGATGAACACCCCTGAGTGCCATGTCAAAATGTAGACATGACTGCTAACCCATCTTCAGAAAAACACGGGATTGGATGGTCCATCTTCCCGTGGGTATCCTCTGTCTATCACAGAGGAAACAGCTGTCTTTACTGGTAGAATTGATAAGAGAGAGACTTTCAGATAGTATTTTTCAGTTCTAAGAAAATGGAACAAAACTCTATTAGTTTCCTACTGCTGCTATAACATTACTACACATGAAGTGGCTTAAGCCAACACAAATGTATTATCTTACAGTTCTAGAGATTAGAAGTCAAAGTCAGTCTAACTAGGCTAAAATCAAGGTGTTGGTGGGAATGATTCCTTCTGGAACCTTAGGGAGAATCAGTTTTATTGTCTTTTTTCAGCTTGAAGTGGTTGTCAACATTCCTTGGCCCCCTCCTCATGTCAAATTCTTGCTCCTGTTGTCACTGTACTACTCACTTTGTCCCAGACCCTTGTGATTGCATTGGGCTCAACTGAGTAATCCAGAGTAATCACCCCATCTCAAAATCCTTAATCTAGTCACATGTATAAAGTCTCTTTTCCCATGTAAATTAACATATTCACATTTTGCAGGAATTACAGTTCAGACACATACCTTTATCTGGGGGAAGAGGAGGCTTATTCAGTTTACCGGAAACACAAACAACTTAGTCTTCTAAAAGGCATGCAGAGTAGGCACTCAACAAATATTTCCCAAATGAGTACGTGAGAATGAATAGAGATGTAAAAGAAATAATATTATGAAAATGAAAATGAGTTTGTGATTTATATCCAAAATAGAAGCACAGGGCACCTGGGTGGCTCAGTCCGTTGAGTGTCTGACCTCAGCTCAGGTCATCATCTCACAGTTTGTGAGTTTGAGCCCCACATCAGGCTCCCTGCTGTCAGTGTAGAGCCTGCTCCGGATCCTCTGTACCCCTCCCTCTCTTCCTTTCCCCTGCTCACACGCTCTCTCCCTCTCTCTGAAAAATGAATAAGCATTAAAAAAAAAAAGAAGAAAAGCACAGTTTTCATGCAAGAATAACCTAATAATCATGTGGTCAGATCTCCAGTTGAGTGTAGCAGGTGATGGAAAGCAGACTTTCAATTTACAGTTGTTTGGTTAGTTCTGGCATCTAATTTATTATTATAATTATAATTATGTAATTGTATTATTATTATTTAGATCTTTAATATTTCTACTGTTTTCATGGGAAACCCAAAATTAAAAAGTAGAGAAGGTATAGGCTATATATAGGAAAATTAAAGACATTAAAAGAGATATAATGAAGGGGTTGTACTTTTTACTGGAATTTACATAGCTTTATGGTGGGTTCTAGACCCCCTTTAACTTTATTCCAGGATATATCAATAAGGATAGAAGGAGGCAGGAGAAGAAAAGAAGAGAGATTAAGCAGAGAGCCCAAGCAATTGTTTAAAAATCAGCTTACAGTTTATGATATGATAATTATTATTATGATCCTTGTCTGTGATAACATTACCATAATTACTATGCTAAAAATATCATAACTACTCTATAATGAAGTAAAATGTATTAATATTTAGTGTAGTGCATTTTACACAAAATACATTCTCAAAAGGTTTACAAAGCTACATAATATAGTTTGAAACACATATCAAGAGAAAGAAGAGGAAAAGTAAAAAAAAAAAAAAAAAAAAAGCTGAAGCACGGGGAAGGTAGCTTTTATGATATTTGAAAAGAGTTTTTAGGGAATAATACCAAAATGTTTGAAGGGAAAAAAAAACCTAGTATGACAAAAAAGGGAGTTATAATATATATTAATTTGTCCATTCAATAATAAATTGCTTGATATATTCAGTTTTATGTTCAAGTGGTTGATTAACGTAGACAATCATTCGTTTAGATTTATACACCTTCTGCATTGTTTTCTCCATCCTGAATACATTTAAAAATGTAGAGTCACTTGTCAGTCAATGAAGAAGTGAGCTGGCCATTCCCTGTGTCCTTTTACTTATCTGGTCCGCATGGGCCATCATTCTGCTCACACCACATCCTGCTGCCTACAAGTTTTTTCTCCTCACCTTGACCAACCATAAAGACATTTAGATAGAGAAAGATGAAGAGTGTCTTCCAACTATATGCCTGGTATGAGGTCATATGAAAGAAATACCTACTTGCAAGGAGCATAGACTTGACTGAGGGAGATCAATAAAGGCATCAAAAATTAGAGAAACCAGATGAAAACATACAAGTTCACTTTTTATGCATCTTTTAAGGCTCCGAGTATATCTAGTCTGTATTGCAATGCTGAATTAGCCTTCTTGGGCTACCATAACAAAATCACACAGATTAGGTGGCTTATAAGCAACAGAAGTTTACTTCTCACAGTCTTGGAGGCTAGAGGTCCTAGATCAGGGTGCTAGCATGGACTGGTGAGGACCCTCTTCTGGGTTGCAGACTTGTTGTGTTATCATCATATGGGGAAAAGGTGAGGGATCTCCCTAAGGAGTCCTTTATAAGGGTGCTAATCCTATTTATGAATGTCCTGTCCTCATGACCTAATCAACTTCCAAAGTCCCTACCTCCTAATAGCATCACATTGGTCATTAGGTTTTCAACACATGTAATGTGAGTAACACATACACATTCAGACCATAACATTTTGATATTCACATTTCATATTTGGCCAGAAAGAGTCCTTCTAGCTACTTACTATGTCCTTTTGACATGTTCCAATTACATTGTAACCTGAATAATTTCTAAAATACTTAACCACAAAGCTCCAAATAGTGCAGTGAAAAGTACATGAAGTCACATAGAAATGAGTTTCAATTCTGGCATTGCTAATTCCTAGCTGTGCAGGTTTAGCAAGTAAAACCTGAGTCCTGGTGTTCTAATCTAAGAATTGGAAATGAGGATTAATGAGAAAGCCTATATAAAGCAGAGTAACCTAGTGCTTAAAATAATAATAACAATAATAATATTAATAATAATAGCTAATATTTATTGAGTACTATATATGTGTCCTTTAACCCTGCAAGATAGATAGGAATTAAGTAACTTTTTCTTATACATAAAAATAGTAATTTCCTGAAGAAATTTGGAATTTGGAATCCAGATTTGGAATCCAGATGTGGAATCCAGAAAAGTGGCTTTAGGGGCAAAGCAAGAAGGTAAAAAATGTAAAGTATGGTATTATTAAATGTTATTTTTATTTTAATAAAAATGGAAATAACTAAGGCTTACCTTTATCTATGAAATAGCAGTGAGCTGCCTAGTTACAGTTAGAAGGTATGGGAATATGAATGGCACTAGCTTAGGACCCTTCAGCCACCCCCACTCCACCCCTTAAGCATAAGGTTGGAAGAGAATAAGACAAGTGTGTCTGTGATTCAGCTGAGTATCAGGAGAGATGCATATTCATTTACATTTTCTAAAATCTCAGTTCTAATTAAATAAGAATGTTTGGCAATCTTTTAGTGTCAAATGCCATACCGGTCACGGGAAAGAAGAAGAAAGGAGAGAAACTGTTTTAGGTATTGTAGTAGAATCAGAGGAGAGAGACAGAAGAACATAGGTGAGGAGGGAGGCAGGGAGAGAACAGCCAACTGCTTATGAGCGAAGAACATAGTTGTCTCAGGGATCACATGCCTGGTGGTACCAGTGTCATCTCATGACAAACTCTGAGAACTCAGATCACCTGTGCAGTAAATAATATAATTCCAATACTTAGCTTCCAAGAAGAGATTTGCAAACAAAAGCAGGGGGAGTGGGAGAATGCCTATTTTAAAATAGGGAGATAGCTACCGTCCTTTTATCTCTGGTATTATGAAGCATTGTCCACAAGGAGAACGTTTTGAGGATTCACTTTTGACCCAGATGTCAGTAGTATTCAGACCCTGGGGGTGGAGGAGTTGTACCCTTTGATCCCAAAGCCCCTTCACCATGATCCTGTTCTATACAATTAAAATTTGTTTGGGTAACTGCCTTCCTGACTTTTCTACCAACAGTACAATTTTGCTTTACAGGTTAGAGATAGCAGAAACGAATTAAACTGGAAACAATTGGAATCTTGAATTTGCCTTAAAGAGACATCTTCTTCCAGCTAGTATCAAAATGTCAGAGCCCAAGGTAGATTCCAAATGTTTAAGGATGGATGACGTATCTGCCCTCTCCCTGAGGGTGTGTTGGTGGGCACACACACTCATTCGTGCATTTGGCAGTAGGATCATTCATGATGCCAAAGGAAACTGTGATATCACAAAGCCAAGGAGACGAGTAGGAGCTGACTCCAAAAGTTGGTTATATTAACCCTTGGGGACTGAGCCATGAAATTGCTGCATGGGACAGAATGAGAAGTGGGATTGGTGCTAAATCCACAGACCTTCATGGGACCCTTTAACACAGTGCTAACCCCAAATCTTATTAGCCCTGAAAAAATGGGCAAGGTGATCTTTACATAAAGAATTCTCCAGACTGTGAGTCACACAACAGCATACGGGGAACAATAAGTACACAGAGGTATTTGTTCGAAATATTTGATTTCCCGTATGGCTACTTAGCTAAGAAAACATAGGAGACAGCTCACTTTTTTACTGACATGTTTGTTGTCTTTTGTTCCATAGTCGTCCTCCCAGGATGGGAATAAAATGCGGAGTCTTAATTCTAAGACACTTTGTTTATACAAGAGATGCCATCAAGCTCCTGGTGATTCCCTAGGACAAGTGGCATTGCTTCCTGACACTACCACTGGGCTGTTTTCTTTAAAGTGTTGACATTGATTTCTCTCCTCTTGGCATGTAGAAGTCCCAGGTGCCCCACTGACCCATTACCTGAGACTGTAATTATTCCAGGAGCAGGGAATGAAAAGGGCATATCTCCTCTGCTTTCAGGGAATGACAGACTCAGGCATATAAGCAGGCCCTGCATTAAGGCAAATCTCTCAGGAGAATTTAAGGACTCCAGAGCCATGATTCATGCATTTTTGCATCAATAGAGGCCATGCTCATTATCACTGAAGGCAACAGAAGTTGTAGAGTTGGCATATGACTCTGAAACTGCTTCATCATAAAGACAGATCCTAATGTCCATATTTGAAACGCAGACACACAAAAAATGTAATTATTATAACTAACTAGCATCCCATATTCAGAATACCCCTGTTTACTAGCACTTTACTTTCCTACTTCCTTCGAAAAAAATATGATAAAATGTTCATGGTATATTTTAAAGTGAGCTGGTTGTTCACAAGTGATTTTTAGAGACATTGATTTTTAAAAAAGCATTTTTAAGCAATATGAGTGATCATTCCACATATTTTTATTCCTTACAGCATGTGAGATCTAGAAGATTTTATAATTGTATAAAACCCATTTCCAAACTCTATAAGGCTCTGTATACATTATATGAAAAGACCTCTGCCTAATTTTTAAAAGCATGTGTATTTCCAGCCTAATGTTCAGGCTATATTCCTGTGAGTGAATGAGCTTTGCTCCCTCAAACAGATAGTCTGGTTAGCTGATTTTTAAAGTTAATTATGGTGCAGTGAAATTTAAAGGTCATCCCATGTCTATTTTCCTGGTTTGCTCAATGCTATGGGCATATGGGCACTAGATAAATCCCTTCACTGCTGACCCAACTAACAACTTTCCTGTACACTTTAACCTATTTCCTGTCTAGGTTTCTAGAATCTTTAGCCTGCTTTAGGGTCTTCAGAATGGATTGTTATAGTGCATACCACCCAAGAATTCCATGAAGACCCTCTTAGAAATTTCAAATCATAAAATATAAGGCAGCCTTTCTGCAATATGCCCCCAAGCCATCTACATATCTCACAAATTGGCTGGATTATTTTGTTTTGTTCTTACTACTCAAGAAGAAAATTAAATTTCAGGGAGAATTTTGAAAAACACGTAATTCTTAGGACTAGTTATTTAGGGATGGTTAGCTCACAGTTTTGCAAATTATCATTTATTTATTTGTTCATTCACTCTATTCACTCACTTATTCATTTATTCATTCATTCAGTGACTTCTTACTGAGTTACTGAGTAATCAACTGGGCATATCTTCATGCTAAATTCTATGAAACAAGAGACATAGAACCTGAAGTAAGAATGTAATCATAACCTGAGCTAGAAATCCAGACCCAGCTTCTCCCAGTGAGACATGAGACCAGGGTACACACCTTGTTTCTGACAGCAGAAGCTTGAGGGGGTTCAAAAGGATTCAGAGAAGAAGAGACCATGAGAGGATGAGAAGGGTGTGTGTTATAAAGCAATGTATTTTGTTTTTGTTGAAATAGCATAAAATAGTCACACATAATTAAAGTAATATGCTATGACTCTATGAAAATCAGAAGCCAGTAATTGTGGTAAACTTGTGTTCTAACTAATCACAGATCAGCTGTCCCCAAAATCACTTGTGGTGTGCTTTCATAGAATGAAAGGTTTATCTTCCTTCCACATTAGGAAACTTGGTCTCTACTATTCCTACAACAGTGTTAAAAAAAACAGTAGTTTCTTAAAAAACCCTGCTTATGAAGTAGTTTGTTTTCTCTGCCACAATTTGAACACAAATATTCTCAAATAGGGAAAGGTTAAAAGTGTGTGTATTGATTTCTTTGCCTCTGTGTCAACTGGACCAATGCATGTGGGTTTAGAGAGGTGATCTAGAAATAAGGCTGGGACTAGCGTCAGGCAAATGAGGCTCTTGTCTAGGTGCAAAATTTAAGGTTGTGCCAAAGCACTCAGTATTCAAGGCAACATTTTAATTGTAATAGTTTTTAAAAATAAAAATTAATGCAAAAATCCATGACAAGCAAAATAATCAAGATTTTAAATAAAGACAGAATTTGTATCACCAGATTTTCCTCTTGCTTCATGTGGCTTAACATGATACCAGTCTAGAATAGTTGCAGATCTGTGATATAGATGCAGCTATAGCTTTTTAACTCTAGGTTATATCATCTGTCAGATTTTTTAAAAGACCTGCCTTCTTGAATTTCTAGTGACCCTACAAAAGAGGTCATATAGCACTGGAATGTTTCTACTAATAGACATGGAATTTAAGTATTTTAGAAGTAGAAGTGCCCCTGGAGGTCAAATGGCAGTCTGGAAATATGGACTTACGAATAAGTGAATAAGCCACAGAGTTTGGTCTAGAACCTTCTCTCCCATCTCTAGGCCAGTATTCTTGCTAAGTGATCATACCACCTGGTGCCTGCATGTTTATGAGGTAGAAGTAGGTTATTTATCACTTAGAGCTTCTGTCTGTGAAATCTCCTAGAGACGTTCTATGGAAATTCAATTTAACCTTCTAACACAAAATGAATATACCACATGGGAGTAGACAAAGAACAGATAAATTAATTCCCATCTGTGATTATGTAAATGCACTCTGGTTTTCATGCATGCATTTAATGGGTTAGCAATCTTTATTTTAAATACTGCACTAAGAAATGGCATCATTTGGAGATTTGTTAATTAAATGTGTTCATGTATTAACTGGCATTCATAGAATTTCAGATCTTGGACAAATAGGATGAGAAGAAGCTGTAACAAAAATGCCTTATGTGTGAGGAGAATGTGGTCTCTCTGATGCCATTTCTTGCCACAGATATTCTTTAGCAAGCAGTTTGGGTTTCTTCAGTAGAGAAAGCCCGGCCCTTTCTGGGGATGGTTAGATGAGATATTGGGAACAAGAAGCTGCTCTTGTTGACATCTAAAAATGTACAAGTTCTGGGGGGCGCCTGGGTGGCTCAGTCGATTAAGCGTCCAACTTCAGCTCATATCATGATCTCTGGTCCCTGAGTTCGAGCACCGCATTGGGTTCTGTGTTGACAGCTCAGAGCCTGGAGCCAGCTTCAGATTCTGTGTTTTCCTCTCTCTCTGCCCCTCCCCTGCTCACACTCTGTGTCTGTCTCTCAAAAAACAATAAACATTAAAAATAAATAAATCAGGGGCACCTACGTGGCTCAGTCAGTTAAGCATCCAACTTCAGCTCAGGTCATGATCTCGTGGTCCGTGAGTTCGAGCCCCGCGTAAGGTTCTGTGCTGACAGCTCAGAGCCTGGAGCCTGTTTCAGATGCTGTGTCTCCCTTTCTTTCTGACCCTTCCCCGTTCATGCTCTGTCTCTCTCTGTCTCAAAAATGAATACACATTAAAACAAATTTTTTTAATCAATCATTCAATAAATGTACAAGTTCTCATGCCACCCCAAGGACCATTTGTTTTCTGAGATTATCTCTCTTTAAAGATCCTCTTGCCAGAGCATCCAGCTCAAAATCCACAAATTTTATTTCATCTCATAGCCCTTGCTTTATCATGGGCCCTAGTACAGGAAAGGGTGTGTATGTATATTTGCTTGTATATTGTTAAATTCAGACTATACACATAGGATTGAATTTAAAAGAGATAAATACTCATATTCATAAGTGGATTGTTCTGATACTGTTGCAATTTTATTCATACTCTAACTTCATCCCAACTGTGACAAGCTCTGCATCATATAAAGTAAGTTACCTGATTTCACTCACCCACTCTGGTCCCCTCCCCTCAGCGTATCCCATTTATATAAGATGCTTTTAGGGCCTGGGAAATAGAATGCATTTTTTGTAGGTAATAGGTTATTTTCTTATCAGTCTCTGACAATTTGTAGTCTCACACCCTTGCTTTCTGCCATCATGCCTGCTGGAAAGAATCATTCTAGTGTGACCAACTTTTGAATGTCCTCTTTTAGTATATTTTCGAGGGCTGCCCCAGGCATTTTGTCTGCTAGCCTTCTTTCACACCTCCCTCTGACCTGAGATGAGAGAGTAATCTGAGAAGCAGAAGCAGACGAGGCTGTTTGAAACCCTAGCCTGGCTTTACTTGATTTCTGTCATTTTTTATTTTATTTGACTGTGGCAGTTTCATGGGTATATCAGCGCTCTCAGATATCACTTAGGGAAGCTAATAAAATCCCTGACAGATCAGATTGTTTTCTGTTTCTTTCTATTGGACTTTTTGGCAATTGGGCTTGATGGGTTAAAACTCAAAGGAGGTGTCTCATTTCCCATTGCTACCAAATTAGATTCTTAGCTAAGGACAGAGATGACTTTTTAGCACATTTTGCCATGTGTAAAATGCAAAGTGGAATGTCCTGCTCCTGGCTTTCTGTCATGTGCCCGGTTCTTGCTTGCTCACAGAACACAATCTGCTTGCCTGGGCCTGTCAGGTTATATAGGGCATTTCATTGTATGCTGAAAGTCTGGATGCATTATACTCTCCAGGGCTGGGATGTCTTTTTACTTGCCTTAAGAATCCAGATTCTTGGATATAGGTCTGATTTGGCTTGGCTGCCTGGTAGCCATGATGTAGCAAAGAAGAGGTAACTCACTCTAGACTTCTAGTTAATGCTCAACAATCAAAGATCTAACAGAAGACCTCAGGCCCTACTCTGATAGAAGAAAAAGTCTCAAACTTTGAATAACGACCAAAGATTATACCAAGAACAGAAGGAAATACTGAGGCATGTTGAGGACTAACCACAGAGAGCCACTTTACCCTCTGCATGTCCTACACGTCCACAACGAAGAATCTTTTATCTCACGTCTACCATCTTGTGTGTTCTTAAATTGGCTTCATTGTCCTGGACTTTCTAAAGAAAACTTTTGTTCAACACTGAGTTCTAGTCTGGAAAAGTATAAAGGACTACCCTAGAGAGAGCAGAATTGGATTTGATATTCTTTTATTCTTATAATCTTTGCTTCCCCAAATGAAAATACAAAAAAAAAAAAAAAAAAAAAAGACCTGATTCCTAACCCAAAGAGTTTATACTAAAGTTGTCTTTCCTCTTCAGTTAGAACTTACCTGGAAGGTATTTCCAGATGACTAGCTAATCTGATAAAGAAATTTAGCTATTTGTCAGTGACCACATGTTACTTCCTAAAGGTACCACGAGAGACTTTCTGCCTCATGCTGCCATAAAGTTTGAAATGGTGGCTCATGCTCAGTATGTATACTTTGAAGAAAATAAGTAAGCATGAAGGTTATGATTTTCCTATGATTTCTTTGTGCTCAATGTATGTTTAATCTATGGTTTTATTTCATCTTTTGTTTCTAGGTTTTATCTTTTTTTACTTTTTTGGGTGTTGCATATTTATATTAATCTTCCTGTTCTCTCTCACTTATCTGTTTATTATTTTTCCCTTTACTATCCTCCAGTACATTATCACTAGAGTAGTAATGCATCAGAACAAAAGAAACTAAGTATAAAACTCAAATAAGTAGATCTCAGAGATTTAGAAACTTTAAATTTATAGCAGCAGATTTTTTGTTTGTTTGCTTCCTTTTATGTCTTTTCTGTTAGAACATTGCCAGCTGCCCAAGTTACCATCATGACTTTACTATTGCTTACCTCTGTTTCCCACTAAAGGCAGACACAATGCTGAATTGGATTGAGAGTACTTCCTTACTTTTCATCAAAGTCATACTTCCTAAGCAAGCATCTCCAAACATTATAGTTTAGTTGTTCTTGTTTTCTAGTTATCTGTAAATGAAATCACAAAATAGTCCACAAAGTGTGCATTCTTTTGTCTCCAGCTTTTTCTCTGGGCATTTTGTTTATGAGAGTCACCCACACTTTTGCATAGCTGGAGTTTGCTCATTTTATTGCTATTTAGTATTCCAAAGTATCAGTGTACCTTAATTTACTTATCCATTTTACCAATGATGGATCCTTGGATTGTTTCCAGTTTGTGACTGGTCTGAACATATTTGAACATATCTCCCTCGATTCTCAAGTGCAAGCTTTTCTATAGAGTGTGCATCTAGTTGTGGAATTGCATATTTTCAACCTCAGTAGATAATGTTAACCTGTTTGCCAAAGTGGTTTTATCAATTGATACTCCTGCCCAGTGTCTATGAGAGTCGCTGTTACTCCACATTTTCATAAACACTTTCATTTGAGTTGTAGCCTTTTATGTGGGTAGGTACTGATTTTATTTCATTGTACTTTCAGTCTGCATTTGCTTGAAAACTAATGAACGTGGCTACCATTTTACATATGTATTGACCATTGGGTATTCTCTTAAGAGATGCATATTCAGATCCTTTTTTTTTTTTTACATGGATTAGTTGTCTTTTTGTATTGAATCTATTGATCCGTTCTATTGATCCGTTTGAGGAGACATCATATAATTACAATACTGAGCATTTTGATACTTTACAATATTCAGTATTCCAATGTTCCAATAGTTGATACAATATCTAGTATGCTTATTCTTTGCAATATTGAATACTTAAGTTGCTCTAAAACTTTAGTATTTACTAGACCTTGTTCACATTTCCCAAATATTTTGTAGTTTTCTAAATAGATGTCTTATCCATTTTACATGAGATTCATGATGGAGTGTCTTGCTTTCCTCCCTCCATCTCTCCTTCCTTCCTATCTCTTATTTCATCATCTGGATATTCCAGTAGAGAACTGGTTCTCAACCCAGTGCAATTTTGTCCCCCTGCAGACATCTGACAATGTGTAGACATTTTTGATGTCACAATTCAAAGAGTGCTACCGGCCCCTTGTGGATAGAGGCTAAGTATGCTGCCTGATATCCACAATGTACAGGAACAACCCCCACCAGAAAAAAGTCTAGTCTCAAATGCCATTAATGCCCAAATCCAGGAACTCTGTGGTATAGTGTTGTATAGGAATGACAGTAGTGGCCATGGTTGCCTTGTTTTGATAGCAAAGTAAAAGCTTTTAATATTTAACCAATCAGTATAATGTATATTACAGGCTTTTAGTTAATAACTTTTATTAAATAAAGGACATTTCCTTCTATTCCTACCTTGCTGAGTGAGAGCTTTTATTGTGTGACAGGCATCATATCTTCAAAAACGTTTAAGAAAGCAAAATGAGACCTAAGGAGATGTTCTTGTTCTCTAACAAAAATTTTCATTGCTTCTGCCACAAGACCCCCTTCTGCAGAGATTGAGATAACTAAAAACTGAACTTCAATCCACATTTCTGTATATTTCTGGTTTATGTTTGCTCACTGGGTATAGTATGCATATCTATATCTATATCTCTTTGCCTATAAGCTGAAATTAGGAAGGCTCAGCAGGGCTCCTCCAACAGCCCATTCACTGGTCCTAGACACAAATCCTCATAGCCTTAATTCATCAAGACTGTCTGAAGCAGCACTATCCTCAGGCCTCCTACTCTCTTTCCACTGGAAACAACACGTCTCCTGGAGTAAAATGGGTCCTAAACTCTGGGGTGATTTCCCTCTGCCTCTATTTTCCCATTTCTCAGTAATATTTTCCCATTTCTCGGTAACTTCACTCTGTGTTTTAGCTCTCCAGTGCCTTTAGACAGACTATGTTTTTTGTTTGTTTTGCCACTCACCCCCCCCCCCCTTTTTTTTTCCTGCATGTTCTCAATGGGAATATTCTGAATTACCTTTTCTACCATTAGAGAAAGCAGAAGTCTTGTTTTCATTGAATATTCGTTATTCCTAGTTAAAACCTTAACTAGGAATTGACCACTTTGAAGACATTTTTTGTAGGAAGTAGTGCATATTCATCTGTAAACTATTGAAAATGTTGACATATGATGCTCATATTTCACACACACACACACACACACACACACACACACACACACACACAAAATCATTCTTATTCGAATGAAAACTTTGAACCATTCTTTCCTTTAATTGCTATAATCACAATTCACATATTTAAGCAGAAGACATGTCCACCTTTGCTTATCCCTGAATTGGAATAATTAAATTGATTAAAAAGTAATTCTGAAATAAAGTGAGGTGACTTGTAGCTCCCCCATTTTTCAGCCGATTTAGCACAACTTCATTAATTGGCATGTCAATATCATCAACAAGATGTGTAGACAGATACGCAAAGCCCACTGTTGGCATTTTCTGTCTTCTCTGTATTATGCAGATACACTAAAAGTAGATTGTATCTTAAAAGTAGATTGGAGATGAAGTGAAATCAGATAATTAAGCAGTCAGCAAGTTTTCAACTTTTGGGGACTTCCAAGAATGACCAGGGAGCCACAATCAGATTTTTGCCACTTTGGATCAGGTTTAAGAGAAAGGTAAATCTAAGGGGCCTCCAATTTTATTTCACTTCTCTATCCTAGTTATATACAGCAACTCAGAAAAGCATCCACTCTGGTATCCCTGCTTTCCTCACAAACAGGGATTTTACAGTCCGGGTTTGTTAGTGTGCCTTTTGACAGCACAAAAGCTTATTTAAATTTCTTTAAAGGAGGAAGAAAAAATGACTCTTAGGATGTTTAGGCCCTTGATCTTATTCTAAGCACTTACACTGACAGGATGAATATATGTCCATTTTCCAAATTTTCTCTGCAAATCTGTGACCCTGTTGGAATTAATTGAATAACTGCATATATAGTAGAACCTCTAAGGATAATGAATCTGAAGAGAAATGAGAAAAATGGAAATTCAACCTAGTGCCAGTCACTTTAGACATTTAGTTGTATTGCAATTTGTTGTTTCAATTGCTAAAATTCTCTTGAATGCTTCATTGCCTCACTGATCTACCAGGAAATGAGAGCAGTGTTAAGGGGATGGTGGGGATGGGGGTTGGGGTGGGAATGGAGAGCAGAAAACATCCATTTCATTGTGGCCTGAATATTGGTCTGACTGGATACTGGATATTGTTTTCATTGTTGCTTTCCTCCTGCACTGAGTGACTCTAGCCATGTATTTAGAAGCCACTATACAAAATAATTCTCCTAAAATAAGTAAAACCTTGTGATCTATCTAGGTAGTGTGATACCAACATTTATTTGAAATAATTTTAGAACATTAAAATACTGCCAACTTTGGAGGAAGGAAAGTAGTGTTGGCTTTACACTAATAGCTCATTTCCTTATAGCCATCAACACCTTGACATAATAATAAAAATTAAAATTAAAAAAAAACGTTTAGTGGATGTTCATTCTAATTACTTATTGTTCAGTTTTCCCGCTTTTTAATCCTCACAACACTACTATGAGAGATGTTCTGCTGCACAAAGAAAATTATGCTTAAAATAGTGAAATAACTTGCCAGTTTACCGACAATAAATGGCAACATCTGAATTTGAACCCAGATCTCACTTTATTATCAACCACAGTGCTGCTACATCATGTATTGGGGGGCTATACAGTGACTGAATCATGGGAATCTGAACAATGAAACAGATATATAAGAGAGTAATGTATAAACTGTAAGATTTTTAGCTGTCCTCAGATAAGGAGAAGGAATTTGAAACATATTTATTAGACTCTGGGGGACATCCTTGAAAGTATAGGAAGAAAATTTGTTTCATTTCCCATTATAGATCCCACATTGACAGGATTCTTCTGGTAGAATTGGGTGTTAGTCACATTCAAAGATCACTGGGCAGTCAAAATAGAATAAAGCAACAGATATGGTGACTTTACTATCACGAAATTATTTTAGCCTTCAGCATCCAACTATGTAACTGCTATGCATTTTATTTGTCATTATTACTTATAGGACTTGTTACTTAATTTCAAAATTGAAATTAGAATAGTTACATCTCAAAAAGCCCCTAAAAATTATCCTCTTTCACTTGGATTTTTGCTTATGACTGATTCATAGAATCAATAATTTGTAGGACCAGTATTTTAAGAGATTTTCTTTTAAATGAGTTTCTAGGGCTCCAATGATTCAAAAAAAATCCCATTAAAATATATTTTAAAAATTAAACTGAACCCACCAAATAATACATCCCGGAATGCTTATTTGAAAACAATATAAAAGAGAGGCTAAAGAAGTTGATGTATATCTTATTCTTTTTAAAATATTTATATGGGACAAAAATTCACTGAGTTGGAATCCTTTATTCAGAGACTGCTCAGTAAATAAACTACAGAATGTGTAAGATTCATTTTTACATAGTTAGATAGAATTTATTAATTCCATTCCAATACCAGAGAGAAGCTTAGAGTAGTTTGATGATTAATATAATAAATCATAATACATGTATTTTCCTCATTTACTTCCCTTTTGGAACTTTCATAAACTTACCCCTACATAATGATTTTCATTAGCCTTAATCTATTTTTTTTAAAAAAAACAAAAAACAAAAAAAATAAAAAACACACAGATACCGTTATTCTTCTTCTCCTGTGTTTGTTTGCTTATTTCTTTAGCAACAGCTTTCTTGAGATATAATTTGCATACCATAGATCCTATTTGTTTATGTACATGGAAGTAAGAGTTGACCTTATGTCAGATGGACCCTTGTTGTAATAAGAAAAGTTTGGAATGTAAGTCATTTTTAGAATTATCTAAGCAAAGGCGTTTATTTTTTATCAAAGCCTGTATCTCATTTAGGTATAATAGATGCATTTCTTCACAACAAACTAATAGTAAATCCCAGGTGTTAAGCTTACTTAATCTAATCTAACAACTTTATTTTCTTTATTTCTTAAATTTTGAAGACTTTTTTTAGAGTAGTTTATTTTTTTATTATTTTTAAATATAATTTATTGTCAAATTAGCTAACATACAGTGTATACAATGTGCTTTTGGCTTTGGGAGTAGATTCCCATGATTCATCGCTTACATACAACACCCAGTGCTCATCCCAACAAGTGCCCTCCTCAATGCCCATCACCCATTTTCCCCTCTCACCACTTCATCAACCCTCAGTTTGTTTTCCGTATTTAAGAGTCTCTTATGGTTTGCCTCCCTCTCTGTTTGAAACTAGTTTTCTCCCTTCAGTTCCCCCATGGTCTTCTGTTAAGTTTCTCAAATTCCACATATGAGTGAAAATACATGACATCTGTCTCTCTGACTGACCTATTTCACTTAGCATAATAACCTCCAGTTCCATCTACATTGTTGGGAATGGCAAGATTTCATTCTTTCTCATTGCCGAGTAGTATTCCATTGTATATATAAACCACATCTTCTCTATCCATTCAGCAGTTGATGGTCATTTGGGCTCTTTCCTAATTTGGCTATTGTTGAAAGTGCTGCTATAAACATTGGGGTACATGTGCCCCTATGAATCAGCACTCCCGTGTCCTTTGGATAAATTCCTAGTAGCACTATTGCTGGGTCATAGGGTAGTTTTATTTTTAATTTTTTGAGGAGGCTCCACACTGTTTTCCAGAGCGGCTGCAGCAGTTTACATTCTCACCAACAGTGCAAAAGGGTTCCCCTTTCTCCACATCCTCACCAACATCTGTTGTTTCCTGAGTTGTTAATTTTAGCCACTCTGACCAGTGTGAGGTGGTATCTCAATGTGGTTTTGATTTTTATTTCCCCGATGGTGAGCAATGTTGAGCATCATTTCATGTGTTAGCCATCTAGATGTCTCCTTTGATAAAGTACCTATTCATGTCTTTTTCCCATGTCTTCACTTGATTATTTTTTTTTCAGGTGTTGAGTTTGGTAAGTTCTTTATACATTTCGGATACTGACCCTTTATTTGATATGCCATTTGCAAATACCTTCTCCCATTCCATCAGTTGCCTTTTAGTTTTGTTGATTTGTCTTTTCAGTGCTGAAGGTTTTTATCTTGATGAGGTCCCAATAGTTCATTTTTGTTTTGATTTCCCTTGCCTTTGGAGATGTGCCAAGCACGAAATTACTGTGGCTGACGTCAAAGAGGTTGTTGCCTGTTTTCTCCTCTAGTTTTGATGGTTTCCTGTCTCACATTTAGGTCTTTCATCCATTTTGAATTTACTTTTGTATATGGTGTTAGAAAGTGGTCCAGTTTCATTCTTCTGCATGTTGCTGTCCAGTTCTCCCAGCATCATTTGCTAAAGAGACTGTCTGAAAAATTGAGAGAAATGTACTGAGATTTTCCATATACTCCCCCTTCCCTTACACATGCACAGCCTGCCTTATTACCAACATCCCCTACCAGAGTCTTATATTTGTTAGAATTGATGAACCTACATTGAGCATCATAATCAACCAACGTCATAGTTTACATTAGGATTCACTCTTGGTACTATATATTCTGTGGTTTTGGACAGATGTATCATGACATTCAGTCATCACTATAGTATCATACAGAGTAGTTTGACTGCCCTAAAAATTCTCTGTGTTCTGCCTATTCATCCCTACCCACCAGCCCCTGGCCACCACTAATCTATTTACTGCCTCCCTAGTTTTGCCTTTTCTAGAATGTTTTGTAGTTGTAACCGTATAGTACATAGCCCTTTCAGATTGGCTTCTTTCACTTAGTAATATGCATATAGGGTTTCTTCAGGTTTGTTCGTGGCTTGATAGCTCATTTATGTATAGCACTGGATAATATTCCAACATCTGGATATATCACAGAGTATTTAGTCATTTGGCTACTGAAGGACATGTCGGTTGCTTCCAAGTTTTGACAATTATAAATAAAGCTGATACAAATATTATGTGCACATTTTTGTGCAGACATAAGTTTTTCACTTTTTTTTTTTTTTTTGGTAAACAGCAAGGGTTGAGATGGCTGGATCATATGGTACCAGTATGTTTAGTTTTATAAGAAACTGCCAGACTTGTCCAAAGTGGCTGTACCATTTTGCATTCCCACCATCAATGAATGAGAGTTCTTGTCTTTTTGCATCCTCATCAAGATTTGGTGTTGTTAGTGTTTTGGACTGTGAATGTTCAAATAGCTATATAATGATATCTCATCCCTGTTTTAATTTTTATTTCCCTGATGACTTACGATGTGGAGCATCTTTTCATACGCTTATTTGCCATCTGTAGATCTTCTTTGATAAGGTGTCTGTTAAGGTCTTTGGACATTAATTTGATCCGTTTATTTTTTTTTTTTCTTGTTGTGTTTTAAGAGCCCTTTAACATATGTGTCTTTTGAAAATATTTTCATCTAGTCAGTGGCTGGTATTCTCATTCTCTTGACATTGTCTCTTACAAAGTGGAAGTTTAAATTTTAATGAAGTCCAGCTTTTAAATTATTTCTTTCAAGGATTGTCTCTCTAGTGTTTCTTAAAAAGTCACTGGACGGGGTACCTGGGTGGCTCAGTCGGTTAAGCGGCCGACTTCGGCTCAGGTCGTGATCTCGCGGTCCCTGAGTCTGAGCCCCGCGTCGGGCTCTGTGCTGACAGCTCAGAGCCTGGAGCCTGTTTCAAATACTGTGTCTCCCTCTCTCTGACCCTCCCCAGTTCATGCTCTGTCTCTCCGTCTCAAAAATAAATAAACGTTAAAAAAAAAAATTAAAAAAAGTCACTGGCATGCCCATAGTCACCTAGGTTTTCTCCTATGCTATCTTCTAAGATATAGTTAGTTTTGCACTTTATATTTAGGTCTGTGATCCATCTTGAGTTAATTTTTGTAAATTATATAAGCTGTGTGTCTAGATTCATTGTTTTGCATGTAGATGTCCAGTTATTCCAGCACCACTTGTTGGAAAAAACTGCCTTCACTGCATTGTATTGCCTTTGTTCTTTTGCTGACGAACAGCTGACTGTAAGTATGTGGGTCTATTTTTGGGCTATCTACTCTGTTTCACTAATCTATTTGATGGTTCTTTCACCAATACCACACTGTCTTGATTATGATAGCTTTATAGTAAGTCTTGAAATCGGGTATATAAGTCTAACTTTATCCTTCTCCTTTAATGTTTGTTGACTTTTAAACTTCTGTGTCTAGGGGTGCCTGGGTGACTCAGTAGGTTGAACATCTGACTCTTGACTTCACCTCAGGTCATGATCTCATGGGTGTATGAGATCGAGCCCCACATGGGTTCCATGGTTTCAGCAGATTCTCTCCCTCTCTTTCTGCCTTTTCCTCACTCACACATTGGCTCTCTCTCTCTTTCAAAATAAATAAATAAACTTCATTTATCCTTCTGTATTTACAGAGTTTATTAATTCCTCTGTATTTACAGAGTTTATTATAATTTATAAATAAATAAAGTTTATTTATTTATTTTGAGAGAAGGAGAGGGAGCTGCCCAAGAGCAGAGGAAGGGCAGAGAGAGAGAATCCCAAGCAGGCTCCACGCTGTTAGCACACAGCCTGATGCAGGGCTCAGTCTCACAATCATGAGGTCATGATCTGAGCTGAAATCAAGAAGCAGACACTTAACCAACTGAGCCACCCAGATGCCCCTAAATAAGTAAATTAAAAAAAAAAAACAATAAAGTTCTGAGTCTATTCTGGGTCTTTTGCCTTTCTTTTATATTTAATTGATGAGATTATGAGCCATGTAGCTTCATTTCTGTCACTTTCTTATGTGATCTTAACTAAATCTTTCCAGTTTTTTTTTTTTTAATGATGTGTTTATTGTACCTTCATTATTATATTAGGCTCACATTTTCTCTGTTGCTCTACATTTCTGAATTTTCTGAAACATTATTTTCTCTAAGTTTCAAATGTGTTTTCTTCTTCTTTTCAAAATTAAAATTGTGGACCTCCTAATTATCAAAGAAAGGTAAATAGCCCTCTAGAAAGTGGTATCCTATGGCTCTTTGTCATCATCACTTTTACACTAATATAGTTATGTGTATGCAAATGATGTCCTATCGAACAGTCATGTAGTTGGTAGTATTTGTATTGAATCTTGGTAATGCTTTATTTCTAAAGTTTACCCATTTCTTAAATAATCCCCCTCTCTAATGCCTTTAAAAGACAATGTCAAGAATGTAAATTAACTCAAAATAGTTGAGGTTTCCTTGTAAGATATTTAACATTCAAGAAGTGCCTGGTTGGTTGTCTCGGTGGCACATGCAACTCTTGATCTCAACGTGGGGTTTGAGCCCCACGTTGGGTGGAGAGATTACTTAAAAATAAAATCTTAAAAAAAAAAGATATTTAGCATTCAAAATAAAAATGACAGCCTGCCAACTGCATACTGCACTCTCTCCAGAGATTCAAAACTTGCATATGCTAACAGAAATCACATTAAAAAGTAATTTTGTGTATGAAACAAATTCAAAAGGTGTTTTTCTTCTACTTTAGTTCCAGCATATGTTAAAATCTGGTATACCATTGAGAAATGGGTTTTGATGTTATTATTTTTTTTAATGGAAGCTAGTTTTCAAAAAGTCATGAGTTATGCAGTGAACACACTGAGCCAAAGGACTGCAAAGGGGAACCACAGGCAAGCAATGTGGTGGGTTTTTTACATGCAGATCAGCCACGCTGGGCTGAGTAGCCCCCACATAGAATAGCTCAGGACCTCAAATCACTTTGAAAAGACCAGGCCAGGGCTATAGATTTCTGTGGGCCCTTGTTTCTTGATTACATTTATGGTTGGATTCACAAATTTATAAAAATGAGCCAGTTCACTTATTTGGGGCCAAATGGAATACAGATGAAGAAATCTTTATACACTTCATGAAAGAAATGTGTGCAAATGCAATTATTGTTTTGAACTTTGAAAGCAAGGCCCACTGCCATCAATGTCAAGGCATGAACCGTGGCATTCTCTCTGCCTGGCGAGCTAAGCTCCTGTTTGAAATGAACTCTTTAAGACTCTCCTTGACTTCAAGCAAACACTAGAATTTTCAAGTTTTATTTCTTAAAAAAAATACTTAATATTTATTATCTAACCAGTGATTTGGAAAAAAATAGACTTTTCAAGTAGGAGGGGATAACGGTACACTAATGGATTACTGGTGGTATCATTGAATACGTAATGTGTTGTAGGGCCCAGTAGAGCAAACTAGTTTAGTGGTTGTAAGCAAATGGCGGTTTTCTGAGATATGTAAAATGTGCTGAAATCTTTCTATCAAAAAAAAAAAAAAAAGAGGATTAACAAGAAATATGCATAAAATAAAATTAAAAGGCAACATTTCCACAACAATATTTAATGGATTTCCTTCTAGGCCTAGGTATCTATGAAGTCTTCCAAGAAGTAGTTTTGCATTTTTACCCAACATATTAAAGTCGGTGTGTGTGTGTGTGTGTGTGTGTGTGTGTGTGTGTGCGTGCGCACGCGCATGTGCAGAGGTATTTAGTTAAGGGATGGGGGGAGAATGGAAAGTGTTAGTGGCCTAACTTAATGAAATGACCAGCAGCCATCTTTCTAAGTTCTATTTCAAAACCGGGCTGTTGAATCTCTCTCTACCATTAGGTTTGGCCACCAGTAGTTGTGAAAAATATAAACAGTGCAATGGTTGTATTTTCATAACAAGGTATGACTTACAAAAAGTTTGTTTTTGACTTACAAAAGAGTTTACATAACTCCTTTGGTCATAAAGACAATAGGTATTTTCTTTGGCAATAAAACCCATATTAGGATTCTTGTTCACTTAATGTGTACCTTTAGTTCTTCAACATTAAAAGTAACATCAACTTGAAATTGAAACAAATTATTGTGTGTTTGCTAAGACATCATTAAGGGATATCTGATCGGTAAGATTAACATTTTTCTTTGAAGAAAATTTTTCTCTCACTACTTTTTATTCTTTAGTGACAGTTTCTTCCAGATTGGTAAACTCAGGAATATAAACTGTGAGTCTGTAGGAAATGTAGAAAGATGGACCAGGAAAAGCAAGTCAGAAATGATCAGCTGATGACTCAGCTGAGTCCTCACCATGGTCTGAAGGAACATATCACATAACTTTACATTCTGCAGACTTGTTACTTAGTAAAAAACCCAGATAGAACCAATTTTGCAACAAATGGAATGATTTTGAGTTTAGTTCAGTGGTTTTGTCTCTGTTTTGTAGAGTTAATTCTGTCTTAACTAAGATAGATTCATTTTTTGATATGTTATACATGGTTTCAGATATTCATTATTTAATTTTTAACATAATGAGTTTCAGGTCAAGAATTATCTAAAATGATTTGCAACAAAGGAGTGTGTTTTGTATTTTACTCAATATCATATATTGCTCATTTGTTCTTACTAAAAATTAATCTTTCTATAGGGCACCTGGGTGGCTCAGTTTTAATCATCTGGCTCAGGTCATGATCTCGTGGCTTATGGGTTTGAGCCCCACATCAGGCTCTGCACTGATATTGCAGAGCCTGCTTGGGATTCCCTCTCTCCATTCCTCTCTCTTTCCCCTTCCCCTAAAATAAATAAACTTTAAAAAATGTAATCTTTCTGTCAATTGCAATTCAAGATTTCTCACCTCTTCTTAATTTATAATATATGTTGCTAACCTTTAAAAAACAGTCCACATTTATCTCACCCACTTCCCTCATTCCTATGTCTGGACCTAAAGGGCAGATCCCCTATATTAAGTTAGTTTTGAAAAAATAAAATAAATTTATTTTTTCTTGTGACTGGAATAGTTTAATTTTTCAACCAACCCATCAAGTGAACTTTTAAATAACCAAATTCACATTGAACTATTTGTGAGATGGAAAGTTATAATCAATGAAAATCCAGTCAAATGCATATATAAATCCTTCAAATGTCAAAAGAAAGTATCTGATCTAAGCTTTGGAATACAAAACATTTTAAACATTCTGAATGTAAGGCACCTACCTTTCATTAAAATTTACTTATATGGGATAATTTAATTCATTTCTAAATTGGGAGTTATTTTGGCTGGATAGTCAGAAACTGCCTTTTTGGTGTAGGAGCTGAAATTTCCCTTCCTCTAGGCTCTTTGTCTGGTCTAATAATTAAATTGATATAAAACATATTAAAAGGAAAAAAAAAACAACTTTCATAAGTACAGGAGCCCCATAAAAACATGAGAACCAAAGGACAGCCAGGTAATTGAGGCTTATATAACATCCCAAGCTGAGGAAAGGGGTAGGGTCCTGGGGATACAAAAGAAAGGAAGGTCATTCACCAAAAGGAAATGTTTGGAAAACAAAGATTGCCCTCTTATGCAGGAAAATTTTTTAGGTAAAAAGTTTCTCTGGTATTAGCTCTCTTCCTGGTATAGACCCCCTTTCTAATGTAAATTTAGGCACTAGAGGGGGACTGACAAGAGGTTTTCCTAAATTAGCTGAGTTTTGACTGGCTTTAGCTCAAAATAACCTTAATGAGGAGGTTTTGGGGTGATGGTGTGGTTTGTAGCTGATGGTAAAGAAAGAATTATTGAAGACGTCTTTGGTGCAAAAAGGTGATTTTATTAAAGCACAGGGACAGGACCCGTGGGCAAGAAGAACTGCACTGGGGATGTAAAGAGTGGCTAGTTATATAATATGGGGCTGGGGAGGTAAAGTCAAAAGGGAAGTTTCCAAAGAGATTTTCATATGCTAAATTTTCATTGAGACAGTAGGGAGTTCCTGGACTTTAGCCATTGATGGGATTGCCTTTTTCTTGTAAACTGGTGGAGACTCATCCCTTTAACCATGTGTTTTGTTTCTTTGTTTGTCTGTTTGTCCTTTCCTGTTTTGGGGTAGCAGGAGTGTCCAAGGAATATTACACATATCCCACCCTGGTGGGGGTGGGGGGTAAGGTTCTAGCTTGCACTTTGCCCTCAGCTACCTTATGTTCCCTCATCATTTATGCCAAAGAGACATATTTTGAGGTGGCAAAATCAGGTCCACTCTAGCAATTTTGTTCCACAAGTTTACTTGTGCTATATAAAATTGCCCTTGTTGGATGGTTTTTGACCTACAAAAATAGTAATTCCATTTGGATCAAATTAAAACTACCCCTCTGTAAGCTCCATTTAAGAATACAAGTGGAGGGAGGTGCCTGGGTGCTCAGTCGGTTAAGCGGCTGACTTCGGCTCAGGTCATGATCTCACAGTTCGTGAGTTCGAGCCCCGCGTCAGGCTCCGTGCTGATGGCTCAGAGCCTGGAGCCTGTTTCAGATTCTGTGCCTCCCTCTCTCTCTGACCCTCCCCCATTCATGCTCTGTCTCTCTCTGTCTCAAAAATAAATAAACGTCAAAAAAACATTAAAAAAAAAAAAAAGAATACAAGTGGAGGAAGATGGGACAGAAAGAAGCTTCAGGGTTAAAGTCTACTTTGCTATTGGTTCTCCTACCTTTCTTGTGTCTTCCTGTGAGAAATAAGCCCACTGACCCTATCAAAGGAGGGATGCAGAGACCTGAGCACAGTGAAGCCAGGCTTTAGTCAGTGTTCTTGCAAGCAAGGGTGTGATGGACAGGCACACTCTGGGAAGTTACAGCAGACAATTTACCTCTTCAAGTGCAAGTCCTTCCCCTGATTCCTCATTGGCTGAGTACTAGAGGTTACAGCCTCATCCAGAGTGGCCTATGCCCATGCAAAGCAAAAAGTAGGCTCATTGGAACAAATGTACATTCCCTGAGGTGATGCAGAGACTTTTAGTCCCTTTGTTCTTTGGCACATGTTCATTGCAAAGCTGGTGAAAATAAGCCTACGAAATGCAGAGGGGAACAAGAACCAGGAAGTAAAGTGTCTAAGGGTTTGGGATTCCATTGTTGGGGGTAGGGGGTGTTTGGTACATATTTCCAATAGTTTGTAAGCCTGTTGTTAACTAGAGAGCACAGCTTTTAATTGGTATTTCTGAAAATGAAACATCTCTCTCCTCACACTCCCCACCTTATTTATAGCCAATATTGTTGTTGCTGGCAATTTGGGGCTCTTTTGGGTGTCCAATTTGTTGTTTTCTTTTTTAAAGTTTATTTATTTATTTTGAGAGGAGGGAGAGAGAGAGAGGGAGGGAGGGAAAGAGAGAGAGTGAGATAGAGAGAGAGAGTGAGCAGGGGAGGGGCAGACAGAAAGGGGGAGAGACAGAATCCTAACCGGGTTCTGCACTGATACTGCTCGGGGCTTGAGCCCAGGAACCTTTAGATCATGACCTGAGCCAAAAGCAAGAGTCAGATATTTAACTGACTGAGCCAACCAGGTGCCCCTTCAGTTCCAATGTGTATTGCTATTTCAAAGTCCATGGTTTTTTCATCTAGTTCTTATATGCAGACAGCCATCAGAGAATGAGAACTTTGAGGCTTGAAGGAACCTAAAGATTGAATTAAGGGTATTCAAATTTGGCCAGTTTGTTTTGTTTTGTTTAATTCCAGTGTAGTTAACATTCGGTGTTATATTAGTTTCAGGTGTACAATATAGTGATTCAACAATTCTATACATTACTCAGTGCTCATCAAGATAGGTGTACTTTTAATCGCCTTCACCTATTTTACCCCTTCCCTCATCCCCTCGTTTTCTTTTGTAACAATCTGTTCGCTAGTTAAGAATCTTATTTTTGGGGTGCCTGGGTGGTTCAGTCTGTTAAGCGTCCAACTTCGTCTCAGGTCATGTTCTTGCAGTTCGTGGGTTTGAGCTCTACATTGGACTCACTGCTGTCAGGACAGAGCCTGCTTCAGATCCTCTGTCCCCCTCTATCTCTGCCCCTCCCCTGCTAGTCCTCTGTCTTTCAAAATCCTTCCTAACTCACAGGCTTCATAGAGAGGCCGTCAGAAAGATTTCATCTGTAGACCATCTTTCACCAAACCCTGGTTCACAGCATCTCTGACATGGGTCATTCAATATCACCATAAACGCCTCTCTTGATTGGAAGAGGACACAAGTGAGCACATTCCAAATGCTTAATTTTTGATATTGAATGGGGCCCTTGGGCCCTGTAAAGAATAGAAATTGAGAAGAGGCCAAAGAGCAGTTCCAGGCAAGGCTTTATTGGGACTTATGCTGGAGCACAAAGGAGACTGCACAAAAGGAAGAATCCCCAGGCCAGCTCCCCGAGGAGAGGTTGGGGAGAGTTTTAAAGAGACTTCTGTAGGAAAAGGCTGATGGCTAAACATGCAAGGGTGGGGATTTTTTGGTGCTTGCTCACATAAAGGTTAACCTGTTTCCTGTGTCACATGTCTAATTAGTATGTTAAATCTCCATCCCTGGGTGTGAGTTGTAGTATTAAAATGAAGGAGAAAGTTCATGAAAGACTGGTGCTGGGATCCATCTTGGTGCAGACTGGTTTGGTCTGGTTCTGGCAGTGGAGCCTCCTTTTGAGGTGAATATCCTACCTCCGAATATGTATACTATAATACTCAGGAGGCAAGTGGTTTGGCTTTTCCTTCTATAGACCTAGCCAAAGAATGGTGGATTTTGTGGTTAGGGGTGAGGGGACCCGAGTCCAGTCCCTGCTCTGTCCCAATTTGAATGTATTATAAATATAGTGTAACCATATTATAAAGCATATTTGAATCAAGCAAAAGAAGAGAATACCTCTAATAATATTATCTTAGTAACATAGATATCATTAATGTTTGGCACTATTTTCTTCCAAGTCATTTCCTATGTGTATTTTTAGATTAAAGCAATTCTAATGTGTATATTTTGCATACTACTTTTGTCATATAACACTGTATCATAAGTATTTTCTATAAAGTGCATAATTTTATAACTGTAATTTTAAATGTCTTGACTAAAGAAACCTCATTTGAGTGACAATTCGATGCCATACTTGGCTTTTACCAAATTTTGGCCACTTCAGTTGCTTTCAGCTTTTTTACTAAGATGATTGCCTTTGTGCCTATTGTTAAATTTTTCAGTGTTTAGATTAATTCCTTTCGGAAGATTTCCAGAAGTGGGATTACTGAGTCTGAGTGAATGATCATTATAATTGTTGAATTTACTAAAAGGTTATGGTGCTTATGTTAATGGGTATGGTACATCAAATCCTTTCTATGTGGCAGACTGTGCAATGAGCACTGTCCATATATTATCTCAATGAATCCCATCAAAACACTCTGAAATAAATGCCATTTTCCCAGTTTATAGAAAAGAAGAACCATGACTGGTATTGACAGAGTCCAAATTAGGACTTAGGTTTGTATGACACCACAGCCTGTATTGAGGCATTTTACTGCCTCTTATCAACTTATATATGTGCAGTGCCCATGTGCCTACATGACAGAATGGTATTTTTACTTGTTGTTTTTTTCCTCTCTTTTTCTATCAGGTAAAATTCTTCTTAGCCTTCAGGTCTTATTTCAATGTTAAATCTTCCATGATTATTTCTCCACATTCCATGAGGCAGAATGTGTCATTCATCCTGCACTTCCAAAGACTTAACACAATGTATTATTTTTAGCATCTTGAGGGAGGAACTGCAGTGTATTTACGCAGTAGCCCTTGAGTTATCCATCACAAAGCATCACACAAAGTCAGAGATCAATAAATATCCATTTAACGTAAGTATAATGGGTCATGATCTGCTTTTGGAAACTTCTTCCCATTGGTTCAGATCCTCTGTCTCTGCTACAAGGAGAAGTATATTATATCAAACACTTTGGTCTTATTTTTGGTTTATTATGTTTGCCTACTTTTCAGGTGCTTACTCAACTCCTCACCCCTATATTGTTCTGACAACCTTATCTCTGTGTGCTCAGCTTCCCTTGGGATATGTCCTGGACCAGCTCCTTCATCAGCAGGTAGTATGTGACTGACAAAGGCCTCTGTCTTCAGTCTCAGGCTATGGTCTGCTCAGGAAGAGTGGAGGAAGATCAGAGTTACCCCTGTAGACATCAGAACTGTAGCAGACCACAGATAGCACAGATTTTACCTTCCACATTGTTATTGAAACATCCTGAAATACTAACAGTTATCATTTGAGTCAGAATTGCTTTGGAAAAGTACGTGATAAATACATTTCAGTGTTTGGGTTCTGAGTCCATCAATGTCCCTGTGGAGAGTTTCATGCATCCATCATCACTGTTCTTGATCTGCTCCATTGTCATTGTCTTGTCATCATCGTCATGTTAATGTAAACTGTACAGTAACCTCTTACTTAGGCAGTTGAATAGGTGGGTTGCATCATCATCAAAGTTGGTGTAACCTAATGTACGCCATTTTTACCTTTCTACATATTCTGTATTGTTTTCTCTGTTCTCTCTAGCATCTACATCCTAAATATCTTGGATAGGATGAAACAGAAAAGAAAGGTCCAAATTACACCCATATGATACAGGAATTGAAAAATCTAATGTTAAATGACAACTTTTAATAATTCAACTTTGGTTTAAAATATTGTATTGAAAATTGCATCCCAAGCAACTTCAGTACCCTGAAACTTTTGATGAATTGAGTTTTATCAGAAATTTAAGCCAGGTACATATCATGCTACATATCTAGCTATATTTCAACAATAACTGCACTCTTCAAATTCTGTAAATCTCTAAGCATAAACTTCAACAGGTCAATTTTATATAAAGTAGGGGCATCTGGTGGCTCAGTCAGTTAAGCGTCCAACTCTCAATTTCGGCTCAGGTCATGATCTCACGATTCATGAGACTAAGCCCTACATCTGGCTCTGCGCTGACAGTGTGGAGCCTGCTTGGGATTCTTTGTTTCCCTCTGTCTTTGCCTCTCCCCAACCTGTGCTCTCCCTCTCTCTTTCTCTAAAAATAAATTTAAAAAAAATTAAGAAAATATAACTTTAGTAGTTTCTACAAATTCTGAAGTGAATACTGTGTATCATATCTGAAATCTTTGCATGTTTTGTTTTATGGTCATGTGTGTGTGCATACATAAAGAATTTTGTTTTTCGAGGTGCCTGGGTGGTTCAGTTGGTTGAGAGTCCGACTCTTTTCATTTTGGCTCAGGTCATGATCTCACAGTTTGTGACATAGAGCCCGGCATCTGGCTTTGAGCTGACAGCGTGGAGTCTGCTTGGGATTCTCTCTCTCCCTTTCTCTTTCCGCCCCTTCCTCGCTTGCCCTCCCCCCTCAAAACAAATAAATAAACTTAAAAATAAGAATTTTATTTTACAGAATACTATCAATTTCCCTCATTTAGCCTAGAATATAATTAAAACGCACTTGAAATTTAGAATAAAATCTTAAAAGGGGAACGTATAGATTTTTTTTAAAGAAATGCATCAGGCAATTTGCAAGTGGAGAAGACTATCTTTAGCTAAATAAAAGTTATAGGTTCATTCTTTAGCACAGGTAAGAATCAACTCTTACTTAGTAATCAGAAGCTGTATGTACACTAATTAAAAGGTTATATAATGCAGTTTAACTCTGTGTTCTGCTTACCTTCATGCTTGGCAAAACTGAATTTGCAAGGAAGTCAGAGGAAAAATTGCTCTGCTAATAAGGAGAGTAATGATTATGAATAATGGATATTGGAATGCTATTATAGAATAAAGCCACAAGCAATGATGTATCTTGCTGCTAAATTATTTAAAATGCTGCCTGATAATTATAGACTTGTTTTAAGTCTACATCTGTACATGTTAAAGCTGGAATCACAGTTTCTAATCAGCACCCTTTTTTTCTTCTTGGTCGGGTGGGAGGAAAATGGTCTTGATAGAAAATATGTTTTACAGTTAAAATGTTTAAAGGGAAACTATATTTAAATTAATAGATGTTTGTTTGGGGCAAGTGTTAGGCCAGGGCAAGGATTACTAAAATTTTATAAATACATTGAAGTAAGACCATCATGATTACTGGAATTGTTCCTTACCACATGGAAAGGAAAGTATTGAGGGAGGAAATACATTCTATCATTAAGGAAACAAAATATGAATTGCATATTTAACACTTCATTAAATATGTAGATTGCTGTGAAATCTGGTGAGAAAGTTAAGGATAGTGAGATGCCATAAAGCCATCTTCCCACACACATTTCATTTGTTTCATATATGATAAAGTTAGAAAATTAGAAAAGAACCAATGAAGAGCCAGAGTTGGTTAGACATGAAAAATGAGAGATTGGAAACAAAAGCAAATTTTTAGGGATGTATCTTTCCAAAGTGAAGGGCCATTTAAGCCCCTTTTAATACAAAATATTATTTCAACAAACTACATTTTGTTTTGAGTTAATACTAACATCATCCCTATTTTTTATGAGTGTTTTACCTGCTAAAATAGTACATACCTATTTTTAAATTTTGGGAGAGAAGTCAGAACTGTCTTTTTAAAATTTTACATTTTTGCAATTTTTTTCAAATATAATGCAATATAAATAATACCAGCTGATCATCTATTATGTTCAATACTGTGGTTAGTAGTTTCATATACATTATCTTTTATAATATTAGTAATAAATCTTTAATTCATACAAATTTTACTGATGGAAAATCTATAAGCCAGAGACCTAAGAAACTTGCCTTGAGGTACAAACTTTATGCTGAATGCTTGTTGGCCCCTAAATCTCACTCTGGGTGATTCTATTAATGAAAAGCTGTTAGATTTTTATAAAATGATTTATTGGATGCTTTGAGGATCCACCTGGTGCTGAACACTTTGAGGCTCTATGCAGAAACTATTTTGAGAAAGAGAAAAGTTCAAAAATCCCCTTCTAAATTCCCCACGGCAACCTTATGTTTTAGAATTAATAAATGAACTTATTCAATTGTTCCTTCTCTAATTGTTTTTATCCAATTGCTATGCAGGTTTTGACCAGCTGAGTGAAAGATTTCATACTTTTCAATTTTCAAGCTGACTTATATGTAAATGAAATCCAAGAGGTTATTTGTGTAACTGAAGACCTGGTGGCCTAAAATGTCTGTATTTGATCACAGTTGTGACACTAAGCAATGAATTTACTGTAGTAGATATTAGAAATTCAAGTCTTTTTCACTCTTTTATTACTAAAGAACTTTTTTTATTTCAGATTTGTGGTGTCTGATAACAATGTAAGCAAATACATTATCATCTCTTGAAAAAATGAGAAAGAATTAAGGCGGGTGTACATTTCTCTCACAATTGCATTTCTTCTCATCTGTGAAAAACTGTTGTCTTAATGGGGAACACAGCATTTCATTAGGATACAGATTTGCGCTGCCAGTTCTCCCTTATTTCTGTAAAATTCAATAGTCTAGAAAAAACTTTATCTTAGAAAACATGTAGTAAACATGATTGACCATATTAGCTTTGCTCTAACATTAGGCCATTAGACTGGACCCTTTAGCTGCCAGAATCAATTCAGGGTTTAATTAAATTGCCCTATGATCTGACCTTGAAGAGGGAATGTCACAGGACTTCTCAGGTATTAACATCATGGTTATTTTTGAAGCTGATAGAAGAGAATGGAAAATTTTAAAATCTGGTTACTACAAAAGCCCTATCTTGATTATTCCCCATGTTTGCAAAGACCAGCTATTTCTGACCATTAGCTTCCTGTGATTATTCTAACAGTTTTATTTCCCTTTTGAGTGCACATCCTTGTCAAATGCCCCTTCTCCTGTCTTTGATATTTAGTCATTTCCTTGTGAATATAGCAAAAACAACAAAACATAATTATTGCATGCATAATATGGGCTAAGGCCTATATTAGACACAGGAACTCTGATGAGCAAAACAGAATTTGTATCTGGACTTATAGACCTTATATTCTAGTGTGGGGGACAGATATCAGTCAACAAACTCTTTACATATAATATTAGGAGCTGTTGTAATTACTACACACACACACACACACACACACACACACACACACACACACACAGTGGAAAGTGTTGGAAGAATATATCATAATATATAAATAAATTGGAGAATGTTGGGAGAATTATGTAAAGGGTATTGGACACAGACTTTTCTGGGGAGCTACCCTCTTGCTGAGATCTCAAAGAGGCACAAAATGTACTTGGGTGAAGTAGAGGGAATAATTGGTGAGGTGCTGGTGATTCAGGACTGGGGACCAATATGGACCAAGACCTAAGGGGGGGAAGAAGCAGAATCTTCAAAAACTAAGAGACATTGAGTGGGGAGCAGTAGGCAGGATGGTGGTGGGTGTGGGGGTCTGAAGGAGATGGAGAGATGATTAGTAGCCATATCCAGAGACCCTGCATGTTGCTCTACGGCTTTGGAACATATTCTCTTTAAATCTGAGCTCACTGGAAGTGCTATCTGCATCCAGCCCTATTAAGGTTCTTTTAATACCTTCTTATTTTTTTCCTCTTGAGATAATTTAAAGATTCATAGTTATGTGTATGTGTGTGTATGTGTGTGTGTGTGTGTGTGTGTGTGTGTGTGTGTGTATACACACACACGCGTATATATAAAAGAACCTTAATAGGGCTGGATGCAGATAGCATTTTCAGTGAGCTCAGATTTAAAGAGAATATGTTCCAAAGCTGTACACACACACACACACACACACACACACACACACACACACACACATATGTCATGGTCATGTCTACGATCTTTGTTTCTTTTCATTTAATTCTTTTATCACATTCTTCCATCTTTCCTGCTTTTTTAAAATCATTTTCATGTCTAGTAAAATGTCTCCATTCCTCTCATCCATCATAATACACCAGTAGGATATGGCCCTTTTCTCCAAGCATTCCTCTTACACCCATTTCATCTTCCTGATCTTTCTTCTTGGCTGGAACGAAGTCCCAAGTAGCCATTTTGCTCATAACTTTCTTTACTTTCTGGATGATGAAATCGCCAGTGAGGCACATCAAGAACATATAAGATGATTGGCTCTCAGCTGAATTATAATTCCCGCAGATGCACAGGTAATTGAAGCTTCCCTACCTGGACTGCCTTCTGTGTGTGGCATTTTAGAATATATTACAGAAAAGGTTGGCCCAAAGTTTTCACCCACGCTGTTGGTTTTTATTCTATTCTTGTGTAAACACTTTTGTTTCTTTTTCTTCTCTTCTCAACCAGTTGCTTTATCCCCTGCTCTCTTTCCTAAAGTTGGTAGATTTCTTTTAAATTCTGCATATTCTTTTGTGTTCAGTGAGGGCTTGGCTATGCTGTGAGGCTTAAATTAAACATTAAATGGCTAGTATTTGGAATGATGGGAGAAAACCAAGAATAAGACGTACAAGGACCAGAGGACATTAACCCTGTGAGGAAAGCAAGGCATCTCTATCAGAGTGCCTGATGGGGTGAGAATTGTAATTATTTGCCCAGAGTAATTAAGATAGGAGTTGATGGATAACTAATCAATACAGTGTATTATTGAAGATGATGGTGATAAGGATAAAAATGTGCTGCTAAGGATACCCAATCATTGCTCCTTTTTTTAACTTTTTAGGCTTAACGTTATCGTCCAATGCATATTCCATCTTTAGAATGCTGTAGTTAATCATTCCAAATTAATGCAGTGATTAAAAGCAAGACTAACAAGTTAAAACTATAATTTTGTAGATATGTAATATTTTCTGAAAATCATTTCCAAGTAAAGAATGAAAAAATGTACATAATATGTACATACTCAAATACCAGTCAGTTTCAAATACTGTTAGATTCATAGTCATCAATGTCTGTCTTTTAGAGTTCCTCAAAATCTTTTGTTAAATTTGCAAGATTTTTTTCTATGGTAAGGGGAAGTAATGAAAAGCCTTATACCCCATCTCTGCCACACTTTTTGAGCTCTATACATTCTCATGATATCATTTGTGGTGTTATTTAAGATTGTAGGTTACTTGTTCAGGGGATCCATCTCCCTATAAGACAGTCCAAAGAGAGTGGGAAGAGGGTGCCTAAATAGCTCAGTTGGCTGAACATCTTGATCTTGGCTCAGGTCATGGTCCTAGGGTCATGGGATTGAACCCTACATCATACTCTATGCTGACCATGGAGACTGCTTGGCTTTCTCTCTCTCTCTCTCTCTCTCTCTCTCTCACTCTTCTCTGATGTTCACTCTCTTTTTCTATAAGAAAGAAAGAAAGAAAGAAAGAAAGAAAGAAAGAAAGAAAGAAAGAAAAAGAAATATAGATTGATTGTGGAAGAGGAGGTGAGTGCTCATTCTGGGTGGCTTGTAGGTCCAGAATAATACGGCGTTTTCATCATAATCATTTTAATTTTTTAAATAATCCGTCCAAACACATGAAATATCCTGGAAGTTTTAACTAATTTTCATCAATTATACTCTTATCTTGAAACATTTTTTAAACCTGGAAGTTTACATTAATGGTAAGCCACCTTATTTTAAGCAGCACCTAAAATTATTTAGAGAAATATTATTTTATCAAACATCTAGTGCATAATAATTTGCTGATCTACCAAAGATAGATGGATTTTGCTGAAACAGTAGTCCCCATGGTGGGTGTTAAGAGCTTTATTTCATTATCCCTTTTGCAAAATTCCACTTTTTTTATGGAGCATGTCTTCTCTCATTAATATTGTGGCAGGTAACTCAGTTTGTGATAACTGTCACCGCTCTGTCAAAGCCCTAAGGACACCATGAAGCATCATCTTGGCTCTTACTCTGCCAAATACAACTTGCATTCTCTTTGCTTCAAAAGTTCTTGCATTGGGCTCCCTTGTGACATCTTCCTATCCTCTTAAATTACATGTTCTCAATATTATTTCTCCTAGCAATTTTTGTATATTAGTACTCACTCTTATAGGTCCTTCTAACATTTGCTGGGTTTGATGATTGACCCAAAATGGTTACCAAATAAGTGACCACCAGTGATTTTCTATGCCAAATAATTCCAAGCAGTTAGTTTAGTAGAATACGCTCTCATGGTACTAAAACTGCCTTTATTCTTAACTGGTTCTTGGCACACCAAGCAGCACATCTGTAACTAGGCCAACCCAGAGCAACTTGGACCACAGCCCCCAAATGCACATACAGACGTGATGGTCCTTTTATACTATTATTATATAAGTTGACACAGGAGTTCTCAGAGGATATCACATTGCATACAGGAAGGAATGGATGCATCTGCTGGCAGAGATCTTGCCATAGGGGGATCAGACACATTGAATAAGTAATAGTGAGTAATTGTGTGTATTAAGAAGAAATGCATGATAATATATAAACTTATAAGAAAGGGGCCTTACCTAGCAATGCATTTTCAACAGGAAGAAATGTTTCAACGAGACCTGAGGCGGAAATACTAGTCAACTAGATAAAGGGACTGGGGGGTATGGGGAAGGTACAGGAGTGGGTTAGAGATAAAGACAATTGTCTGGGTAAATTCCAAATGACTACACTGTTCAAAAAGCATTCTGTACAAAATGGGGATTTTTAATTCACAATTCTTGAATTTATTTTCGTTTTAACATGAAGGTATCTTTTTTGTAGACCACTACTTTCTTTTTACCTCTGAGACCTTATTTGTGCCTAGAATTTTTGGGAAAGCAAGAAAACATTTCTACATTGTCCCCAACTCTCTTAAACTAACATATTGCTTAACAAGAGTAAGACAGTCTAATAGATGATGCAACTTTTATAAGCTTGAAAGTACTTTCCTTTTATTTTATTATGAAGTTAGGTTATTCATTGTTAAAGTTACTTGAGGCACTGTGTTGAGCCATTGCTAGGAGCAGTTAGTGTTATCTTTTCAGGCCTTAAAACATAAGAAACAGCTGGGGGGAAACACAGATATTTTGGAGCAGCACACATATTCTGGGCTATTCATTGATTTCCCTATTGATGTTATTTGCCCAACTGTTTGTTCCAGATAAATAACAAAATATGTGCAGAATAAAAAGGAGCACAGACTGATACCAATCACTGAGAATTGTTCATTTTGAAGTTCATGTTCTTTGTTGTCACTGTTTTCTTGTAATGCTGGCATCATCCAGATGCTTGGGTCAAATGAGAGCCTAAGAAAGAAAGAAATAGCTGTGACATTTGAGTTGACAGGCATAGTTCTGAAATGTAGAAATCACTGGGCAGGAAAACAAAAATTGAAAATCACAAATGAGAGCTTAAAATGAGGATCATGCTGTCTATTTCAGAATTATTTTATTATATACTCACTATTTTTTGCCAAATATGCCTGCCTTTAAAGAATTGAGGACACAAAAGAAAACAAGTGACTACTTGGAGGTGTCCCAGGAACCAAAGTCTGGTAGGGGGTAACTCATCTCTTTCAGACTCAATATGTGCTAGATAGAGATCAGTCTTAGCAATGATTTTTGGAAGGATTTACTTAGATAAGATATCCTCCTCACAAGACTAGACTGGCTTCTAGTTGTTAATCATTCAGATTGAACCTGCTCAAACTTTTTCTCCTACTTTCCTGGAAATGGCCAAACTTGGAAGCCCTACAGTTTGCCTTGGTACTCTCTGTTAAACTAGGTTCTAAATCTTAACACAGTTTTCTCAGTCTACAGGGGCCTTGGAAGCCCACATTCAATGGTGCTGAATATAGCAAATGCTAGAGAACAACTCTGATCTCTACTGTCACCAGTACCATGTAAGGATTTTTATTTTTAATTTGCATCATTTGGATCTCCTGATGCTTGGCAGAAATAAAATGTGACTTTGAACTAATGAGAACTTTACCACCAAAAACATTGATTAACTTCAGTGTCTACGTGAACATTTTCCTTCCAAGTAGTTACTTTGGAAAATTACTTTGAATGTTTTTGGAACTCTGCCTTTTAAAAAAAAATTTTGTTTACATTTGTTCATTTTTGAGAGACAGAGAGCAAATGGGGTAGGAGCAGAGAGAGAGCGAGACACAGAGTTTGAAGCAGGCTCCAGGCTCTGAGCTATCAGCCCAGAGCCTGATGCAGGGCTCAGACTCACTGAAGGTAAGATCATGACCTGAGCTGAAGTCAGATGCTTAACCAACTGAGCCACTCAGGCATCCCTGGAACTCTGCCTTTAAAAGTAGCTCCAGAGTTAGTGCACAAGCGCATAGTAAAACTCTGTCATTGCTTTATAGTTAGGCCTTATTTTCCCCATAAATGCAAAAAGTGAGCCATTCAATTGGAACACCAAATTATTCAACATATACAGCACCTGGTTATTTTTTGTTGTTTTTCCTCTTAAAATCTTAAAAGCACCAAAATCTCTCATAATTTATTTATATACCACAAACTCTAAACACGATTTTCAAGAAAAGTTCCAAAAATTGTTTGGAAAGAGAGAGACTCCCAGGTAGGCTCTGTCAGCATGGAGCCCCAGGTGGGGCTCGAGCTCACGAAGAGCAAGATCATGACCCGAGCTGAAATCAAGAGTCAGACATTTAATTGACCGAGCCACTCAGGCAGCCCAGCAGTGATCAATTTTGTTAACATATGAGTAATATAAACCTAAGGTCACATCAGTTATATGTCCTGATGGTACTGGACTTAACCTCTTTTCTAATTTACCTTAGTAAGGAAGGTAGCTTACTTTTTTTTTTTAACATCAGATCTATACCATGAACTTTGCTGATTTTACATAAATATATTCATTTGCCCCTAAGTTTTTTATTGATAGTTTTTTACTAAAAATAATATGGCCAAACTGGAAGAGAGATATAACATAGAAAATGAACGTACGGATGCAGCTCAACTTGGCTCAGAAACATGTCTTTCCTTCTAACATTTCATGGTAACATGGAGACATTTTACAGCTCCCTTTTCTCATCCTTGCATCTGTCTTATCCTAATGACAATAGTGACTTCTAAAGATAGATTGTTATCAACTGTTAGCATTTACACACCATTTCTTATGAAGCTCTCAACACTTACTGCTCTCAATGAATGCCAGTTTTCCATTTTAAGCTTTGTTTGTTTTGCTCTTAGTTTCATTAACACTTTTTCTTGATTTTATTAAGTTTTTTAATTTTAATTCCAGTATAGTTAACATACAGTGTTATATTAGTTTCAGGTGTACAATATAGGATTCAACAACTCAATACATTATTCAGTGTTAATTACAAATGTACTCCTTAATTTCTATCACCTATTTTACCCATCCTCCCATGCACCTCCCCTCTGGTAAATATCAGTTTGTTCTCTATGGTTAAAAGTTTCCCTGTTTCTTGGTTTGTCTCTCTTTTTTTTTTTTTCATTTGTATTGTTTCTTAAATTCCACATGTAAGTGAAATCATAAGGTATTTGTCTTTCTCTGACTTATTTTGCTTAGCATTATTTTCTCTAGATCTTTCCCTGTCATTGTAAATGGCAAGATTTCATTCTTTTTTATGATTAAATAGTATTTCACTGTGTGTATATATATACTACCTCTTCTTTATCTGTTTATCTGTCAGTGGACACTTGGGCTGCCTCTATAATTTTGCTGTTGTAAGTAATGCTGCAGTAAACACAAGGGTGCATATATCCTTTTGAATTAGTGTTTTTGTATTCTTTGGGTTAATACCCAATAGTATGATTACTGGATCATAGAGTGGTTCTATTTTTAAATTTTTGAGGAAACTCCATACTGTTTTCCACCACCACTGGTGGTGGCTGCACCAGTTTGCATTCCCAGCAACAGTGCACAGGGGTTTCTTTTTCTCCACATCTTTGCCAACACTCTTGTTTCTTGTGTTGTTGATTTAACCTTTCTGACAGGTGTGAGATGATATCTCATTGTGGTTTTGATTTGCATTTCCCTGATGATGAGTGATGTTGGGAATTTTTTCATGTGTCTCTTGGCCATGTATATGTCTTCTTTGGAGAAATGTCTGTTCATGTCTTCTGTTGCCTTAATTTTTAAAAATGAGTTGTATTTTATAAAAGAAAAGATAAAAAACATTTTTGAAAGGTTATTGAAGTCAGAAGGAAGGAAAAAGAAATGGAAGAGGGTAATATAGAAAAACCATGCTTCTTTTAACCTAGACAACTTGCCTCTCCAAAATAATCTTTTTCAAAGTTTTAGTTGTTTCTTCTAATATTTGCCTCTATATTCCTAGATAATACTGATTTCCTATTATGGCAGATAAATATTTAATTATCCTACACCTCACCCTTTCTCTTGTCCATTACTTTGCTTTTTTAAAAAAATTAGTGCATAATTAACCTGTAATACAGTGCATTTTTATACACCTATGTAACCATGACTCAAAACAGGTTATGGAAGATTTTATCCCTCCAGGATTTTCTCTCAAGGTCTCACCCAGTCAGTTTTCTATCCCTTCCCCTTCATACACACAGGCACCATTATCTGGTTTCTGATACCATACAATAGGAGTTTTTTTTGCCTGTGTTGGATTTCATATAAATGGAATCAAATAGCATTGCTTCTTTTGATCTGACTTTTTCCCCTTACCTTAAGTTTTTGAAGTTTATCCATGTTGTTATGTATATCAGTAATTCACTCTTATTTTATTGCTAAGTAGTATTTCAATGTATACATAAGTTACATTTTTTTCTATTGGCTTGTTGATGGATATCCGGACCATTTCCAGCTTGTAACTATTATCAATAAAGCTGCTTACAAACATTCACTAATAGGTCTCCATTAATACATAAATTTTCATTTCTCTTGGAAAATACTGTGGAATAGAGTTGCTGGGTCATATGGAAAATGCATATTTAACTTTATAAAAAACTCCAAAGTAGTTGTCCAAAATTGTTAAAATCATATACCATCTTATAATACCTCCAGAAGTGTGTGAGGGTTCTATCCATATTCTTCAACATTTGATGTTTAATTTTCGCCATTATTCCTGATTTCTTCCATGTTTCTTCTGTTTCTTGTGTTATCTATATTTTTCCCAGGTTCCCCTTTACTTTTTGTCTGTCTCTTTCATGCCAGAAGGGTTCCTCAGATTCTACAAATCCCAGGCTGCCAATTCACATTGAAAAATGAAACACTAAAAATTTATTGAAAACATTAGATTTGTAGGAAGGATAATCAAATGATAGACCTCACTTTAGGACAATCAGGTGGCCGTCTGTCTTCCGGGAGTGCTTTCTTAAATAGTAGCTTCTTGAAGTCTTTACTTTGTAGTGGTTCACATTATCCAGATCCTCTGATCTTCTACTCTGGGTTTATAAATTTGGCTCCCAGGTTCTAGGGTCAAGTGGATGAAGAGGTGTGAGACTTCTGTTCACTATGCAGATGTTATTTAACCTTTCTGTTTCCCATTTCATGCTTTGCTCTTCTACTTGTATCTATTTGGTATCCCCAAGTCTAGAGGTTTTTTCATTAAGTGTTTCCATAGGCTGTACTTCTTTTCTCCTGCTCAGGTAGAGGAGAACCAGTAACTTGACTATACTATGTGGGAGGGAGAATAGAGAGGTTTGGGTCTTCTTAACACAGAACTGTAAACAACTCTTCTGTTTTCAGCCCTATGTCACCATGATCTTCTATAATACTAGGCTATCATGGGAGCTGTGGGGTGAATCATCTTCTTACCATCACATGCACTTAGGTTTACTGTTCCTCTGCCCTGCTAAGTCCTGCACCATCCTCCGCTCAACTTCTCTTTATCTTTGGTTATAGAGGAGTCCTGCTTTCCTGAATATTGTCATTTGTGTTTGTTCCTTGATTTCCATGTGTTTTTAATTTTTAGTTGTACATGGATCCATGCAAGATGTTCAGATTACATTTTCCTAGAAGCATGAGGGAGATTGAATTAGAGGAAAGCTGTAGTATTTGCTGATGAAGAGCAAATTTAGTGTTTCTAAAGAGCTAAATCTAATGGGGCCACTCAGTTTATTTTCAAGAATGCTAAACAGACTTCTTTAGAAAATGAAACAAAAGAACTTCAGAACCCCAGAATAGGGGTGGCACCCAGTCTCTCTTCATCACCATAAGGGTTTTGAGGGTAAAAGTTCAAACAAAAGATATATTCACCTTTTAAAATGTAAATGAACTGCAACATCAGCATAATTTTCTTGTCCTATCTTTGAAAAAAATAAAAGTACACACATTCACAGTTTTTCTTTATTGTCTCAAGAAGGGTTTTGAAAACCCATAATTATAGAATTTATTGAGGAAAAAAATAACTAATAAATATGTTGGAGAAGAATGCTCAAAGGTTTAAGGATTGCTGGGCAAAATGTCTCCATTTTTAGAATGAATTCAGAAGGATGCTGAAGTTGTTGCTCGCTGACACAAGATAAAGCCGTTATAAATTAAGCATGTTGGAAACAACAGGGAGGGTAAGGGCTGACAAATTATTGACATTGCAGGAGACAACCAAAGAAGGATGTGCTAAAATGACATTTTGATGATCTGGCTGCATGTGTGACTATTGATGTGTATTTTCAGAGGGAAGATATCCCTACTACACTAATCAACATATATAATCAAGAACTTACGACATGCTAGTCACTGTGTAGGCTATCAAGAAATATGAGCACACCCATGATTTCAAAAAAAAAGTAGTCTGTTATAGAGGCATATTCAGATAAAGAGAAGTCATAAAGGAACAGACAAGGAGTGTCTATTAAGTGATACAGACAGTAAACACTACCCTAGTTCAGAAGGGGCAGAGAATGGAGTCTGCGCAAGAGAGGCAGAATTTGCCATTGGTCTTAAAAACAAATCAGCGTGAATCAAAATGGGTGTTCTAAATTCTGTAGTTTATAAAAGAACTTAGAAAACATGGTATCAGTGTCTCCGAGTTCTTTTTTTTTTTTCTTTATTTTGTAGCTACCTTATATTTTGGCTGAAATAAAAATTCATGTAATTTATCATTGTCTAGTAGGTAGTAAGTTGTTTAGATACTTTTATAGTGAAAATATGTCTTTTTGTTCTATTTATATACTTGTGTGATCATCTTTGGCAGTGTGATCACAAGCTGCCAAATCTGAAGACTTTGGCAGAGAGATGCAATGTTATATTCATTTTTTTTAAGTTTATTTATTTATTTATTTATTTGAGAGAAACATAGACAGTGCAAGTGAGGGAGGGACAGAGAGAGAGAGAGAGAGGGAGAGAGAAAGAATCCCAAGCAAGCCACGCACTGTCAGCAAAGAGCCTAACATGGGGCTCCAACTCACAAAACTCAGATCATGACCTGATGTGAAACGAAGAGTTGGATGCTTAACCAACTGAGCCACCCTTGGCACCGCTTGGTATATTTTTTATTAGCAAATTTCCCCGGGAGAATTCAGAATGGAGGGGGATCCACTAGTGATCTGAGGATAAGGAAGACATCCATGATGTGTAGCATTGACTGATTTGTGTGGTGTGAATATTCCCACCATGTCAATTTCAAGTTTCCAACTGGAGGTTACTGAATCCTGACTTGGGAACAGTTAAGCACAGTTAGCTGTCCCGAACTGGTGCAAGCTCCCTCTAGCTCCACTGCCGAAGCTATCAGACTTTCAGAATCCATCCAGTGAAATGTGGGTAGGGATGGCATCCAACATTTTAGCCATTCTTTTTCCAGTCTAATCTTTACCTGGTCTTCCTATCATTCTTCCTTTTCAGGTAGATGGCTCTGGTAACAATGTTATAGAAGTCAAAAATACTTTATCCTAATATGTAGCTTGTTCATTTAGGCTGTCAAATGTAATTTAGTTTGTTATTGATGGCAGCAGTGTCTTGCTGCCTGAGCAGACCCGTGGCAGGGATGTGAACAGCAGAAGAGAGAGGTGTCAGGATGTGAAGTGCAGTGCAGGTGTGGTACATCTGTGTATTATGAACTTTCTTCTGAGACAAGCTTGTCACTCTGGGGTTCTTCAAAATTTGGGTCAGTAATCACTCCACAGATTTGTGGGTAAGAACCCAAAACTGTGTAATTCCGAAGGCCATGCCAAAGTCAAATATTTTACGTGAGGCTTCATTTCCTTCATGGGTCTGAGAGAAACCTTGCAGAGATGTTCAGAAGCCATGAGTGCCTGTACCATAATCAGGTGTTTACCCAGAACTATGTGAAGCAGAGTAATCAAACGGTGAGTAACAATCCAGTTAGAGCTTGTTTTGACAAAGGCCAGTACTCACCTGTACTATTAAGGAAGTGCTGACTTTCTTCCTCTAAGTTTCCACACATTTGTGGGCATCTATAGTCCTTTCGGCTACCACACAACATTTACCATTTTCCTGCTTTCTGCCTTGGCTGCCACTATAATGTCACCAAAATATGACAGAGCCAGTGCCAAAGTGCAGTTGCTCTTACTGGTCTTGCTGATGCCCAGGAAGCTCCTAGGAAGAGCCGGATGGTGCCCGAAAGCAATGTCAGATGTAAACCATCCACCTAGCATGATGGAATTTAATGCAAATGCTGTAAATTAACAATATCCCTGAGAGTTTAGTGGAGAATCCAAAGACTATTTTAATTCTTTTCTTTTTTTTTTCTTTTCTTTTGCTGAAAACCCTTTCTAAAGATTCAGCAATGAGTCCACAGGGTTGGGCTGAGTACTGTGCGTAGAAGAATCTGTACCTCTTCTGGAACGTGATACTTCCCTCGAAGTATGCATACATGTCTTAAACCTTCTCTTGAGATAGTATTCCTTCTCTGAGATTCTCTTCCCCTCCTTTCACAGGCCACACAGATTTTATAGAGATTGTAGAAGAGATGAGACAGAAAGCGATGCCTGGTGCATTAACTACTTAACCGTCTTCTTTGTCACTGAAAATACTGAACAGAAGGGTACATTGGCTTGAGAGCCATTGCCCTAAAAGACTTGTCTTTGAGTCTTTAAAAATCTTCAAATAGGAAACCACTTATTCAAGAGAAGTTTAGATAAAGCTAAGGGTCAGAGCCAGGTATGTAGCAATATTGCCAGTTATGAAGAATGGGGAGAGGGAGGGCATACAAAGAATAAAATTCAGAGTTCAGATGTTGGAGTCACAAATCAATGTGAGTTGGGATGACAAGAGTGGTTAAAAGGAGAAACCATGAAGGGCTCTGGGTGGCTCAGTTGGTTAAGTGGCCAATTCTTGATTTTGGCTCAGGTTATGATCTTGCATTTTGTGAGTTCAAGCCCCATGTCAGGCTCTGGGGAGGCTGTATGGGATTCTCTTGCTCTGCACGTCTCCCGCTTGACCCTCTCAAAATAAATAAATTAAAAAAAAAAAAAAAGAGGAGAAGCCAAGACTATTTTCAGAGAGCAAGAGACCATTTTTATGGAGTTCCTGCTAGGTTAATGGGGCTGGGCAGGGTGGGATGTGTGAGCTATACACAAGTATTTATTACCAGCCAGTTGGGACAGGTTGAGGCTGCCTCTCTTTTTAGAGCATCTGCATTTTAAAGATATATCTACATTTTGCTGTACTTCAAGTTTGTTAGAACATCAGCATATGTGTTGACAAGGCAAAGGTGTGTTAAATATCTTTATGGCTAGTCAATCCTAATAAAGCAGGACATACACTTAATTATAGTCATTTGACAGTAGCTTTTCTACTTTAATTATAGTTTTATATAATCTATACTTGATTTAGCTGAATGATAATGAAGTAGCATTTATATGTTGTGTATGAAGAAGGTTTTGGACCCTGTATGCTTATGAATTACACTCTCAGTCTAAATGTATAAGCATATATAAATAACATACATGCTTTTCAAAAATATCACATTACTAGAGGTTCACACTTTTCTTAAATATAAACAAGATTTCTTTGCTGATCATTGAATATACAGAGATCCACAGAGCAATGCTGAGTGACACATTTTTTATTCACAAATGTGGATTTCACTTAGCCTGTTGGTAGGTCAAAACCTAAGGGCCTAATGAATGGCTTATCTCAGTTCAGAATTTGACTCTAGGGTGGAAAGACTATAGTTAAAAGAAATTATTTAATATTTCGTCACAGTGTTATTTCCTTACAGTGATTTACTTTGCACATTTGATTGCATCTAGAGATTTCAAAGGAAAGACATATTTAACCCAGTTTCTGACTCTTGTTGCCAAATGAGGGATTTGCAGAAGAGTCATATTCTCCATCAGCAAATACAGGTGAGGTTTGCAAACATCAGAGTCAAAACTGGAAATTCTATTTCCCCATTCCATGGAAGTGTAGTTTTACTTCTTATGCCAGTGTTGTAACTGCTGTCACCCTTTTGAGTGCCTCTGTGGTATTAGTACTAGGTTGTTAGCACTTCTGTGGTTAGGCATTGTATCTGGCAAGAAAAACACCACCAGGAACCCGTAATTGCTAGAAATTCTCATTCATTTGTTTTTGCTTTTTGATGAAACATTTGCCTAATGTGTTCTCCGAATCTTCTCAGCAGGCATTCCCTGAACCTCTGCTTCGCAGTGTATTGGGGTGACTGAAGCAAAAACTGTGGTACTGTCTGAGTTCCTAGAGCTGAAGTTTGGTGGTAGTGGGGGGATTGGGGGAGGGGCCAGGTAAGAAAAAAGGTTCCTACCGAAGATGATGTAACTTGGCAACCTTACACTCATGAGATGAGGGTGGGAGAAAGATGAAATAAGAACTTATTAAGTCAGGATTCATCATTCAAATATATTTTCATTAAGGTTTGTGGATTAAGGATCCTAAGACAAGAATGTGAGCTAAAAAATCTTATTTTATAAAGAAATGACAATGAAATATGACATTTTGCTCTTTACACCCCTCATTCTCTGCCTGGATGAAAAGTCTCTAGCATTGTAGGAATCATTTCTTTGCAAGTGCTGCTGGTGAGTTTTAATCCATTCTTCCTCTTGGAATGTAGTTGCAGTTGGGGGTACTGCCACCTGGAGCTGAGAGCTGCTTTCAGCTGGGCCAGGTTTTGTGTTTTTCTCTTCTCTCCAAAAGATCCCAAGTCTCTTGTATTTATTTAAGTATTTTAGTTTGCATGAAGGGGGGGGGTAGAAAATAGTGTTCAGCAAATCAAAGGTGGCTGAATGGAATAACAGCCTTTCATTTCCTGAGGGAACATTTGAGGGTGATTGAATTGCTCTCCATCTACAAGCCATGTTTTACACCATGTTTCTACTTGACTAATTGATTATGACAGGTGTCACCCAAGCTCTGCAGCTTAGCCTGGCATGATGCTAAGACAGAGGCAGAGCAAACAACCTCTGTTGATGAAATAGAGAAGGCTGTGCGTGGGCATTTTTCTTATTGATTTTTCTAGTATATGATGTCAGTTAATTACTGAGAGCCATTCACTGCATAAATGTAAGCACTCATTATGACCTTATTTTCAATTGATTTTATCCCCTGCAAACATGATCAGTGATTTGTTCATTTTTAATGAGACATAAATTGAAACATATCTATGGTTGTAAAATATATATAAAGACCAGATAATGGTGAATACCATATTCCATAAAGAGTAAACCCCCTACACTATATACATGGGTGTGTTTGAGCGAGTGCCGAAGGAACAGCACACAGATTGCTAAGATGCTGAGTTTTAAGCTCACTGCTTCTCCAGTTTCACAACATGATGAAAAAATTTAGAAGATCCACACTGTACCGAGTGAAAGAGGCCAGACACACACACAGAATACATCTGTATGAGTCCACATATATGAAATTCTAAAAAATGCTAACTGAGTCTGTGGTGACAGAAAGCAGATCACAGGTTTCCAGGAACTGGAGGTGGCAGAAGGGATAGCTACAAGGGACAGGAGGAAACTTTTGGGGTTGACTAGTAGAATCTGTTTCTTGATTCAGGTTGTAATTCTATAGGTTTATACCCCTGTCAGAACTCATCAAATTCTGTACTTCAGGTGGGTACAGTCCATTAAACAGAAGTCATACCTCAATAAAAGTTGTTTTAAGAAATGAAAAGATCTATTTCTCATCATTTAACCAGTATTTGGAGAATTACCATAGATTTACCATGTCTCTGATAATATTAAACCATTTGTGCATATGAATGAAAACTTCCTATTGCTCAGAATGTACTCTTAGGAGAAATTGAATTGATAATATCCTTGATATATATTGAATATTCAGGCTCCAAAGGGCCATTCTAAGGACAATTGAAATTTTCTCTAGTGGGCTTGATAATTTCTACTGTCCTAGAAAGAGGATAGGCATAACTGACCTTTGAGAAGTTTCTTATATTGACCTACATAATAGGTTGCTATATTAGTTTTGCATTGCTGTATAGCAAATTATCATAACCTTAGCAATTTAACATGATGTACATTTATTATCTCTCAGTTTCCATGGGTCAGGAGCCCAAGCACAACTTTGTTAAATTCTCTGGGTCAGGATCTCACCAGGGTACAATCCAGATATTAGTCAGGGGTCAGGTTTCATCAGAACTTGACTGGGGTATGACCCACCTCCAAGCTCCTAGGTTGTTGGCAGAATTTATCTGTCTGCGGCTACAGAATAAATATCCCCACTTTCTTCCTGGCCATTACCCAATGGCTACCCTTAGATCATAGAGACTATTCACAGTTCCCTGTCATGTGGCCCATTTCATAGACAGTTCATAACATGGCAGCTCATTTCCTCAATGCCAGCAGAAGAAGCTCTTTTTTTAGTCTACTAAGACAGAGGTTTATAAGATATTACCAAACATGAGAGTGAGTACTCCATCACCTTTGCCATACAATATAAGAGCATACCTGTCTTTCCATTTTTGCCATATCCTATTGACAACAAATCTAACTGTACTCAGTGGAAGTACAGTCACCTTAGGTCATTTGGGTCACCTTAGGACATATCCATCACAGTTGTTTAGTAGAGGAACCCTAAAGGAAAAATTATCTAATAGTATATTTAAATTAATATATCTTTAAGTAAATTCATAAGTATATATTTCAAAACAGCTTAAGCAGAGTGTGATTCAATTTTAAATAATAGTGTTATTAGTACACTTAATTTTGGGGTTAATTTATACTGGTTTGCTTTTTAAACAAAATTCCAGGACCCTAGCTATTGTACAGAATCAGACATGTCCTTACAGGCTGCATCAGGCCCTGAAGGAGTTAATGCGCTTCTCTAAAGTTGTCAATTTCCTTCCTCCTCATCAGTAAAATAAGACCTATAATTTGCAAAATGAATGTACATTCTTGAACAGCGACTGAATAAAAAAATGGAGTATTTTAATAATTAGCTATTCAATTATCTTATGGTTGCCTACTGTTCATAAAATCAAAAACATAATGTAAAATAACATACATCATAATATTAGTTACAGATGTCAGCTTCTTCCTTTTTTCCTGAAGAAAAGGTGTTAATGAATTACTCTAGACTGATTTCTGACATAATTGCCAGGATTGAACAATATATCATTCTACATTTATGCCAGCAAATTAGCATCTGTGATTCATACAGTGGTAGCTTTCTTAATTTTATCATGTACTAAATACACGTTGTTTAGGTTTTCAAAATAACAGGTGGCTCTATACCTTCTAGACTGAAAAGAATTTACAATTCTGTCATTGAATTAGTGAATATTTCAAAGATGACACTAACGATATGCCTGTGGGTTTACAGCAAAATAAGGTTGCAACTCTGACAAGCTACTAAATACTGCAAATGCATCAATAATTTTAACCTGAGAAATATGACTTTTAATATTTTTTCTATCTGATATATTTTTTCATGACAACACTCGGCACTTAATATTCATTTTTGCATATCAGGAAGGCAGCTACAGATGGTGTCAGCAGAAGTTTGTAATATCGTCTGTTCTTATGTAAACTGTATGGTTTTTTTGAAGCCAAAGGCTGAGGTTTACAGACATTGTATGCCACTTTATCAGTGACCTTAGGTGCATTCCTGAACTGCCCAAAGCCTAGCATGATGCAAAATTGCAGTAGACGTTGCTGAATGTGTATGAACTGATTTGCCCAATACCTGGTACATAGGGATCACTCAAAAAACAATGATGATACAATTCCTTATCAAAATAAACCATGGATTTTTTCCCAGCATAAACCACTTCCCTGGGACTAGCAACTAATGGGGCAAAAAGCAGCAGAGTAGGTTATTTCTAATTACACTACTTTCTTCTGAGATCAAGAAGTCATTTGGATTCACTCTACCCAAGTGAAAGAGGCAGTGGCAGTTTATGTTATTATATTTGTCTTTAAAATGAGGAAGCAGAAGCAAAGCAAGATTAAAGTGTTTGCCCAGTGTGGTGTAATGGTGGAATTGGAAGCAGTAGGCACTATCCCGTGATCTAATTCCTAGCTGTTCCTTTTTTTTTTTTCCTCTTGGACATCTCCTTTATTTAGAAGAAGTTTATGAAGTGCTTCCTTTGAGTTGGGCATTCTTATTTTTTTAATTTTTTTATGTTTATTTATATTTGAGGAAGAGACAGAGTGTGAATGGGGTAGGGACAAAGAGAGGGAGAAACACAGAATGCAAAGCAGGCTCCAGGCCCTGAGCTGTCAGCACAAAGCCCAACATGGGGATCGGGCCCACAGACTCTGAGATCATGACCTGAGCCTAAGTCAGACGCTTAACCCACTGAGCCACCCAGGCATCCCGAGTTGGGCATTCTTATATGCGCTTTATAAATTTGCACTCGGCTTACTCTTAAAACAGTTTTAGAGGTTAGGTACTGCTGTTGTCTACATTTTATAGGTGAGAAAACTGAGGTCCTGAGACGTGAAATAACTTAAGGGTGCATATGTGGTATGTAACAAAAGCAAATTGGCTCTGGAATCTGTACTTAACCACTGTTCTGTGCTGCCTTTACCTTTTAGATGTAACTTTTTCTTTTCTCTAGGCCAAAAACATATCAAATAATACCTTTGTTCCCTGTGATCACTAGAACCTCAACTTTATTTAACATATTGAATCAGTCACCAAGGAAGGTACAAATGAAGAATGTGAGCTCCAAGAGGCCAAGGGGTTATCTTTTTTACTTCATTTCCATTACCTTAGAATGGTGCCTATTACACAGAAGATGCTCAGCAAAAATATTTTGAATGAATAAATGATCACACAAATAGACGAGTGAATGGATAAATGTACAAATTAAATATGAACCTTGTTATAAGGGAGTTTTTAGTTTAGGAAAAACAAACCAAAATTCAGATGGATAAAAGGTTTTATATTTTTTTATTCTCTTCAGATTGTTCAAAGAATCTTTCCATATATAAAATTATTCCAGTCTGGGTGAGACAGACTTGCTCAGTTTTAAAATAAATATTAGAAAAACATATGGTAAAATCCAAATTAAACAAGCTTTTATCTGCATGGCTCATTCTCAATCCAGATTAATTTGGTAGAGGTGAAAATGAATTTTTTCACAGAAATTATCTTGCCATATCTTAGCATGGCATTTCCATATGGGTGACATTTTTTGAGAGGAAACTGAGAAGCAGAACTAAAAATGGGAAAAGAGGATGTTGAAGGTGACTTTGTCTTAAATATACCCCTAATATACCAGTATCTAAAGAGATCAATAACATGTAGAGGTTAATAGAAAGGATTTGGTAGACGAGTTTCCATCGCCTTATCATTATAAAAAATAGTGGCATGTTTATATTTTAAAAATTGTGGTCCAGGGGCGCCTGGGTGGCTCAGTCAGTTAAGCGGCCGACTTCAGCTCAGGTCATGATCTCGCGGTCCGTGAGTTCGAGCCCTGCGTCGGGCTCTGTGCTGACTGCTCAGAGCCTGGAGCCAGCTTCAGATTCTGTGTCTCCCTCTCTCTCTGACCCTCCCCCATTCATGCTCTGTCTCTCTCCGTCTCAAAAATAAATAAACATTAAAATTTTTTTTTTAAATTGTGGTCGAATTCAATTTGCTCAAAAAGGGGGATAAAGGTAGATATGTTTAAGAAGGGAAGCTAATATAATCAAGAGAGGAGAATGGGTTTTTGTATAAAGACTAATATATGCTAAGGGAAAAGAGGAAGAAATTGTCAGTGTGCAGTATTAGAGGGGGATGGGGTTATGGTTTTAAGATTGGAAAGACAAGGTCTGAGAAGGGAGTTTTATAAAAATGTATAAAACTAAGGAGGACATGAAATGTGGTCATTGATTTATTCAACAGATCCCAGTATTCTACACCCCACAGATCTGCTCAAAATTTAGAAGTGGTTGTTTCAGTATGAATGATAAATATATTTCATAGCAGATAATGAATCTTCAGACTGAAAATGGCACATGAAGCTCCCTAATAACACATTAAGATAACATGACATTTTTAATACACATCCCTAAATTTCATAATCAGAACCATGAAAGTCAGTCAGATATTTACATAGCATGGTCCCTGGTGAAACCTCCATCAGAGAACAACCTGCCAGACTCATTGATATTGAGTTGATGACCAAAGCTATCTTTAGGGGAGATTTTTATGGAGACAAAATTATACTGAATTTGCCTAGTGACCTATTTTGTGGTTTTTAAGCAGGTAAAAATGGTGAAATTATCTGAATATAAGGGATGGAAAGAGAATAGCAGTATGCATGGGTAGGTATCTTTAAAAAAAAACAAAACAAACTGGGCTATGTTTTTGAGCCACGATGCATGAAGCAGAGGGCAAACATGAGTAAATGTGAAGTGAAATTTAAAATTATTCATCATAACTGCTAATAGTCAGAAATGGGAAACAGCCATGGAGGGGAAAGAAGTTGAAATTGCTAACTAAAATGGGCTTTATAGATTTGCTGGAATCATAAATTGCCATATGTAAAGGGTATATTAAATTATCTGGAAGTTCATCCTCGATTTTAGTGGTGTGTGATATTCTTACTCTGGACTATCATGATCTGTGACATGTAAGCTTTTAGAAACATTGTTTTAATTGCCTACATTTTACAAATTCTTCTGGTTATTCAAACTTTTCATGTGAGTCATTGGTATGTAAATGTTCCCTTCAGTAAATTTCAGTTTTCTAGACTTCCTTCAGCAAATCGTTCTCCACATTCCTTCTCCCTTCCCTTCTCTCCATGGTTATACATTTATAAAAAGAAAAGCTTCCCACCCATGACTTTGAATTTTGTTGCTTTGGTTATTTCTTTTTCTTACCATCCTTAATACAATGTTCAGTCTTTCTCAGGGAAGCACATAGAACACCAAGTCACCCAAGTTATGGTCATATGCTATAACACCAAATGAGTGTAGATGTCAAACTTCATACGTGAGAATTCCCCATGAGACCAGCAAATATGGTGATTAGCTAGGTCTGTGCTTTCTCAAAATTTATTGTGTCAACTTAAGCAACTTATTTCCATTCTGTCACCTTCAATTTTATTAGCTAATTGCTGCTAAATAGGTGAAAAATGCAATGCAATGCAATGCAATGAAATGAAATAAGAATCTAGTTCGAGTCCAATGCATTACTCCTAGAATGAAATACAAAGTGGACACAAAGCTAAACTGGCACCAGATGATTCAGAAGCATCAGCATGAATCATAAGCACTCGGAATGGGAAGACAATTCCCAGACTGATGGCCACAGTCTGAATACTTTGTCAGGTCTGTGTTTAGAAGTCAGTATGGTACACATCCCTTTCAACCCACCAGAATTAATCTTTTCTCATTGGCTGACAGATGTTGGGTCTGACCACACTACTAAGAATCCTAAAACTTAGCACTGTCCTTGTTGTTTTTCTAATTCTTCACTCAGAATGAAATGATTCACTCCTAATAGATAACCTTCCTTTTGTCACATGTCTTTTTGAAGTCTACTCTTAACTAAAAACAAACAGTGCTAAGAGCATTAGAGTTGACTTATCAACTAAAATTAAAGACACAGCTCCTCCTGTTTTCTAAATTATTTATATATATATTGTGGAATAACTTTTGACTTATAGAAAAGTTGTTATAATATTACAGAATTCCTATATACCCTTCACCCAGTTTCGCCACTGTTAACATCTCTCATTACTATGTTATATTTTTCAAAACTAAGAAACCAACATTGGGACAAGGACTTCTGGGGAAGATGGTGGAGTGAGGGCATCCAAAGCTCACTGCCTCCTATGAACACAAATAGATAACACCCACGTCAATGTAATAACCCAGAAAATGACCCGAAGACTGGCAGAACAGACGTTCCATAGCTAAATGTAGAGAAGAGGCCACATTAAAGAAGGTGGGAAAGGAGGAAATGCATTCAGGAGCCAAATGGACATGTGGGACTGTCCATGGAAAGGAGGGATGCTGAGGGCATAGGGAGGACAGAGGACCACACCCCCGGCCAGGCATCCCAGGCACAGAGGACTCACATGGGAGAGATGAATCCCCATAACATCTGGCTTTGAAAACCAGAGCGGCCTAACCAGTGGGGCTTAACACAAGGAACCTTACAAATCATCAGGCAGAGCTAGGAAGGCAGAGTCCCACCCTTAAAGAGAGAGCACAACAAACAGCCCTGCTGAGATGGAGCATAAAAGCTGCAGTGGAAAAAATGCCTGGAGTAAACATGAAGATGGTTTATTTACTAATCTCAGAGCATGTGCTGGAGGGTCATCTTTGGGTGACTTCTCCAAGAACAAAAGACCTGGTGGCACCATTTCCCTCCCCAGTCCTCAGCTTAGATATACAGGTAATTACAGGAACCAGCACAGCAGAAATGCTCTCCACCTAACTTGCTGACAGCATGACCCACCCCCCTGTTCTGCAGACACACTGCCTCAATCCCAGTCTGAGCACGAGTTTTCTCTGGTAATTGTAGGCCCGCTACCATAGTAGACCTATGCAGAACTTGCTGGTACTGGACTCCCCACCCCTGCGCAGGCCTGTCCTGTCCAATACATCCTTGACCAGAGCCCCTCCAAAGCAGTCTGCAACTTTGGCTATGTGCAAGTAGCCCCAATGGGCCACCACAACTCCAGAGTTGACTCATGTCCTCAGGAGTGGGGAAGATAACCACACATACCAGTCCCAATGCAGCCCTGCAGTAGACTAGGGGCAGACATCAGGTCTGACTACAGGCCTCGAGTGAAGCTTCTCAGGGGACAACACAGGGAGAATGTCCTGTAATTCAGTGCTGCTGCATCTCTGTCAAATGCCTGGTCTAACTCAATTGAAGCCCAAGGTGGCCCCAGACTCACCCCTATGGGGACCACACTCTTCCCACAACTGACAAAAGAACCATTGAAGATGACTGTACTGAAGACAAAAGCAGCTCAGATACAACAGTAGGACACACACAACACACACAGGAGACACTCCTAAAGTGCCAGGTTCTGGTGAACAGGGGACATTGTAGGGTACTACAGGACCAAATCTTCATAAGGCCACTACTTTCAAGAGCAGAAGACATAGCTGACTTTCCTAACAGAAAAACAGACACAGAGAGTTAAACAAAACGAAGAGACATAGGAATATGTCCCAAATGAAAGAGCAGAACAAAATCACAGCAAGAGAGCTAAACAAAATGAAGATAAATAATATGCCTGATAGAGAATTTAAAGTAATGGTCATACAGACATTCACTGGACTTGCGAAGCATAAAGGATTTCACTGATATGCTCTAAGGAAATAGAAAACATAAAAACCAATCAGAGATGAAGAAGTCCATAACTGAAATTAAAAATACACTAGATATAATAAACAGTATCTAGAGAAAGCAGAAGAATTGATCAGCAACCTGGAGGACAGAGTAATGGAAAACAATCAAGCTGAACGGAGAAAGAAAAAAAAATGAAAATAGAAATAGAAAAGTAACCAACACCATGAAGTGCAATAACATTTGCATTATAGGGATCCTGGAAGGAGAAGAGAGAGAAAGGGGGGCAGAAAATGTATTTGAAGAAATAATAGCTGAAAATTCCCAAATCTGGGGAAGGAAACAGAAATCTAGATCCAGGATGCACAGAGAGCTCCCAATGAAAGCAACCCAAGTAGGCCACAAGAAGACATAGTAATTTAAATGGCAAAAAGTACTAATGAAGAGAGAATTTTAAAAGCAGCAAGAGAAAATAAAACAGTTATATGCAAGGAAAATCCCAAAAGGCTATCAGCTGATTTTTTTGGCAGAAAGCTTGCAGTCTGGAAGTGAGTGGCATGATATATTCAAAATGCTGAAAGAAAATAACCTGCAACCAGAAATACTCTATCCAGCAAGGCTGTCTTTCAGAATAGGAGAAATAGAGTTTCTAAGACAAACAAAAGTTAAAATAATTCATGACCACTAAGCCAGCTCTACAAGAAATGTTAAAGGAGACTCTTTGAGTGGAAAAGAAAAATGATAAGCAGAAACAAGAGAAGTAAGAAGCACAAATGCAGTATAATTAAGTAGAATTAAGCTATAAAAATGAGTCAACATGAGGTTTGGATGGCTCAGTTGGGTAAGTGTCCGACTTCAGCTCAGGTCATGATCTCACATTTTGTGGGTTCGAGCCCCACGTCAGTCTCTGTGCTGACAACTCGGAGCCTGGAGCTTGCTTCAGATTCTGTGTCTCCCTCTCTCTCTGCCTGTTCCATGCTCATGTTCTGTCCCTCTCGGTCTCTCAATAATAAATAAGAGCTAAAAAAATTTAAAAAATAAATAAAAATCAGTCAAGGGATTCACAAAATAAAAGGACATGAAGTATAATACCATATACCTAAAAGGTGAGGGGAGATCAGTAAAGAATGTGTTAGACGTAAGCAGCCATCAACTTAATATAGACTGCTATATGTTTAAGACGTTATATGTAAACCTAATGGGACCTACAAATCAAAAACCAGTAATAGATATGCAAAAAATAAAGAGAAAGGAATCCAAGTGTTTCATTGAAGAAAGGCAGCAAACCATGAGAGAGGAATAAGAAAAGAAAGGAACAGAGGAAAGCTACAAAATCAGCTATAAAAAAAGTAATAGCAATAAGTACAAACCTATGAATACTTTAAATGTAAATGGACTAAACACTACAATAAAAAGACATAGGATGACAGAATGAATAAAAAAACAAGACACATTTATATGCTGCCTACAAGAGACTCCTTTCAGACTTAAAGGCACATGCAGATTGAAAGTGAAGGGATGGAGCAGCATTGACCATGCAAATGGCAATAAAGAGAAAGGTAGGGTAGCAATACTAATATCTGATGACAAAATAGACTTTAAAACAAAGACTGTAACAAGAGGCAAAGAAGGGCACTATATAATAATAAAGGGAAAAATCCAACAAGAAAATATAACGATTGCAAATACTTATGCATCCAACATGGGAGTACTCAAATATATAAAACAGCTTATAACAAATATAAAGGAACTAATTGATAGTAATGCAATGATAGTATAGGGCACTTTAACACCTCACTTACATTAGTGGATGGATCATCCAAACAGAAAATCAACAAGGAAACTGTGGTTTTGAATGACACATTGTACCGGATGAATGTAACAGATATATTCAGAACATTCCATCCTAAAACAGCAGAATACACATTCTTTACAAGTGTACATGGAACATTCTCCTGAATAGATCACATGTTAGGCCACAAAACAAGTCTCATTAAATTCAAAAAGATTTGAATCATATGATATATCTTTTCTGACCACAAAACTATGAAACTAGAAGGCAACCACAAGAAAGAAATCCGGAAAGAACACAAATACATGGAGGTTAAATAACAAGCTATTAAACAATGAATGGGTCAGCCAAGAAATTGAAGTGGAAGTCAAAAAATACATGGAGACAAATGAAAATGAAATAGTCCAAATCTTTGAGATGTAGCAAAAGCTATTCTAAGAGGGAAGTATATAGCAATACAAGCATACCTTAGGAAGCAAGAAAAGTCTCAAGTAAACAACCTAACCTTACACCTACAAGAACTGGATAAACAAGAACAAACAAAATTTCAAACCAGTAAAAGGAAGGAAATAATAATGATTAGAACAAATATTAATGAAATAGAAACTAAAAAACAAAACCAAAAACAACCAGTAGAACAGACCAATGAAACAGGAGCTGGTTCTTTGAAAAGAACAACAAAATTGATAAACTTTTAGCCAGACTCATTAAGAGAGAGAGATAAAGAGAGAGAGAACACATAAATAAACAAAACCAGAAATGGAAGAGGAGAAAAAACAACTGACACCACAGAAATATAAGGGAGTATAGGAGAATAACATGAAAACTTCTTTGCCAACATATTGAAAACGCTAGAATAAATTGGTAAGTTCCTAGAAACATAAAACTTCCCAAAACTGAACCAAGAAGAAATAGAAAATTTGAACAGACTGATTACCAGTAATGAAATTGAATCAGTAATCAAAACCTTCTAACAGGGACACCTGGGTGGCTCAGCTCAAGTTATGAGCTCACGGTTTGTGGGTTCAAGCCCACTGTTGGGCTCTGTGCTGACAGCTCAGAGCCTGGAGCTTGCTTCAGATTCTGTGTCTCCCTCTCTCTCTCTGCCACTCCCTCACTCTTGCTCTGTTTCAATCTCTCTCAAAAATAAATAAAACATTAAAAAAAAAACTATCAACAAACAAAAGTCCAGGGTAAGATGGATTTCACAGGTGAATTCTACCAAACATTTAAAGAAGAGTTAATACCTGTTCTTTTCAGAACACCTCCAAAAAATAGAGAGGAAGGAAAACTTCCAAGTTCATTAAATAAGGCCAGCATTACCATGACATCAAAACCAGATGAAAACACCGAGAGAGAGAGAGAGAGAGAGAGAGAGAGAGAGAGAACTACAGGCCAATATCTCTGATGAACACAGACACAAAAATCCTCAATAAAATATCAACTGACTTAATCCAACAATACATTAAAAAAGTCATTTATCACAATCAAGCAGGATTTATTTCCAGGATGCAAGGGTGGTTCAATTGTTGAAAATCAATCAATGTTATACATCACATCAAGAGAAAGGATAAAAACCATATGATAATTTCAATAGACGCAGAAAAACCACATGGCGAAGACCAACATCAATTCATGATAAAAACCCTCAACAAAGTAGGTTTAGAGGGAACATACCTCAACATAATAAAGGCCATATATGGAAAACTCACAGCTAACATCATCTTTAATGAGGAAAAACAAAGAATGTTTCCCCTAACGTCAGGAACAACACAAGGATGTACTACTCTCACCACTTTTATTCAATATAGTACTGGAAGTTCTAGCTATAGCAATCAGACAACAAAAAGAAATAAAAGACATCCAAATTAGTAAGCAAGAAGTTAAACTTTAACTAGTTGCAGATGACATGACACTATATATAGAAAACCCAAAAGACTTTACCAAAAAAATTGCTACAACTGCTAAATGAATTTAGTAAAATCACAGGATACAAAATAAATGTACAGAAATCTGTAGCATTTCTATACACTAATAATGAAGCAGCAGAAAGAGAAATAAAAAAAAAACCATTCCAGTTACAATTGCACCAAAAATAAGATACCTAGGAATAAACCTAACTAAAGAGATGAAACACCTGTACTCTGAAAATTATAAAACACTGATGAAAGAAATTGAAGATGACACAAAGAAATGGAAAGACATCCCATGCTCACAGATTAGAACAAATATTGTTAAAATGTCTATACTACCCAAAGCAATATGCACATTCAGTGCAATCCCTATCAAAATAACACCAGCATTCTTCACAGAACCAAAAAAAATCCTAAAACTCTTATGGAACCACAAAAGACTTCGAATAGCCAAAGCAATCTTGAGAAGAAAAGACAAAACTGGAGGTATCACAATTCCCGATTTTGAGATGTACTAAAAAGCCAGTATGTTCTAGAACAAAAATAGACAATTACATCAATAGAACAGAATAGAGATCCCAGAAATAAAGCTACAATTATGTGGCCAATCAGTATTCGACAAACAAGGCAAGAATATGCAATGGGGAGGGGAGTGGGAGGGAGGGGAGGGTGGGTGATGGTTATTGAGGAGGGCACCTTTTGGAATGAGCACTGGGTGTTGTATGGAAACCAATTTGACAATAAATTTCATATATTGAAAAAAAAAAGAATATGCAATGGGGAAAAGACAGTCTCCTCAGTAAATGGTGTTGGGATAACTGGACAGCAACATGCAAAAGAATGAAATGGGACCACTTTCTCACATCATACACAAAAATAAACTCAAAATAGATTAAGGACTTAAATGTGAGACCTGAAACCATAAAAATCCTAGAAGAAAACACAGGCAGTAATTTCTCTGACATGGGCCATAGCAACATTTTTTTCTAGGTATGTCTCCAGAAGCATGGGAAACAAAAGCAAAAAAAATTATTAGGATTACATCAAAATAAAAAGTTTCTTCACAGCAAAAGAAACAATCAACAAAACTAAAAGACAACCTACTGGATGGAAGAAGATATTTGCAAATGACATGTCCAAAGAGGGTTAGTATCCAAAATATATAAAATAATCACACAGCATAATACCCAAAAAACAAATAGTCCGATCAAAATTGACAAAAGACATGAACAGGCATTTATTCAATACATACAGATGGCCAACAGACATAAGAAAAGATGCTCAACATCACTCATCATCAGGGAAATACAAATCAAATCACAATGAGTTATGACCTCACACCTGTTGGAATGGCTAAAAGAAAAGCACAAGAAACAACATGTTGGTGATGATGTGGAGGAAAAGGAACGCTTGTGCAGTGTTGGTAGGATTGCAAGCTAGTGCAGCCACTGTGGGAAACTCTATGGAGATTTCTCAAAAAACTAAAAATAGAATTCCCATATGATCCAATAATTCTGTACCCAAAGAAGACAAAAACACTAGGATTTTTTTAACACAATTTTAATTTTAACACAGTTAAACACTAATTTAAAGGACACGTGCACCCTTATGTTTATTGCAGCATTATTTACAATAGCTAAATTATGGAAGCAGCCAAGGGTCCATCGATAGATGAATAGATAAATAAGATCTGGAGTGTGTGTGTGTGTGTGTGTGTGTGTGTGTGTGTGTGTGGTTGGGTGGGTGTAATAGTCTACATAATGGAAAATTACTCAGCCATAAAAAAGAATGAAATCTTTCTATTTGCAACAACATGGATGGATCTAGAGATTATAATGCTGAGTGAAATTTGTCACTCAGAGAAAGACAAATACCAGATGATTTCACTCCTATGTGGAAATTAAGAAACAAAACAAAGTAGGAAAGAGAGAGAAAGCAAGAAACAGACTCTGAACTATAGAAAACAAACTGAGGGCTATCAGAGGGGAGGTGGGTGGGGAATGGGTCAAATAGGTGAACGAGGTTAGGGAGTGCATTTGTGATGAGCACTGAGGCACATATAGAATTGTTGGATTACTATGTTGTACACCTGTAACACTGTATGTTAGCTATACTGAATTAAATTAAAATGGAAAATAAAAATAAAAAACTAAGACACCAACATTGTTACATTACTGTGACCTAGACTCTGGACTTTCTTTGGATTTCTTCAGTTTTTTTCATTAATATCATTTTCCTTCTCAAGATACAATCCAGTGTACTACCTTATATTTAGTTGTCATGCTTCATTAGTATTCTTTTCCTGTAGCAATTCCTGGTGCTCCTTGTTTTTCTTGACCTTGACTATCTTGAAGAATATTGGCCAGTTATCCTGTAGAGTATCTCCCAGTCTGGGTTTGTGTTGAGTTTTCCTCATAATTTCAACTGGGTTTATGGGTTTTTGGAAAAACTACTGCAGAGGTGAAGTACTCAAGGATATGTGATAGCCATATGACATCACTGGGCATGGTCACGTTCACCACTTAGTTAAGCAGAACGAAGTTTGCCAGGGTCTTACCATCAAGTTACTATTTTTCCCTTTTCCTACTCTTTTTCTTTGGGAACAAGTTACTACATCTAGTCCACTTTGTAGCTTCCCTACCTCTCTTTAATGGCTGCAATCAGCAATCTGACCAAGATCTAGTAAGTTTATAACATATTCTTTGTTAATTCTCTAGCACACATGTAGATAGCTTTAGAAGGCAGTATAGCTATATGCTGCTGCCTGTGGAAGAATACCTCCTCCCTTGAAAACCTGGGTTAATTGCTCAGAGGGAGTTCAACAGTAAAACTCATACAGTCACAAAATTTCCCGTGCCTTATCTGTATGGAAGAGAATTGGACCCCAGGGGAGATACTTTACATGTTTGGATTGTGATACAGCAGAGCAGCAGAGAGGGCAGAAGTCTCACTTAATACCTCTTACTTTGATTGTTTGTTTTATTTTCTAGTTATCCCTAAGTGAATTTATTTAAATACCGTATTTTGATCTCTGTTCAGACACAACTATAATATGGAGGGAACTGGAGGCCATTTAGTTAACTTTCATAACCATCTCTTCATGCTTATTACAGAATTAGCTTCAGAATCCCAAACTAAATTGAGTAATTTAGGAATGTTTCAGTAAGTGTGGCATTAAGCTCTCAACTTTGTACAGGTCATTTTTTTCTCTTTTGTCAAAATATTCCTGTGGATATAGAATACAATTTACTCTTGGCATTACATAACCAAAGGTTGCAGAAATGATGGTTTCCTTCTCTTTTGAAACCTAACAAATGTTTTCATTATTGAAGGTGAAGGCCACAGTACTTTGTATTTTTATGTTGACAACCCTTATAGTGAAAGAATTATTTTTGGTGGATTCAGTAATTATTGTAAGGATGAGATAATAGGAATTTTCAAACATATTGAAATGAAAGTTGCATGCGTTCATACTGTTTCCCCATCTTTTCTCACTTTTTCTTACTTTTCTTAATTTAATTAATTTGTGACAGCTGTTTGCATATTGGAAAAGGCAATCTTTTGTAATATTAGTAAAAATATTATTCCAGTTTGTCATGCATTTTTCAGTCTCATTTATTATGCTTTTCTATATATAAGTTTTAGTTTCAATATAGTAATATTTATAGATACTTTCTTTGTGGGTTCTTTTATTATGTCATACTCTTACAACTGCCTCCCCATACATTTTGACAATAGAAAAAAACTCGGAGACAGAAGGCATGATAATAAAGTCATATAATCAGTAGTGACTCTAGCACAGACTTCCATTGTTTTAATATCCTAATTCCAAACTTTTTTTTTTTGTATTATATTATCTTTAAACACAGCTATTACCCACAAAGTGAACAGTGTGGCTACCACTGAGTTCCAAATACTGTCTTGAATTTGGATGAATCGGCTTTGAAGAAAAAAGAGAGAAAGAAAGAAGTAGAAAAACAAACAGGAAAAGGGACAAAGATATTGTTGTTGTCCCAGTGTGATAGAACCTTAGTAGTGGCAATCTGACAACCTATCTGCACCCTAGAAGATAAACTGTCTAGCTACTGCCTGAAAGACAAAATAGTCTGCCTCCTAATTTCTGCCTCCTATTTAATCCCTTGATTCTTTTCACTTTACTCCAGAAAAAAAAAATATCATCCATCATGCCTCTTGATGATGATAAACATGTCAATTTAGGCCAAAAATATATTTTTTGCTTTAGTTATAATAGCAACCAAGAATCAAACTTAAAACAAATATTTATTATTATAGTTGAATCCCTGTATCCTGTATTTCAGAATTTTCACATGCCCTATGTTATATTTGGAATTATTCAATAAATTTACCAACCTTAATTCGATTTGATGTGGGTCTTTGGGTAAATCAACACATTTATTGATTATTTAAAAAACCAAAAAGGACTTTTAAAAAGACCCATCTTTTTTTGTAGGAATTAATACTGTTCTATTTAGACTGACCAGAAAGAATACTGGAATTTGATGCACAGCCACAATTTATGATTATATAATATATTTTTATTACTTAACCATCTCTGATTGTTGTTCTTTTTGTTTGCCTATTTAATAGATTCGAAGTATGACTGCTAGGTTCAGGCCAGTAAACCTCTTCTTTTTTTTTAAATATAATTTATTGTCAAATTGGCTAACATACAGTGTGTAAAGTGTGCTCTTGGCTTTTGGGGTAGATTCCTGTGGTTCATTGCTTACATACAACCAGTGTTCATCCCAACAAGTGCCCTTCTCAATGCCCATCACCCATTTTCCCCTCTCTCCTACGTCCCCATCAAGCCTCAGTTTGTTGTCCGTATTTAAGTCTCTTATGATTTGCCTCCCTCCCTCTCTGTTTGTAACTATTTTTCCCCTCCCCCTCCCACATGGTCTTTTAAGTTTTTGAAGATCCACATGAGTGAAAACATATGATATCTGTCTTTTTCTGACTCACTTATTTCACTCAGCATAATACCTTCCAGATCCATCCACATTGCTGCAAATGGCATGATTTCATTCTTCCTCATTGCCAAGTAGTATTCCATTGTATATATAAACCACATCTTCTTTATCCATTCATCAGTTGATGGACATTTAGGCTCTTTCCATAATTTGGCTGTTGTTGAAAGTATCCTGATAAGCCTTTTTTATGGTTTACAGTTTGTCGTCTCCCTTACTGTAATACATCAAAAAAGGAAAAAAAAAAAAAAAAAGATGAGCTTACATGAGTGGTCATTCACCTGTGGTTGCAATTTCTCCATGCTTCCCATCTGACTTCCCAGAAAGGGGACTAGAACAGAATTGGACAGCCTCTCTCACTCTTGCATGCTCTCTTTCTCTCTTTCTTTCCGTCTTTCTCTTTCTCTTTCTCTATGTCTCTTTCTCTTTCTCTGATATGTGTAGGCCTAGAAGGACAAACTCAAAAGGAAACAGGGTTCTAAGGAAATGTCTTTCATATGCATTCTGTGCACCCCTGTAATTTTGCAGCAGCTTCATAGTGGTGATATAAGGCTCTACTTCTATAAACTTAATTGGAATAAGTAATAATTTATCTTAGTTTTATATCCTCTTTTATTCTTTTTATTTCCCTTTAATTTGTTTTGGTGGCTATAAAATTCAAGGATGAGTACCTAGGGGTTAGAGCCAAGATGCTTAATAAACCTCCATGCCCTGCCAATGCGCTCCTGGCCTAAGATGCTGCCTCCCACACCCGTTCTCTTCTCGTCTATCAGAAACATAGCAGTTGGTGAGTGTGTCATATTCTGAAACTCTCACGCTCCGAGACATTTCAGAGCATTGAAACTAGCCCATCCTGGCAATGACCATTTCTACAGCTACACTTAGACAGTAACTTTAAATAAAGTCTTTTAAAATTTGTTTTTAAATCCCATGGACAAAGTTGGAAATTTGCCATTAGTAGAAATCAATGAGCCATCAAATGTGATTGCAGTTGTTTTGTTTTGTTTTGTTTTGTTTTTTGGTCACTGGGTATCCAGAAACAGTAAAAGTTCTTAATAGTATTTATAATACTAAAGAGGATAGCTTGAACTTTTAGTTCTTCCTATTTAATTTGTATTATTTTCAACTTACTTTAACTTGAATTTCTTACTGAAAAAAATCAGTTACTTAAAAAAAAAAAAATTAAGACTACCTAGCACTGATTCAATTATTTTTTTCTTAACAACACAGCTTGTTAGCTATTTCACTTTGGTAGTGTCTTATTATCAAAGGAAATTGCATGGGAAAACGCTGCCTCTTAAAGCCTACCATACTGATTTGTATCAGCGATGCATGTGTTCTTTAGATGTTCTTCACGGCTGGAGAAAAGGATCACATGGCAGCCTGGGACAAAGCACCAGATGGCTGGGATAAGGTGAACATTGATAAAGGCACATGAGAGATGGGAGGGGAGATGTCACAGCTTGTCAGTCTTTATCCCTAGAGGAAGCTCTGGTGACAGGGGAATGATTGAAATGGCATATTCCAGGTCCCTAGACGTGGAGAAGGGATAAATAATGACTAGGAATTCAGTGACATAAACTCAAGGGAAAGGATGGAAACAAAAGGAGCTGGGGACAGGGTAGAAATGGAGTTTTCCTACAGTTGGTGAAAGATGCCAGGAAGAGACATTGATGAGAGAGATGATTAAAGTTAGCCTTACAAAGCCTTGGAATAGAGACAGCTGGAAAGGGTACAATGATTAGTAAGAAAATACAGAGAATGAAGAGACCTGAAATGAAGTACATTTTTCTTGAAGTAGACATGTGGGTTGACAAAAAGGGGAAAACAAAGGATGAATTTTCTTTGCAACCTGATAAATGAAATAGGGAGAGAGATTGAGCTGACCACATCTTATCCTTACATGGAGGAAGCACTCTTGTCCCCAACTCACTTGACCTATCAGACTTAGCCCAAATCCTTCCCAAAGCCTTTCTGGTAAGGATCCTAGATTTCCAACAGGATATCACGAAACTAGGCCAGCAGAGGCAGACTTTCTGCTTTCTGGATCTGAAGACAGATTAAATAATAATAACAATTCCTTGAATACATATCATATGCCAGGTTCTGTGAGCAGCCCTTAAACCTAGTTTATATCAGCACATAGGCCTGCATGTCAGATAAATTGGATCAGTTTTCAAATGTGGAGGGTAAGTATCAGAGAAGCTAAATAATTTTCCAAGTTATGTAGTCACAAAGTAGCAGAGCAGGGATCCAACGCCCCTTCTATTTAATTGTAATTTTCTAGTATAGTGCATTAGTTTACATAAATGATGGACTAGCCACCTTCCCAAGCTGCCTGAGATCCACTCTATTTTGGATAAACCCTTTTAAAAGGTACTTTATTAAATAAACAAAGTGAAAATAAAGAATACAATTCATTCACACATGTGTAGGTTGACCAGTTTACCAGATAGTATTTTCTTCTCATTTTGTCTTTTGAAAAGGCTTCAAACTCTGAGAGATGTAGTTATCTCTGCTGATATAATACCACCTTACAGGTTTTTTTTTTTTTTTTCTTCATCATATATCTTTGTGTGGCCATAGGTGATCCATCTTACCATGCAACACTGGCCTGTCAATTCTCTTTGATATATGGCTTTGGGATAAAAATCACAGTTCCTATAACAGATCCCCAGGTTCTTTTCTAGATGTACAAGTTAACTCAAATTAACTTTTTAGGCATCTGATCTGCTTCTTAATGAAAACATTATTTCTCTTAGGCATTCCTCCTGTACAAGCACATCTTCTACATTGTTTGGCACATAGTTGGATTTTAGGAATGTGTTCACCTCTCATTTGGTACAAAATGAAATAGTCTCTTTGTAAATCTACATTCCCTTGGAAGCTTCCTGTGAGTTCAGTTTTTTAATCTACTTTGTAATTTATTAGCAGAGTAATCATGATTAGTATGACCAGCTTGTAATAATAGCTCACTTCCTTCCCAGTACATAATCTCAAATACCCATTTTTGAGGGTCTGAAAGGGAATTTTCTGATAAGTCTCAACATTATAATTTCACAATTTTGCAATGCCTTTCATTTAGCTAACACTGCAAGAATGTATTGGATGCCTAGGATGTCACTAAATGTATGGTGCTAGATTTAAGGATTAGAGTGATGAACAGTTTAGACTTGGTTTTTCCTCTTACAGAGAATATAATTTGGTATAGGATACCAAAAAAAAAAAAAAAAAAAAAATGACTAGGCCATTGCAGTTCAGAGTAGGAAGTGCCTATAGGGGACTTCACCCAAGCCTGTGAGAGTCTAGATTTAGAGGGTCCTAAGCCAAGGTGGGAATCAGTGAGGTGATACCTGAGCAGAAATCTGAAGGAGAAGCCCAGGCCAGAGCAGGAGAGAAGTTGGAGGGAAGTATTCTAGCTCAGGCTGTGGCACAGAAAAGTAGGAGAGGTGAAAGCATGGGGTCTTCATGAAACTAATTAAGGTCAGTGACCCCAGAGACCTTCCACTGTATCCTTCTCAGGTTTACCCCTGCCCAAGACAACTGAGAACATAGAGCTTGAGATGAGAGGAGCAATATGAGAGGTGAGAGTAGATAGGTCCTTACAGTGAAGCTGGGGCAGGGAGAATTACCCATTACTGAGCTGGCTTTCCTCCCTGGAATTGGAAGATGGATTAAAACAGCCCTTCATGCAGTGCCTTACACATAGTAATCCCTCCATGAATATTGAATGGATTAATGATTGGACACATAAATTGATTTTAGCAAAGAAAGTCCATACATGCATGATCCAATTCCATAGCACTACTGCTATGATAGTTTGTAAAATAAGAGGTCTGCAAAATAATATGTTTCTGGGAACAGAATAGAAATGGCTTAGTGAGAAAGTGTTCTGATTTATAAACAACCACCTTACTGAAAATTTAGCATGGAATTTGTTTAAAAATAAGAGATTATCTTGCCTGGGTGGCTCAGTCAGTTAAGTGTCTGACTTCAGCCTAGGTCATGATCTCACAGTTCATGAGTTCAAGCCCTACTTCAGGCTCTGTGCTGACATCTTAGAGCCTGGAGCCTGCTTCAGATTCTGTGTCTCCCTCTCTCTCTCTCTGCCCCTTCCCTGCTTCTCTCTCTCTCCCTCTCTCTCTCTCTCTCTCTCAAAAATAAATAAATATTAAAAAAAAATAAGAGACTATCTCAAACTTAGTAATTATCTTACATGTATCCACCTTATGTCTTAAAATTAGTTCCCTATTCTCTTAGGGAGAAATCCACAGTTTAAAAATAAATAATTCTTCATTTCAAGAATAGCGGTAGGAGCTTGATAGACATTCAATAAATGTTGATTATTCAATTTTAGATACTAACCCAATAAATTATTTTATGTAAAGATTAAGATTTGGGGCGCCTGGGTGGCTCAGTCGGTTAAGCGTCCGACTTCGGCTCAGGTCACGATCTCACGGTCCGTGAGTTCGAGCCCCGCGTCGGGCTCTGGGCTGATGGCTCAGAGCCTGGAGCCTGCTTCTGATTCTGTGTCTCCCACTCTCTCTGCCCCTCCCCCATTCATGCTCTGTCTCTCTCTGTCTCAAAAATAAATAAACGTTAAAAAAAAAATTTTAAAAAAAGATTAAGATTTAATGAAATGTTATAGAGATCATTAACTTCTATCTCATATTAACTTAAAATAAAAAGTGGCTTCAAATCACTATTTTTTTAAATTCACATTTCTTAGTTTTACTAAAGTTCTGAATACACTAGCTCAAAAGCCATGATTCTTTGAATTTTGAAAATAACATGAAACTTTAGAAAAAAATGTTAGTCTTTGTAATTTCACATATACAGCTGACCTTATTTTTGGTAGGTTTGTGAAATTACTTTGTGAACTACAAAAACTTTAAACCAAAACTTAAATTTTATCTACTTCTCTATTTGGACAATTAAATCTAGAGTTTGGAGTCAAGGGAGCAATGATAAGAAAAGAATACAAAAGGAAAAGAGATAGAGTTTGCCCTGAGGACAATTAAATGTTCCTGTCATTTCATTAATGTTATCTATTTATATTTTACTTAAATCTTCAAGCTAATAAGGAGATGCCGTGAAAAAAAAATCTAGTTGTTCTGGCAGCCACATTTATAGGATTTCAGTTAACAGTATGGGGAATGATAAGGAAATAAGCCTATCGGTGTTTGATGCTTAACACAAATTAAATATTTTTGTGTTTTTGTGATACATCTTATCTTTCATGTGCCTCATAGCGAGTGGAGGTCAGACAGTTAATAAGCTCAGAGGAAAACTAATGTCTGTAAATATATAGTAAAATCCTGAGAGAAAAAAACCCTCTTTGATATCTAGACGGAACATGGCTTTATAGAAAAATTAACCCAACGATATAATTGTTACCAAGGCTATTGCAATAACATCATAAAATAGTAGTAGTCGTCGTTAGTAGTAATACTAGTAGTAGAAATAGTAATTAGTAATTTAGAAACCAAAGTTTTAAAACTGTTCTTTTGATTTATATTATTTTCAGAAATCACTTCCTTTCCCTGGATTGTACTATGATAATTTTTTAAAAAGAGATTCTTACAAAAACAAAAAAAAAATAGTAAGACTATGTTATAGAGTGGCAAATGCACCTCTTCTTCTCCATGACAACAGATAAAGAAGCCGTAACCATGGCAACAGTAATGGGCCAGGGAGATTAGGCCCAGACTGGAGATTAGGCCTCCAAGAGCAAAGAAAAAAAGTCCTGATTGGTTCCTTATTGAGACCTTATGTGAAGATGAGTGACTGTTGAGAGAAAGCCTGGAGGATTAGTACGAACAAAATTAATTCCCTGTATAAAGAAAGAAGCCATCTCTTTGTTACAAAATGTGTCCGTTCCTTTTCAGACTAGGACTGTTTACACTGGGGTAAAAGAGTCCGCGATTCATTCTATTCTGAGCTTTATCTGTGTCATCTGCATCTAGACTAGCTCTGTGAGAAGGCACTCCTGGAGGCCTGAGGAGAACGGCATCTGTGTGCAGGCTCTCATTGCTCGGCTTCTAGGCAGCCCCTGAGTGGGTGGGGAAGTCAACTCATTTCTGATGTGATACCGTCTCTACGTGAGGTGCTTTTGAGGAAAAAGGAACTGAAGATTTGTCCCCTTTTCTCTTCCAAGTCATTTGTCTTAACTTCTTGAGAGTTCTCAAAAGGTTTTTGCAAGTCACCATTGATCACATTTGCTTTTTAGAAAATCTTTTGTAAAAAAAAGTCGTGTAAGGATCCCATTTACTTTAAACTGGTAAGATGTATAGGTATTACATTTGGAGAAAATGAGCTATGATTTCACAAGGATGCAGGGGTTACTTAAGGTTTTTTAAAATGATAAATTTATAGACCTGAGAATGTTTGGTCAGATGGTATGAATATTTTTCACTTTAAAGGATTTTGCCAAGTGAACTGCTAAAAAGACTGTACTCTTACAAACTTCAACTGACAGTGTAAGAGAGTGTCACATCCTGGCCAACTGTAGATACTAACATTCTTTAAAGTCTTGCTACTGTGACAGATTTTTTTTAAAGGCGCTTTATCCTGACAGACTTTTTTAGATTTTATTTTAATGCACATTTCGTTTACTGTCAGGTTGAACCCTACTTTCAAATAAGTTTCTGTATTATTTTATTGATCTTTGGACATGCCTGTTATATAATAGATATTAACTATCATCTGTTAGATATTTTGCAAATACTTTGGATCAGTCTTTCCAGAGGAAACGACACTAAACTAAGTGACAGGGGATAGCAGGAGTTAGGTGGACAAGATGGGTCTGGTAGAGTGGGAGCTACTGTGTGAAGGCTTTGGGGAATCACCCGTGTATCCTCATGGAGAGAGCCTGCTTAGTGCAAGCAGCAAAAAGCCAGGGAGCCTTCAGATCCTCTTGTCGTTTACAGATGTGACAACTGGGTGTTCACGTTGTCGTGTGACATGTGCTTCCCTCAAACTTTGTTATGACCTCGGCACATTACCCAAATGAGGTGTGTGGGGGGGGGGGGGGAGCCAGGGAACCTCCATGTGAACTGCATGAGGAATGCCTTCATCTATTGTTCACTACTGTCCCCTCTGGGCCTAGAAGGGCTGGCATTGGATAAGCACTCTGTGAATACTTTTTGGATGAGTAGAGCTAACGGATGCTGCTTACTGTGGAAACCTTGCAAGCCTTTCCCCAAAATGGTATTTTTCTGGCAATAGGAACACACTAAGCTATTGTGCAGGAAAGCTAATGCCCTTGGAATCACCCTCAATCAGTGGTGGGAGAGTGGTAGATAAATATCTCGGCTTGTTTGCCTCAGAACAGATAACTTTGAGGCCTATGCCACACTGGCCCCCAGAGTCCCTAGTGGAGTTGCCGTTCAGTTTCCTAGTATGCTGACTGCCAGATAATTCACTTTTTCTAGCCTTCACTCCCTGCTGTCTCACTTCCCAACTTCCCGGTGGTTCCTTGGATCAGCTTCCAAATAAACGATTTGTTTTAAATCCTTTTCTTAGGACCTCTTTGTGGAGGAAGCCAAACTAAGAAAAGTGATAAACAGGAGCCAGGCCAGTAGGCTGATTTTGAAGTTTGGAGATTCCCTGAGGTAAAGAGTAGACACGGAGGATAAATTAATAGTAGATGGATATGACCAGATGTGTCTTTTTACAAGCTTATTCAGGAGGCTGTCCAGAGAATACATTTGAGAGAGATGAGAGCAAGGAGAGCAGAGATGCTTGAAGACAGCTGTGGCAGTTCTGACAAGACAAAATGACGGTGGGGCTCTAAGTGTGTAAGTGGAGCTAACACAGAGTAGATTTACCTGATGTCCAACAGGGGGAATCCTAGAAGGAATGAGTGAGAGAGAGTCAAGGGTGGGGATACCTGTTCGGTTTCTGGGCTGTACAGTTGAGAGAACAGTGTAGACACAACTGAGTTGAGTGGCCCAGTGGGGAGAAGCAGGCTGAGTGGGCAGTGAAGGTGGTGGGGAGGATAAATTCACTTCAGTGTGCTAGTTTGAGATGTCCGTGTTGTGGGGAAGTGTAGGTTTTTATCAGGAAGCTTCATAGCACCCACATTTTTGAGACAGATGCTACATGTCCAGGCATCAATCTTCTCCCTCCCCTTACCACTCTGCCACAAAAGATTGACTAACTTGCTACCAGTCTACCATTTGTTTCAAATACTATGTTGACCAAAAAAGTAAGGGGGACTTTCACCTATAAAGAAGTGCTAAGTATCTACGGGGCCAGGAATAACTTTGAAAGCTTTCTGCAGCTCTTGAAAACTTCTTCTTCTATATAACTGGTATGCATTGTCAATTGATAATATTTCTGGAACCACTGGGAATGAAGATAGGCTCCCTCACCCCAGTAGATTTTCCAGCTAATAGGAGTGTAGTGCACAGCAGGAATAGTGATTCAGCCAGCCCTTGGAGAAAGTGAATGCAAGGATGGAGACTAACTTTGAAAAGAACTGAAGAAAGCAGCCCACACAATCCAGTCTGAAGATTAAAAGTAGGCAAATGTGTCATTGTGTTTTAGGGATAGACATCCCCTGTCAGGGTGAAACACGTTTCCTCCCCTTGGAGACTTGAAAAAATAAAAGAATGAATTATGAATTCATACACATACAAACACACATCTGATAGAAAATTTCTTTACAGATTGTAAATGCCCCAAATATTTAAAAAATGAGTTCTCCAATTGTGGATGATTTATTCCTGTGAATAACAATTTGCCAAATTTTGCTATACATGCAGTAGTACCCTACAAGCATTGGACAATTGTATGTCTTTATGTCTGGTAGAATTTTTTTTCCTGTAATTTCCTTTCTAGCAGGTAGTCTATAAGAACTCTTTCTACTTTTTGTTAGCTTCCAAGACTTTGATTTGATATTCCTTCAAACTGTATCTAAAACAGGGTGAACAGGCTCTGAGTGGAATGAGGTTTTTGTAATAACTGCTTGGTTACCTGAGGCACTTGTCCATGGCTATGTTCCTCCGCATCATGCCTGAACAGAACACTTGCTAATGGTCCTGGATCCCATGAGTAATGGAAACTGGACAAATATTCAGTAGAACCATATATGTTATTAATTACCCACCCTTTCATAAGCTCCAAGAAATTCTAATAGAGCTTTGATTCCATTTACTGTTTGTTTGCTTTCCTTGGTTTTCTTCCTTCCTTTATAATCTATGAATGGATCATTCTATGTTTGCTAATGGGTCTGCTCTGCCTTCCTGCGTATCTCCCACCCACGGTACCAACATCTCTGACCACCTCCTCTCCTTCCTTCCTAGCTATCCCAAGCTCCAGTGTCCTCCCTTCTGCTCCCAGAGATGTGGTCCCCGTGTTGGTTTCCAGTCGGTTTGTCCGTCTCAGCTGGCGCCCACCTGCAGAAGCAAAAGGGAACATTCAAACCTTCACGGTCTTTTTCTCCAGAGAAGGTGACAACAGGTAGGTCATACCAGTATCAATCTGCCACCTCTTTAGATGTATACTGTGACATAAAGTCACCTGCAGGGGATCTTGAGAAGGGACTTTGGATACCATGTGGTATCTCAGCTCTGCCCATCACTCATTAGTAAGTGGAGATGATATATCTCCATTGCCTGTGTGTGTGTGTGTGTGTGTGTGTGTGTGTGTGTGTGTGTGTTCTAATGGGATTGTTTATAGAATCAAATGAAATCATTTATCAGAAACTTCCTTGAAAAAAGACAAGCATATGAATTTATGGTAATTAGGTTTTTTATGTCCTTGGTTTTCAAAGTAATAAACAGAGAACAGAATTTGGCTGTATATTGATAGAACAGGGTATGAGAGAACCACAGTGGCCAGGTTGTAATCCCAATTCTGTCATTGACATCACGTGATCTCAAGAAAACCACATAACTTCTTCGAGCCTGACTTTACTGTGTAATAAAGAGTAAATAATACTTTAGCTTACAAAGTTTTTGTTAGGATTATACATATGTAATGTCATACAAGAGTGTCTAGTATTTGGTAGAAATGTTGTTCCTCTTTTCACTTGTCACTTGTAGGCAAATGTGATCTGTATATGTCTAGTTTTAAGATTACCATTCTTGATTTTTCTCAACATTTTCTCCTTGAAATATTTCATGATTTTAAGATTTTGAAGTTTTATTTGTAAGCGTAATGTAGATATTGGATAAATTCCAATCACTTCTATAGGAGTAAACTGTGTAATATCTCTTTATATTTCTTTAAATTATTAAACTTACTTAGTTTATATTCCATGTTTGATTACTCTAATATCTGCAGTCCTTGTGAGTCTAATTCAGCTATTTGTTTCTGCTTACTCTTCCTCATAGTAGCTTGTTTCTTTTCATGTATAGGTGATTCTTGATTGTTAACTCTAATCCTTAGAAATTTTTCTGAGGGAATTTTTGAGACCAAGTATTAAAGAACAATCTTATGGGACGATGTGCTTTACCAAAATGAAAGCATGATAAACCAGAATTTTGTTAAAGTTTACTTGCTCCATATGGGTCTCATGCTGATATTTTATTGCTTATGAGAAAGTCCATTAAATAGGATAACATTTGTTTTTCTGCTATTTTTAACACATCAACTCACATGAGTAAATGCAGACTTGTGATAAGGAATTCTCAGATTTTTTTGTGGTTGTTCTGTTTCAACTAAGCTAAGGCTGAGATTGTACATTCGCCAGTTCTCTCAGGAGGCTAATTTCCTTTTCTACTTCACCCTCTGAGATTTGCTCTTTCAGGATCTTTGCTGTATGTGAGGCTCTCTAATCAAACCATATACCCTACTTTATCTGCAAGCTTCATTTCCTATTCTTTTCTCCCATTGGTTACTAAAACTCCTAGCTCTAGACTTCTATTGATAGGCACATACCATCAGGCAAATACCAGCTCCATAAGTCTGCTTACTCACTATGATAATTCTCTTATTTTGCTGCCTGTATATTACGGATTAAAAAAAAACCCACTTTTTTAAATAAAAAAAGATTTTGAATAATTTACCCAACATTTTAAGTGTGCCATAACAGAAAGGTTTTTCACATAATACTTAGTTTGCCATACTGTTTTAAATGGCACTTTGTAATATTTACTTGAATGCCTATATAATTGGTATCATTATTATATATTATTAATTATTGACATTTGAGCAAGTGCATTTGAATATAAACATGTTCGGTCTTTGGGGAATTTTATTTAAGACTAAAGCATAAAGCCACTCCATAAGCATTTCACTTAGAAGGAATCAGACACCAGAAACTAATATTACATTGTATTTCTAACTGAGATTGAAATAAAACATTTTTAAAAAAAGGAATCAGAAAAGCAAGGAAGCTTTTGGAATAGACCTTTCCATTCTATTCTTTGGGCATTTTTTACTTTCTCTCTACTTCATCAACTATTGGGTTTTCTGGATTGCCAATTAAAGGCAATCGAAGAGATCAGCATGTTAAAACTCAATTTGTTTCAGAGAAACATTGTGTTGCCAAATCCCAAGATTCTGTACAGAAGAGCATCTATTGACAAATGCACTCTGCAGATCTGCTGTGCCTCTCACATAAGTGTGGAACATCATCATTATGTCCTTAAACAGATGAGGATTTGGGTAGGGCAACTAGGGTCTATATAAATGTCTATCTGTTGATTTGGCTAAGTCCTGAGTTCCAAGTCTTCCCTTCCACATTAAACTTCCTCTTATATATAACCAGTCTAAACTGGACACTAAACGGGAGACAGGGGTTTCTGGAATGTGGCAGCTTCTTTCATCCTTGAATGAGAACTACGTTCACTTTCTGTAAAGTTTACCAGCCAAGGGAATTGTAACCTGTATGATACTTCTACATAGAATGGAATATTTTGGGTGTGGTGGCAGCATGGGGGAACTAGAGAGGGAGAGTGAAAAAGAAAGGAACAGAGAGAAGTAGAATGAAAGACAGGCAGAAATGACAAGTGTCCTAGAGGGATCCTCTTGTTCGCAGGGCTGAGCTCACAGTAATCCTGGCTTTCACCATATTCACTCATTCATTCATTCATTTTTTAAAATGTTTTTTTTAATTTATTTTTGAGAGAGAGAGAGAGAGAGAGAATGCAAGCAGGTGAGGGACAGAGAGACGGAGACAGAATCCAAAGCAGGCTCCAGGTTCTGAGCTAGCAGCACAGAGCCCAACGCAGGGCTCAAACCCACCAACTGAGATCATGACCTGAGCCGAAGATGGACGTTCAACTGACTGACCCACCCAGGTGCCCCACCATTCATTCTTCTGTAGAGGAATAAACTAGAGGGGAGAAGCCAGGATTTAAGCGTGAGGCTTAGTCTAGTCTCTCAAATGCGTGAGTGCTTTAAACTCAAGATTCAAAAGGGACAATATAGCTTGGTTTAGCCAGAGTGGTATTTAGTATAGCATGATAATCAGAAAGAACAGTACAACTTCTCTCATGCTGTGTCTCAAAATGCTCTCTTTTCTAGTCCACAGCAATAAAGTATATCATGTTAAAGTTTCTATTTTCTCTTATAATTTGACCTGACTTTAAAATGAAAGAAATATATGTACTACACATATAGCCTATGTTTCCTAAGATTGCTTATTACCACAAAGAAGTAGGCATTTGTTTTAGTCTTATCTCCAGCTCTTTAACTCTGTGGCTTTATGATGAGTCTTTGGATCTCAGTGTGCACAGCTGCCCAAAACCACAGGTAATAATTCTTGCCCGGTTGTCTATATGTTGCCACATGGATTTCCTGGAGTCACCTTAAATTTACCCTTCCCCAAACTATACTCATTGTCTCCTCCTTAAGTATATTTTCCTCTTTTTTATTCGTTTATGTTAGTACCTTCCATCCTGTTGGCTAAGCAAAAAACCCATGTCATATTTTACTCCTCCCGGCCTCTCAGCTCTGCCATTAGTCATCCTGTCTTGTCACATCTACCTTGGCCACATCTCAGCCATGCCCCCTGTATTATCTCCATCACCACTGATCTGATCTCTGACAATAGCTTCTTGCCTTCTAATCCATCCTTCTCATTGTCTCTAGTTATTTGTCTGAAATACAGTTTGGATCACTTCCTCTACTATGAAAAAAATGTGAATGTTCTTAAATTTAAATATTGCAAAATTTCTAGATAAAGACATGCACATAGTAATTTACCAAGTCCTTTGAATGGAAGTCTATATCCAATCTATATATAGGTAGAGTGTAGTTCCTATAACCTATAATGGTTATAAATATGTCACTTAAATCTATGGATACCTGGGTGGCTCAGTCAGTTAAGTGTCCAATTTCAGCTCAGGTCATGATCTTGAAGCTCATGGGTTCGAGCCCCACATCAAGCTCTATGCTGACAGCTTGGAGCCTGGAACCTGCTTCAGGTTCTGTGTCTCCCTCTTTTTCTGTCCCTACCCTGCTCGTATGCTCTCTCTCTCTCAAAAATAAATAAACATTTATATATATCACTTAAGTCTAAATGGCTAGATTTAAAAATGGTACTATTGTTTACCAGATGTGTGACTTTTGAACATTTAATTATGTTAAAGACAGGAATAACATCTGTCTGCTATGCTGACCAAAAGGAAGATGAATTATACCTCTCTATGAGAATTTCTATGAGAATTAATTGAAGAAATTTAAGCAAAGCATCCAGGGAAGTCACTGTACCTAGGCAGAATAGGGGGACCCAGAATAGTGTGAGCTCAGAGAAAATACGGAAAAGAGGCCAAAAATGAAGCTCAAACAGTGGTAATAATAATAATGATAGCAACAACAACAATAATAAATTGCTATTTTGTATGAACCATTTCATAGCTGCTCACTGTTTCCTACTTATAGACCATTTAGTTATTTCCCTTTCTATTGAAATATTTCTTATCTTTCAAGCCCATGGATCAGTCCTCCATACCCCTTGGCTAGTCATGGCCCTTGTTAACACCAATCCCTGCAACCTCTTCATGATCTCATGTTCACACATCTTTCTCTGATGTCACTCTCTAGACTCTTATTTTCCTGTCTTCCATTTAGGACTCTGGTTACAACAAACCTTTGATTACACAGGGAACTACAATTTGTTGATTCTGCAGTGTTTTCTTGGTCCCTCATCCTTTATGTTTCCCTTCACTTATTAAACAGCTAAAACCCCTGCCTTATTATTATAAACACTGATACACCCCAAAGTTTTGCTTGCTGTTTTTTAATTTCATATTAATTTCTTGGCAAAAGCCAACTCAAGTAAATGTTATTTTCTACCTACTCTCTACTTGTCTCTTGTAGCTGAATGTAACTAGAAGAAAATGTATAATTATGCTGACTAGTTTTTAAATTCAAAACTACTCATATTAAGTTGCCCCTTAATGATGCTAGAGATTATATTACATATATCAGGCAGTCTTTCTCACAACATGCTCCTACTTATATTTCATACCTTTTCTTTCTTCTCAAATCTCCAACATTTTTACTCTTTCCCTTACTCTTAGTTGACCTTGCTTCTAATTTCCTAGAAATAGTAGCAATCAGAAGGAGAGTTGTACAAGCTTCCATGTCTGAGTTACATACCCACGCTTGTCTTTAAGCATATAATTCATCTCCTCAAATTTCTATTAAAAAAACTGGCCATGCTCTGGATTCCATCCTTTCTTAAAACAAAACCTCAAAGTTTAAGCTATTCTTCCTCTCCCCCCCATTATCAGTTTGTCCCTCTCTGGTAGATCATGTCCATCATCATACATGCATGCAGTTGTATTTTCCATCTCAACAAATTTTCCCTCAATTCTATTTTTCCCTCCTCTACCACTCTGTTCTTTATTCCCTTTAATAGCAACATTCCTTGATTTGTCTAACATCATTCCACTACCTTCTTTCATATTCCAATCATGGTTCTGTCCTTAGCATTTCACTGCAACTGCTCTTTTCTAGATTCACCAATGACCTCCATGTTGCTAAACTCAATAGTTAATTCCCAGTTCTGACATTACTTGGTCAGTAAGCAAATTTTGTCATATTTGATCACTACCCCTTTAGTGACATTTATTGTCCCCTTGGGTTCTATTACACACACTTTCCTGGTTCTACTCTAATCTAAGTAATCTAAGATTTACCTCAAATCTCCCTGACCTGTGAATATTGGATTACTCCAGATCCTAGGTTTTGAAGATCTCTTTTTTCCCCATTTGTGACTTTATATTTTGTCAGTATGCCGATATCTTCCAAATTGTATCTTTGGTATTAAAATTTTACCTGTAGTCCTGAATCATACATCCAGATTCCTTCTTTTGATTTCTCTTGATTTCTTATGAGCATCTACAACTTATCAACAAAACCAAATACCTGGTTTCCTTCAATCCCCCTCCAAAGACTTTATTATTTCAGAGATTTCTCCATCTCAGTGAAATCTACGTATTTCTCATAACTCAAGCAAAAAACCTTGGAGTAATTGTTAATTCTTTTCTTTTTCTTATATTCTATAACCAAAAACAACCTCAAGTCTTTGCAGCACTGTCAAAATACATCCTGAATCCACGAAACAATATAATACTTGGTATTTGCTACAAAATAATAATAAAGACTGACTATGATTTTCAGTTTTGAGCTGAGTTATGGGAATAAAGTGGGTCATCATATTATTCTGTCTAGTTTTGTGTTACTTAAAATTTTTCATAGTAAAAAATTAAAGTCAAACAAATAAATAAAAATAAAATATATACTGAATCTTATCACTTCTTTCCCTCTTTTATTACCATCAAGCCTCATCTAAACTATTGCAATAACCTTTCAAAACTGTTCTCACCACAACACTTGGAGTAAATCTTTTAAAACATACCTTAGATCCTGTTATCTTTATGCTTCAAAACCCTCCAGTAACTCTCTATCTCATTCATAGAATAAGCAGAAATCCTTCCTGATCTGGGCCATTGTCACTTCCTGGTCTCATCACTTATTCTTGCTATTTACCTTTTTGTTCACTTCTCTCCAGCCTCACTGACTTCCTTGTAGTTCCTAAATATACCAAGAATCCTCCTCCCTCAAGATTTTGTTCAGCTTGCCTAGAATGCTCCTCCCTTTGACATCCATGTGGATCATCTGTAACTTCCACTTAGTCTTTGGTGAAGTGGCACCTTCTCCTGGATGCCTTACCTGACCCTTATCATTCCCTATGCCCTTTTTAATTCATATATATTTTCTTAATCCACAGCTTTATCACCTCCTACTTATTTTTTCATGTTTCCCCTTTTTTAACTCCAGAATATAAGCTTCCTGTGGGCAGGGATGTTCTTACCTCCTTTATTCACTGAGCTATTCTTAGTACCTAGGTCGATATGTAACCCATAATAAACACTCACAAAATCTTTGTTGAATTGAAACCCTAACTGAAATGTCAGCTACTATGTGAAACTCTCCACAGTTCTCAGGCTCAGAAGTCATTAATTTCTCCTTTATCCTCCCCTCATACTTTGATTACTATTAGATTATTCCTACCTTTTGTCCAGTTTTGTGTTTGAGTACCTGCCTGTTCCCCCTCTGATGACTAAAACTAGATCTTATTTATAATTCCATCCCCAGTGTCTAGTATCATGACTTCTGTAGACACTTACTGATTGGGACTAATACAATAAAGGTGGCAGAGAGACAGATGTGGTTCTTAATAGACAGTTTTTTAACAAGTAAAACAAATTATTATTTTTTAATTTATTTTTGATACGGAGACAGAGTGTGAGCGGGGGAAGGGCAGAGAGAGAGGGAGAAACAGTATCTGAAGCAGGCTCCAGGCTCCGAGCTGTCAGCACAGAGCCCAACGTGGGACTCGAACTCACAAACCATGAGATCATAACCTGAGCCGAAGTCAGACGCTTAACCGACTGAGCCACCCAGGCGCCCCTAAAACAAGTTATTTTACTGAGGAAGATGAATAAGCTGATGCAGTTCAATAAAAACCTTTTTTTTAATTGAGAGAAAATAAAAGTTGATTTTGAAATTTGATTCCAATATCACTGTTCATTTTCTCGCTCTCAACTAGAGTGAATATATGCCATATGTCTCTGAATGGTTAGCCGTGGTGCTTATCTGCTCATAGAGGTTTATTTAGCTCCTTAACACAATAGCTTTTTAAAAGGTGGTGGATTTAACATTTGCCTCAGACTAGCAATGAGTTTGTCAGGCAAATTACTCTAGCTCAGATTATCATTAATCTGTCTGACTGGTTAATGGTGTCAATAACGCAAGTACCATAGTTAACACTTTTTTTTTATTCAGCCCCTTGGGTGCTTTCATTTCATAAGTGAGAGAGCAGCATAAATTCCAGAACCTGAAAGCCAGGATTCACAGAGATTCGATTGCTTCACAGATATCCAACTATCCCCTCCTTGTACCTAAAACTTGTTAGAATTGAAAGTGATTGTTGAAATCATAGTACAACTTCTTGCTACTTAGACATTTAGAAACTGATAGAGGAGGGGTAAGTCACATGCCTAAGGCCACAGAGTAAGCATCCGTGATGAGAGCGAGCATTATTGAGTATTCAATAATACTTACTGTGGCAGATGCCAGGCTAAGCATCTTACATAAATTAATTTATTTCATCCTCACAACAAAACATTATCCACATGAGTCTTAAAGAAGACCACTTACATTTCTGGTATACAGATAGTAAGTTGTAGAACCAGGATGTAATGCCGACCTGATTCCAAAACAGGTGTTCTGTGAATCATTACACCAACTTGCTCCTAACATAGTTGCTGGATTAACCTGGAAGAGAATCTGGCTTTCTTGATATTTTCAGAATTATGACAAGAATTTACTCTATAGGCTTCTTCCCAGTAGTTTAATGACTTAATGGCTAAGTTGATTTCCATCATTTATTTACCAGTTATAAATGCAGTAGCAAACTTTTTATGCATGTATAGAACATTATAGTTCCCATTCACTAATCTAAAATTACTTATGGAGTGTGACAACAGTGTAGCCAAAAGGTTAAAGTAATGTGGCTATGGAATTCAACTGCATGGATTTTAGTCCTGGCTCAGACTTTTACTGGCATCGTGGCCCTGGGATAATTACTGGTGCTTTAGATTGCTCACATGGGATAATAATAGTAACTGACATGTAAAGTTATGACGACTTTAAAAACTGCTAGTACCTAAAACATTTGCTTATTGCCTGGTGTCCAAAAGCACTCAATTCTTGTTAGCCAGTTCTCCGTGCAAATTATTGTGTGCGTTAGAAATAAAAATCAGTGTGGGGTGCCTGGGTGACTCCATTGGTTAAGCCTCTGACTTTGGCTCAGGTCATGAGCTCACTGTCCGTGGGTTAGAGCCCTGCATCGGGCTCTGTGCTGACAGCTTAGAGCCTGGAGCCTGCTTCAGATTCTATGTCTCCATCTATCTCTGTCCCTCCCCTGCTCGCTCGCTCTCTCTCTCTCTCTCCCTGAAAAATAAATAAACATTGAAAAAAAGAAATAAAATCAATGAAATATAAGTGCTCCCCAATTTATATATAAAGGGGACCTTATCGCTTTACACACATTTGCCCATTTGATCCTCAGGTAAGGCAGGTATGATAATTTCCATTTTATAGATCTCCATGCCTTGCTCTGTTCAGAAAATCTAAAAAACATTGCCTAAGAAGCCACACAACTAGTAAATATTAGAAGAAAGATTTAAATGCAAGGTTTCTAGTCCAGCGATCTTGTTACTGTACCATACAAAATAAAAGATATTTCCTAAAAGAGGCACACGGGAAGCACTGCGGGAGTTCAGATGAGAGAATTAAAACATTTTCATGAGCATCATTCAATTTAATCCTCACAATGACCCTGTGAGGTAGGCAGATAAGGGACCAGGGACCGGCATCTTCTTTTTGCAAATGAAGTAGGGAAGACTCCAAGATAGCCCCTGACTTGCTCAAGGTCACACGCCCATTCTGTGGCAGAACAAAGGCTGGACTGGGTCTTCCAACTTGCAGACCTGTATGGTTTACATTGCTTTATGCTGCCTCAGAAAACCTCTGCTCACCGCTCAGGATTAGAGGCCACCTTTTCATGATTGACACAGAGGATTCATTTTAGAATTCATCGCGCATTACATTCTCACCATGGCATTTACGTATTCTTTCCCTGCTCCCCAGTGCTGACGACTGTGCAGCTGATGAAACTGCTTATGAAGGGAGGGTGCTGTGAAGGAAAGACAGCAAGACTCAGATTCCAAAGCTCCGTGTTCTGGTCCTGGCCTAAAGGCTGGCAAAGTTAGTCCCCCTTTCACTCTGCTTCTCTGTAGAATGTAAAACCCTGCCCTTTCTACGTCAAAATGTTCTGAGATCATTAAATAAGAAAATGGTGATTTAATTCCTCCAATGGACTTAGGGTATACTGAAAAATATAACATGCTCTGTATAAATGCCATATACAAATGAATGACCCTTTATTCACTTGTGCGTTGCCTGTGTGTCCAGCTCCGTGTTGGGAAGAATAGAGAAGCCAACAGTCTTTTTGGTGGCAGGTGAGCAACGTTGAGAGGATTGTTCCACTGAAACATATATAACTGCACACTGAATTAAGAGCCTGAAGGAAAGGAATGTGCTTTAGGAGAGATGGAAAGTGCATGGTGTCTATGCCATGGTCAGATCTGTATTTTAAAAAGATGGCTGTTGCTGCAGAGCGGAAGTTAGACCAGTGTGGTCGGCTGAGTGGATGTCAGAAAGCCACTGAGGCTATAGCTGAAGTCCAGGCAATAAATGATGGTGGATCAAACTGAGGCTCGATCACTAGAGATGGAGCAATAGAAACATATCATTCTAGAGATATTTAGGAAGTGAAATTGATAGGAGCAGGTGACAGATTGACATTCATGGTGAGACAACAGATGTGTTCAAGGACAGTTCCTACTGTTCTGGCTTATTTAAATGGAAGGATGGGAGGGTAACTCGCTGACATTAGGATGCCGGAAAAGACCCAGATTTGAAAGCGCAGGTGATAAATTCAGCTTCAGACGTGTTGGTTTTTACGTACATTCAAGTGGGTATGTCAAGTAGAGCCTTCAGAAGAAGGAAACTGGCTGGAGCTCAGAGAAGAAGTTTGGGCCAGAAATATGTATCTGTGTCAGGAATTTGTCAGCATGTGGATGTAGACTGAAGCTAGAAAAGGAGAAATGGGTCATCCCCCCACCCCAAAGAGAAATAAAACCAAGAAGAGGTCTCAGAACTGAGTCATATTTATTAAGGGGCAGAGGCTGAAACTAAACAAAATAAACAACTTGAAACAAAAAGCTTTTTTTTTTCCATGAAAAGATAGATTTTTTTTATGTTTTGTTGCAGCAGCTATTTGTTATGTCACTAGTGTCTTGGGCACTTAGCAGGCACTGAAACAGAGATATATTAAAGTAAACTTTTCACAAGTCTGTTCCTTGCACTATGCTGTTTAAAAATTCAACAAGAAACAGAATTCTTAGCCAAAGTTTAGTCAAAACTCCCTCTGACCCAATAGATGATCTCCATTTTCCATTATGCTTTATCTGGTGGTAAGTCATCTCTGAAACTGCTTTTCCTTCAAGATAGCACTTGATTCCAAACTCTCTGGTTCTGAAATCATAAGGAGTATAGCATTGGGTAACTGTTGCTGCTATTGCTTTGAGTCCTATTCTAGTAAACACCATATTTCAGTTTTGAAATCTTCTCATCATTGTACCATTCTTGTCCTCACTAAAGAAATGAATGTGAAAATGGAATGGATAAAAAGGGGTTGCTAAAAATCTTTCCATTAGAAATAGCATAGTTCCTTCCCTATAAATCACCATTAGTGTCACTCATCCCGTTGAAGCAACTAATTAGGTGTCTGATACCTCAAGACAGCATTGTTTGCTCACCTCACACCTGTAACTAAATGTTAACATCCTGGTGCACTTGGGCAAGACAATATATGTTTACTTAATATGTACACTAGGGATATGTTATAAATGATCCAGTAAGAAACAGTGTTATGCTTAAATTGCACTTCTGAAATGTAAATGCAGAAGTGCTGAATGCAATGAAAACACACACACACACACACACACACACACACACACACACACAATTTTCTATTCCCAACAAAGAATATTAGATTAGAAAGTCTCCTTTGAGTAGATCCCACCCTGTTTTCAAATAATGAAAACAAGAACTAGGAAGGTGAGGTGGCATGCCAAAGGCCACACAACTAAGTTGAGGTGGAAAAATGGAATTGAATCCAGCTCTCTAAACATTCTGGAGATCACACTGTGTGGGAATGTTATGCAGTTATTCTATTAATTTTTTACATTTATTTATGCATTCATTTAAAAATTTGTGAGCCCCAGCAACATAGCTAGTTTTTAGTGGGTATAATATATGCTGAGTGCCAACAAAATGTGAATGGAATGTGGCTTCTCTTCTAAAGTAATTCACAATTGAGTTAAAGACAGGCATGTCTATTAATACCATGTGATATGTGCTATAATAGATCTATAAACCAAGAGCAGCAAAAGCATGAAAGGGAGAGATTTAATGCTTCTGGAATCAGAGGACATGATGGTAGGAAATGTCCAGCAAGTGATTTCATTTGAATTGGATTTGAAGAATGAACAAGCTTTTACCAAAGTGAGAAGGAACTATGAGTCAGGAGAATATAACTCCAGAATAAATGAAACTAAACTAAACTAAACTAAACTAAACTAAACTAAACTAAACTAAACTAATGAAAGGCAGAATGGCAATAGCCGGGGAGGCAGAGATGGCTATGGTGTTGTAGAGCCTGGTCACTCATTGTAGGTAAGTGTGAAAAGGTTTGGGCCACATCTTGAAGGTCTTTGGATCTTGCCACAAGGAGTTGAGATGTATTAGCCATAAAATGGCAGCGAGCACAATGTTTGGGGCATGGAGTTGACAGATTACATTTGTTAGAAGAGTATCTCTTATCAATGGAAAGAAAGAATGAGGAAAACTAATGACAAAAAAAAAAAAAAAAAAAAGGAAAAGCTATTACATTGTAATACATTGTAAGTACAAACCAGAGAAGGAATTGGTTTCAGGCTCAGGAGAATACAGCCTAACCGGAGTTAGGTGTTTAAGAATTTTTTTTTAATGTTTATTATTTATTTTTGAGAGAAACAGAGACAGAGCATAAGCGGGAGAGGCACGGAAAGAGAGGGAGACAGAGAATCCGAAGCAGGGTCTGGGCTCTGAGCTGTCAGTACAGAGCTCAACGTGGGGCTCAATCTTATGAACTGTGACATCATGACCTGAGGCAAAGTCAGATGCTTAGCTGTCTGAGCCACCCAAGTGCCCCCAGAGTTAGGTCTTAATGCAATTTGTGCAACTACCAGCTTGGACTTCATGACTCACAATGTGTCAGCACCCAAGACTTTGCCATCTGATTTCTGAAAAGCAGCAGCATTGTCGTTATTAGGTCAAAGTGTGTGCTTTTAGAACATAGCAGTTATGGGGCGCCTGGGTGGCTCAGTTGGTTAAGCGGCCGACTTCGGCTCAGGTCATGATCTCGCGGTCCGTGAGTTCAAGCCCCGCGTCGGGCTCTGTGCTGACAGCTCAGAGCCTGGAGCCTGTTTCTGATTCTGTGTCTCCCTCTCTCTGACCCTCCCCCGTTCATGCTCTGTCTCTCTCTGTCTCAAAAATAAATAAACGTTAAAAAAAATTAAAAAAAAAAAAAGAACATAGCAGTTATTTCCTAAGAAACCTCCACCAGGTAACCCACAGCACCTAAAAGTAGAATTTACAAGAAAGGAATGTCTCCTATTTGTGAACCCTTCTTGGTCTCCATATAAAAGAGGAGGGCAAGTTGCCTACAGTTGTTTCAGCCAGCATGAGGAGAGAGACTTTTTATATTTATATTTGGTGTGAATTTTCACTGAATGAATTTATAGTGAATGAATTCTAGAAGGCACAAGTGACTTGTTCCCTTTACTTCAGTCAACTGATCTTGAACCTGCCTGAGCTCCACACTGCCAACTCAGAGTCAGGTGGAACGGAAGTGAAGGAATGAAACTTTGTCAATAATACAGCTGATGCCACAGCCATGATTCTGAGCTCTGTGGATTTGAAGGGCAGTTACGTCTTTAGAGTCATAGGAGAGAACTTCACCAAGAGACAGCTGGTCTGAGCCCCTGCTACTTTCCCGAAGATAGTTGGTACAGTGACAGGCATAACACCACAAACACAATGGTTGGGTAAACTCCTAACATCTATTATTCTTTGTTCTTCAATACCTAGTTGGTTTATTTGCCCATTCACAGAGGAATGTGGACCAGAGTGTTCAGAGAGTAAATTGTAATTGCCAACTGGTCCAACGTGGAGACTCTGGAGAGTGTGACTACTTCAGGTGGCTGCCAATGGCTTATTGTGAGACCAGAGACCAGTAATAAATGGCCCTTCCAAACTCAAGAGTTTTACTTACTTGTTGGGAATGATTTGTGGTATTTTATTTTTCAACTATTAAAGCATGAAAGGAATGATCAAAAGTGCCTGAAAGTCTTTGGGGCTTACAACTGAACCAATCTGTGAGGGACAACAGGCAGGAAATACCAGGTTCCCAGAATACATTTGTCTGCCTTCAGCAGTTTGAAGTCCCTCCACTAGGGCCCAAGGAACCACCAGAGCAGCCTGGCAACACAGGCCAGACACCAGCAGTGTGGACGTCACATTTCACAGGGCTCTGTTGTGAATTCAGGGAACACCGATTCCTTCTCAGTGTGCTGTCCGTGAAGCCTACACCTTTTAAAAATAATACTATTTTTTTTAATGTTTGCTTCTTTTTGAGAGAGAGAGAGAGACAGACAGAGTGTGAGTGGGGGAGGGGCAGAGAGAGAGGGAGACACAGAATCCGAAGCAGGCTCCGGGCTCTGAGCTGTCAACACAGAGCTCAATGCCGGGCTCAAACTCATGAACCGTGAGATCGTGACCTGAGCCACAGTCGGACACTTAACCGACTAGGCCACCCAGGCGCCCCCAAAATATTATTTTCATTATCAGAATTTGTTCAGTACCCCTAGTTATGACCACCTTTAAAATTTAACTTATCTCAGAAAACAAAATTAACTTTACAGTAAATATTTTAAAAGTGGTGTTTATTTTTTTTTTTTGAGGGAGGTGGTTGGGTGGGGGCGGGGGGAGCAAGCCCATACAGTTCAGTGAAACCCATTTATGTATTTTTTTTCTTCTTCTGGGTTGTACCTCTTATTAATTTCTCTCCTCATATTCTAGTTCTGAATACTTTGTGGAAAAGTCCTCTTCTTGGACTCAAGAATACTTATTTCCTATGAGATTATGGTGGCATTTTGTTATAATAATAAAAATAACAGCAGTTACTATCATGGATGTGAGACTTCATGTTGACGACCAGGCACATGCCTACTGCTTTATGTGGTTCCAGCATCTCATTCAATTCTCTAGAAACCCTATGAGGTAAACATTTTTACGGCACCAATTAGCACTTGAGGACTCAGGCTCAGCTAAACTGAGAGAGCCGAAAGAACAACCCCAGACTTAAGAATGCTGAAGCCACTCCAGTCTAAAAAACATTTTCATTGTGACCTCACTTTGATTACATGAGCAGATTTCTGAAAAGTGGCACATAAATTGAAGTGTTTCGATTAAATGATTATTAAACCATTAAGCGTGTACATTGAATGGGTGCCTGGGTGGCTCAATCGGTTAAGCATCTGACTTCAATTCAGCTCAGGTCACGATTTCACACGTTGTGGGTTCGAGCCCCACGTCAAGCTCTGTGCTGACAGCTCAGAGGTTGCAGCCTGCTTCGGATTCTGTGTCTCCCTCTCTGGCCCTCCCGCTCATGCTCTGTCTCTCTCTCAAAAATGAATGAACATTAAAAACGTTTAAAAAAGAGTGTACATTGAAGAAACTGGTGGTCAACCTGGGGCAGTGCTAGCATGTGGTTAGAGTAGGGGGGTAGAGTTGTGTTGAAGTTATTTGTGGAGAAAGCACCCTTTATTTGCTTAAATTGTATTTTTCTCCAGATTGCTACCATAGAAATATTTTCTAAAGATGCTTTATTCACACTTTGTATAATATTGAGTATACTTAATGAGTATACTTTTCTTCATGACTGTTATTAATTTGGGATACTTTTTCAAGGCTGATACAGATTATGGGAGCCTAAAACTCTTCTCTTCATAATAAAAACCAGCATCCACTTTTGTATGTGAGTGATGATCTTTGACATTCTTACGTGCCCAGATTTTCTTGCCTCTTTTTCCTTTGAAGAATGTCTGTTCAAGAGATTATGCCAGCATGTCCCAGAACACAGATCTTTCCGCTGAATTCTTTAGTAGTATCAGAATAAAGTTGATTATGAAAGCCATTTTTCCTTATAGATACCCAAGAAGTTTGGTATGCAAATCTGACATTCATGACAACTATGTTACTTGGATTCTAGGAAACATATCACAGCAGTTGACAGATTCATCTCACAGTGGTTTCTGAATGCCTAACATCCCTTCTCCTTTATGGCCTTATATCTTCTACCCAAAGTGCCCATGATCCAAATAAGCCCCTCATTTCCCCACAGTTGTTAAATGATATCAATACTGGGTTTAAAGGATGAATCCCCAGCTTTCATTTTTAACTCTGTTATCTACTAACTGTCAGCCCTTTGGAAATAAAAAAACAAAAACAAAAACATTACTTTTCCAAATTACACTTTTGCATCTGTATAATGATAAAATCATACTATCTATATAAAAGAGCTGCATGAGGCAATGTATCTAAAAGTTCTGCTAAAGAAAACTAAATAAGATGCAAAAACCCTTATATCCACAAGGCATATGTTCTGATTGTAAGGGTCTTCTTTTATAAAGCAACTTGTTGGCCTCCGTAATCTTAGGTGGGTAGAAGAGAGTAGTGTGATACATGGTATGTGGGAGCATTATCTGATGTCTTAGCCTTACCTACTTTCCATTACTATTGAATCCCACCCAGCTCCCTCCCCTCCTATAAGTCACACTTCAGCCTTGCAGCAACTTAACACAGCACTCCTAAAGGAATACCTAAACCTTAGGCTATATGTAGATTCATACAGGGTGTTTGTTTTTTATTGTGGTAAATATACATCATATAATATTTATAGGTTTAACCATCTTTAAGTATGGAGTTCTGTGGCATTAAGTTCATTCACCTGTATCAGCACTATCCCCACCCTCTATCTCCAGAACTTTTTCATCTTCCTCAACTGAAACTCTCTACCCATTAAATAACTTCCTCTTCCTCTCTCCCCCTAGACCCTGGTAACTACTCTGGGTACATACTTTAATTATTAGCAGTAATGGATAAAATAACACTACCTGCTATAATGAACAAGCCCTAATATTTATAATGGTTCAAAACTGTTTGACTCTATAAAGTAGAAAAAGGATGTTCCTGATTGGCAAGCAGTTCTCCCAGCTCTTCTCCAGAATTCTTGCAAATCTGGACTGCTCCATCATCCATATATGGCTCCCAAGGTTCCCATGCTTGACTACCCCAGGCCCACAGGTGAAGGAAGAGAACACAGAGGTGACCACGTGTGCAGATTTTCTAGGCCAGACCTAGAATCAGCACATGTTGTGTAACCTCAAACTCACTGGGTGTGCTTGGTCACATGACCTTGTCTCGCTCCCACAGGGGCTGGGAAATACAGGCAAGCACATGAAGAAGAAATGAGTTTGAGGATGAACCAGCCAGTCTCTGCTATATCAGTCAAATTAAGATTGTATACATGCTCAAGAATCACCATTAATTCCCTTAGAACTTTGTGGGTTTTTTTTCTCTCTTTGGAGACCTAATTTGCCCTGACAGACATTTTAAATATTTCCCCAAACATAATAAAACCACATGGCAAAATTAAAATGCACATATAATTCCACTGAAATGCAAGAGACAGTATCTAGAAATAGAAGACTTAAGTATCAGTTGAGTAGGGACACCTGGGTGGGATGCTCAGTAGGTTGAGCATCAGACTCTTGGTTTTGGCTCAGGTCATGATCCCAGGGCTGTGGAATCGAGCCCCGCATTGGGCTCTGCACTGAGCGTGGAGCCTGCTTAGGATCCTCTCCCTCTGCCCTTCTCCCCTACTTATGCACATTCTCTCTCTCACTCTCTCTTAAAAAAAAAAAAAAAAAAAAGGAGGAGGAGGAGGAAACTGTTGTCTAGTTTAGAAGGAGTTTCTTCTTCACCTGTCAGTAAATTATAAGAGACCAACGAGGATACAAATGTCTACAATAATGTGTGTTCTTAAAGAATACTTTAGTAGTTATTGTTTCTTATATGTTAGCATCTATATTCATAGGGCTTGTCCTCTCTTAATATGTACTACACCTTGCACCATGATCAGATTAATTCATTTGTCTGGAATCACTGAGGCAGTTTTTGATTGGGAAATGAATTCGACACACATAGCTGTGGCTTGATGAACAAGGCAAGTAGACACGTTGCAATTTCTCCTCACGTAGAAAGGAATCTACCCTCCTTCACTAATTGCACTTAACGTAACCACAGGAACTCAAGCTCCATGCACATCAACACTTAGCATCTGCCTTTTCCTTTCATACAATGAGAGAAAATGCATAAATGCATTTGTTGGCAATACTGACAAAGACCGATTTGTGGAATAATTGAAACCTTGATTTCTGTCATTAGCCGGATGTTTACAAAATGCATCTTCCTGTCTACATTCCAGATGTTTCTTCTTATTTTAATAGCTCTTTGTCATGAGTTGTGAATTCTAAATTGTAAAATGTCAAGGGAAAAGACTTTAGTTTGCAAGTTTCATGGGAATGGCATAAACTTGAACTCCCCCAGAACCCTGTAATATTTATTTGTAGGCCCTTCCAATCTATTTCCCATAGTAAGCCAGAGGCCTTGATTTACAGCAGAGTCAACACTAAATGAGAAAGCAGACTTCGGTCCATCTCACTGCTTTGGCACATTAAGTAAATGTTTGGCTAAAAGTACTCATGTTAAAATAATCTTTCCCTGAAACTTCTATTTCCCAGGGAACGAGCATTGAATACATCCCAGCCTGGGTCCCTTCAGCTTACTGTGGGAAACCTGAAGCCAGAAGCCATGTATACCTTCCGAGTTGTGGCCTACAATGAGTGGGGACCAGGAGAGAGTTCTCAACCCATCAAAGTGGCCACTCAGCCAGAGTGTGAGTATGAAAATAGAAGGGCACATTTAGAAACTATTTCTTCTTGCTGGCAATATCCTTGAATCCTGTCATAGAAATTTCTTAAGGTAACAAGATGGAAGGAATATTTCTGAAGCAACCCATTAAACTCGAGGATTTTTAAAGGTAAGATAACTTTTTAACCAAATGGCCTCCCCATTTAGGCCATAATGGCAAATTGACAACTGTAAAGGCCTAATCCATCCACACAATCTACATGTTCACTTCTTAAGTAAGTAACTGACTAACTCTGCCAGCCAGGCCTTTATCATCCACATTGGGTATCGGTCTCCTCCACTGATTTTTTATGGGGTTAGACAAGTTTGTCTATCAAGAATGTACCATCAAAGGTGAAAGAACAACCATATAGGACTTCCAAATACAGGGACTTATCAAATAACTTAAACATGCACTGAATGCCCTTAAGGAGATTCCAAAAGCAAGCCACAGCTCAAGAAATAAAAAGAGATAATCACTATTGGGCAATCTCATGATCCTCTAACTAAAATCACTACATTAAACCACATCTTCACAAAGTAAAACAGTTGAATGTTCTTTGACCATGTTATAATTCACGGATTTCTACTTTTAAAATGGAATAGCTCCAAAGCTAAACAGTTGAAAGATGTCAATCTTATAAAATTTTGTCGTTTTTTTTCTATTAAACTTCTAATGTTATTTGGAAAGATTGATTACTGATGAGCAGTTTGCCAGCTTTATCTTGTTAAAATTTTTAAAAATTATAATCAAAAGTCTAAATGAAATGAATGACTACTTGTAACAAACTACATTATTTAGACACCTAGTTGTATCTACTCCTTTTTCTTTTCATTCATGATACTATTCTGTTTGGGTTCCTGTTCATTTTGTTTTTAAAAAAAACCTATGTTTCATTTTAGAATCATCTCACATGCTTTTGGAAGATGGTGAAGTAGAAATTAGAAATCTTTTAATTGATAAATATGAGGAAATAATCTTTGCATGTCAATTTTTGGGTATTTTAAATTAGCATGTTGATGAAGAGGGAGCAGTAACCCTCTGATATGTAGTGTAGTGCTGGTTTTATGCTCTATACTTGGCAAAATCTACATGCTTCTTTTTTCTACTCAGACAAGGTCACAAAGACTAAATGTTAAGAAATTGGAATAAAAAATGTGTTAGTGGTTGGAGAGAGGGCTGAACTGTACAAATCTTAGAAATATTTGCCTCATAGAAATAAAATGCCAAACAGCATCTTTAAAGGCATAGTATGTACAGGTATCAGATAATGTTTAGGAAATACAGGCTCCAACACAGAATCCAGAAGCTACAGCAGGGCACTAAGCCACATTCCATGCAGTACATTAGGTGACATCACTGGTTGTTATGCCCATAAATGAAGCCAGTTCTATCTCTAAGTATATGTTCTTGAGAATGTTTTTAGTGTTTGTATTTAAATCACTAAATAATGCCAACTTCCATTTCACAATGTCTATGTTTTAGTCATCAGTTTCTTTATTAACTTATTCTTTATAGATCATATATAAAGAGAATCAATAACTTTTATGAATATATGATATTTATAATCAACAAAGTTGAATAAAAACAAATTAGGTAATATGTGTACATATATATATATATACATATATATATATATATACACACACACACACACATATATATATAATTTTTTTAAATGGTGCATGCCATGTTGTATGCAGACCAACAATTTAAAAACTCATCAGAAACTCTCTAAAGGAAAACCTCATTTAATTTTGTAATGGTAGAACATAAATGTTAAAAGCTTATTTATTTTCAAAAGATCCAATTTCTGTGAATTATCTGAATTCTTTACTTCCTAATCTTAATGGTATCCTAAGAATTTGTTTTAGTGTACATTTCAAGGCTGACTGGCCATGATTATATTATGTTTCTGATAAAAACCATAGGGAGACAGCCTTGTTTTTTTAAGACTGAGCAACATTATTTTTTCTTCTATCAATTCCATTGTTTCTAAGTATCCAACTAAAAATATCAATTTATAGAGTTTTATTTTTAACTTACTTTCTCTTATGCCAACTTTTCAAAGCCAAGGGACAAGAAAGTATTTTTCATTTGACCCTGACTCATTTCATGAAAATACTACTAATGATATAATATTTTCTACCATATTCAATATCATTAATAAAAAGAAAATCAGACAGTGATTATTTGTATCACACATATGGCCTTAGCTTATAAAACAAAAACAGTAACATAATTCAATTTATAAATATGTTTAATGAACATCTGCTATGTTCCTAATACTGTTTCCAGCCATCTGAAGCATGTTAGAAAAGCATATGTGTGTAATGAAATAATAGCACTTATGGATTTCAGAAGATTCTTAAGGAGGCAAATATTCCAAATGTGTAACAATAACAAAACAAAGTAAGGGAACTTGTAGGAAGTTGTTAAGTGAAATATTACCATTTCAATCATGGGTTTGCATGTGGGCCCATTACCTGGGATGGTTGAGGCATAGTGTCTAGTTATTTTTGTATTTTTAAATTACATCATGCCTGCTTCCTCAAGCAAGTGCTGTATTTCAAAGACAGCTGCCTTAGCCCTTTTGTATGTCTTCCATTCCTCCTCATTCAGTAAGTAGTCTGAGAATTTGTGCAGAGGACCTTATGTGTGTGCTGGTTTCAGTAAGCATTTACTTTGCTTAGAAATTAGCATAAATGATGATAAAACTAAATGCCTGACTGAATAAAGTATGTTGCTTGTTAGAACTGTTGTCTGATATAAGTGATCTTTTCCCCAGAAAATGAAATGTAGAATCTTTCTGCTTTGGTAACATGAAGGAGCTTAGAATTTTTTCACCAAGGGCATAATAATGACCTTAGAATTCTAACCATGTGTTGGCCTTTAATAACAGCATCATTATTAAATCACTTCTGTTCTTACTGCTGCATGGAGTAAGAATTCTTTCCTTTATAGGCAGTTGTTTACTTGAATGGGGGTGGGGAGTGACCTGATTCTGTTTTGTTGAGAATTGCCTTAGATAATTCCCCTCTTACTTAGTAGATACATAGATAAGAATAAATCAAGCTAGATAAACAGTACATTCAGAATATCCTTTAGATGTACAAAACAGTTAGCCAACTCCTTCAATTCATTTACATTAAGAATACTGTGTAGCTCACTTGCTGTCTTTATTACAGACATTAGAATAAATAAATTATGTTATCATGACTAATAGGTACTATATGTGTATTTTATCTTCTGTTGTTAACACAAAATGCCATTTTGGCAATTTAAAAATATGTCTAGGATAAGGAACACTTCATCTTCTTCAAGCCTGCTTGATAGTGTACCAATTGCTGAGGAAGATGGAACATTCTAGAGATCCTGTGCTTCATTTCCTCTCCTCTCCTCTCTTATTTCTCCTTTGTCTCTCTCTCTCCTTTCCTCCCCTTCTAGCCCCACACCCCCCCCCCTCCTCAGCTTATGAGCCTACTGTTATTTTTTTTAGAGGAAGTTCAAAGGCTGATTTTATTATTTGGCTAAAATTCAGAATTTAGAGGCAAGGGAGGTGGGCAATTCTATCATTATTACTTTCCCTGACAAAATGATCTCATCTTTTGAAAATGGGCTTCATCTGGGTATGCATTTGGTTGCTCCTTTTATCACTGTTTTTCCAAATATGATGTAGTAATTGTACACTAAAATTACATAGCTTTTATACAAATTGAATTTCAAGTTTTCCATAATATTTGAAAATATTAACTCTATTATGAAAACCATATTCTCAAGGAATAAACACTAATGGAAAATATGTCTGAAATATAAATCAGCCAGCAACTGTTTCTAAAACTGCATACATTTTGTAGTAATCATTTAAAGAGATCAACAGCCCCAGATCCAGTTTATGAAATAATCACCCAGAATAGAAAAGCTTGATTTAAAGGAAGGTTTATGTCCCCTGATTATATCTTCCTTTTGCTAAACCCTTGCTTCTTCCCCCTGCCTTTATGGTGTGTAATTTCTCCACTGTATTATCAGCTGGATTTAAGTCCCTGCCTGCTTAAGACTTGTCTAATCTTTTCATACCACATGTGGAGAGTTTTTGAATTATTATTTGGGGTCCTTTAAGATGCTGTTAAGGCAGTTTAATCGTGAAGAATGTTAAAATGGACCACATACTGGCCTAGGGCTTCAGTTAGAATGGGAAGCCTATTTGCTAGACCACAACCCAATTATCCACAAAACCCTTTTATACTTGAGTTGTGAGTAATATTCTTAGTCCATTATATTTACACTGAAAAGATGAGTGAAATCCACCCCCCCCAGGTTGAGTCACTTTAGAATATATTATCCAGAAGCATAGGCATATTTTCTTTTTTCCCTCCTTCCATGGATATTCATTCATTTATAAACTCATTCATTCATTCATTCGAATAGGGCTCTACTTGTACAGTTGTTATGAGGGAAATGAGAAATTTCTGAACATCATTTGTTCAATATTAGTACCTGAATCCTAGGGCAAGTTTCTTAATCCTTGAGACCTCAGTTTCCCTAACTATAAATTGAAGATATGGTTTATTCCTCTTCTTTCTAGAAGAAATGTGATAACATATGAGAAGCTCCTGAGTCTTCCCTGGCATCAAGTAGACAGTCAATAGAGAGAAACTCCCTGCCCCTGACAGGATCAAATGGAAACATAATCCCAACTGCCCTGCACTTAACAAACAAAGTGGGACACTCAGTAGGTAATAAAGTTCATATAATACCTTTTTGATAGTTTGGAACTAGCTTGATTACTATACAAATCAGCCATTTATATATTTTATTACTTTTCCCCTAATTATCATCTGCCTATAATTTATCAGGCCATTATAGACTAGGTTGTCATCTCATCTTGCCTAATGTATATCTTTGTATCCCTAACTGAACTTTGAGGTCTATTATCAGAAAACATACCATCATCCCATTAAATGTGTCACAACATTGCCGTCTTATGAATAACTGGTTACTTAAAATTTGCTGGTAAAATCTGAGCCATACTTATTATATGGCCAAGGTATTAAATTCCAATTATATTTTTACTTCATCATGATTCTGTAAATTAAGAAAATCAAGTAAATCATAGTTCTGTCTAGCTCATTTATTTTATAACTCGAGCTGCTTTTCAATTATTAACTGTACTGCATGGTGATTTGAGTGAATATTTGGGATGACTGTGGTGGCAAAGTTGACCATGAACCAATGAACAATGCATGGTCATGTGCATGACTGTAGGTTAATCATGGAAAGAAATAATGATAAGCATTGACATTCCATCTTTTTTTGGTAGTATACAAATGCTGATGCAATTTAAAAGTCTCTCATTGCAAAACATGCTTTTAGGTTTTACAAATACAAGGTGGGAGACATTAAAGACTTATGGTTTGGCATCCTTAGTGAGAGAAGCCTTAAGGAATCCATTTGTATATAATGGTCAGTTAGGTGAGGTATTATGTCTTTTATAATGACAATTCGAGGTAGGCTTGGAAGGATGGGTTGTTTAATCATACTAGAAGAGTTCAGAGCAAGTGTGAATCACTCTGTAGTTCATTCATTCATTTATTCATTCAATCAAAAATTGTTTTTCATGTTAAGTTCGAGAACTTCACTCTCCAGTACAGTAACTATTAGTCACATGTGTTTATTTAAGTGCATTGGAGTAAAATAAAATTTAAATTCAGACACAGTAGCCATATTTCAGTTGTTAAATAGCACTTAAAACTTACATAAAATTGAGAACTAAAAATTCAGTTCCTCAGCCTAATTAGTCACATTTCAGTGGCTTATATATGACTATTGGCTACTATGTGGGATGGCATAGAGAACATTTCCATTATTGCAAATAATTCTATTGGACACTATCAATCTAGACACTAATTTAGTGCATGAAAATACAAAAGCGAGTCAGACATTGTTCTGACTCTCAAGAACTAGTAGTCTAGTGGCAACCATTTTAAGCAGAACTTTAAAAACATTTAACAGATTAGTGCTCTTTGAATGTTGAAAAGTGAATTATACATTGAATTAATATAAAAGATTTATTTTTCAAAGACCAGAGAATCTAGATTTCAACATCTTCTTCAGTTAGTTACTTAAAGGTCTCTAAATATTTTCTCAGGGTAAAAAATGTAAGTACCTTTAAAGATGAAGGACAAAGATGATGTGTTGCTTGATTCAGCAGTGGGACAGTCTAAGTTCCATTTCCCCAAAGGCTTCTCTTGGCTCACTGTTATTCTCTTTTACTCTGAGCATAAAGCATAATTTAAGCTTCTTCCATTGGTGGAATCAAACATTTAGAGAAGTTATCTGCTTGGTGAAAAATTAAACAGAAATTATTATGTATGTATGCTGGTATGTATATATATATGTGTATACACACACATATGTATAGATGTATTAGAGACTTTGAAGAAAGAGGACATGGAAATATAATAATAGTAAGACGTTTTGAGGAAGTATGGGTATCCAGTCTGGGATAAAGATGTTTCCCCCCAGAATAGATTGATTTTAGGTTTAATTGCATAGTTTGGTTATATACCCTATTAAAAATGAAAGTAGGTTGCTGGCTAAACTGAAGTAGAGCAAAATGGAGCTTGAGCATCTTTAGGGATATTGTCATTATGCTGGCACAGCCAAATAAAAATCTACTCTAAAGATAAAACAGCTGAGCTGAGTTTTTTTATGGAACTCCTTCAATTATATTCGATTCTGTGGAGAGCTGGTGAACATGACTAGTGAAAAATACAGAAAGAGAGTATGGTATTTATACATGTAAATATACCTCATATTTATACATCTGTATTTATACCCTCTCTTGAGAAGCTTTGTTAATCTATGCAGTCTATAAACATTTATTGAGCACCTACCTACCAAGTGTCAAGGCCTCTATAGGTGCTGAGGATAGAAAGTAAAAAAAGATGAACAAAATATTACCAAAAAAGTTAGGGATGAAATTTTTGATGAAAATATATCTGTAAGATACATTGTTCTAAATCATACTGTGAGATCAAATTGTTTCCTCTTTTTTTTAACCTAAAGTTACAGTTACAAGGCATTAGTGTATAAGTACTATATAATTTAACGCATATATATCAGGTTATGGTATTATAACACTTAACATAAAATTATATAACACAATATCATTAGCACAATCACATAGATGCTGTTTAATACACATAATGTTATAGATATAGTGTTTTCGTGTGAAATATTAGTGTAATTTAGAAAGGATCATGTCAAGAAACTTACAGTTGACTTAACCTAATATGATACCTAACCAAAATTAAATCACTTCATTTTTTTATGGATTCTTTTAACCACAGCTGGTATTCTGCCTGCTATAATATATGATAAATCTTACATGCTATACAAAAGGGCAATAATGGGACTATTGTGCTCTAACTCCAATGTTCCTGAATTATATTGTTTTAATACAGATATTATTTCTACTCTGTAGGAAGATATCTAGGCAAAAGAAACCCATAACAGGTCTATTCTATGAAAAACTCTTTTCTTTCTCAGCCCAAACTTTCCACCTTGGGAAGCCTCAAATCATCCCCAGTATAGAAATTGAGTTGGGCCATCATTTCTAATTATGGGATATTTGACAGGTACAAGGGGTTGCCATGGGTTGAAATCGAAAGATTTTAAGGTGATGATATGCAGTTACTGCCTTGGATCGCAGCTGTTAAAACCAGAGTCAGGATGTTGCCGTCAATGCTCAGGAGAAAATGATTGTGAGGTTTTTATCAACTGAAAGTCAAACAGTAGAACTCTGAGCCCATGGTTGCACACGTAAGTTACTAATTACCACCTAATTAAAGCTATAATTGGTGTTCCAAGTTCCAAGTGGAAGAAAAGTGGAAGATGGTTAAGAACAGTGATTCAGAAGTCAGACTGGTTTTGAATTCTGGCTTTTTCATTTACTAGCTAACTGGGGTAAGCTAGTTATGCTAAGGCACAGTTTCCTTGTGTATAAAAGAAAAACATCTTTCAGGAATGTTGTAAATTTAAAAGAGCGTCTATAAAATGGATCACAACAATACATCCTCACATGATTATTCAGAGAATTAAATGAGATGATTAGTGTAAAAGACTTAGCCTGCTACCTGGTACTTTGCCAAACCCTCAATAATGGGCGCTCCTCTAATCATGCATTCCTCCATTCTGGATTCTCATTATTCCTCATGTAATCATGTTCCTTAACACTGCGCATAATTGGTTCATCTCTATCTCTGTACTTTTCACATGTGTTTGAAATGATCTCCTTTTTCTTTGGGTTATTTCATAAGTCTCTTCTATTTCTATTTTAAGATCTTATGTGGGGCGCCTGGGTGGCTCCGTCGGTTAAGCATCCAACTTCGGCTCAGGTCATGATCTCACAGTTCGTGGGTTTGAGCCCCACGTCGGGCTCTGTGCTGACAGCTCAGAGCCTGGAGCCTGCTTCACATTCTGTGTCTCCCTCTCTCTCTTCCCCTTCCCTGCTCATGCTCTGTCTCTCTCTGTCTCAAAAATAAATAAACATTAAAAAAAATAAAAAGATCTTAAGATTTTTAAGAGCAGAGAGCAGAAAGCCGACTCTCACTAAGTCACCACATGGATCAGTCTCTTAGTCTGCATAAGCTCATTTTTCACTCCCCATATTTGTTTGAACCCTATCAGGCCATTCATTTATTCATTCAACAAGTATTCATCTTGTACCTCCAAAGAGCTACCCTGTATTTTCCAGCACTGGGAATTCAGCAGTAAAAAGACAAAGTACTTATCCTCATGGGGTGTTTATTTTAGTGATAGGGATGTACAATAAACCAATAAAAATAAAGCATGCAGAAGAATAAAACAGCTTAAGGGGGTATAGAATGAGGAGAATAGAGGTGATTCTAGAAAGGAAAGTCAGGAAAGCCTTTCTGGAGAAGGGGCATTTAAGGGGATATCTGAATGAATCTGGGGGGAGGGTGCCGTCAAAGATCTTGGGTGGAGACATTTGAGCCAAAGAGAGTAGCAAGAGCCAAGGCCCTGGAAAGGAAGCACAAGAAGACCACCATGCTACAGGAGAGTGGAGAGGAGAGAGGGAGAGGGAGAAGTGGAGACAGAGGTCGACAGGTGACTGGGCCAGGCCATGAAAAGCCTTGGAAGCCACAGTAAGGAAGGTAGATTTCATACTCAGTGAAGAGACATATATATAAGAGGGAGTAACATACCCTAATTTTCACATTTAAAGTGAGAGTGAGGAGAATAGAAAGGAGGCTAATGCAGTGGTTTAGTCAAGAGATGTTGGTAGCTCAAGTTTTGGTGTTAGGATTCAAGATATCTTTAGAAGGTAGGGACAAGACTGGCTTCACGGTATGGGATGGAGAAAAGACAGGAGTCCAATTTACCATTAGGTTTTTGGCCTCAGAAGCTAGGTGAATCATGGGGCCTGTTGTTGTAATCAGAAGACTAGGGTGGGAGCTAGCTTGAAGGGTGTGTGGAAAAATCAAGAATTAATTTTTGACACATTAATTTTAACTGTTAAATTCATTTTCTTTTCTTTTTTTTCTATATTTATTTATTTTGAGAGACAAAGAGAGAGAGAGAGAGAGAGAGAGAGAGTGAACATAAGCCAGGCAGAGGCAGAGAGAGAGGGAGAGAGAGAATCCCAAGCAGGCTCAGCACAGAGCCTGATGTGGGGCTCAATCACACAAACTGTGAGGTCATGACCTAAGTGGAAATCAAGAGGCCAACGCTTAACCAACTGAGCCACCCAGGTGCCCCAAATCCATTTTATTTTCTAAGCAGACTGTGCTTGAGGAATGTGTCTAATATTTTGAATATAAAAATAAAAGAAAATGTCACATTCTGCTGGGTCGATGGCCAAATGAAATGTGGTGTTTAGCTTCTAATAGTGGAAAAGCTGAACAATTGGAAAAACGTGGAAGAATTCTCCATGTTGTAAACTGTAAAACTTCTGTGCCCAAATGTCCCTAATGAATGCACTACAGAGATATGCACACTGCTGTGCACAGCCGACACTCATAAATTTGTCCATCATAGAGAAGCTTCCTTCCCGGAAAACCTCCCTATAGAACAGTGAAATGTAATTTGATGTGGCTGCTACCAGCAAGAAGTGCCTAAAAGGAGCTCTGATCTGCAGCCCAGTCTTCCAGCTGCCGAGATTTTCTAAGGAACCTATCCAAAAGGGGCAACTTACTGCCAAAATAAATGTTAGCCCGGAACCAGCTTGTTTTCTGACATGTACTTTGCCTGTGTTCATTAAACAGGAGATTGAATTCTAGTGGGATGTCTGTTCACAAAAGATCCAGAGGTTGAATCACCTGTTCGCTCTGAGACTACATAGGAATTTTACCAGCGGAAGCCTGGTTTAGGCCCAAGTGGAGGCCACAGAATTAAGGAGGAATTTGCCTTTTGTCTTCCAACATTTCTTTACCCTTTTCTCTATCTTGAAGGGTCTTCTATCCCTCATTACCTCAGAGTCTAACGTATTTACCCAATGATCTGAAACATAATGTTGAATCCATAGAATAGCTTTGACATGGTGGATCCCAATTTTGGAATTTTGCAAAGAGTAAACTTTGGGATCAGAGAGTTAAGTGACTTAGGGTGGGTCAGCATACTGGTGGCATCAGCAGACCTATGTCTAAACTGCTATGCTTGCAAAAATTGTGTTTACTTTTGTTTGTTTTTGTTTCTGAAAACAGATACAACACTGAACCAAAAGCAAAAGACAGGGGTTCAAGATTGTGGTGTTCTCTATATTCTGCTATATATTTTTGAGGAAGTCAGTTACCTTTTCTAATTCTCAATTTCCTCTCATAAAATAGGGATCATACTGCTTGTATTAACATCCAAGGGCTGCTCTATGAAGTGCAACACATTAAGCAGTTTAAAACAACAGAAATGTATTCTCTGACAGTTCAGGAGACGAGGAGTCTGAAACAAAGGTGTTAGCAGAGCCACGCTCCCTCTGTAAGCTCTAGAGAAAAATCCTTCTTTGCTGCTTCCTGGTTTCTGGTGGTTTCTGGCAGTCCTTCTCCCGGGTCCACGTCTCTGTGTCTCTTTGCCTCTTTGTATAAGAACACCCATCATATTGGATTTAGAGCATGCCCCAATGCAGTATGACTTCATTTAACTTAACTGATCATATCTGCGAAGGCCTTTCTGGGTATGCATGAATTTTGGGGGATGCCATCCAGTCCAGAACACATGCCCTGCCCTACAAATCACAAAGATTTGTTAGTAAGATTCCAAGTAATCTGCGCAAGGACTAAGCAAACTATGAGGTGTGTATATATACTTTTATTAGTCAAACTACCTTTTTCATTTAAAAAATAATCTCAACCATTGTCCCTCGAGCAGAGAAGTGTTGAGAAACATCCTTCGTTTTCTTAAAAGCATACTTGATATGCCCCTACCTTCTTCCTCTCTCCACAATTCTAACCCTGCCTTGTAGGCTGTAGGACATAGTGCTTTCTGTATATTAAAGACTACAAACTGCTCAGGTGGCCCTAAGGGGACTAACAAGTGAAAGGAATCATCTGGATAACGAAGTTTGCAGAAGCTGTCAGTGAGGACTGTTACTGACACCAACTACACACTTAGATTTCCACGGTTTTATCTTCACTTGATAAAAATCCTATGAGCATTTCTTCCTGAATGTTGATGGGAGCAAGTTGACTCTGATTTTAACAGCTACAACCTAAAGTAGTAATGGTGTGTCATCACCTTGAAACCTTATAAGTTCAGCCCCTAGCAACCCCCTATACCTGTGAAATATCCTGTGAGCAAGAGTTCTGGCCCAACCCAACTCCCAAGGTAGAAATTATAAAATTAAATGTGTCAAAATTAACATTGTCAGAGCCTGGATTTGAATCTAATATAACATTCCTGCCACAATGTGCGTACGTGTATGTGTGTGTGTGTGTGTGTGTGTGTGTGTGTGTGTGTGTGTGTACAAACTAAGATTAGCCATAATAATTTTAAATAAATAGAAAAAATAGTTAATTGAAAGTTAACTGCATTTTAGCAGTTCTTTAATGAGTTAAGATTCTTTTTACTTCAGAAAAAACAGCCATGACAGGATAATGTTTTAAAAACGTCCTTGGGGCACCTGGGTGGCTCAGTCGGTTAAGCAGCCAACTTTGGCTCAGGTCATGATCTCGCAGTCCGTGAGTTCAAGCCCCGCGTCAGTCTCTGTGCTGACAGCTCAGAGCCTGGAGCCTGTTTCAGATTCTGTGTCTCCCTCTCTCTGACCCTCCCCTGTTCATGCTCTATCTCTCCCTGTCTCAAAAATAAATAAAAACGTTAAAAAAAATAAAAATAAAAACGTCCAACATTATTGTGCTTAAGCCAGTCTGAATGAGTTATGCTAACTCTACTGCTGAGGAACATGCTAGATATATAATTTCTACTTTATGTTATAAATCACTTACTTGATCTTAACCCTTCATCTATGGTCTTTGTTCAAAGTCTTATCCTACAACTTTGCAATGACATAAAAACTATTATTACTTCCATTTTTCAGGGGGGCTAGTTGGCTTGTAGTTCATCCAAGCTCTTCACAAAAATTCTTAATACTCCTAGAAATAACTTGCTGCTACTTCTGGTGGTATGTTTCATCATTTAATATACTATTTAATCACAAATAACAATGTAATAATAGACTTAACATATTACTGACTTAGATTATACCAACAGCTTGATTAATTTTATCACTTTGAATGTGATTTGTTCTATATCCTCTCTGTTATTTAATGTTCTTATAGTAATTTTACCACTGTCTTTGGTAATATTGAATTTTCCCCCATTTCAATGCATGAGTTCTTGAATTAGCCTGGTGGCATTGCCTATATCTGCAATGTTCAGTATGGTAGCTACTAGCCACAAGTGGCTTTTAGCACTTGAACTATGGCTTGCCCAATTTAAGGTGTAAATGTAAAATAAACACACGATGTTAAAGAGTTAGTATGGAAAGAATGTAAAATGTCACAGTAACAAATCTTACATTGATTATATTTTGAAATGATAAAATTTAAGTTTATTGTGTTAAATATATATTATTAAAATTAATTTTACTTACTTGATTTTTACTTTTTTAATGTGGCTTTTTAAAACTACTATGAACATTCATGGCTCACATTTATACTAAACAGTGATGATCTACATGTATACCCTTCTGTCTTACATTCAACCAGGAATAAGCCAAGAAGATCGCCAATCTGGTGTTAAATTGAGTTTGGGAGTTACAAATATAATAGGTAAACTTAACCCTTCTCAAAGAAATAGTAATTAAAGTCTTGCCTTAATAGCATTCATATTTAGTCATTATCTTCCTTATTTTACTCTGCATTTACTAGATATCATAATCAATAGCCTTTGAATGTTTGAGTTGAAGGTATTTTCTTCCTACTGGTCTGACACTTTGTGGCACCAATGCAAATAGAAGCAATGGACTTGGGCTTGGAGAAAGAAAGGAAGCCTTGGATCCAGAGTTGCGCACCAGTGTCCCTGTGTAAAGTCGTCGTCCAACTTCTGTGAGATGATTTACTGCAGTAGTCTATTTGTCTTCCTGCTGCTATCTCTGAGCAAGCCTAAATCTTCCATGTGGTTAATAAACTTCTTATCTTTTGAATACTGAAAATAAAATAAACTTAATCCTCAGGGTGGTTCAGTCAGCAGACCGGGAGCCTTTTAGATGCTTCTTAGAGATAGAGGACAACTAGGTTTTCTGCCCTGTGCGATTATCAATCTTCCCCTTGCATGCATGTATGTGTAAGGGCGTTAAAGGTGCTTCTCAGTGATAAATGTCAGTGGAATCACAAAGTGAATATTAATTTCAGTATTGTCAAGGTCAGATGTGTACCCAAGTTCATTGTTAGTGGAGTTTTTATTGTTGCTACTGTTAGGAAAGATATTTTATCTTGGGCTCTTTTTTCAAGAATCAGGGGAAAAGGGGAACAAAATTTCTTAACATGCGTATACATTACTCAGAAAAAAGTGCCTTAGCACAGCTTGATCCATTAACTGGGGTAATTATTTTGAGTGCTTTAAGAAAGATCAAAGTATGGGTTTAGAGGATCTAAGTAAGGTGGGGATAAAACAAACAGATGATCACAAAATCTGGAGACTTGTTGATGTTCCTGAAACGTGGCTAACTATATATAGAAAAAGAAAGACAAAAATCCAGGAGAAATAAATAAAGAAGAAAATAAAAGTCTGTGATTTGAGGCCATTCATTGAAGTAGGGTATGAAATTAATGGCTAGAACCTCAAGAAATTAAAAGAGAAATAAAGATGAAGAAAAGTATTAGGTTATGACTGTCCCTCTGGGGATAAATAAGCCACTGGACATGTCTGTATGTAGTGAATTACCTCAGACCCAACAGTGGGTAGCAGTGCTGTGATATTCACCTGCTAATACACCCATACCCGCACACCTGCCGGGTCTAGTTTTAGTGGAGTATTGACTGTCTTAGTGAACAACACCAGAAACACTCAGCAGTGCAAGTCAGAAATACAGGAGTCATTCTTGGTGCTTCCATCCTCCTCACTGCCCTACCTCTGATACCTCAAATGCTGCTGATTTTATCTTCCATGTATCTCTTGAATCCCTGCCCACTGCCATTGTTCTTATTCCAGCTATTAACAACTGTCTTAGCTACTATGGAATATTCTCCCAACTGGTCTCCCAACCTACATTCACCGCCTTCAATTCACTCATTATGTAACTAACAAAATACAACATGCTTAAACTCATCAATTCCTTATCAGGGGCTCCTGGGTTGCTTAGTTGGTTGAGTGGCTGACTTCAGCTCCAGTCATGATCTCACGGTTCGTGAGTTTGAGCCCCGCATGGGGCTCTGTGCTGACAGCTCAGAGCCTGGAGCCTGCTTCGGATTCTGTGTCTCCCTCTCTCTCTGCACCTCCCCCCCACACACACACTCACGTTCTCTCTCTCTCTCTCTCTCTCTCTTAAAAATAAATAAACATTTAAAAAGAATAAAAGATCAAAATCATTCCAAGGCCTTTAAGACCCAGTATGGTCTTGCCCTGGCAACCTCTCCCACCTCATCTGAATCCCTCATCTCTTGGCTCCTTGTGTCCTGCCATCTTAGACTATAAGTTCTATGGAAGTTTTCATTGTTTGCCCCACCAATTCTCCCAAAGCCTGGTACACTGTAAAAACTTAATTAATATTTATTGAGCATAAATATTGTGTGCCAGATGCTGTTCATAAATTGTTTATTATGAATCTCCACAACAAACCCATGGGGTAGGTATTAGTATTAACCCCATTTTTAAGATAAGAAAAATTAAACTCATAGGTACTAAGTAGCATGAGCTGGCCACATAGCCTGAGCAATGGTACTGGATTTGAACGCAGAGTCTCTCATTCTGGAGCCCATATTCTTTACCATTAGTCTCTCTCACCAAAGCTTATTAGATGGGATCTGTTTTTTGGCATTTTCTGCCTCAAAGAGAAGCCCAGATCTCCCATTTCTGTGAAAACTATGTGTTAGGAGAATAAAGTTCGAAATTTCTTCTTTAACTTATGGTCCCTCCCAAAAGAACCAGTTTACCCAAGGCAGTTCCTTATCTTTTAAAGCCTGGAAATAGATAAACAATAAATTTCTTTCCCAAAGAGATAGTATCTTTTTAAGATAGGATCTTTTTGTCATAATGTGGAAAAACCTACTCACTTGAGGATCTGAAAAAGATTGCCACTTCCTTCTTCTCTAATAAATGGCAGCAGGGGTCTTTTATAAAAGCAATCTATACAAGTCATTTATTGCTCTATTAAAACTACAAACATCAAATATTGATTCTTCCCATACTGACCATAACACAAAGCAACTCTGAGAAAGGTTGCTGGGATTTAGTTACATTATCACCATGGGAAACACTCCGGGTTGCACATAAGCTGAAGACACCTGCTTCTCTGATGCATATCTATTTATAGAGAACTGACATTTTTGTGTGCAGAAATACAATCCTGAAGTATATGTGAGCCACAAATAAGTGTGAAACAAGCAAGAGGTCTGTGCATGCCCTTGCTGGGAATTTCTGCTTGCAGATCTTCCGTAAGAATTAAACATAAACGTATGATCTACATAAGAACAGTAAAAATAAGTCTATGTGGAGTATTTATAAGGAAGATGAAAGGCTTAACTTCTATGTGTTATTATGACAAAGCAGGCAAACCTCCACTCTTTTGGCCACATTTGGTTTGTAAATGTAATCCTAATTCAGGGCTCCTGCTGTACACATCCCAAGCAGGCTCCATGCTCAGTGCAGAGCCTGATGCGGGGCTGGATCCCATGACCCTGGGATCCATGACCTGAGCAGAAATCAAGAGTTGGATGCCCAACTGACTGAGCCACCCGGTTGCCCCCAACAATCTTGAGAATTAAGAAGATCAAATACTCGTTCGTCCAACTGTCTGTTGAGGGAACCAAACTATGGAATAGTTTAGAGGACTTGAGTCCAGATAGCAATATCATCTACCATGTTATTTGGAACACTTGCTTCTCTATATAGCCTCATATAATCCTGGCAATAGCCCTGTTGTGTAGAAATGTTGTGTAGAAAATGATGTGCAGGGTGTTTAAATAATTTGGCCTAAGCATACAGTGTTATGGAATGGCGGGAGGGGAGGGGAGTTGATCAAGGATTCAGAATTAAGGTGCTTTATTTCCATTTGTGGTATTTTCTTTTTCACTAGTTATCTCAGAGCTAGTTTTCACCTTTCCATTATTTCTGTCTAGAATTTCTTAAAAGTTCCTGGCAATTTCTTGGAATATTCACCTGTTTTGTTTTGTTTTTTCTTTTCTGAATACTTATTCCCACACTGAAGTTTTAGTGTGGGGATCTTCAAATAAAATGGATGAATTTTTTAACTTTCATCAAGTATCTTGAAACACACCATATTTTTAAAAAACTGGTAGAATATTATTTGATTTGTGGATAATGCTAGCAAAATAGAAAAAGAAGTGAATAATTGAAAATTCTATGCTTCTGGTTGTTTCCTCAATATGAGATCAGTGGTGCCATCTTTAATTTAGTTTATTTTGGAATTCTTCTCATTATCTTTACTTAGAGGCCTCACTGTTGGAAGCCTTCCCCAAGCTATATGGTTCTTCTCTCTTTACCAGCTTGTAAATTCTATTCTGAAAAAGCTAATTTCAAGGCCATTACCCATCAAACTCATTTTTGCTGACTCATCAGATTCTTTCTTCACACCTGAACTTCCTTGTCCTTTTTCCATCAGTTCATCTCTTAATTGTTCTTCCAGAAATATTCTTGACCAAATTACCATAACCATTTCTGATTATAATTTCTAGAATTCTTATATAATTCATTGTCTGCCCAGAGAGGTTTTAATCTTGGTTATATGTGGTCTGTTGTTCACATCTAGGTGTTTCCTGTGTGTGTGTTTTCTCTGTCCTACTAAATTCCTTGAAAATTTCTATCATAATAAAATATTTCATAATACTAGAGGCAGCACTCTATCCTAAACACATAAAACCTATGAATAGACTTTAAAACCAGCTGGTACTTTTATCTAAAATGAAATGTAACATAATGGAAAGTAACCCAACCCAAGCTATTCTGAAAAAAATTATAAGGGAGGAGAAAAATGTATGATTGAATTTATATTACATCTAGCCTTCAGTAACATGGAAACTTAAACACATTTGGCTAAAAACTTAGGTTTTTAGTTTCAATGTTTGGTATCTTTCAGGCAACTTTTCTAGATCATAAAAACAATTGCTTTTGACATTACTTAGAAACCTCCAGTTTAAATGGTTTGAGAACTTAGGTTTGAGACCTCAGTTGTGCCATCAGGAATCTACATTTTCCACTACACTTTACATTTCTACGCATTGCCTGTTTTCTAAAGTGAAGTTCAAAATACTTGGCATACTTCACCAAGGCTATTACTACTTGACTATGTCAAGGAAAAGCCTGAGCTACCCCACTGAAAAGACCTTATCTTGAAGTCAATTTCTGAAATCACTTTTGTTATCAAACTGCTTCTAGTTCTAGGATGAATCACAAGATTACTTTCAGTACTATTTTTTTTTTTTTTTCAGAGAGAACCATTAAAGTTTTTTCTACTACACTGTCAGAAACATCCATCATTTAATATGTTAGCATATATGTGTATACATGTGTATATATATAAGGAATATGTAAATCATATATATCACATGTTATATGTGTGCATAGATATCTACATATATTTCTCTATATACACACAATGACATAGTTGAGTATATTGTGACTTAGCAGATACCACCTATTAAAACCCTAAATAAAATGCTCAGGTAATAACCACTTCCTCTAACCAAGTCTAGTCAGACTTCTGTGGTTTTGTAATAGAAACCTACCCCATAGTTTGTGCTTCCTTCTTGCCAAATTACTGTCATATCTCCTAACTATGGATAGTTCAGTCAAGAAGGGGTTTCATTATGTTAATAATTACATTGCCTGCAGGCTTTTTGATGTTGCATTCCCCATACAAAATAGAAACAGATTTCATAGAAATATCATTAAAGCTGTTAACTACAGGAGGAAAAAAAATCAAAGAGGCAATCAAAGCATGCACTTTATTATCAATAAATGCAAATTGTTTCAGAAATGACTTGCATTTGAAACAAGTTCAGTGAGATTGGCAATGGAAGCCACTGCTTAAATAAGAGCATTGTGGTCTAAATCCATTTAGATCACTACAGACAATTACTTAGATCTTTTGCTGCCCATTTTAAACAATGAACTCAAGAATCATTTTTAAATTAGCAAATGAATAAGCAAATCAGGCTCAGAATTTTGGCCTGAATTGAGGACATGTGAATGATAGGTCATTATCTGAATGATAACATGTGATTTTTTTTCAAATGCACTAGTACTTTAGTTCTTAAGAAAAAAAGAGGTTTGGTAGCTGTTAAATTGATGATTTAGGAAGAGTAGGACACATTGTACTATACAGTCATTTTGAAAATACTTTAAATATTCAAATGTTCAACTACATGTTCTCTGACACTAACATTTGTCTTCATTTTGGACTTCCAGCTGAGAAACATCAGTATAATGATGATGAGACATCAGCCTCATTCAGTATTATGAAGACAGTGGCATGTCTTGATCCTTCTAAAGCTTTTTCTATGAAAATCTTATATTTACATTCTTTTTTAGAAGGGATTATTTAAACTCCCAAAATATTTTTAGAACCTTATAGTTGATAAATCATAATTTAGATTTTAGTCTGATTAATGCAAATATCAAATTACATATAGTAAAGAGAAGTCAGAAAGGTAGACGGGTAGATAGATTTTGGAATATAAACAGCAAGAAAAAAAGAAGAAAAAGAAAACCAGAGTGTTAATTCATATATGCTATGTAACTTCTTGATCAGCAAAAGCTCTAACATCTTGTAAAACCTAAAATATTTGACAAATTAAACCAGATTGATTCAAATGCCTTTAAATTGCCCATGATTTGGAAAATGAGATGGACAGTCTATTTCGTAAATATTTTTCAGCTTTAGAATTTTATTAAAAGTTGAAGATGTCTTTTTAAAGTAAAATTATTGCTATATTTCCCATCAGAAAGTAATTCATAATCATTACAAATGAGTTAATAATAAAGAACCATTGGTTTTCAAAGCCAAAAGAAACAAGAGATATCTGTTCCATTATCTGATCCATTGGGAGCTACTTCTTGGGGAATCATAGATCCTAATGATGGAAACTTATGGACCCTACACCTAAAAAATGTACATGGTACATTCTTGAAAGTGTACATACACTTTCAAGCACTCTATGGACTCCTTGATGCCAATGACTGATCTTTATCATAAGTAGAGTAGGGACAAGAAACTATACCCCCATCTTAACAAACTATAGCTCATTAAACTGATACTTTCTCCACTCTTCTCTCTCTCTCTCTCTCTCTCTCTCTCTCTCTCTCTCTCTCCTCCCTTCTCACTCGCTTGTGTGCATGCACACACAGTCTCTCACATACAGTACAAACACACATCCTGTCTTCAATATGATTATATATGATAAATGATGTATTAAGATTCAGCTAACTTTTATGTGCCATTTTGGGGGTTAATATCCAATAATATCTCATGATAGAGTTCTCTGTTATGCTATAAATCTATCTATATAGTCAGCAATTACAGTCCCCAGTGCAAATAGTGACATGTAATATATATCATTTTACTCCAACATAAGTATTTAATTTGTTCTTAGGTACAGGTGTTATAATGAATTTCTACTGGAATGCAATATTGAAATTTAAAAAGGTGGTTGGTTAAGCTGACATTGATTGATGAGTTACTTGCATAGATTATGCATCTATTCTGAAATCTTGCCATTCTTTGAAGAAATAGGTAGCTCGAATAGAGATGAAGAGAAATTAGATGCATTTTGCCACAAAATTATTGTCCAACTGAGGGGATCAGCGAGGATTATTAAAGACATCTTGGAAATGATGAGCAGTTAAGGCCATTAAGTTTCTTGACTGACATGCTAAAACGTAATGAAATGGAAGGCTGAAGCTGTTAACAGTATTGATTTCTCATATAATTCCCATTGTTGAACATTTTTGTCTCTCTTTTTCTCTTTCTCTCCTTCTAATATTTATATAATAAATCACATATGTAAAACCAGGTAAGCTATGCTTAAATATATAGATACAGACCTGAATAAATACACAAATTTGTGTGGATGTACAAAAATGTGTACATCCACAATTAACATAAACACAGTATATTATCCACAGACCTATGTTTGGGCTGTAATTCAAAAGGAAAATATCAGGGAATTCACAAATTTGAATTTATAGCACTGTTGTGAAGAAAAGTAAGCGTTTAATAGCTTATGTGAAACAGTCTTGACACTAGCCAGGAATGTTGTAAAGAAAAATATCCCATATGCAAGCAGTGTTTTGGTCTGATGATATGATTAATATATCATTTGCTAGTACTTTTTTTGATGTTTTGATGTTATATTTACTTGGAACAATAACAACATTATGGTATTTTAATTTTAATATATGATAATGTTAAAGAACAATGCAATCAGATCATAAAATAAATTCTGTTTTAAAACATAAAGTTAGGGGCACTTGGATGGCTCAGTCAGTTAAGCATCGGACTCTTGTTTTCTGCTTAGGTTATGATCCCAGGGTCATGGGATTGAGCCCTGCGTTGGGCTCCGTGCTGAGTATGAAGCCTGCTTAAGATTCTGTCTCTCTCCCTCTGCCCATTTCCCCTCCTCATGCTCTCTAAATAAATAAATAAGTAAAAAAATTAAAAACACACAACAACAACAAAAATTCACAAGTTAAAGTAGCAAACAGTTTGGTACTAAGATGCAATCCTTGGAAGTAGAAAGTGGAAGTAGACAAGTGGAAACTTTATAAAAACAAAGAGAATGTTATCATTTGGCTGGAATTGGTGAAAACATATACTCTTGTTTGTGCATGCTTACACTAAATGCTCTGAATGCTCTTTTTTACTTCCTGTGTCTATTATCTCTGTTTAAAATTCTCCTGGAATCCCAAGCACATGTTTTTCCCTGATACTGTCTGATGACCAATAGGAAGGGAGAATAATTCAGTTGGTGAGCAGACAATCAGAGTAGGCACTACCAGTGAGAACTGACCAAATTTTGGTACTTAACCACCTGATGGTGTCCTGTAGGTAACCATATTATATATGCATATAAACAAATTACACAGTGGGCAAAGTGTACCTAGGTTCACATGCATACAACAAACATAAATATACCAACCTTAGTTCTTACCAAGTATGTTAGAAAAACACTGTTTTGTGATCACTTGTAGTAACAATCCTGAATTAACAAAATCAAATGAGTTAGACTGTTAGAGTAGCTGTTTTTATTTTAGGCTTGCTATTGAGGGTTACATTTGGTAATTGTGTATAAAGTCATTCATTTGACACACACTTATTGAATATGTTGTATATGCCTAACATTGTGCATATCCCCGTGAAAAAGACAACTGCTATTATTATTTGGAAACCTAAGGGGAGAGTTTTGACCATTCTCCTGACCAGGAACCTAGACGCTAAGCAGCCCTTGGTGGGCTCAGCAGGGGAGGAGTGTGGCCTATTGGTAGCTTTTGTGGGGATGCTGCCTGGAGCTGTGGACATCCATGTAGCCTGTCTATTCTCCTCACAATGCCTGATGAAAGTGGCTATGAGGTTGTCATATCTGATTGTGACATACTCAAAGAGTCTAGTCTGCCAGGCTGTTCACTCCCACCCCCATTATGCTAGGTGGCACCCTCAGCTTAGCCTTCCAGATTCACAGGTGTCTGGCTCTTCTTCCCATTACCCCTTTGTATTCCAGTGGAACAGAAGAGCGGAAACTTCCCAAACATTGCCTTCCCTTCCTTTCTCCAAGAAAGGGAAACCCACTCATCTCCTGAGCCTTTTGGAGATGGGAAACTTTCCTTGAAGGTAACATCTCACAGCAGGAGTAATAGCTCCCAACATCCCAATGGATGTTGGCCATTTTTAAATCTTAGTCTTGGATTCCATAATGAGCCATTTTTTTTAATAGGTAATGCCTTTTCAGTTTAGCCATAGGAGACCAAGAAGAGACACATTCAGTTAAAACTTTATACATCACTGGGCCACAGGGATATATGCTCTATGAAATTTCAAAATCCTGGTTATGTCACATTTAACATATAACTTAAGCAGATCACTCAGTCTCAATTCTTTCTTTTGCTCTTTCTTTGTCTTTCTTCTTTAGAAAAATAATAGATTCCAAATCAGAAAACCTTCCTTCTAGAAATGTTTACATTGTCATTGTGAATATATCAGTAATCATAGAAGCATGCAAATTCTAGTGGTTTTTTTTGTCACTGTTCTTTAAAACATCCTATTTTGAAAATCCAGTTGAACAATGTCAGTGAGCAATTTTTTTTTTCTTTTTTCCCCCCATGAAACAAAATGTCTGGGTCAACATAATACAGTTCTAATTCTATCAATGTGAACTTTGTTCAGTATTATCTACTGAAGTCTTCTTTGTGTAATAGGGAATTTTTCATAGAAAAACTACCCCTTCCTGGAAGAGTACCAAGATGAAGGCACTCTCATAAAGTGTCTGTCAGAATACAACTCTTTGGAAGCCAGAATCTTCCCTATGGAAGAAAGGACATAAAAGAGGAATGGAGAAGACAAAAACAAACTCTGGAGAGATGGATTAGAATGGGAGGCATCTCTGTCAAGTCATGAAAAATGCACCTGTGTACCTATATATTTAAATATATATATATATATATATATATATATATATATATATATATATGTGTGTGTGTGTGTGTGTGTGTGTGTGTGTGTGTGTGTGAATGCATTTGTGTATGCATAAGTATATATACATTCTTGTTTCTCATTCACCAGAAGGATCTAGCAGTAAGACAACTAAGCAACAGTGAACAGAGCTGACATCCAGATCTTTGTCTTGAATACCATTCCCCACTAAAAGGAATGAGAAATATTTAGAGACAGGTTTGATTCCAGAACTGAGGCAGGACCAAGATGAGCCTGGAATATATTATGCCAGGAAGACAAAAAGTTCTTCAATAAATGATATGTCATATTACAAGGACAGAGGACCAACTTAAAGAGGACCCCACTGGCCAGATTTGAACTTGACAATTTGAACACCAAAATGTCTTTAAGACAATTATGAATTATAGACCATAAAAAATAGAAATCCATGTGCCCATACCAATAAGAGATAACATAAATAGACATATGGGTTCTTGCTTATAATAGAATGTAGTATGCCAAGTGGCTAATTTGGAGGAAGTGCTTGAATAGAAAACAAAACAAAACAAAACATTTTGTAACCACCATGCTAAAAATTGTTATATCAAAACTATTAATAGATGCTAATTCTAAGAGAATTTGATAAATAGCATGATATTTATATGGTCCTGACATAGTATCTCCCCACAAATTGCTTATTGGCTATAAGCAATGGAGAGGGGCTTGGGGTGGGGGGATACAGAGGGACCAGTTAATGCTACAGTGGAGAAATCTGGCAGCACCTTGACCAGGTATTCAGAACTAACATAACCAACCATGGAGAGAAAGAGGTCTTATGCCTCTGGACATGATGCCCTGAGGTATAGACATCACTCGTGTCTCATTTGGGTCTGGAATGCATAACCTAAATCCAACATGAAGAAACAAAAACAAAACCCAAATAAAGAATATTCTATGAATTTAAAAAAGGGTTAGGGGCACCTGGGTGGCTCAGTCAGTTAAGCCTCTGACTTCGGCTCAGGTCATGATCTCACAGTCTGTGAGTTCAAGCCCCAAGTCGGGATCTGCTGACAGCTCAGAGCCTGGAGCCTGCTTTGGATTCTGTGTGTGTCTCTCTCTCTGCCCCTCCCCTACTCACACTGTGTTTCTCCCTGTCTCTCAAAAATGAATAAATGTTAAAAAAATTGTTTTTAATAAAAAAATTAATTAATTTAAAAAAAGGGGCATAACCTTCAAAAGTATAAATGACCTAAAAGATAAAGATGGATTTTGGAACTGTTTCAGCTTAAAGCCAGCTAAAGAGGTTATGGCACTGAAATGCAAACTTGACCCTAGACTGGATCCTGAACTGGAGAAGGAAATGCTATATAAGTTACATTATTGAGTCAGTTGACACAATTGGAATGCAGATGAAGATTAAAGTGTTGTATTAATATGAAATGTACTGAAGTTAATATTATTTATGTACAAATTAATGCTTAGGAAATATGCACTAAAATATTTGGGAGTAAAGAGCTATGGTGTGTGTAACAATGGATTCAGATTCTCTGTCTGCCTCTGTCTCTTTCTATACAATAAATATGTAATATATATGTATATAGGGAGAAAGAGTATATATACATATATGTGTATATATATATATATAAGTGTATATGTATGTATGTATATATGTACATACATATGTATATATGTGTATCTCTTTTGGTAAAGAGATATGTATATATGTGTATCTCTTTTGTATGTATGTATATATGTGTATATGTATACACATATGTATATATGTGTATCTCTTTTGGTAAAGTTTATTTGAGACAGAGAGAGCATGCACACACAAGTGGGGGAGGGGCAGAAGTGAGTGAATCCTAAGTAGATTCCACAGTCAGGGCCAAGCCCCATGTGGGGCTCAAACTCAAGACCACAAGATCATGATCTGAGCCAAAATCAAGTGTCAGACACTTAACCAACTGAGCCACGCAGGTGCCCTGAGAATATATGTATATCTGGGTAAAGGGAATACAGGTGTTCAACATACTATTTGCATTCTTAAATTTTTCTGTAAGTTTAAAATGATTTTCAAGTAAGTTTGTGAGAAGTTGTCAGCAATCATTTGTTAAGATGAAAGAAGGCAAATGTCAATAACAAGGATGCTCAAGCTTTGGGGACTGGTGGGAAATATGTGAATGTGACATAAAACACATGTTTCTGATATATAAATATATACATATTTTTCCACGCATTTTTCTACAATGCGTGAGCCATGATGCCTTAAGGAGCCTGGGCTCCATGGAATCAATTCTGAAAAATGACTGATCCAGGGACACAGGTGCAGCACTGATCTAAGGAGTTGTGTTATCAGATATCTGTCGGCCACAGTTTCAGACTTTTACTGTGGATGTTAAGCTCACAAAATTCTATTTAGAGGCCTAAAAGGTGCATCTGTTCAAAGGTAGGTGGGATCTAAGGCTGGGGAAAATATACAGCATCTTTGTTAAAATTGTCATCATATTTGTGATGATGAAACTATTTAATTTAGATTACGATGTATGGCACTTACAATTTACAAACCATATATTTATGTGTTCAGGTCTATAAATAAAAAATTATGCACAAATTCAAAATTTGCAAATCTGGAATTTGAAGGAATTTCTTGACTCCTGACATACCCAAAACTGATCTGCCCTTATGCTATGCTAAGCATAGCCTTTAATAATTTTGTCTGATGTGAATATCATATATTTTGCTGCAAATGTATGATTTGATAACAGGGTGCAAACAGAGACCCCACTTGGGATGTTAAATGTAACATTGTACATACATCATATTGTCTTTCTAAAATCTGAAAATTTCCAGATCTCAAAACAAATCTGGACACAAGTGTTTTGGTTAAGCAATTGTGGACCTGTGCTATATAATTTATTTAATGAACAAGCTACTTATTCTTGATTAAGTAAAGTAGCAGTTATGAGAGGAAATAGAATACTAGAAAGTAAAACTGAAAATTAAATCTCAATATTAATTTAAAGGACATAGAATTGGGCAAGATTTTAAAATGCTGACTTAAATAAAGATGTGGCAAATTATCCATAGCTGTGCTGTTCATTTGAATTATAAGTAGAATCATGATATACAAGTATTCTAATTGTATTTTCTCTTTTCCTTCTGTAGTTATTATTCATACACAAGCAAAGCCAGGCTGGCACAGTGGAAATTTTTCCATACTAAGAACTTAGATTAACAATCCCACTCCTTTTCCATCATTTTCCTAGTAATTTAGACTCCTTGACCAATTCCCTCAACTGTAAAATGAAATACGTAATTTAGATTAATATAAACCCTCTCCTGAATTTCAAAGTGAAATGATTCTAAAATTCATTACTTTATATTTTATTTTTTCATCCCATTTGGTTCTTAAAATAGTACATAGGGCTATAATATCCCTAAACTGTAAAAGATGTAATTTTGTTTGTTTTGAGGAAGAGAACCCTCTCATACTAATCAATTTCTTTTGTACACAGTGCAAGTTCCAGGGCCAGTAGAAAACCTGCAAGCTGTATCTACCTCACCTACCTCAATTCTTATTACCTGGGAACCCCCTGCCTATGCAAATGGTCCAGTCCAAGGTTACAGATTGTTCTGCACTGAGGTGTCCACGGGAAAAGAACAGGTAGGCAAGGGAATGGGCCCAGTGCTGCCACCTATTGGATGGTCCTAGGACCAGAGGAGATCTGCAAACTCTTGGTCCAGTCCACGATGTTAATTGGACAGCTGATAATTTTTAAATACTGATTATTAGAAACGTTAAGCAATTTAATTGAAATTTAATTGAATTCTGGTTGTAAGAGAGGCAAATGGACAATGAAATGAAGTCACTACAAAGAATGGTTTTTGTTTGTTTGTTTTTGTTTTTGTTTTGTTTTGTTTTTTAGTTGTAATAGCTAGTGGCCTGGGCCAGCATAGCCACATTTATATTAACTTATCTGGTCCTAGAAACCATTTGCATTGTCAGTCCTTGTCTTAAGGATGACTGATCTCTTATTCAAAGGCCTCAGTCAGCTTGCTGCTTTCATTCTATATATCCGAGTTATTTCTGTCCTTTCCTCACCATTAGGTTGTAGTCACCTATCACTTTTCATTGTTTTCAATAAGCCTCACTCCAGAAGGCTACTTGCCTCCTTTCAAGTTGCTTGTAATCTGTGGTTTGCGCAGATACTTGAAAATAGGCAAATTAGATTTAGGGGGAGACACATGAAAGTCAGCAATTCTATTCTGTGACATATATATGACTGTTGAGATGTTTACTTCCGGCTTCTCAACCTCATGTGGGAAAAGATATATAGTCAAGTGCATAGGTAAATAAGAAAAATCAAGAGCCTACCTTGGGATACCAGAGTTCTCAGGATATGTTGTGAAGCTTGCCAAGCATACTGTGGCCTTCCTGCTTGCACATAAACTGCATGATAGGGATTTTGCTTTTTAAAGATGTTTTGCAACAGCCCTATTCAGAAATAGTTCAAGTCCTAAGTTATATTGAGCAATAGGAATTACTAAGAGCTCCTTCTACACAATCATTCATCAAGGTTTTTTTGTTTGTTTGTTTTCTGTCCCCATGCTATTTAGCCCTTGTTTTCAGCTTTCCATTCTCTCCATTTTCTATACATTTTTGTCTTTCCCATGATGCATTTCACCAATCCACTTAAAAAAATTCAGAAGTGATGCTACCTGAGACAAATGTGAGTGTGAGCATCATTGTGGAGAGCTAATAATGGGTCTTCTACAGCAAACTGGCTCTGATTTTTCAATGACCTTCACCTCCAGTACCTCATTTCTGCTGCTGTGACGTACTGAAAACAGTTCCAACCCACCTCACAGCATTGTGAGAGATAAAGATTATGGCAAAGTATCTGTCAGTTTCAAGAGCCATGGGTATATTTCAGCAAGGGAAGGAAGAAATCCACTGTTTCTTAGTGAATTATTCCATTTAGGGGAGAGGAGTAACGATCTGTTCCCATGGATTCACAGGTTGCCTTCTGCCCGTCAGTATCAGTGTGGGTGGAATATTGCATACCATTCAATGTATTGGGTGGTGTTAAACACATTGGAACTTAATGACTGTAAAAATAGCATGGTGCTATTTTAACTAGGAGTCTACAGAGTGGTTTGGAATTTAGTGGGGGAGTGTGTGTCACAAGTTAGGTTTTACAACAACTCATTATAAGGCTAGAGCGTGGTTCTGTGAGTAAGAGTCTAATATCCAATTCACTGATTGCACAGAATGGCTGCCATTTCTGCTTTAATGTGCCCCCTGAATAACAGTTTGACATTTTATGTCTCCAGAATATAGAGGTTGATGGACTATCTTATAAGCTGGAAGGCCTGAAAAAATTCACGGAATATACTCTTCGATTCCTAGCTTATAATCGCTATGGGCCAGGAGTATCTACTGATGACATAACAGTGGTTACACTTTCTGATGGTAAGTGTTAAATGGTGAAACTTGACTCACATATTTGATAGTAATGAAATAATACTGCGTGTATGCCATGGATTGCGTGTTTAAGGCCTTTGAAGTAAAATTTAATGGCATATATTAGCATTAATTAAAAATTTGGCTACTTCACTCAAACTATCTATTATAGTTAAATTTAAACTTTCTTTCAAAAGGTATATTATATGCTCTGTGTCAGGATTTCCTAGTGTTGCAGGATTCTTTACCACAATACCCAGGATTCGTTGTCTTGCTGCTTCAAAGAATGAAGAGGTGGACACAAAATGAGCAACAGGCAAAAGTTTATTAGAGTATAAGATTAGAAAGGAGGAATAGTGGGGCGCCTGGGTGGCTCAGTCGGTTAAGCGTCCGACTTCAGCTCAGGTCACGATCTCGCGGTCTGTGAGTTCGAGCCCCGCGTCGGGCTCTGGGCTGATGGCTCAGAGCCTGGAGCCTGCTTCCGATTCTGTGTCTCCCTCTCTCTCTGCCCCTACCCCGTTCATGCTCTGTCTCTCTCTGTCTCAAAAATAAATAAAGGTTAAAAAAAATTAAAAAAAAAAAAAAAAAAGAAAGGAGGAATAGTAGGAAAGCTCTCTTTACAGAGAGGGGCATTTGAAAGTGAATGCCCAAGAACTGTAGGCAAGGGTCCTGCTTTTATAAAGTTCTGGTCAACCCTCCCCCAGCCTTCCCCCTTGTTTCTTCTCAGGCTCTACCCTTATTGGCTTGATAGCTCTAGATGCTAGGTTGTCAATTCCTGATTGTCTGGTTTCCATTGTATGAGGGGTAGCTAGGCCATACTTCGGTCTTTTGTCAAATTCCTGAGGGAAACCTGAAGGGAAAACCTGAAATCCAGAATGGGTGGAATCTGTTACATTCTTAAGAGGAACCTTATGCCTGAGGGGGTGTGCTGTGGTCAGACACTCCTCCCAGCATTGTTCCAAAATATGTGTTTTTCTCCACCCAGGGACCTCAGGTCCTATCCTTTCCCTCTCTGCCAATTTTATCCTGTCTTTTCCTATCATATTAGTAGGTTATCTTCAAACGTGGGACTACTCCTAAGAGTTCAAATTATTTTTGGGGGGTGATTTCTTAATGTCTGTAAACACTGACACATTTGTGCATGTGTGTGGACTGATTTACATTGGTATGCTTCTTTTTATTTCTCATTCTAAAGAGGAGTGGGTGACTAAAGGTGTAAATGATGGACAGCCCTCCTATGTATACCTCTTAATTTGAAAATATGTCATAAGATTTAGGCCAAATAATCCATTATTTCAGGTATTAAAACTAAATATGAAAGTGCATAATTTTAGCTGTACCTTGCCCAACAAATGAAATATTAGACATATTTTCTTAAATGTCATAAAAGAGAGGAAGAACTCTTAATGAAAAAGATGGATTTGGCAAAGCAGTAGCAGAGGAAACTAGACATCTAAGAAAAGGATAATGAAATGTTGGGAAATTTAATGACAAGTGAAAATAAAGGACAGCAGAGTATATGATGTGGGGCTAGTGGAAATTCAAGCAGGTGTAGAGATGCAGAGATGGCCTCTATGAATATTAAAAAGGCAACAAGCTATCTCTTTTCAGCAGTGGTTTCCATGTTGTTGTATATAATTCTATAAATTATTGATCTGCTGAATTTCAAGGGAAAAAAAGACTTTACCTTGTGATTCCTTAACCAATCCATCATTCTTTAATCTAGAAAAGTATCTGGGCGGATATTTCACACAATATCAGTGGAATGAGGAAGGTCATGCATGTTATTAAGGACAGTGCAGTGAAGACACAGGAGTGATGCTCATTTGCAATTTCAACTTAAAAAAATTTTTATGTAACACCACTTCAACATCGTTTTTAATGCCCATCCATCTGATTCTATTCCGTTATTGAAGACGGAATAGAATATTTATTGGCAGAATAAATTACTTCACAACTTATAATTATAAAAATAAAAGGAAAACAAATGAAAATGAATATTTTACATAATTTATGTAGATTTCATTCACACTCTGAACTGTAATACTGTGGCCTTATTCTCCACTTTGGTTTTAAATGTCATAAGTGAGAGAGATAGATTATTACTCATTAGTCCAAGAATGATTATCTCTAAGTGTTGTAACAGTTAGGACTTAGAAAATGCCTGTCACTAAATAAAAGGATTTCATGACCCTAACCCAGCAAGCATCATTGTACAAAGGATGCCAACTTCTCTTTATCGATGCATTTGATAGGAGAAAGCAGGAACTGAATGGCCCCTTAGAGTGGGCTCCTGAAACTCGTCTGCAATCTCCTTCACAATCAATTCATCTCTTTGGATTTCCAACAAAAACCCCTGCACTCTTGACTTTCTCTCTCTTATTATCCAGTCCCCTTCTTTTTGCTCATGCTGACGTCTTCTCTCTGTTGAAGCTGCCCATGCTGTAGTCACACATCCTACAAAGATATATGTTTAATCACTTTTCATAGTCTGCTACTTTCTAGTCCTCAGTTGTGAAGCTGTCTTCTCCTTGACTTTCTGGGTGTTATAAAAGGGAGATGTTGTGGAAATTAGATGAGCTAATCCATGTAAGCACCAAAAATATGAACATGGCATATATTTAAGTGTTCAATAAATATTATCTATGACAATGTACGTGTCACTTTTTCTCTGTATACTACACGTTCTTTAATGTGAAGAATGCTGTTATGTCCATCTCTGCATTCATCATCTCAGTAAATATTTACTGAATTAATCAGATAGCTAAGCCAAACAATATAATTTTTTTTATGTGTAGACTTATCTTTAGAACTTTCCATTTATGTGGCTAATTTAATAGATGACTGTGCCTAAATACATGCATGTTATTGAGGGCACCATGTTTCTTATCAGGTCAGAGGATAGCATAAAATTGATATCGGGACCAGAGAAAAATTAAATAAAAGCAAAAATGAAATACAAATAATGGGTTTTTTTCTGAATTAATTATCCCAATGGTCTTCCTGTTATGCTAAAATGCTTATAAAGATTTCTGTCCTGATAAGCTCTCATCTCTAGCTTAGCCTGCTTTAATTGTGTTTCTGGGAAGAAAAATTGTTTTTCATTCAAATCCCTCCACTTACTGTATCATTTGTATATAACGATGTGCTTCTTTAAACCCTTTGAGATGGACATCAGATTTAGGCAGTCTAATAGCACGGAATGTAACTAGTTTTACCAATTTGTTCCCAAATATTTTCTCTTGAACCAGTTGATGAGTGTAGGTCATTAAAAGATTTTATGAATCAATTAATATTTATGAGCTTCCATGTCAGCTTGCTCTCTGCCCATAAGCAGAGGGACCCAATTTCATAGACAAGCTTAACTATAAGAATGTGCTTTTTACTGTTATCACTGGTATTTATTGAGTACTTATTAGTACAAGGCCCTGTTCTAATCACTTTGCATTAATAATCTTTAATCCTTATGATGCTATGATTTTTTCTACTTTACAGATGACAAAACTAATATTAGAAAGAGGTCACAAAAGCTAGCCTGGTAAGCAGCAGAGTCAGATCGCAAGCTAGTAGGAAAAGAGGCAAGATTTAATGTGAAAAATCTTGAGTTTCTCTTATTCTATAATGAAGTTCTTATATCAATTGCTGAAAGTACAAAGCTCATAATTATATATGAATTATTTCAATCCATAAATTATGTGTACAGGACAGCACACATTTGGTAAGGGGAGGAACTCAAGTACCTGACTCTATGGAGATTGATTTACAAATGTGGGAACTTTATCTACTATACAGAATATATCATCATCATATGTATCAAACCAGCATGTTTCGCCATATTGAGGGAGTTTCTAGACTGAATATCTCTGATCAGCCTTAACCAACCTATTATAAATGATAAATTGCTTGACATTTTGAAGAGAAAACAATGAACCATGGCTTTCCTCTTTGCTTCATGAGACAATGAAACATCTTGGGAAGTCAAATAAAGAAAAGCTCAAATAAATGTAGATCCTACTTCCTTCCACCAAGCATATAATCCTATCTACTTTATCTATTTATGTCTCAGGAATATGGGAATTGATAGAGGGAGGGAGTGGGGATTGACAACTAAAAATGCTGTAGAATAAACTCTACTTTTTTCCTGATTACATAAGTCAAGAACAGCCCATGTGCTAGAAGTTTGTGAAATTATATGATGGAGCACTTAGCATTTTTCAGTTGGTGCCTATTTTAATTTTCAATGCTTTACAGCATAATTTAAATATGGATCATATTAAATTCTTTCTCATTGTGAGGATGTCAGTCTGTTTAGTTTTTCTGATCACACACATTGTTATTATTTCCAGCCTACTCTAATACTTCGTCTTTTACAGAAACAGAATGTAGAGACGGTCTTATTAAAGCCTCTGCATTCTTCCCTTTCCTGAAGACTGGGAATGTCCACAGGTCTGTGAAGGTAGTTTAGGGAAGTCCATTTCATTATTATAACATTTGAGAAGAGTCGAGAAGATAGGAAGTTTGCCAAATGCAGAAGAGCCCTTCTGACTATTTTAGCTATAGAGAAAAAAAAATCTTAATATTTTAATCATAGTAACATGAACATAGAATATAAGATAAAGGAATGAAAATTTTAGAGATGAGTTTTAAAGGAAATTTAGCTGTAAAAAAAAAAGACTCTTAAAACTCCACGATAAAGGGCATCCAAATGTCAACAAACATGTGAAAAGATGCTTCACATTACTGAGCCTCAAGAAAAAGCAAATAAAAACACTACATACCTACAAAATGACTAAAATGGAAGAGATTCAGAAAAAACAAACGTTGGCAAGGATACAGAGATTCTGGACATTTGCTACATTCTTAGTGGGAGTGTAAATTGGTGGGACCACTTTGGAAAATTTTATCATATGTATATTTTTCCTTGTTTACATATGTATAACCCCCATAGAGGTTTTACTTCTACCAGGATTTCCACTGCTAGGTATATAAAGGTATATAAAGAAGAAAATGAGTGTAGTTGTTTGTCAAAAGACATGTACAAAAATTTTCATAGGAGATTTAGTCTCACAGTCCTAAATCTAAAGTAGTCGAAGGCCATTCATCAACAGAATGAGTAAATATAAAATAGAATAGTCATATAATATAATACGTAGGAGCAATAAAAGACAAACAGAAGCACCAAAACTACTGCTAGATGCAACAGATGAATGAATCTCAAGAAATAATAACGAGTAAGAGAAACCAGCCTAGAAATAATAACTGATTTCATTTTTAGTAAGCTTAAAAGCAAGCTAAACTAATCGATGGTGTTAGAAGTCAGAATAGTGGTTACTCTTAGAAGGGTATTGATTGGCAGAGGACTCAAATGAACTTTCCAGGATACTATATATTCTAAGTCTTCATCTAGGTGGTGTTTAAATGCGAACACACCCACACACATACAACTGTATCCAATCATGCATACAAGATTTGTGCATTATACTATATGTATGTTATACCTTAATTAAAAAAAATAAAACTGCAAAAAGAAAGCTTGTTATGACTAAAACTCTAAGTGTGATAAAAAGTTTTATTATTTCTTATAATCTCTCTGTTAATTAATTAATTCAACGCATATTTGCTGAATGTGACACTTTTATTGATACTGAGGATTCAGCATCCAAAGAGGCAAAAATCCTGGTCCCTGTGAGGAATTATATTCCTTATTTGAAAAGAAATATAATGTGAACTAAAGTAAGTTGAATAATAAAATCTATTTATTAAATTATAAAATATTTTTTGAAAGGATTATTGACCTAATTCATGAAAATAAGACCAGTGAGTGTTATTTATCACAAACTACATTGGCCACAGCTTTTATCAAGTACTAAGATAAGAAGTTCAAAATCAAAACAAAGTGATTAAAATTCTTATGGTGTCCAGGAAGGTCCAAGAGCTAATATTTAAGTATTTGTTTTTTCATATAATCATTGAGTCAGTAAATATTAGTTGAATGTCAGTTTGAAGGCTGTAAAGATTAATGACACATATACCCTCATGGTGAATACTTTCAGAAAGTAAACTCAGAGTAGGGCATAATGAATTCAGGGGAAAATACAAGTACCCTATAGAAATATAGATATTGTCCAAGTTCAAGTTAAAGAAGGGGCAATGTGACAGAAAATGGCCTTTAAATTCTTGAAAATGCTAAGAGCAATTCTTCTCTGTTAATCAATTTGTCATGAACAAATAGGGACTATATTTTACAGATTAACATATGTTAAGCATTTATTGAATGCTACTTCTATTTCTTTTGGGGGGCAAAAAACATTGTTTATGATTTATCCAAGACATCTAGGATAGTGTCTTACACATAATAGCTGTTCAGCGAATGGTTGTCTTTGAATTTTTCACACGATAGAATATTCACTTTTTGACATAGTAAATATTTATTACAAGTATTATAAAGAAATTTGTATATATTCTTCCTTTTCCCATGAAGGAATCGGGCAATCAAAATGCAAGCAAGAGAAAAAAAAACAGAAAATCTGCAAAGAAAAATAAACTGCTTTTTTTGTTCCTGGAATTGACTCACCGAATGTTATTTGATAACTTGCTTGCATCTGTGACACATAGGTTTAATTACATACAGATAAAAAGAGGGATGTATTTCATCTTTTCTCTTTTTAAGAGATAATAAAGATTGCATTAAGGGGATTAAGCAACAAGAGTGACCATTAGAATGACATATTTTATAATAAAACCATGCAGATCCTGAAATGCACAACATCTTAAGCCTTTAAAACCACTCCAGGAAATCTCCGGTGTGTTTTTATTGGCTTCTCTGGGAAGGTAATAATAAGAAAGCTGTAATTAAATGGCAGTCTTTGGTATCACGGCAGGTGCTCTCTTACCAAACAGTTTTGGGGGCTCCCTATATGGATAACTGGCCTACCAAGTGAGAACAAATAAACAGATGCAGTTATTTTCCATCTCTCCAGGAAAATTTTGAAGTGCCACCTGGATCAGCCTACCTAATTATCATCATGAACTGTGAAAGTCATGCTTTCTCTTTTCACAGAGGGTTGTTGTTTCTCTTTTATGACTTTGGCAGTAACCATCTCACCTTGTTTTATTCCTTTTAGTGCCAAGTGCCCCGCCTCAGAACGTCTCCCTGGAAGTAGTTAATTCAAGGGTAAGTCATGGAAAGTTTCACTATTTCAGTACTTACATGTGTAATTTTCACTTACCCATTCATTCACCTTCTTGGGAGGCAGGGTGGTTTCCATGTGAAGAAATGTTCCAGAACAGCACAGGGAGTGAGTGGCATTGATTCCGCCTCTTCTTCAACCACACTTGAATTAATTAAAGGAAACATTTGTTTACTAACAGCACACAGTTTTATGAATGTGACAGTGATTAAAGTCTATTCCATCAGGAAACAAAGATGTCCATTTACCTATAGTGACTACATAGGACATAATGTGTTAGAGCACTTGAATGAAGAAATGAACGTCTTCACATTGAGAGAGGTGGAATAGAGACTTTGTTTCCTGACATATTAGTTAGAATGGAATATTTTATCATAATCTCTATTTTTTACTTGTAAATATATACATTGAAGGCCCTTCTTGAGGTCCAATAAGGTTATATTTATGAAACAGTGTTATCCATTGGTTAGTGTTTTCCTGGCCTGGAAAGTTGATATAACTTTCAAATGGACTTAAAGTAAGCTAGGTATAGCTGAAGATAAGGAACCTAATGCCAGAAATCAGTTTGCTAGAAACATCTCCTTATTTCAAGTGTGCCTTGGGTTTGAAAATCAGCTAAAGGCATATAGTACAGTGAAGCAAACAAGGATTGGTTTGGCTTGACTCTTTCATCGCTTGGTTGTGTGCTCTCAGGGAAATAATTTCACTATCCCTGAACCTCACTGAGTGGAGGCGGGGTGGGGGGGGGGCAGCCTAACTGGTGTCTAAGCTCTGGAAGACAGCAGGGAAATTATAGGAGTCTTAGAGAAAGTCATACTCTAGTTTTTATCCTAGCTTTCTCTTTTAATACCTGTATGTGATCTTAGAAAAGTCTCTAACCTCAACAAACCTCAGTTTCTATACTCATGTAATTTGAATGTTAATGCTTTCCTTATTGATTTATCATGAGGAAGTAGTAATATATACATAGGATCTAACTTTGTGTCGGTAGCTATTACTTCCCTCAACATACAATTCCTTGCCAAATTTTGCAGAAATCTCTGATGAAGCCCTGTTTTGTGACTTTGAGCAGATTTGCCTCTGTCAAATAAATTTGTCTTTTGGAACAGGTGAAATGTCTCTAAAATTGTTAGCCTCTTTTATTTTTAGTCCCTATATTGGATAAGAACTAGTAAAACAAGTTTAAAATTAGAAGGAGTAAAATAAGTAACTTAGAAAAAAAAAAGCTAAAGGAAAATAACCAGAGATAAGTATTCCCTAAAAACTATATTTTTATTGGCACCAACATTAAATGTTTTACAGATGCACCATTCAAATTAAGAGAATGCCAAATCATAGTCAAGTAGATTTTTACAATTATTGTAGGTTGTTAATGAGTGAAATTTGGAAAGCACATTTTGATTCTATTGTTTTAATTACTTATTTTTATCAGAGTTCTCACCTGCCTCACATCTTTCCTCCAAGACAGAACATAGAAATTGATACAAGCTATTTATGTGTATGTATGTGTGCTCTTATTCCA